>NC_137856.1:24436406-25101406 GCF_948465745.1 Chenopodium album
ATTTACTCTATTAACATGCATACAACAAATATTTCCACATGCAAAAGTAATTATATATTACTTTCTATAACCATGCATGAGAGTTACCAAACTAAGTATCATAAATAAGGTATGTATTGATATCCTCATTTTTAATCAACATGGCTAATTATGTGGAGTAATTTTGTGGAGAAATATATTGTGAGTTTCTGGTATAGAGGATCCCATATGGGCAACTATAGAGCATACTCCTCAAAATATATTTTGTGAAAGAAATTGAATCTTTGTAAAAATTGGATAATCGGTATAAGTATACCTGATTGAAGATGGTGCTGATAACGTGTTATGAAATATATAGAAATTAGAGGATTAAGAGAAGAAGGTAATAAGAGAAGTATTACTACTTTTATGTATTACTCTTGGTAATATTTTGTGTGTCATACAAGTGAAATTACATGGCTATTTATAGTAGTAAAAACCACTATTACATTGTGGGCTATAACCTTAGAGGGTGGCAATTAGGGTTGGCTACTACATTAAATGTAATGAAGAAATTGGAGTGTGGACATTCACACCTTGACTAAATTAATTAACTCTTAACATTTTTGAATTTGTTACTACTTGCTTACTTTATTGTATTTTGTATTTTGAAGTAGGAAAGGTGTATAATGTATAGTCAGTCAATCATCTAGCTCAGCGTCATAATTCATAAATGTAAATCCCATCAAAATAAATAAATTAATTAAAAAAAAAAAAGGAAAGAAGAAAAAATAAAGATATTCATGGTATTTTGCGGTCCAAATGTACAAATGATAATGTTGTTAAATGTTTTTAATTGATAGTGTGATGTAGTGTAGTGGGTAATGCACCACAAACGGCACATGTTAGCCAAACAAATTTGATTTCTTGGCTTTATTTATGGTGGGGTCCCACTGCCTTTTTTTTTATTATTTTATTTTCTCTCTACCTACAATTTTTAATTAAATAAATATAATAATGGTGGGGTCCACTCTACCCTTTTGTTTTCATTAAGAGGTGATGTTGAAGTTGGATTACTCAAATATATTTAATGTGATTTGTTTAGCTTAGCTTAGCTTAACCGTGTGTGTATTGGCAGAGTAGTCGTTGACAAATACAGTAGCCATAAAATAAGATATTTTAATAATAGTAATACTGGAAAAAGGATTAATTGACCCCACTGCCAACTTAAATGACACGTGTCAAAGGTCGATTTCATGAAATATCATAAACTTTATCTTATGAGTAAAAAGTAAGGTTATGATATGATAATAAACAATAAATATGTTAATTTAATTTTATTTAATCCCCACTTGTGATTTGAATAATATTTTCCATCCTAAAAAAGTTATTACCAAAAAAAATTAAAATATCTTTTGGGGTTTTACTTGTCTACCTGTCAGATATTCACTGAAATTCCGAAAATGCCCCTATCGACAGTGGGGCCTAACGAAAGTAAAGCGGTTGGGCCACACAGTTCCACGAGTCATGCACAAGTGAGTAGGACATATGTCGCTGACATTGTATACTTGTACAAGATGATTCTCTTGCTATCGTCATTTTGCCACGTGTCCAATACTCGTTCACTCTCTCTCCTCCTTTTTCAATTACCAATTTCGATTTTTATTATGCGTTTTTTTTTTTTTTTTTTTCCTTAGTACTTGAATAGTTGAATGTTGATACCAAGGGTACATGCATTTAAAATTGACAATTAATAGATGTTGCCTAACTTGATAACTTGTCTAAGAGTATTAATTTATGTTTAAGGTAATTTGATTTGCATATTAAATTGCTATTTTTGTTCTATTTGTAAAATATTTGTAGTATGGTTGTTTTATTTGTTAAAATAGTAAGTATTTATCTATTTATACTAGTTTAATTGTTGGAGTTTAGAAATGGGTTTAGCTGTTGACAACTTATACAAGTTACAAGAAGGTTGCCTAATTTACGTTTCAAAATTATAATTGAAAATCCTTATCACTTACAATCCATATATTCTGTTGGTCCAGATTTAACAAATCATGACATAGGTTGAAGGCTTTTTTTTTATTATTATTTTTTTAAATTTTTTATTTTTTATTTTTATTATTATTTTTTTAATGCAGTTTTATATAAAATGTCAACTTTTCTAGAACCGTGAGTCTTAGGCCCTGTTTGATTCACCTTAATTTTGCTGAACTGAAATCATTTTTACTGAACTGAAATTAATTTTACTGAACTGAAATTATTTTTACTGAAATTAAATTATTTTTACTGAACTGAAATTATTTTTACTGATTTTCTATTATAATTATTCTTTAAGAAAACTGAATTTTACTGAACTGAACTTATTTTTACTGAACTGAAATTATTTTTACTGAACTGAAATTAATTTTACTGAACTGAACTTATTTTTACTGAACTGAAATTATTTTTACTTAATATTATTTTTTAAGGTGAAAAGAACAAGGCCTTACTATATTTTTATTTTATAAATTGAGGTGTGTTATATTCTATTCACCCGATTCACTTTTAACTTATCCAAACTTATAATTAAGGTATTATTAAAACTTACTTTAATTGTAATTTGAATTTGGATACATTTATCAAGTATTATCAGAAATTATTTTTCCTAGACTTATTTTATTTGGACCTATTTGAGTTTATGAGGATTGAAAATAAGATGAAGAAAAAAAGAACCTTAATTACTATTGTTTGTATATAAATGGAAAATACAGGAACACCCCATATACACAATAAGGGTTTGGCTCAGGATATCAACTTCCATTAAAGATTATATATATATATATAACAAAAAAAAAAAAACAAATATAAATAATACTTAATCTACTTATAAGTTATAAGACAGAACTTTATATACATATAGCAGTCATTAAGGCCCTGTTTTATTCATCTTTTTTTTTTATTAGGAAAATTAAGTTAAGTTTAGTTCAGATAAGAAACACAATATTAAGTTTTAATTAAGATTTCTCAATTTCAAATTACAAATAAAATAATTTTAATAATGTAGTAAAATTTAAATTTGTTTGAAGATATGTTCTAATAAGTGAAAATCAGGTTAATAGGTTTGTGAAACCTAAAAACTTCCATTTCTGGTTAAAATTTTGTCCCGAAAAGCCCACTATATTTGGCTCGAAATAGCAGGTGTAAGTACGACCTTTTTAGCCCTAAGTTAGGCCTAGACCAGCTCAAATTGAACTTTCTTTTACAAAACTTGGGCCGTGATCACCTCTAATAAAATAAGTAATAATGTTCTAATACTCCCTCTATGTTTTTAAGTGTTACACTTTGACTGACATATAGACATATAGTCTTAGACAATTTAATTGACAAAAATAAAATAAAAAAGTAAATAGGTAGTTGGAGTATTTTAAAAAATGTAATTGAAAGATAGTTGGGTTAATAATTCGTAGAAAAATAACGAATGTGAAATAAATAAAATAAAAAAAGTAATAATGGATTTCCAAACTTTTAACCACATCACTCCAAACTATCAATCCTCAAATTCTCTTAACTTTACTTTAAAAAAAAAAAACTTCATCATAGCTTCCTATTTTATAACTTCCACTAAGCAATAACTTCCACTATTATATTTACAAAAATAAATTAATAATATTATAGTAATAAAAAAATAATGAAACATACGATTAATATGGTACGCCCTAGTATATCAAATTGTTGGGAATCTGAAAACTAAATTTATAAAGTAAAGTTTTAGTCCGATCACAAGAGTAACACGTTACACTTTTTTGTAGGGTGTCACGTCACACAGACAATAGAGAGATATATAATATTAAAATGTTGATTTTGCAAAAAAAAAAAAAAAAAAAAAAAAGAAGGTCCAACACTTTAAAAAAACGTCCGCTTTTGATAAGTGTATCACTTAAAAAAACATGGAAGAAGTTAAAATTTTATTCATACTAAAAAATTTGAGATATACGAAGTCAGGATTATAAATTTAAAGAACGAGGTCTCATTTGCTTAAGCCCAATAGGCCGAAACCCAAAATGCTCGCTATTCCTAGTCCAACCGCTTCGAGGCCATCTAAGAAAAAGAAAAATCCTCGTGAATTGATTACATTATATCTAAAGCATGATTGCAAATTTGCAATGCCACAAAAACACACAATTATAAATTGAAAACTTGTACTATCATATATAGGGAAGAATTTCAAAAAAGTAAAGAAAAAAAAGTGTAGTACTACCTCCGGTCCAAATTACTCGCAACTTTGGGGTATTATTTGTGAGATATAAAATATTCCAAAATTACGAGTAATTTGGACCGGAGGTAGTATTATTATCAAAGTTTAACCATACTTAATCAACTATCAAGTTTGATTAGGTTTTGGTTGGAAGATTTATGTTCAAACTCACTACTAAAGTAGGACTTTTCATGTTGAGTTTTGATTTTTTTTTACCGACTTTTCAGCCGGTACTTTCACTAAGCTAGGTTGAGTTGAACCAATGATGTATCAAAACTCCCAAAAAATTATTAGACAAACAAAATGAGAGGTATCAGATGAGTTAAAAATATTTTGATCAATATGTTTGGGGTATTTTTACCCTTGACAAGTGGACCAATGAGGAGGTGCCACGTGTCAGAGGCTGACAGGTCACCCTTGACCAATCCCCAGCTGACACGTGGCCTCTCCAGATATTCCCTTAGAGTTGCGGCCTTCAAGGGCCCAATTCCCCAAAAATCCGCTATTTGGCGGCGCAGCCCATCAGTCCTAGGTTAAAATAACCTAGGAAGGGGCACCTTTCCCAAGGACCCTATAAATAGGGAGATATTCCCCCAAAATGGGGGACATTCAGAAATTTACTATCATTTATTACATCCTACTCTCTCTCATCAGAGAACACCTGAGCTTGGAATCCAAGCAGATCCCCACCTAAATTTCCGCACTTTTTATTCTCCTTCAAGTTACTAACTTGAGCGTTGGAGGCGGAGCACCACCCAACCGGTGTCTCCGTTGTTTTTGCAGGTACAGAGTCAACAGGACCAGTCTTCGAGTTGTAACTCTCCCAAGGGACAAAAACACCAAAAACATTTGGCGCCGTCTGTGGGGAGAGTACCTCAAGATGGTTCAAAATTCTGTACCAATTCTCAATTCTACCTCTCTACGTCCGGGTACTCAGACGGGTAACCCGGAAGACCTGCAACCGGTAGGGTTTGAAATCTCTCAGCCTCCACCCATGGGCGGATCTAGGGGGGGTTCAAGGGGGTTCATTGCACCCCCAGATTTTTTGAAAAAAAATTATAAGTTTTGATATTTTTTTTTTAAAAAAAAAAAAGAAAAAAAATAAGGTTAAAACAAATTTTTGTGAAGTAAATAAACAAATATGTAACTCTGGCACATTGGTAAGTGAGTGACTAACTGAGTAGTGAGGCTCCTCTTGATTATGGGTTCGAAACCAACCACCCTCATTTTTTTGCTTTGTTTTTTTTTTTTTTTTTTTTTTTTTTTCCCTTTCGATTTCTTCCGTTGTTCTTCATGAGTTAGTCCATAGTTGGTTCAATAATTTTAGGAGGAGTATGTTGGTCATTTTGTTAAGTTAGAGAGTCAAATGAATTTAGAAGTTAATGAGTTTATTTAGTGGGTTTAATCATGGCATTATACTTTCAGTTTTGTAGCTTATTATTTGATGTTTGTTAGCCTACATATATGACTCTTGTATTTAGTGAATTAAGCATGAAGAAATATTATGAGTTCTTTATTTTACTTGCTTCATACTTATCTAATATTATTATTGTTTTTATCCTTTAGTACGTATTAGTTTCAACAGTCTCCTTATTCCTCTACTCCTCTTAATTATTAATCTTTATTTGTTTGTAAATTAGTGATAATTAGATTATTTATTGATTTGTTTAATTAGTTTTGATATATTGTTGACATACAAATTGAATTTAGAAACTTAGAATTTAAAATTTTTACTTGGTCTTTTAATTGATAATTAGAAAAAAATTTCATTGTCAAATTTGTGTTTATTGGGGACTTGGGATTTTTGTTTTTCGTGTAATATTCATTTTTTGCAAAATAATTATAGATTTATCATTTATAGAAGTAGTAATGTTTTAGCACGCTTTCAAAGTATAAAACTCGAAGAATTCTTTTGTAGGGTTTTTTTTTTTATTAATAATTTTGTAACTGTTAAATCCATCCATTTGTAATAAAAAATTTGAACTTATATATTGAATATTTAATTAATATATGAGCATCGTTTGTTTTTTAAGATTCCGAACCCACAGTTCGGAATTCCTGGATACGCCACTGCCTCCACCTCAGCCTCAGCCAGAGGTATTCACAGAGGAGGAGGAAGAAGAAGAAGACAATGATGTGGAGACCTATATGACTAAAGATGGTTCTCTCATCTCTAAATCCATCCGTTCCAGAGACCAGCTGGAACGAAATCTGGATCAGGCGGGCCCAAGCCGGCCCCCTGGGAGGTCAGACGGGGAAACCCGGAAGACCAGAGGAGAAGCTCCAGTCACCCGGAACGAGCTCATGAAATTCATGAACTCCTTCAAGGGTGAAATCAAGAAGATGATCAACAACAAGGCAGACTCTTCCAAGAGTCAGCCGGCTAAAAAGACTCCCAATGATGGGAAGAAGAAGAAGCCGGTCAAGGACAGGCAGCCAACTCCCCATCCAAAGGAGAAGGCAGCCGCAACACTTGACTGGTCTAAGATTCTGATGCCCCGGCGACCCCAGCCGGAGGCTAGAAAAACGTCCACCTTCGATGCTAGAGAAGTCATCAATCGAAGGAGGCAGCAGCAGTCTGAGTCAGCTTCTACCTCAAGCTTTCCAGACAGCTTCAAGGAAGCTTCTACAAGGAACTCTGAGTCCTTGCATGAGAGTCGGATAGGCGGTAAATCCGTCAACACCGAACCTCAGCTGATGATAGGGTCTATGCCATACGCACCCCAGGCGCAGTATGGGCAATATGGCCTCCAATTCATGCAACCACCTCCATTCGGAGGTCAGCGACATATACTAATGTCCAGCCACTGGACTGGCAGCTCCGGCTGATGAGGCTAGGCGAACAGCCGTCTGCCTTTGCAGCCAATATAACCGAGGCGGCTCAGCCGGCCAAGGTTAAAAACATTTTGGTTGGTGCTTATGACGGCACCACCAATCCTGAAGATCACCTGATGGCATACACCAACCTAATGTGTTTACAAGGTTGGGACGATGCCACCTGGTGCCGTTGTTTTCCGGCTACATTGAAGGGCATTGCCCAGCAATGGTTTGGCAACTTGCCAGCCGGATCTGTTGACTGCTTCAAGAAGCTAGCTTTCTTGTTTGCCACCAACTTCTCAATGAACATCCCTGCTAAGAAAACAAGTTTAGACTTGAGCACCATTAAGCAGGGAGAGAGAGAAGGGCTAGGCTCATATGTCAGACGGTTCAACCTGGTCAGAATTCAGATCCAGGGGCTGTCTGACGAGGTAGCATTCACAGACTTTTTCAAAGGTCTGAGAGACGGGTCGACTTTTAAGTTCGACCTTGTCAGAAAAGGGGCATTTACGCTACAGGCGGCCCTGAGGGAGGCGGAAAGCTATATACAAGCAACCGACCTCTGTACGCCTGGTAGCCTGTCAGACTCCAAGAAGTCTGACAAGCAAAAAGAGAGCCGGTCTGCTCAGCCGGCGAAGAAAAAAGAAGAGAGCAAGAAAAGAAAAGAAGTCTGGGCGGTCAGTGATTCTGAGCAGCCGTCCCAGAAGAAGAAGAAAGAGTTTAAACCGTACGTTCCCCGGTACGAGTTTTACAAAGATTGTAACTCCATCCTCATGGAGGTGAAGGACCGGTTGTCCATTGAGAAGCCGAATCCACTGAAGAGTTCCGTCCAGTCACGGAACAAAAATAAATATTGCCAATTCCATGAGGAGGTTGGCCATGACACCAACGATTGCTTCAGTTTACAACGGACGTTGGACCGTCTGGCTGACAAAGGGCATCTGAAGTCATATATTTCCAAGTCCCCAGCCGGGACAAAGAAGAAGAACAAGGGTCAGTCCTCTAAGGCTACCCCCCAGCCTGCTAGTAGTTTGGAAACCGACAGGGATCCGGTCTTCACCATAGCAGGCGGATTTTCTTGTGGTGGCCCTACCATCCGGGGCACCAAAAGCCATCTTCGAAAGATGGATAAGGATGATGAGGAGCAGGCGTCTGCCAGCTCCACTTTTCCGGATGTCCTCATTACTGAGAAGGACAGGGGCAGCGTCCGCCGCCCGCATGACGACCCGGTTGTTATTGAATGCAAGGTCGCCAACCAGCTAGTTGGGCGCATCCTTATTGACACCGGCAGCTCGTCAGACATCATCAGCCTCCGGTGCTTGCAGAAGCTGAAATACAACTCCAGCAGCATGCATCCGGTCACCCACCCTTTAGTTGGTTTTGGGGGTGGGATGGTCTATCCAGCCGGAAGAATTGACCTACCCATCCGGCTGGGTGAGAAGGGCCAGGGACGACATATTGTCGTCAGATTCTTGGTCGTTGAGGAGTTGACTGCCTACAACATTATTCTTGGGAGGCCAACCCTCAACGAAGCCAAGGCTGTAATCATCCCTGCTCTCATGCTTATCAAGTATGAGAGGGATGATGGTTCGGTTGGTTCCTTGAACGGGGATCAGAAGACGGCCAGGGAGTGTTACCTCTCAGCCGTCAAAGATATTGTGGCCGCAGACGGCCAAGGGAAGGAACCAATAGACCTTGACAACGTCAAGGATGCTCCTTCACCTCCACCAGCAGCCGGAAAAAAGAGAAAAGCTGCAGAGCTGGTGGTGGTGAAGAAAGAAAAGAAATAGCAATCACTGACCGGTGAACGGTCAGAGGAGCTCCGTCCCCAACCGGCTGGTGAAAGTATTGATCTTGTTCTGGACGACAGCCGTCCAGAGCGAACTGTTAAGGTTGGGACGGTTGCTAATGCTATTCTGGGTGCAGACTTGCACCTTCTGCTGAAAGAATTCAAAGATGTGTTTGCCTTTGAAGTGGAAGATATGCCAGGCATCAGCCCGGATCTCGCTATCCACAAGCTCGCCGTGGATCCAAAAATGAAGCCCATCCGGCAAAAGAAGAGAAACCACGGTGAGGAAAGAAGTCAGGCGGCAGCTGCTGAAGTAAAAAAGCTGCTAGATGCCCGGTTCATTCGGCCTTGTAATTTCCACGACTGGGTGGCAAACGTTGTACTTGTAAAGAAGCCGAATGGTACTTGGCGGATGTGTGTAGATTACACAGATCTCAACAAGGCATGCCCAAAGGATAGTTATCCACTTCCTAAAATCGACAGCCTGGTTGATTCAACAGCCGGCCATGCCTTGATGAGTTTTATGGATGCCTATTCCGGCTTCCATCAGATACCTCTGTGGAAAAAAGATCAAGAAAAGACGACCTTCGTCACTGATCAGGGGTTATTCTGTTATACTGTGATGCCGTTTGGCTTGAAGAATGCGCCGGCTACGTTCCAACGGATGATTAATACAGTCTTCATTAATCAAATTGGGAGGAATGTAGAGGCGTATATTGATGACATGATAGTCAAATCCAAGCAGCAGGCGGATCACCTTGCTGATCTCCGAGAAACCTTCACCACACTCAGGCGGCATAAGGTTATGTTAAATCCTAAGAAATGCGTCTTTGGTGCTGAGTCTGGGAAGTTTCTCGGATTCCTGATTGATCAAAGGGGGATAGAGGCTAACCCTGAGAAGATACGGGCGGTAATTGACATGAAGTCACCCCGCACTGTCAAGGAAGTTCAGAGACTCACCGGTTGCCTGGCCGCCTTGGGGAGGTTCCTCAGCCGGTCAGGTGACAAATGTCTTTATTTCTTCCAAGCAATCAGGAAGAAGACTAGATTTGAATGGGGGGATGATGCTAAGGCGACATTCCAAAAATTGAAAGAGCACTTGCACTCTTTGCCAAGGCTTGTTAGTCCTTTGCCAAGAGAGAAGTTGTACATGTACCTAGCCGTCTCAGACCATGCTCTCAGTGCCGTTCTCCTTGCTGAACGAGACGGTACGCAGCTCCCGGTATATTTCATAAGCCATATGTTAAAAAATGCTGAACTCCGGTACCCCATGGTGGAGAAATTTGGTCTTGCTCTATATATGGCCTTCAAAAAATTGAAGCCATACTTTCTGGCACATCCGGTGGTAATCTACACCGGTCAGCCCCTCAAGCGGCCAATGTCCACTCTGGAGTCATCCGGTAGAATGTTGAAATGGGCTATTGAAATGCAAAGTCTTGAAATCTCTTATGAACCAAGGAAAGCAGTGAAAGGTCAGGCGTTTGCCGACTTCATTGTTGAAATGACCCGTCCGGTCCTCCCGGATAATGTTGATCAGGTTTGGAAGGTGTATGTAGATGGGAGCTCTACAAAGAACGGCTGTGGTGCAGGCATTGTTTGTGAATCTCCGGAAGGAGATAGATATGAGTATGCACTACGGTTCAAGTTTCAGGCCTCGAATAACGAGGCGGAGTATGAAGCCCTGCTAGCCGGAATCCGCATGTGTAAGGCAGCAGGGGCAACAAAGATTGACGCCCATTCTGATTCTCAGTTGGTTGTTAGCCAGTATGAGGGCACTTATGAAGCGACCCATCCGGCAATGATCAAATATCTTCAGGCTGTCAAAGATGAGGCCGGGACCCTTGAGGAATTCAGATTGAATCAAGTGCCCCGGTCAGATAACCACCCGGCGGATGCACTGTCAAAACTGGCATCATCCGCCTGCCATGATACGCCTCGGTCAGTCTTTTGGGAAGTTCTTGAAAAAAGAAGTATTTATGAAGAGCCCATTGGAATTCTGGATCGAAGTTCTACTTGGATGGATGGCATCCGGGCGTATCTTGCAGACGGCACGCTCCCTGATTCACCTCAGGAAGCAGCCGTCATGAAAAAGAGAGCAGCAAACTTCGAGTTGAGGAACGGAGAACTCTTCAAGGCTGGATTTCTCAAGCCCTTGTTGAAATGTGTTACCCCAGAAAAGGGGAAGGAGGTACTCGAAGAGCTGCATGCGGGATTTTGCGCCTCCCACATAGGCGGCAAGTCCCTAGCCGTCAGAGCCAGGCGGCATTATTTTTGGCCTACTCTTGAGGTAGACGCCAAGGAATTTGTGAAGAAAAGTGATAAATGCCAGAGGTTTGGCAAGCTAATACATCGCCCGGCTACTGCTCTGACGGCAATCCACAGCCCAGTCCCGTTTGCTAAGTGGGGCATGGACATATTGGGTCCTTATACGCCTGCTCCAGGCGGGAAGCGCTATATCTTGGTGGCTGTGGATTACTTCACTAAATGGGTGGAGGCAGAGGCAGTCAAGAATATCAAGACAGAGGATGTCATCTCTTTCATATGGAAGAATATTATCACCCGGTTTGGGGTACCTATGTCTATGGTATTTGACAATGGCCCTCAGTTTGAGACGCCTCAGCTCAAGATTTGGTTAGGAGATCAAGGTATCTCAAGTTACTTTGCCTCAGTTGGCCGTCCTCAAGCAAATGGTCAGGTTGAGGCATTCAACAAACTCATCTCAGACGGCATAAAAAAGAAAATTGAAAAAGCCGGTGGTCTTTGGGCTGAAGAGTTAATTCATGTTCTTTGGGCCATCCGGACAACTGCCAAGGGATCAACCAGAGAAACCCCGTTTCTCATGGTATACGGGGCTGAAGCCGTTTTACCCATTGAACACTATGAGCCTACGCTTAGAGTGATGCTCTATGATGAAGAGGCAAATTGGGAGGCCATGCGGCTGACATTGGACTCCCTCCCGGAACGCAGGGGCAATGCTGCCCTATGACATGAGATATACCGTCTGAGAATGACGCGAGCCTACAACAAAAGAGTGCACAAACGTCCTTTGAAAGTGGACGATTTTGTATTACGGAAAATGGAGGCAACCGATAGGGCCAATGAGCTTGGAAAGCTAACTCCTAATTGGGAAGGCCCCTACCGGATCTATGAAGAAGTTAGGGACGGCACATACCGCCTGAAAACCCCAGACGGTAGACGCCTGCCTAGAACTTGGAATGTAGACAACTTAAAAAAGTACTACTTCTGAGTAATGTAAAGTTTTTTGTAACAAGTATTAATGAGAGATGCTTTTTGTTTCATTTATTGTCTTTTTATCCGTCTGGGTTTACCCATACTAATGATGAAAGGTTCAGTAACAAATGAATAACCTGAGGCCAATGGCCAGATAACTAAGTTTGATACTTAGTATATGAAATCAAAAGTCCATAAAGACAAGAGGCTAACAGCCGGATTCTTAAGCTAAGCACAAAACCGTTTAGTGGCTATCAGTCGGTCTACAACAAGACCTGAGGCCAAGGGCCAGATGGTTGTCCATTTTCACAAATTCGTCTATCTCAATATGGATATAGGCGTCCGGCGACACCCCTCCGGGTGCAATCGTCGCGGAGAACAGCCACCTTGCTTGTTCTACATACCCATGCAGGCGGCAAATGGTCAAAACAACCAACTCATAGCTGTCTGACTGTGTTATTTCTACTAAGGAATATTTGGTTGTACATGCTCCGGCTGCCTACCAGTATCAGCCGGAGTACCATCATAAGTTTTTACTTAGTTAAATTTTCTCCAAGTTGCGCACTTTTAGGGCAAACCCTTTTTTGCGTAATGGCTATAAAGAATACCCAGGCGGTTTGATACCGACTGGGGCAGAGGTTGTATGTCTGTCATTTGTCCGGCTGTGTACTTGGTTTGGGGCAATCACTATTGTGATTGATTGCCTTACAAACATCCCATACTCTTTGAAGTATGAGAAGTTTCCAAGGCAATCAATCCTTTTTCAGATTAAACCAACCACACAGCCGCCCAGGGGCAAGGACAGCCGGATTTGTACCTGCCGCATGCTTTTCATAAGATAGGAAAATTCACAAGTATATATATTGAGTATATATGCAAAAGTGAAAAAATTGAAAAATTGAAAAATTGTGCAAGTATAAGAAAAACCGACTGAGTCGGTATACTTCATCAAATAAATTGGCCCAAGGCCAAGAATCATTGTTAGCCGGATCAACATCCGGTGTACAGAGAATATAGGGAAAGGCTACATAATTACTTGGCACGCAGGCCGGAAAAGCAAAAGGTTGGCATACTGCCGCAGAGAAGTAGGGGAGCTATGCTGCTGGCTGTTCCGGCTGGGCTGGAGTCGTTGAAGGAACATCATCCGGAACCACAGCCTCTTCAGGCTGGCTGTCCTTGTTCACTTCCTTTATAATCTCGTCCAGGTCCGGCTTCTCTGTGTCCGAAACCTCAGCATCGTTTTCCAGGGCCCATTCCTTGAAGCGAGCCGGAGCAGGATCCTGGAGAACCTTGGCATTGTACACCTCAGTGGCGTAGTTGTACCTCAGCTTGTAGACTTCAAAGTCTACTTCAGGATAGAGAAGCCCCCAAGCGTATCGGAGGCGGATCTCGTTGTCCCGCTCATTCTCTTTGATGAGCCGGGCCTGCTCAGCTTCGAGCTCCTCAGCATGCTTGCCCTTCAGAGTGGCAAGCTCAGCAGCCAGCCGGGACTTTTCTGCCCTTAGGGCAGTGTTCTCCTGATCAGCCCCCTCCAAGGCCTTGAGGTTGGAGCCGGCAGTTTTCAGCTTTAGCTCCAAGTCGCTGATCTTGTTGTTGGCTTCATCATTAGCAGCCGTCAAAGTCCTGACCAGCTCCTCCTGTTTCAACTCGAGGGCTTTAATCTCAACATCAAAATTTATATAGGCATATTCAGCAGACTTGAGATTGGCTTGAGCCCTTCTCTTGGCATCAGTTACCTCTTCTTGCTTCTTTCGGAAAGGCAACCGGAGCCCATCCACCCGGACCATAACCCGAGCAAGGTCATCCGGGAATCTAAACACTTAGCAAAATTGAAAGACAAAATGAAATGAAAAGAAATGAAAAAGATAAGGGGCAAGTTTCACTTACCTCCGCCAGCTGCCCCAGAATCTGGTCGAAGTCGACCTCGTGGCGGTTGGGTATGGAGTTCTTCTCCAACTGGGTGAGAGTTCTCACCATCCGTTTGCCAAACCCCGCCGGGTCCGGGGCAGAAGTAGCATCTGCAGCACAAGAAGGACTTGGTGAGAGGCTAGCAGCGTATTTGGCATTCATTCTTTGTCGGCTACTTACAGATCCCCTGGAAGGGTCAGTCATAGTCTTGACGCGCATAAAGTCAAGCGGCCAAGGAATTTCAATCTTATCTTTGGAGTCGACCCTCGCCGGCTCCTCCTCTACGGCTGCAGCACCACCTGCAGCCCTGGATGGCTCGCCATCCTTCGATGCTTCATGAGCACCACCTGCAGCCCTGGATGGCTCGCCATCACTCAGAGTTGCCATGGCTTCGGGGCCCTTTCCCCCGGTTGTAGGGAAACCTTTGGCGTTAACGCCAGAGGCCGTTGGGGTTGCCGTCCTCCCGGTTTTAGCAGCCGGTTTTTGAAGGTTTTCATCCCCAGGTCTTTTTAAGACCTTTGTCATGGAACGGGGGAGGATGCCTGTTGAAGCCTGCAAAAACACAAGGAAACCATAAGTCATCCGGAATCAAAAGAACTTGGAAAATTTCAAGGGAAGTTGGAATTATCTAACCCCTCCTTTTTTGGCCTCCTTGGCCTCAATGTTGGCCTTCTTGGCCAAAATATTCTCTTTGCGGAGCAGAGCCGCAGATTTTTGAGGGGTCTTAGCCGGATCGACCATTTTCCTTGCTTCCTCTGCAGAAAAACATAAAAGAGTTAGAGCAAGAGAAAGTTCAAAGCAATGAAATTTAAATTGCAGACGGAAGACCGCCGGGTGGGTGAGTGTATCTACCCTTTGGAAACATAGGGCTCAACCCGCAGGCGGACAAGAATCTCTCATCCGCAAAGAAATCCGGGTGGGGGATCCAGTTTCTTGGAACAACTATGTGAGTCCCATCCCCCAAGGGCTCAGTTGTTGTCTTGAAGAGCTCTGCCTCTATTATTTGCTCCCGGGCTTTGGTAGTAAGAGCTGGGCGTACACACTTCTGGCCCACCAAAGCCGGCTCTTTGTTATAGCGCCGGAGAATCTTGTTTATCCTCACTTGAGGGGAGGAGACCAAGTACCATTTATCTTTCCAACCTCCCCACTTGGACACTTTGTCCAAGGTCATCAAATATTCCGGGAGCGTGGAAATAGTGTACCACGCTCCATATCCGCCTGGGGCACTCTTGAGGTAGTGCATATGGGCAAAGGAGGTGAAGCTGGGCTCAATGTCCTGGAGCTCGCAAGCGGCGATATAGCTAAGGATATTGACCCAAGAGTTAGGCGTTAATTGCCACACTCCCAAGTCATATCCCTTCAGAATCTTCCGGATGCCTCTATGAAGGGGAAAGCGGAGGCCGGCTTCTATTACCGCCTCATAGCAGACAAAGTAATTGTGTGCATTGTCAATGTCATCCCCCCAGGCTAAAACAGCATCAGCCGGAGGGACCATGATGTCCCAGTCTTCCCCAAAGGGGTGTAGTTGTTTGAAAGCCTCAAAGCTACTTTCAAGAAGGGCCCTGTCCCCAGGCTTCATCCGGGTTTTAGTAGGATCCGGGTTTGCTTCTTTCTTTGCTGTTTGGCGATAAGCCTCAGCAAGGTTCTCTCCCTCCGCCCCGGATCCTTCCTGCTCCTCAGCCGCTTCTTCAGCTGAGTTACTTCGGTCTGAAGAGGAGGCAGTTTCCTCACCGTCTCCCCTTGAGTCGTTGTTGCTGGAGGTAGACGGGGTGTCCTCAGCTGAGTTACTTTGCTCAGCCGCCTCGTAGTCTTCCTCCCTCACAACTTCACTTGCGGGCACTTCCCTAGTGCGCCGCCTGCTGGGCTTTGTAGCCGTCTGCTTAGTTCTAGCCATTGTGTCCTGCACAGACACAGAGAGGGAAGAAGCCGGAGATGAGCAAAGCACTCCAGAAACTCCAGACAAGGCACCCCCGGTTCTAAACTCAGCCGTCCCTGGTGACCGGCTGAGCGTCCTAGGCAGTGCCGTGTGTGCAAATGGAGAGTTCATTTTATTTTTTGAAAAGTTAATGTATACAGCCGGAAATGAGTGTATACAGGCTAAAGAAAAAGGAAAAAGAAGAAAACTTAAAGAAGGAAACGGATGGTTACCTTACTTTGAGTTCTGAAAAAAATCTGAAAACGGCAAAGCAACCGGTGACCGGGTGACTTCGAAAGAGCATACGGAAATCTTGAACTTGCTTAAACGCAACCGGAATCAGAGCACCTCTCTCTAGAAAACTCTTTTTCTCTCTCTAGAAAGTCAAGATTGTGAAAAGTGAAGAGGAGAAGGAGGGGGGGGGGGGTAAATCCCTATTTATAGGGGGTGAAACGGCACGAATCCCCGTCACCACTGTAAAAAAATAGCCGTTTTCACTGTTCACCCTTCATGGGCTGACACGTGTCACAGGTGCCACGTGGCCTGCCACGTGCCACCTGTGAGGGGCAAATGTTTGGGGTATTTTTACCCTTGACAAGTGGACCAATGAGGAGGTGCCACGTGTCAGAGGCTGACAGGTCACCCTTGACCAATCCCCAGCTGACACGTGGCCTCTCCAGATATTTCCTTAGAGTTGCGGCCTTCAAGGGCCCAATTCCCCAAAAATCCGCTATTTGGCGGCGCAGCCCATCAGTCCTAGGTTAAAATAACCTAGGAAGGGGCACCTTTCCCAAGGACCCTATAAATAGGGAGATATTCCCCCAAAATGGGGGACATTTAGAAATTTACTATCATTTATTACATCCTACTCTCTCTCATCAGAGAACACCTGAGCTTGGAATCCAAGCAGATCCCCACCTAAATTTCCGCACTTTTTATTCTCCTTCAAGTTACTAACTTGAGCGTTGGAGGCGGAGCACCACCCAACCGGTGTCTCCGTTGTTTTTGCAGGTACAGAGTCAGCAGGACCAGTCTTCGAGTTGTAACTCTCCCAAGGGACAAAAACACCCAAAACAAATATTACGCACGTACAAGTTTGCTTCCAAGGGCTTGTTCTAATACGCTTATTTTCAGTTCATTTCCAGTTTAGTCCAGCTTCTAATTTCCTTCTCTTATAAAATAATCATATCATTTCAATTCAGTTCAGTTCAATTTAGTTTTAATAAGTCAAGTTCAGCTGAGTTCAGTCAATGAGAACAGGCCCTAAGTCAACTTTTGTCTCATTCACTTGAGAAAAAATTATCAATACGGCCACAATGCATAAAAGTTATTTGTTGATAAAAACAAGAATACAAAAAGGAATTAAAACCCACAAAAAGTCCAAATTCCTCTTGAACAAAATACTTCTTTTATGCATCCGCTCCTCGCAATTTATTATTGGCTACCAAATGAAACGCGAGGGAGATTAAAATTTGTGCTCCTTGACACATCAAGAATACTCTCTCTGACAATTACTCATTTAGTTTGATGCTCCCTTTTTAGAGCAAGTGGTAAATGGTAAACTTTAAACTTTCATTGACAATCAGCATAATAAAGAGATGTTATGCTCTTTTACAAGCGCAGCTTGAGCTCCCACCTTCAGGATCTTGCTGGATGTTATTCAGATGGAACTAACCAAATTACGAAAAACTACGCGTACTTACAGCTTGTAGAGCTAAATAAAGCAGGAGACAAATCGGAGTCTGGATACAAAGGACATTGTAATCTTATGGGCTATAATTGCTCCCTGTGCTTATACTAGTAACACAAGAAGTGCTTCAACTCAAGAGACAGATGAATTACCTACACTCAAGTGTCATATAAGTAAAAGAAAAAACATCTCTTGGGTTATTTACTAACATATATAAGAGCGACTAGCAAACAATCACAAAAGCATAATACACTATGCTACAATGTCTCTCAAAACCATCTTCAACCCGAGCACAGTAGCTTTAGCTCCCGCCAAACTACCACTACTATCTCAAATAACAACTCCCATTCCAACTCTTCTAGTACATCGACGTTAATCTTCAGAACATTGGCCTCTAGAGGGCACCAGACTGCTGCATCACCCGATCACTCGACGCTCTGATGAGTCTGATCCCTCCTCTCTCGTCTGCACATAAGCTGCCAGTAAGAAGACAGCAGCACCACTTCAGAAGAATGCCTTGACGAGCTAATGCACCAAGCCAACACCCACCTAGTCACTTCTCACCTTAATTTGGCTGATTTTAATCCATTTTTGGGTGAAGAAAACTCTTTAACTTAGTTTATTTAGCTCAACCCAACAAATTTTTTTTCTAACTTAATTTTTTTTTTCTTGCTTAATTTGACTTATTTTTATACCTAACATAACTTAACTTATAATTTTTGCTTAATTTGACTTATTTTTATACCAAACGTAACTAAATTTGTTGACAAAACTTATTGAAATATAGTGGATAAGCTAGGAAGAACAGAGCCTTATAGGAAAGTGTAAGACATCAATCACAAAGATTAGTGAGCGAAGTGTTATAACACTCCTATAATACGTCCGATAGTCACTGCAGCCGTAAAGTAGTACTCCCTCCGTCCCAATCTCATTCTAAAGGGTATTGCCATTGGCAAAAAAGTTGCAACACAATTTGGTGATAACATAATTGATTTCCAAGCATATCTAACAATGAGGTTACACTGTCAACGTCAAAGCTTAACTCAGAAAGATTGTACAACATATAAACAAGTTTAATGTAGGAGGACTTTCAACATATTTTATTTCAAAAACAAAAGTCATATATCTATTTCAATCTATATTATTATTGGTGTTATTGTTCAAATTAACATGTTTCTATTATGTTTGTTAATATTATTATTATTATGTTTGTTTTGTATTGATCTACATACACTACATATTTTAATGTTTTTGATTTTTCTTCGTGTATTGAACTTTTGATAATGTATCATCTTTGTTGATTGCAAACTTAAGATTTTTTTTTTCATTATTCTCCATGTCTAATAAGAATATACATATGGAATTTTTTTTATAAGGGTCGCCTTTGTACTTATATCTACACTAATTAAATTAAGTGCCATTGTAGAGTTAATTACAGTGTATAGGTTTTTTTTTTATAGAATGTCATGTCATGGCGTGACAATAGTGTTAAAAAAAAACCACAAACGTGGACCACGCACATGTATGTGTCATGTACTCATGTGGTATACACCATGTCTCATTATTTAAATTTTGCAACAAGAGGGGGATACATAAAGTGATCACAAAGCTTGTATTCTAGGATAATGCATGTAACTTAGCTTTTGTTCTTTCAAAGCAATTCAATTAACTTGAAGTTTTGATTGCTCCATTAAAACTCCAACACGTTTTTGGGTTGTTCTAACTTCTAACTCATCTCCAAATCCACTTTGCTTCAAGACAATCATAGAAATACGTTTGTAATGGTTTTTATTGCATGAGGGAAGCCTTTATTTAGGCCATTTCCTTCGGTGAGTCCATTGATATAACCCTAACAAGGTTTACAATTCCTATTGTAAAGAATTGTTGGCTACTCCCAACTAGGCAACTAAATAGTATGCTGATTCCCAATACGTCCATCTAAATTTGCGAGATTAAGGGACATTTGATTCTAATATGTTCATCTAGTTAGACACATGTTATTACGGGGACATGTGAATGTGATCGTATTTTTAGCCATCGCGGCTCATGAGCTTATCCATGTTGAGTCATTAATACCTAATAATATGAAGTAACATATTTTCAACATTGGTTAATTATAATATTCTAAAAGTATTATTGTTGCCGTAATGAAGGCCATGTTATTAAGAAGTCAACGAGGGGAAATTCACACTTCGTCATCACTAATAAAGTACTATATGCTCTATCTTCTATTCCTTTCATTTGAATCTAACCAAAAAGAAATCAAAAACAACTTTTGTCTCATTATATAATTCCCAAAAAGGATATTAATTTTACCATTATATCCCATAATTTGCATTAATTTCTTTCACAAAGTCTAAACTTTGACTACTCCAACAAAGCAGTAATTTAAGTTTGACTACTTTGTAAAAAGAGTAAAAAGAGAAGATATATACGACAATTCTTAGATATTCATTCAACCTCTAATTTCGTAAGCTAAAATAGCCGCCTATTTAGAAATTTAATAAAAACAAAAAAATAAAAATAAAATAACAAAGTATGTTAGAAATATAAAAGTCTAAGTCAACAATTACACATGGAAAGATCCTAAACAGCTAGATTGTACTCAATTCACATTCACATTTTGTAACACAATTAAACCTTTTTATTATCTCATTTTGGATTAATCTTTTATTTTCTCTCTCCTCCCTTTCCTATATAAATACACCCGTTACAACTCTCACTTTACAGTAAACAAAAAGTCACATTATTACATAACTCACAAAATATTTCCTAAGAGAAAATCCATAGTTTAGTTTATAAGGAGAGAAAGAAAGTGTTAGAAATAAACACTTAAGAGGGGCAATGGCTGGCGGAGGGTTTGTGGCGCCGGCGAGCGGGGTTGTTTTCGAAGCGAAGATAACTCCGATTGTCATTATTTCTTGTATCTTGGCTGCCACGGGTGGTCTTATGTTTGGTTACGATGTTGGTATTTCAGGTTTGTGTCTTCCTCAGCTTTGTGTTATTAGCCTTGTACTCTTATTGCCATAGTTCGGATTTAGTTTTCACATTACTTGATAAAAAAATTTTATGTTAAAATGAAATCTGATAAAGTGTGGTATGTTAAATTTTTCTTTCCCAAATGTTTACGTTTCATGAATGGATAGGTAATACTCTATTTAATCTCATTTTTGTTTTTTTACCATAGATGAAAAAGTAAATATGATATGTATTTCTTTATAAATTTATGATGCCATATATGATATGCTACAATAGTACAATTCTATATTTGGGATCATCATTTATGTTTAAGAATTATTGATTGAATTATTACTTTTTAATATTTAAATTTTATCTTATTATTACTTTTAAAGCTTTTTGGTTTGTAAGATCTTTAAAAACTTTTAATTAATTTTTAGTATTTAAAATGGACCCTATGTGAATTGTGAAATCTACAAATAGTACGGAATAGAACTAGTTTATAAATCCACTCTTTTTTTACTTTGTGAGTACATTAGTTTTTTTTTATTTTTTTATTAAAGAAGTAAGAATAGATATTGACATATTGATATTGCCCAAACTAAAAAGAATGTCCTAATTTCTTTCATGTCTTCCTCGTTAAATGAAAAACTCCTCTTCTTAATTT
Source organism: Chenopodium album (assembly GCF_948465745.1). Taxonomy (NCBI): domain Eukaryota; kingdom Viridiplantae; phylum Streptophyta; class Magnoliopsida; order Caryophyllales; family Amaranthaceae; genus Chenopodium; species Chenopodium album. The sequence continues at coordinate 24,457,580 of NC_137856.1, forward strand.
ACCCCAATTTTTCTTTGATATCGAGTAAAAACAATCTTTAGAAGTATCAATTAAGCTTCGGAGTAGTTAACTTTCAATTTTAATTTCTCTATGAATACTTGTAAAAAAATTTATCATCATGTAAAGTATTTTTATTTATACAAACATAATAGAGAATTAAAGACTAAATAACTCCTTTTATTTTATTTTCTTAGCTTGTAGTAATAGAAAAGAAAAAATCACATGAAGAGGAGTATTTCCCGCCTAGTAGGGATGACAACCAATAGTATGACAAAAATCCAATTACAGATATACCCTCATAAAGTACGTACAGAATTGTCGGAATTATTATCACATGGCATGACATAGGGGTATTTTCGGAATAAAACAATCAAACCTTTGAAAAATATCCAACGTAGTTGTCTAGTTAAGATTTGTGAGATCAAATAATACGGAATCAGAATCTGAAATATGACTTGTCTTATGCTCACCTACTACAACATGGGTTATATACTTATATCAGTCAAATGCAACAAGCTAATTATACGTCAGAATAGTTTATGTTGATCTTTTTGAAATTGGATTCTTAGTATATCAAGTGTATAGTTAATATAGCAGTGTTTGTCATAACTAACATCTACACCAATATTTGCAAAGACGTGCTATACTTGTCGATAATAGAAAAATAAATTAATGACGATCTATTGGTTTGTCATATGGTTTATGGTTAACTTTCTAAATATACATACATGTACATGTCTTTTTCACTGTCGTATATTAGTCGTTATTATTCCATTGACAATAATGATAAATTTCTGGTGTGTGTTTAAGTAAATACAAGATTGTTACTTATGTCATTTGCCTAACAACTGTATGAGTGTGTATCAATTATTTAATACGGGTGATTGGCTACTGTTAGGTGATTAGGATTATGTTGATGTAACAATTTTGTGGAAAGTTGATAGTAACATTTGGGAACAAAATTTGGTATGATTGTATGAATTAAGTAAATATATTTGTTAAAATGCAGGGGGTGTGACATCAATGAACCCTTTCTTGGAGAAATTCTTTCCAGCAGTGTACCATAAAAAAAATTCACCATCTGCTAACCAAAGTAACTATTGTCAATATGACAACCAAGGGCTGCAATTATTCACCTCATCTCTATACCTTGCTGCCTTGGTTGCCACTTTTTTCGCGTCGTATACGACCAGGCAGTTGGGGAGGAGGCTAACGATGTTGATCGCCGGGGTTTTCTTCATCGCCGGTGTGGTGCTTAATGCTGCTGCTCAAGATCTTGCTATGCTTATTGTTGGTAGGATTTTGCTTGGTTGTGGAGTTGGCTTTGCTAATCAGGTACTTCTTTTTATTTTTGATGCCAAAATTTTCAACTTTTTTTTCCCAAAAGTTGTTGCAGGAAAACAACAGTCTTACTGCATGTCAATTTTTAATTTGTGGGCGAAATTTGTTTTGACTTTGGGTGAATTTTTTTTGTTCTATTGAATAATTTAAGGGTTTACACTATGTACGTCATTGCTTAGTAACTAATCTAAGTGAATTATTGCATGTTACTAATAATATTATGAATATCATTATGCTGAATAAATTGAATTTTTCAAAATATCATAAAAGACTAAAATATGAAAATGACTTAGGAGAAGATTAAACAGGTCCACCTTGGTAGACTTGAAAGACGGGGCAATCTAAGACAAGTAGTATTTGGCAAAAAAAATTTAACATAAGACTTTTTTCATAAACGCTTTTAGATTTTCTTCTTACAAAAGAGTAATCAATTGTAGTTGATTTGTTTGCACTTCTTTTTGGACTAGCTTTACAATTGTTTAATATCATGAAGTGCATATCATACTTTTCCGTCTTTAAATGTTGTTTTTACTTTAATAGTAATTGAATCACATTAAAAAAAAAAAAAAAAGTTACGAGCAATAGCTAGAGATGGAGTAGTAATATTCTATTACAATAATTACAATAAGCTAATATTTACTCCTCCTAAACATGAAAAGGTATTTTGTGCTCACAGGTTATAACTATTTAAGACACGCATAGACATGATTAGAGGTGGTTATTGGACAGGGTAGCCCAATGATAACAGGGTCAGGGCCAAGCTTATAGGGCTTTTAATGGACAGGGCTATTAATGGACAGGGTCCTTATTGGGTAGGGTCAATATAGGGCCAACATGTTTTCCAATTTAGTTGATAAAGAAAATACATAATGTAAAAATAATTATATAGATTAATTTGTATTCATATGTATTTAGTAATGGCTTTGTCCAATATTTATTTTAATTGATATTTTGTAGGCCCGCCCATTATCGACCTGCGACCCGCATTGGCCCGACCCTATATTGACCCTATAAAATGTGACCCTCTTTGACCCTGATCCACAACCGACCCGCACCGACCCTGACCCGCCCCGCCCAATAACCAGGTCTAGATATGATATAATTGGTCTAAATGTTTATCTATTCATATTCTAAATCAGCAAGTCATTAGGTCAAGATAAGAACTTGATTGCAAGATGATTCACTTAACTCACTTAACGTAATTATATTATTAAACACATATGAAGTGGACCCTATCATTTTTCACTTGAAACAAACAAATTTGGGTTCAATTGGTTTTCTTTTAATGGCCCCATATAGGCCATATTAAAATATCATTGTTACATTATGGACCGACACCATTAACTCATTAAACATGACTAATGATTTTACATCACGATAAAACCTGGACCGTTGTGCTTGTGCAACTTATCTTGAATGTAATAACTTTGATTATGACATAAATATACATGTGATATTGTGATCTATCCTTTTTACTCAAATTTATTTAATCTTCTAGAATAAGGTTTATTTTAACAACATTTCATGTGAGCTGGATATTATATACTCCTATCCTATCTTTAAAAATAATTTGGTGGGCCAACTCATCCAATTTCTTTGAAACTTCGTCATACATGCTTTATTTAAAATAAATTTGCTTTACTTTATTGGAAGTTTGTGGACCTTTTTTCTTTATTTTTTAGATTATAATGACTTTTATGAATACTATTTAAAACTTTTTTTCGAGTTTATATGTGAATAATAAAATAATTCACAAGTAGGTTGATGGGAGTTAACTTTTTTGAATATTGGTGTGATATTCTTTTTCTTATCCGTTAATTTATAAAGTATTATTTGTATTGTTTATCTTGTTTTATGAGTTGGAATCCAACTTTTTGTGATTATAATAAGCACGTATGTCATGCTTGTGATCTGCCAATGTAGTAAATACTTCTAAGATGAAAATTAAACTTCTGGATTCACTTTATAATGTTAGAAAAGGCTAGAAAAATACAATTCGACTTTTTATTTTATGCTCCATGGTGACGTAATAAGTAACATAAATTTTAATCACTTTTGTTTTTATTATCCATCGTAATAATTATATAGTAACATAAAGTAACATACAAAGTACATTTTAATGGTTTATAGTATATGGAGTAATTATACTGATGATATTTATTTGTGGTTCTTAAGATGTTATATTGACTTTTAAGAATAAATAAAAGAACCCAAATATTATTAGTTGTCTTAACAATGTTGTATACTTCTCATCAAAGAATTGCTTTTAAATTCAAGTAATTTTGATTTTACAACATCATCATAATTCATGTTCAAATTGTATGTGCACCCATGTTCAAGTTGTATCCATTTATGTAGATGTGAAGTTTCATATCAACAACATGCTTATATTATTGCTTCCTAAATCAAATTAAAGAGACTAAGATAAATATTCTGTAATAGAGTATGCCATCTGGTCGGTTGACAGACTTGACACATTCAAAATCGGATATATATTGGATAACATCTTTTGTTGATTTTGACATATAAACATACAAATATTTCTTTAACATTTATAGATCAATGCATTTTAATTTTCTTTTTTTGGTAAAATCACATTAATGAATTTATATTTGTATCAAATCTAATAAAATTATTTTCAAAATGAATGAACAACAGGCAGTTCCCGTGTTTCTATCAGAGATAGCACCCACTCAAATTCGAGGTGGTCTTAATATTTTATTTCAGCTCAACGTCACCATCGGTATTCTTTTTGCCAACCTCGTTAATTATGGCACCGATAAGTAAGTTCCTTTTTTCCTGTTCTTTTATTTTATTTTATGTTCAATGCTTACTTCAAGATCTATTTTAGTTACTATAATTGAGTATTCTTTAAGAATAAAAAGGGAATGTACTAAACTACTAATCATATAATAATAACAATAATAATACATTGATAACCAAGCAATTATTTTTCTATTATACTCCGTAGGTTATTTTAATATTTGATTGATTTACATTATTATTATATGATAATTAAGTAGTAACTGTCTGTGATAATTATTGTGGTAAAAGAACAATATTATGTGCACAATTTTTAAAATATAACGTAATATTCAAACAAATCTTTACGTTGAATTGAGATGATTAAACAATGTCTTCCTTAGGTCGAGGTGATGGGTCGTTGAATATTATTCAAAATTTGTATAAATTATTAAGCATGAATCAGGGGATTCAATTATTAAGCAAGAATTGAGATTAATAAACAAAGTTCTTCTTAGACCGTGTTTTTGTTATTTTTAACTGTAACTTAATCAATGTATCTCTTGATGTTTTGGTACGTATTAGTTGGACTTAGCTTACCTAAGTCTTAAAGGGTAAATGGCTAACGTGTTTAATGATCAACACTCAAGTTTTTCTTATTTTATGAAAGTTAAGACTTTAGAGAGATACTATATGTCTATACTTAGTTTTCTGTAACTTGTGATTTGGGGTACTCTAATTTTACGAATTACTTTGTGAAGCCCTACGTTGGAGTTGACACGCAATTAAATTTCGTTTATATTATTGCCCTTGTGTGTATCATATATTAAAAATGGATATGATCGTATGACAATAGCGATAAAAGCAATCTGGCCCGACTGGCCTAGTTAATATCTGGCCCAGTTAATATCATGAACTTCCTTATGGCCCATAGGCCCATATCATCAAAGTAGTCCCCAATTTTCTTATGCCATATTATATTTTGACATGGAAGTTCAACAACGGTTCTAATCAACTGATCATGTTATATAACTTGTTAATGTGATACATCTAATATATAGTTTAATTGTCATTGATTCAATTGTACGTTCTAGTGTTAAACTGATATATGAACTCGAAATTATTATGCTAAAATGTTAATGTTATAAACGTGTTTGACCATTACAGAATGAAAGGAGGAAATGGATGGAGGGTGTCACTAGGAATTGCAGGAATTCCAGCCTGCCTACTAACCTTGGGAGCTCTGTTTGTTACGGACACACCTAACAGTCTTATCGAAAGAGGCCGTTTAGAAGAAGGCAAAGCTGTTCTTAGAAAAATTAGAGGCACAGACAACATTGAGCCAGAGTTCAATGAACTCGTTGAGGCTAGTCGTATTGCCAAAGAAGTCAAGCACCCTTTCAGAAACCTCCTTAAACGAAGAAATCGCCCTCAGCTCGTTATTTCTATTGCCTTGCAGGTACAACAGTAGAAATTAAGCTACTGTGATCGTTATTTTTGCATTTAAGTTTGCTTAACTTAGAGATGTTATTGGTTTGTTTACTAATGTTGTATTTCATGGTGTTGTTCAGATATTTCAACAATTTACTGGAATTAATGCAATTATGTTCTACGCCCCAGTCTTATTCAACACCTTAGGATTCGGAGGCAATGCATCATTGTACTCAGCAGTGATCACTGGAGCAGTAAACGTCCTCTCCACTGTCGTCTCTATTTACTCTGTTGACAAACTAGGGAGACGAATCCTTCTCCTTGAGGCCGGAGTTCAGATGTTTTTGTCTCAAGTGATCATAGCCATAATTCTCGGGCTCAAGGTTAAGGATCATTCCAACGGTCTAGGCCATGGCTATGCAATTTTAGTAGTCATAATGGTGTGCACTTTTGTCGCAGCCTTTGCGTGGTCATGGGGGCCTCTTGGATGGCTAATCCCTTCGGAGACCTTCCCCTTGGAAACGCGATCAGCAGGGCAAAGTGTGACTGTTTGTGTTAACATGCTCTTCACTTTTGTCATCGGACAAGCTTTCTTGTCCATGCTTTGCAAGTTTAAGTTCGGCATATTCCTCTTCTTCTCTGGGTGGGTCTTGGTGATGTCCCTTTTCGTAGTTTTCTTGCTTCCTGAAACCAAGAACATCCCGATTGAGGAAATGACCGAGAAGGTTTGGAAAAAACATTGGCTTTGGAAGAATTTCATGGATAACGACGAAGACTATGTTGGTGGAATTCAAGTTAACACGATCAAGCCAGCTAATGGTAAAAGTAATGGAGCTGCTGCTGCACATTAAAGTTCGGCTTATCAATTTCAATGCAATACAACATTCAATATTTGTTAGTAATACAATTATTATACAGTAATTTAGCTGATATGATGAAGGTAAATAGGATATTGACGATAATCAGGGTATACTTTGGTAGCGAAATTGTGCCCTTCCTACTCTTAATGAGCTAGGATTTTCTATAATGAGTGAACAGGCTTATTTATTTGATTCTCTACTGATTTTTGCATTGTTTATAAAAATGTTGATGCAATTTTACATTAACTTAATAATGGAAGCATAGTAAAACTCTGTTTGTCTTTGTAAATCTTATGCAAATTACTATACAAATGTCAGAAAATTCTAGTATTTGTTAAGTTTAAGCAAATAAGCAGAACACTCAAATAATTATTTTTCTTTGGATTGTCTGAACTCTCTCTTGACTCTTGTTTAGAAATCCGTGTGAATGTTTCGTTTGGTTTAGCTTGGTTAAAGGCGAGGCTGTAGTAGTGATGTACTAATTATATGGAACCCGGGATTCTTGTAACATCGTTTTTCAGTATATGTATAATGTATACTCAGATACCATATTATGATATGCAGCCTTTTCTACAAGTGCATTTAGTTACAAACATTGTAAAAATGGTGTGCCAACTCGAACATTACCAACTGAGTTATTATTATACAGATCACAGATGATTTTTTGATTGACTAAATTAACAAAGTTTGATATCTTCACTTTCTTGTCCTTTGAGTCAATGAAATCGTCTTTTTTATGATTAGCTAAACGCCTAAAGCTTATTTAGATTTCAATTTGGGTTACTTTAAACGAAAATTAGCTTGAAATGTTGCTAATAAGCTGCACAACAAGGTCAAAAAAAAAAAAAAAAAAAGGTCAGGCTGTTTATATTATTCGTATGCAGCATACCTGGTATGTAAGCCAAGATTACTAATTAATTATCTAAATATTTTATAAATTTATTCTAGCTAGCTTAATCTTTGATCATAAGGCAAGGTATCTACTAGTAATGTGCAACAAATATATACGGATATATATATATATATATATATATATATGTTGTTGAATAATTTAGAGTATTGTTGACAAAATTCATGTTGTTTAATTAGATTGCTTAGGCAAAGGTGTTGCAATTAATTAAGCAAATAATAAGAGCAAACCAAAGGAGTTGAGAACTCCATTAATGCAGCTCGATCGAACCATGACAGCCCGATCGAACGCGAGAGTGAGGGTGAATCTCACTGGATTACCGCCCGATCGGGCCACCATCGTTCGATCGGGCGCGTGTGCAAGGTGAAGAATTGACGATCAGCCGCCAGATCGAGCCACAGCCGCTCGATCGGGCCCGCATGCACATGATAGTTGCTGGAATTCTTCCGCCTGATCGGGCGGTTGCTAGCCCGATCGGGCCCGGACGTTTTCTGGGTTTAATGTTGTTTGCATTTGACGGTTATTCACGTGGGTATGCTTGTATATATATTATCTAATATATGATGAAAGGGGGGAATGAAAAAATACGAAGAGCAACTTTCATTTTCATTCTCTTTGTTTTGCAAAGGTTCTTTTAATTATCATCATCACAAATCACATACGCTCAATTACATTGATTTGTAATCATCCTACTTGTGATTGCAAATGTTCTTCGTTGTATCTCCTAAGTAAATTTCCGTGAAAACTCAGTTGTAGTATAGGGTCGGAATTATACTTTTGGGAAAGTGATTCTGTTCACGCCTCGAAGATTTTCCGGTCTAATTTGTTTGCTATTTTTGTGACCCTTGTTTAAATATACAAAATCAACAATCCAAAAGTATAATTTCTACAAACATGGCAAATGTGAAGACAATAATGAAGAATTTCCAGAAATTGGATAAGTTCGAGGGTGTAGATCTTGGTATGGAGATGGAAACGAAGATGGTGTTTCTTGTGGGACTACAAGAAAGAGAGTTTGATGGAAGAATTTTTCTAGTGAGTTATATTATCAAAGTCACTCCATTCAAGTAAGAGGTTTCTTATTTGTGTTTTATATATGTTTGATTATTTATCTCTATGGTTAAATCTTGACATGTTTATTCAGATTTTATTGATTGTGTCTTGATTATTATTAGAGATATGTTGTCATGTAATTATTCCCAAGATGATTGGTAAAAATCATAAACCATATAATTTAACGTTGTTAATGAATGAACTAAGTATTATAGTTCATGTAATGGGTGTGAATCATTGTTTAATTTTATATTGTTTTCATGCTTGAAATGATGAATAGTTTAATTCATTGTTTGAATTTATTTAATAATTATTCAGCGCATGGAAGATTTATTATCATTTATGTTTTTATTTGATGATGATATCTATAGAAAGTATTAACTTGTATTATTATGTTAATTGTTATCTATTATGTAATTGATATTGCATATACTAATTGTGATTCATGGATTGTTGACTATTGATGGTAATTAATGTGGCAAGAGTTATGTCTTAATTAAGTATTTATTAGTCTATGCATGGTGAAAGGTCCGTTGTAGTTTTCAATGGGTTATGCGGTAATGACTAATGGCCACAGTAATTGGAGTAATTTTGAGGTATTTCAAATGTCTTGATTTGATTCAAGTGATGCTCCTTTCGATAGGTCATGAATTTTATAATGTGGATGATATGGTATATATTATTGTTTACTTAATTTATTCAAGTTTTTGAATTTATTGTTTTAGTTGACAAGACTGATTTATTTTATGTTCTATGATGTTGTCTTGGGTAATTATTTTCATGCTATTTCAGTTGTATAAGTGTATGTATATGAAACAAATTTGATGGAAATGATGAGTTTGTCAAATTTGTATATATGTTATATTAATTCTTATGCATGAAACTGATTTGGTTCATGATGAATGAGCTAGATGAATTTATTTTCGTGATGTCCATGTTTTGGAGGAAGAATTTAATTCTTGATTATCATGAAGATAGAATAGTTGTTTTAATAATGTTTTGACAAAATATTGACCTATTTTGTTGGTTTTGATGTGTCATGTAATGTTGCGGTAAAAGCAACTTAATTATGACATATTTGGTTATTGATTTAAAATCATTGGAGTTGTCATGTGATTGATGTTTTATTTATGTTTTAATTATCTCATTTTTATCCAATGTGAAAAGAGTTAATTTATTGCTAGATTAAGTGCATGTGTGAATTACATTGCACACTTTCCTTAGGCAATATGAAGTGTTTAGCAACTGTAATTGATGTTTTATCAAGATGTTGCTATGATTATTTACTGTATTCTAAGGATGAAGCCTAGACATATTTAAAATCTACAAACTTAAGTAGTGTTGCAAACTAACGGATTATTTAATAGTCAAGCTTCGATAAAGGAGGTGAATGGTGTTAGCCAAGTTATTTCCAGTCTATAGGTTTAGTACATGAAATTACCGCGGAATTTACACCACACCAAAATGGTGTAGCGGAAAAGGAAGAATAGGACACTAGAGGAAGTGATTAATTCTATGTTGTCTTATTCAGTTTTTAAGTGATGGATTTTGGGGTGAAGTCATTTTAATGATTTGTTACGAGTTAAATCGTGTTCCCATGAAAGGGAAGGATGTTACCCCATGTGAGCTATGGTACAAAAGAAAACCACACTTGAGTCATCTCAAAGTTTGGGGTTTTAAGACAATTGTAAAAATTCCGGAACCTAAACGTAAAAGTTAGGTGAAAGATGAGTTGAATGCAATTTTATAGGATATGCGGTACATAGCAAATCCTATAGGTTCTATGTAATAGAGCAAAATGACTTTTGGTCGGTTTACACCACCATTGAGTCAATGAATGCATGGTTTGATGAAAATAGATTTTCTTCAATTCCTAGATCAAAGGATGTAACTCCGAATACCAAAGCTGAAAAGTTTTGATCAAGGTTTCATTGATCAAGAGGTGGATGACCAAACTCATTTAGAGAAGGCATCTACATCATCATCACAACTAAGGATAAGCAAGAGGGCAAGGAAAGGAAAAATCTTTTGGCCCGGATTTTCATGTGTACTTGGTTGAAGGATCAAGGGATGAAGTTTCACTACAACATCCATACATTTTAATGTGGAAAATGATCCTTTAACATATCAAGAGGCTATGAAGTCTCGGGATGTTCCATTTTGGAAGAGTGTAATTAATGATAAGATGATATCTATCATGGGAAACAACATTTGGATATTAGCTAATTTACCACCTAGTTTAAACCAATAGGATGCATATGGATTTTCAAAAGAAATTGAGGATTGATAGAACTGTAAAAAGTTCAAGGCTCGGTTAGTGGCATAGGGTATATATATGCACCTGTAACTAGAATCTCAGCAGTTAGATTGTTAATTGCCTTTGCGACAATTGAAAATCTAGGGATCCATCAAATGGATGTCAAGACTGTGCTCTTGAATGGAGATCTAGAAGAAGAAATTTATATGTGACAACCAGAAGGGTTTGTTGTGGAAGGCCATTAGGCAAAAGTTTGCAAGTTATTTAAATCACTGTATAGGCACCTAAGCAATGACATCAAAGTTTAATGGGGTAGTGTTGTCTAATGATTTTATGTTTAACAATTTTATAGCAAATTTGATGACAACGGTTAAAGTGTCAAAATTTGTCTATATGTAGATGACATGTAGATTTTTGGATAGAATGAATTTGTCACAAGTTGAAATGACAAAGTTCTTCCTTAGTTTATTGTTTTCCATGAAAGACATGGAAAAGAGGATGTCATCTTGGGCATAAGAAAAAAGAAGGTAAAAGGAAAATTGATCTTGTCACAATCTCATTATATAGAGAAAGTGCTCAAGAAATACAATGTTAATAAAAGTTCCACCATTCTTTATTCAACACCTATGGATCCTAGTATAAAGTTAATATCTAATGAAGGTAGTGCAGTGTCACAACTGGAATTTGCTAGAGTTATAGGATGTTTTGTTGTATGCCATGTCAAGTACTAGGACGGATATATCGCTTATGCGGTTGGTCAATAGTAGTAGTTTCACTAGTAATTTTAGAATGCTACATTGACAAACGGTTAATTGTTTGTTGAAGTACTTGAATAAAACCTTAGATTATGATATAGTGGGTATCCTTCGGTTGTTGAAGGATATTCGGATGCAAGTTGGATCTCAAATAGAGATCTTTCATCCACAAGTGAATGGGTATTCCCATATTGGGGGAGGTGCCATTTCTTGGGCATATAAGAAGTAAATTAACTTGCATTGCAAATTCTTCAAGACGTTGGAGTTCATTGCATTACATTCCGCTGGTAAAGAAGCAGAATGGTTAAGGGTTTTAATGCATGATGAGATTCGTTTGTTGAAAAGGGCAATATCACTAATAGTGATGAATTGTGATAACTATGTAATTTTTGGCTAAGGCATATAGCCAAGTATATAATAGTGAGTTAAGGCATATTGGTGTATGGTATTATTACATCCAAAGACTTAACAAAGATAGTGTAAAACTATTGTTTATTTTCGTACGAAGTTATATCTCGCCGGTTGCTTTAAAATCATGAGTTAGAGATGTTAATAAATGAATGGAAATCGCATTAGATTGGAGCCCTATGGTAATCACAATTAGGAGAATCTCAACTTAACGCCCAATAAGACGTTGGGACTTAAGTTCAATGAGATTAATTCTCTTAATTGATGATTGGAAACTTGTTTATCATCCAAGGTTAAGTTCCGGTTTTACTGTGATGGAAAGAGTTTGTTTTAACTTAATAGGATTCCTGATATACTGCTCGGTCACAGGAGCAAGTTGGAATTCTACCTATATAAGTACGAAGTTTAGCCGCTTCAAGAAGCTATTGGGGCATAGATTTGATGTACTTATGAATAGATATGGACACATGGCTTATAGTGTCAAGTTAATATGTATTTAAGTAATTAATCTTGTGTGTGTAACATCTTCAAGTTTCCAATATGTGTTGCTTTTCCTTCAAACGTTTTACGATACCAATTGGATACGGATTCTTGAATTGTATGCTGCACTAAGTGGAAGTTCAAGTCTGGGTACACTTTCATTTATGCATGAGATTGTTTTGAGATGATGATGTTATTTTGCAATGAGTCTAGTTTAATAGTCTAAATGGGGGAGGATTGTTGAATAATTTAGAGTATTGTTGACAAAATTCATGTTGTTTAATTAGATTTCTTAGGCAAAGGTGTTGCAATTAATTAAGCAAATAATAAGAGCAAACCAAAGGAGTTGAGAACTCCATTAATGCAGCTCGATCGAACCATCGCAGCTCGATCGAACGCGAGAGTGAGGGTGAATCTCACTGGATTACCGCCCGATCGGGCCACCATCGTTCGATCGGGCGCGTGTGCAAAGTGAAGAATTGATGATCAGCCGCCAGATCGAGCCACAACCGCTCGATCGGGCCCGCACGCACATGATAGTTGCTGGAATTCTTCCGCCCGATCGGGCCCGAACGTTTTCTGGGTTTAATGTTGTTTGCATTTGACGGTTATTCACGTGGGTATGCTCTTGTATATATATTATCTAATATATGATGAAAAGGGGGAATGAAAAAATACGAAGAGCAACTTTCATTTTCATTCTCTTTGTTTTGCAAAGGTTCTTTTAATTATCATCATCACAAATCACATACGCTCAATTACATTGATTTGTAATCATCCTACTTGTGATTGCAAATGTTCTTCGTTGTATCTCCTAAGTAAATTTCCGTGAAAACTCGGTTGTAGTATAGGGTCGGAATTATACTTTTGGGAAAGTGCTTCCGTTCACGCCTCGAAGATTTTCCGGTCTAATTTGTTTGCTATTTTTGTGACCCTTGTTTAAATATACAAAATCCCCAACATATGTATATGTATATATATATATATATACATATATATATATATGTATATATATATATGTATATATATACATATATATACATATACATATATATATGTATATATATATATATATGTATATATATACATATATATATATATACATATATATATATACATATATATATATACATATATATATATACATATATACAAATTATTTTTGTATGCGGCTGGCCACATGGTGCGGCAGGGGTTACTTTTATGGTGTTATTGTAGGTGTTACTTGTATTTTGGGGTTACTTGTATGGGTGTTACTGGTTAACTGGTTTTGTCAGGGGTTACTTGTAGGTGTTACCTGTATTCTGGGGTTATTTGTATGGGTGTTACTGGTTTTGGTCAGGGGTTACTTGTAGGTGTTACTTGTATTATGGGGTTACTTGTATGAGTGTTATTGGTTTTGGTCAGTGGTTACTTGTAGGGTGTTATTGGTTTGGTACGAGGTTTAAGCAACCCATACAAGAAACCTCTGAATACAAGTAACTCCAGAAACAAGTAACCTCAGAATACAAGTAACTCCAGAAACAAGTAACCCAGAATACAAGTAACCCTGCCGCACCATGTGGCTTGCCGCACTGAAAAAACTCTATTAGTTCCAATAAAAGTTGTGTATAAAGACTAGAATAGACCCGGTCTACAATAACTTATTGTAGACCCAACCTTCTAGTATACCATACGAGTGTGATTATATCATACGAATGTAATTATATTACTACAAAAGTGATTATATCATCTTGAAATTGTTATGTAAATGTATCACTCAAAAAGTGAATTTATCATTGTAAAAAGTATCAAATAGTAAGTTACATCATTCAAAAAAAGATGATTTTTAAATTTTATCATCCTAATTTAAAGATAATTATATAATCTCATTAAATGGTTTAATATGAGATTATATAATTCAAAATATGACTCACAAAAAGATAATTATATCATCTAAAAAAGTGATTATATAATCAAGAATGTTTTTATATTATTTGAAAGTGTCAAATTTTGGGTCTAAAATAATTTATTGTAGGCCGGGTCCATACAAGACCAATTGAAAATTGTGTTATTGGTATGATTTATATTGTGGTAGCATATCAATAAAGAAGAAAGTTTTACTACATTTTAGAGGTTCAATGGCTCTTAGCTCTACAGTTTTACTACCAGATGAAACCCGTGCGACGCACGGTTTATTTGATTGATTTATTTATTTATTTTTATTATTATTTTTTGTATTTATGAGCTAAACTTTGTTATATATTTAGATAAAATTCCTAATATTAAAAGATAATATTTAATATTTAATTAATTTAAACTTAAAAATCTCATTCGCTAATTTTGCTTACGTGGCATTTGAATTATTTAATTCTAAAAGAAATTAATAATCTCTTATTTAATTGGCTATTACTAAGATTTATAATCCTACATGGCGCGTTGAGAAAATTAGATCCTACGTGGCTCTCTAAAAACTCGGGAAAAAACTCCCCTTTAAATATATATATTAGATTGCCCAAGTTTCAGGCCAGGTAGAAAAGTGAAGGTGGGTGTGCAAGGTGGCTTCGTATATTTTTGTCGTTTGTTGCTATGGTAGACAGACAATTTTCCAAGACAATTAAAGTTGTGCCAAGTGACAGTGGTACCAAGGTTAATTGTTTACTTGATCATTTTAGTGCTACAGGTATTATTTTCCAAATCTCTTGTGTGGGGACACCACAACAAAATGGGAGGGTTGAGAGAAAACACAAACACATTCTTAAATTTGGGAGAGCTTTGAGATTTCAAGCAAAATTGCCGATATATTTTTGGAGGGAGTGTGTTTTTGTCGCTGTTCACCTTATTAATCGTACACCCACTCCCTTGCTACAAAATAAAACTCCCTTCGAGATTCTCTTCAATAAACCTCCTTCTTTTGATGTTATTCCCACATTTGGATGTTCATGTTTTACTCATAACTAAAAAACAAATGGAGACAAGTTTGCTAGTCGGAGTATAAAATGTGTTTTTGTGGGTTATCCTTTTGGGAAGAAAGGATAGAAATTGTATGACCTTGAGTCAAAAGTTTTTTTTGTCTCTCGTGATGTCAAGTTTGTAGAGGGTATATTTCCTTTTGGTAGTCCAGAAGATGTGAATATAGTGTCTATGGATTTTGATCAAATTCATGAGGACTTCATGGAGTTTGACGAGTTTGAAAATAATGCGGTAACTATTGGGGATGAAAATGTGGTTTTATTGCGTGAAGAACACGGGGTCCCGAGCAATGAGCATAATGCCTAGCCCCAACTAGTACAGTCCGCGACCAGGCCGCGGGAAACAGCTCCCAACGATGACCTAACCGCGGACCACATGACTATTAAGCCTACCTCTGTTTTGCAAGAATCAGTCTGTGACCAGGCCGCGGGAAATAGATTCCAGCCGCAGCCTGGCTGCGGACCACACTACCCAGCAGTTAGATTCTGTTGTGTCGCAGCTGGATAATCCAGCCTCCTCCAATCTGCTTGACAGCACTGTCGATGCTGAGGGCAGCCTCGGTACAACTTCTCCGCAACCCTCCACCGAGCATCAACAAGCTCTTAAGCCCTTAGGAAAGGGGTTTCGTGAGAAGATTCCATCAGTCAAGCTTCGACATATTCTGTTTTTGCTAATAGTCCGTCTCTGTCCACTCCGTCTCCAATCCCTCCTTCAGGTACGCCTTACCCTTAAGCACACTATATAAATTATGACATGTTTTATGTGAATTATTGCAAGTTTCTTGCAGCCGTAGTTCTGGGAAAAGATCCAAATTTTTTAAAGAAGCCATGAAATCAGATGGTTGGCAACGTTCCATGAAAGAGGAAATACGGGCATTAGAAGACAACGGGACCTGGACCTTAGAGCACCTTCCTCCCGGCAAGAAGGGTCTAGGTAGTCAATGGGTGCACAAGACAAATTTTTTATCCAATGGTGATGTTGAATGTCTCAAGTCTCGTTTGGTTGTTTTCGATAATCATCAGCAAGAAGGTATAGATTATAGTAAGACTTTTACTCCGATTGCAAAAATGGCTACAATTCGGGCTTTTCTCGCCACAACCACTTTTAAAAATTAAGAGTTTCTTCATTAGATGGAAGTTCATAATACCTTTTTACATGGTGATCTGGATGAGGAGGTGTACATGAAATTACCTCTAGGTTTTGAGAGCTCAGACCCAAGTTTGGGTGTCTCATTTGAGAAAGTCATTGTATGGGCTAAAACAAGTTCCGAGGTGTTGGTTTGCAAAACTGACTACGGCTTTGAAACAGTACAGGTTTGACAAATTAAATTACAAGTAGTATCATGCTAAGATTAATGTTTAGAAGTGTGGATTATTGTTGTTGGTGATTGAATTGTAAAGCATGATTTATTTGTGATGGATTATGGATTGGAAAATTATATTTTGGCATGATTATATGGACTACACTTTTTTTTATGGCATGATAGAATGCATGTTTAATTAAACTACATGTTTAATTTGGCTTGGAATATTAAAAAAGAATTTTATTATGGTTCATATAATTTTTATTGATGCTATAAGCATAGGAAAGAAGCTATATAAGTGTCTATGTACACGAGGAATAAATTGTATATTGGTGCCTTAGTGCACTTAAGGTGTTTTTAACACCGAGGGATAGGCTTTGTGGAGCTTTATGCGTTTAAGGTGACTTTGACACTGAGGTAGATTTAAAAAGGGTTCAACATTTAAATATTATGTGGTCACTAATTATTCAAGAATTAAATTGGTATGTTTGATTAATTGAATCATTACTGTTAGTACTGTCAAAACGGTTTGACAGTTCGATTCGGTTTGAAATCGGTTCGGTATTAAATCGGGTCGGTTTGAAATCGGTTTAAGTGTCTTGCGGGTCGGTTTGAGTTCGGTTTAAATAGTTATCGGTTCGATTTGGTTTTGGTTTATTCATGAGCGGTTTTAATTCGGTTCGAGTTGTAAACAGTCCGGGTAGTAAATTGTTCGGTGCAAACGGATCACGGTTTGTTTACGGTTTGGTGTAAACGGTTTTTAACATGGTTCAAACAGTTTCGGGTTGAAAACGGTTTCGGGTTAGAAACAGTTCGTTTCTTTTTCAATTTAGTTTATAACTAGTTCAGTTCTTTTTCGGTTCAATTTATAATCGGTTCGGTTCTTTTTCGGTTCAATTTATAACTAGTTTGGTTCTTCTGCGGTTTAATGTTATTCGGATCGGTTCCATTTCAAGTTTACTAAATTACGGTTCGGATCGGTTTTCGGTTTAAAAAATCGATTGTTTATCGAGTCGTTTGTAATTCACGTATATATTCCTTGTTTTGATAATACAATACTCGATCACGGATTAGCTAACGAAAAGCTAAATCTAAGGGAAGTCAGTATTAACTAAGATATATACAATTAATATGATAAGTATAGGGTCTCAACAAAAATTGATAAGTATGGAACATATGCTAAATATATTCTAAGATTTCTAATACTTAATCCATATAATTACATAAATAAGTGCACCAAAAAAAAATCATTATTACATATAAAAAAAGTTTGTAAACGGTTCGATTTATAAGCGGTTTGGTTCATAAACGGTTCAGCTTATACGCGGTTCAGTCTACAATCAGTTTGGTTTTTAAAGGTTCGGTACAAAAGGGTAGTAGTTTGCTAACGGTTCGGTGTAAACGGTTTTTATGCCAGTTCAAACGGTTTTGGGTTGAAAGCGGTTTTGTGTTAGATACAGTTCGGTTCTATTTCGGTTCGGTTTTCTTTCAGTTCGGTTTAGATTTGGTTCGGTTCATTAACATGTTCGGTTCTTAAACGGTTTAACATTACTCAGATCGGTTTGGTTTCGGGTTTATTAAAATGCAGTTCAGGTCTGTTTTCGGTTTCAAAGAAACGGTTTTTGATCGGTTCGGTTCTCATTTGGGTCGGTTGGATTCGGACAGTTAAACGGTTTCAATTTGAAATTTGATAGTACTAATTACTGTTGATTGTATGATTGTGGTTTGTGAGTCATCACCAAATCTAATAATCCGTAAACAATGTTAAGTGAAAGAGATTACGCACCAAAACTCTTGGAACGTATATACCTTGAATATGAACATATGGGGGGAGTTATGGGGTTTTATATTTAACCATAACTTCTACTAGAGTATAGGACGTTGTACATTCCTTTTATTTATTATTATGCGCAGGAATTCCGCCACCTATGTGTGGTTTTGATGCTGGCACGGTTAGCTCCCGTGTCAGTAACCTCAATTTTTTGGGGGAGGTAGAGTTGGAAACCCGTTCGATGCGTAATCAATGCTAAATAAATAATTTAGTGTTTAGTTGAAAAGTCTTGTTGAATGTTGGGTGTGCTTGTAAACAGATTCATTGAGGTAAGTGTGTGTTGATAGGTGAAAGCATGTTAGTGTGTTTAAATACGCTTATGTTCTCAGATTTGCTGATTGTGTGTGTTTGTGTGTTATTAGCTTTGTCTTTATTTTGGCCCTATGATGACCCATATTTAATGAAGAGTAGTGGAAACAAGTAGAGATAAGCTTTTCAGGTATTGAAGCATATTCATGACGAGGCATGAGTGAAGAGCGAATCATGCTATTTTCTATTAGTTTATGATGTGTTTAATATTTTGATTAATTTATATTATGGTTACTCATGAGTCTAACGCAAAGGTTTTACGTATTTAAATGGTTTTAATAAGGGCCTACAATGGTTCCAAGTTGTAGGGTTATTTTATTTGACTTCGTTTGACTTTGGTTTGGCTTTACTTTGGTTTGGTTAACTTTTGAGTTGACTTGTTTTGAATGGTTTTGAGTTTAGTCTTCCGTTGTGTGTCTTTGATAGTTGCCTTAGCCGTTTTCACGGTGGAGATAATATCTTAGATTTTTCCTAATTCGAGTTTTAAAGAGTAAAACAGGTACGTATTTTAAAGAAAAGGAATTTCTAGGGTGTTACAATGATAATCAATCTGCCCTATATATAGACAGAAATCCAGTTTTTCATGAACGAACAAAGCACATAGAGATTGATTGTCATATTGTTCGTGATGCTATTACAGAGGGATTGATTTCTTCATCCCATGTTTCCACCAGGGAGCAATTGGCGGATGTTTTTACTAAGGCGCTTGGGAAGACTTAGTTTGATCACCTTATTTCAAAATTGGGCATTTTCGATCCCTATGCTCCAACTTGAAGGGGGGTATTGAGGATATATTTTAGGAAATATTTTGTTAGTATCATTTGGGGCTAGTTAATATCTTTTGATATCTTTTCCTTATTTTCCTATCCTATCATATTAGGGTTATCTTGTATTTTATATATTGGGGTTGAGGCCATCAATGAGAATCAAGCTATTATGTTCATTCAATTTAGCAAAGTGGTTTGTAAGAGTTAGTAGAGCTCAATATGCTCATCATAGTCACATTGAGCGTATGTGTAAGGGCTTTGAACCATCAAATGATTCTTATGTATTCAACTGTTTTGTTGTTGTGCTTGGTTTTCTCATTTTGACTAATGATAAAAAAAATGGGAATTTTGACTTTTACCACCTTCAAAAAAAGACTTATTGGCTTTTACCTACATAAAAAAATATTTGGTTTTTCCAACCAAAACCCAACTCTGGTGACGGAAGAGTGTTCTGGAGCCCACTTTTTTCTATTTCCCTCCATATTAAATGCTCTAAACACGATTTCCCTCTCTCTATTCATTACCCTCACCTTCCCTATTCAATTCCTTTCACTTTCTCACCTTCCTCCCATTAAATTTTCTAAGGGTCTGTTCTGATTTAATAAACTGAACTGAACTGAAAGAGCTGAAATGAATTGTTTGTGAGAGAAGGAAATTAGGAACTGAACTGAATTGAACTGATTGGAGCTGAATTGAACTGATTGGAGCTAAACTGAACTGAACTAAACTGAACTGAAATTAAGCTGAAGCGAACAGGCCCTAAATTTTTCACCTCTCTCCCTAGTCCAAGAAGTAAGCCTTGCCATTGGAACTCCACATTGACATCTTCTCTCTTTTGAAGGAGATAGACTTATGAAAGACAGTTTATTCTACAATTTGCAAACAACAAGCAACTTCATTACTTGTTCCAATTCAACACAATTATCATTCCCTAGCCCTAATTTAATAACCAATTACTATTTCAAAAACCCCCAAATTAATTTTAATAAGATGAACCCTAGTTTTGAACTTTAATTTTGGGGGTCAATTCATAAGTGCTTATTAGAATTTCAATCAAACTTAACACTTAGAAGAAAATTACGATGTCTATTGCGACAAATAAACCTAAGAATTCATGATATGTGTTGCGAATTAAGTGAGATGCATACCTGTTTCCAATGTCTTTTTAGTTGACCTGTTTTCAACATAAATTTGGACGAATTGATGCTAGGATTATTAGGCTTGAACAAATTTGAGAAATTAGGGAGAAATTCAGCAAATTCGATGTGCAATCAACATTAATTTTTGAGAAATGAAAAAGTTAGGTCTATATAAAAAGGGAAATCATGATAGATTGGGTAAAAATTTAAAAAGTAGTCGTTAATGTGGGCCCCACATCACTTTTCTGTCACCAGAATTGGATTTTGGTGGGAAAAGCCAACTTTTTTTTTTAATTTTTTTTATGTGGTGGTAAAAGCCAATAAGTCATTTTTTGGTGGTGGTATAAGTCAAAATTTCCAAATAAAATCAAAATTATCATCTTTTGTTTAACCTATAACTTTATACTAGGTTGAGGATTAAGTCTTAAATATACTTTGTATAGTATAAATTAAGGAATCACTCATAAAATGCATGCCTGCATAAAAACTAATATTAAAGCTTGCTCATCAAGAATTTGTCAAGCTGTCAAGTTTAAGTGAACAATCTATACTTTAGCATTTAAAAACTCAAATCAAGAAAGACACATATCTTTGTTAGGCTCATATTCCCTAGAAGCCCAAAAACCACAAGCTACAACTAGAAAACCTAGGAGTAAGCCAAATAAAGAAGAAATCAAGGCAATGACTTAATTGAAGCAAACATGGCATGAGAATCTATCAGTAATAAAGAAGGCAGCAGGAAGATCATACTAAAAATGCATAGGAAAAGTCAAAGCAAGAGAATCAATTACAATTGCCCTCAGCTCCCTTGATTAGATTACATAATATTTGTACAAAACCCTAGGGATCCCGAGTTATAAATAGCTAGAAAAAGCCATGTAATGCTCATTCATACGGAACTACTCAAAGATTTCATTAAATACTTAATATAAAGGGCAGTTATTCTTATTAAGGCGTTTGTCCTTACTCAGTATTGTCATTTACTTTAATTTCTCTTGTTCTTTCTATGAATCTTGCTTGTTTATTATATTGTTTTTCCACTAGTAGAATAAACTAAATGGGCAGCCACAAATGGCAAGCGGTTTTTGAATTCCGCTTGCCAAAATGTAAATGGCAAGCGGTTTTGGCTGAACCGCTTGCCAAAATGCCAATGGCAAGCGGTTTTGGATGAACCGCTTGCCAAAATTTAAATGGCAAGCGGTTTGAGCATTGAACCGCTTGCCATTGGTAAAAAAAACCCTAACAATTTAAACCCATCCCACATATTCACGCGGCGCCTCTCTCCTCTCCTTTCATTTCTCACGCTCTCTCTCCTCTCAACTTCTTACGCTCTCTCTCCTCTCTTCCTCCATCACGCCTCACTTCTCTCTCTCCTTCCCCTCCATCTCCTTCTCTTTCTTCTCGCCCCTCACCACAACAGTGACGAGTCACCACAACGAGCGACCAGCGACGGGAAGAAGGTGGTAGGGTTCAGATCTTCCGGCTCAGCGTTAGGGTATTTCGTTGCTTCTCAGGTCATTCTCTCTTTAATTTCCGGTATTTCGTTTTTTGTAGCTAATTTTCGAGTTTTTAAGTTTAGATCTAATTCATCCTAATTTTGCAAAACTTTTGTTGTTTTTAATTTAAGATGTGAAACTATTGTTGTTTATTTTTAATTTAAGTTTAGATATGAATTTTTAGCTAATTTTCGAGTTTTTGTTGTTTGGATTAGCGCAATTTTTTTTTTCTTAAGTGTGTGCTTGTTTGGCAAATTCGGGTGAATCGGGATAGGGTGCTGGTGGTGGTGATACGGGTTAAGGTGGTGGCGGTGATAGGTGGCGCGCGCGGCTGGTGGTTTGCATGCTGGTGGTAGAACTGGAACAAGAGCACAAAATCAGAAAAATAAGTTATTTATTAATTTATTTATTGTATTCATTTTTTTGATGAAAATCAGAAAATGTAATTTTTTTTTTTGAAGGATCAGAAAATGTAATATTGAAGCATTTGATCAATGAAAATAGTTATGTTTATACATATGTTAAGTTCTTGTGTATCAATTTAATTGAAAAAAACAAATTTTTTTATTTTTTTTTATTATTATAGGTGTAATGTGCAGCGGTTCGGAGCCCAAACCGCTTGCCATTACCTTTAATTGGCAAGCGGTTCTGAACCTCTTGCCATTTAAAATGCCAATGGCAAGCCCCCCCAAGAGCATGTGGTTCAGAACCGCTTCCCATTAGGGGGTTTGAACCGCTTGCCATTTAGTATTTTCTACTAGTGTTCTTTGTTATTTTGATTGTCTTTTGCAGGATTGATTATTAATACCCCTAAAATCTTAAACAAATAATTCCTAGAATTACCCCTCTAAAATTTATCTTAAACAGTCCTCATACTTATAAGGACTTATTTAGTTCAACTTATTTTTACTTATTTATGAAAAAATAAGGTCAGATCAGAAGAAATAATTTCTGATTAGATTAGATCTAAAAAATAAGTGCAAATCTGATTAGACAAGTTCAGATAAAAAATAATAACAACAATAAAGATAATAATAACAATAAGGAAATTTTGACTTTTACCACCTACATAAAACGACTTATAATATTACCATCTAATAGTTTAAAGTTTTATTTTACCAACTTCATAAAAAAAAAAAAAGTTGGCTTTCCCCACCAAAACTCAACTGTGGTGACGGAAAAGTAATGTGGGGCTGTAGACACTTGATTGTGTCTCCCCAAAAACCAAACTCAGGGATGAGTACCTTTCATGTCATTGAATATCGAGCAAGGCGAAATGTGGAAGAATCTCGTGAAATATTCCTGTTTTCTAAAATGTTTAATAAAAATAGTTCATTTTATATTTCGAAAATCATTCATTTCGTGTCCTATGAAAAACGTCCAATTCAGTTTAATTTGGTCCATAATAAAGGACCAATAATTATTTTTTTTATGGGTTTTGAAAAGAGCTTTCCAACGATAAATTATAAGCTCAATTTCGAGTTATAACGAGGAAGTTATGGCCAAAATACTAAACTAGGCATAAACCGGATTTTATGTACGGCACGATGAATCATGTGGAGGGCCATTAATTATAAATTGTATTCCTAAAGTCATTAGGATTTATCCTAATCTTCTAGAATTATCTAGAAGGTTATTTTAAGTTCTAAAGGGATTAGGATCGATGATTATAATTATTATTGATTTTGAAAAGATAAAGAATTTTATTTGGAATAAAACATCTGTTTTAAAATTATTAACTCTGATTTAATAAAAGATAAGCACAGACTCCGGCTATCCCTATTTAATTGGAAAACGGACTCCGTACGGAAGTTTATCATACAGCTCCTATCGCACCGCGATAGGATTATCGCTGTGCGATCGCGTCACGATGGAGCCAATTTTACTCCAAGTCAAATTCTAACTTTTTCCTGATCGTTTTTGTTCATTTTTCCTCTATAAGTAGGGACGATTTTCCCCGTTTTTAATTCAACAACAGTCACCGACAATCATCATTTCTCATCTCTCTCAAAGCTAAAGCTTATTCTTTCTCTCTCTTGATATCTAAGCCTTAGCTTTTCAAAACACATCATACCTCATTCACAAGACACTAACACACCTAGCCAAGCTCGAACTTGCCTTCGCCCTTGTAAGGAATATTTCAAGCATTACCCCAAACTTGAACCCCATTGTGATCATACACTTAAGTATGGTGGCGTCCAAAGGGAAGAAAGCTTGATCAAAAGAGTTGCCAACAAGTTTTAGGAACTTGTAAATCGTTCACGATATGAAGGTTACACCCCTTAACGATCCATGAGATCGTCAACTCCAAAAGGTCTAGAACCAAATAGGGTTCGGGAATGAGGGTACAATTCCAATCTAAAAAAGAGAGAACTCGTCCTATAAAATAGGCCTCTACTTTATTCTATCTACTCGTATTCATGTGCGCTTTTTGACTAACATGCAATCATTATATTGACCCTAAACCTGTTTAGTCTATGTTGGTTAAATATTAATGCACAAGTAAATCTATTATTGGCAATCACTTGAATTAAAATCATATTAGCCTAAACCAAAATTATTAATTATCTGATTAAGCGTGATTTCAAGTACAAATTCCCTTTAAACATGCATAAAAGGCGTGATCAACCAATAACAATAATATAATATCAAGCAACATAATAATAATCATAATAATATCAATATCATAATCATAATAAGGCATAATAAAGCTTAATTATAATAGCAAGATCCTAGGCATGATACTAACAAGATTAATAACAAATCCTAGCATATCACTAAACAATAAAGATCAAAGCTTTAAACCTAACATGATACTAACATGCTATTAGAAAGAGTAAAAGGCACCCTAAACATGATACTAGAAAGCATTAAATAACATCCTAACATGATACTAGGAATCAAAATAACAATCTAAGAAATGCTTTCTACATTGATATAAAAAGGGAGTAAGCTAATTTACTTACTTTGAAGCCTCGTACCTCTTTCTAATAACAAAATCACGCGTTAGTAAACTTCAATGATAATAATAAAATAAAAGAATTAAATTAAATAATAGAAAGAAAGAGTTAAAAAGTTTAGACTGAATTTCGGACCAAACCTTCAGAAAAGTATAAACCTTTCACGTCTAGGGAGAAGACAACTTCGAACTTGGCTAGGTGTTTCTAAGTCTTGTGAATGCGGTATTGTGTTTGTTAAAGCTAGTTTAGAAAGAAAGAGAGAAAATTAGGTGACTGTAGACTGTAGATGTAGATCATTGTGAATGAATGAAAACGAAAAACTGAGGACCCTATTTATAGAAAAATAGTCCAGAAATCGATTGAAAACAGTTAGGATTTAAAAATGAATAAAACTCCACACTATCGCCAGAAACTAACCTTGTCGCCAGACGACAAGATTGTCGCCAGGCGACAAGCTTGTCATTTTGCGACAAAGTGGTTTTTCAACACGCTTTCAGCACAGAGTCCACTTATCAATAAAATTGAGTCATAAAGTCCGCATGAAGGCTAAAATCGTAATTTCATATAAAATGTTATTTTATTCCAAGTAAAACTCGAATACATAATTATCAATCTTAATTCCACTAGGATATGAAAGGAACCTTCTAAATGATTCTAGAAGACTATAATCAATCCTACTAGCTTTAGGAATAATAATAGGCCCTCCTCTAGATCATTGGGCCGTATGTAAGGATCAAACCGGACCCAGTTTAGTATTGTGGCCATAACTTTCTCATTATTCAACGGAATTGGGCTTATAATATATCGTTGGAAAGCTATTTTCAAACCCCATCCAAATACACTATTATTGGACCCTTATCATGGACCAAGTTAAACTGGATTGGCTATTTTCATAAAATAGAGTTGGTTTTTGAAAACAGAATGAAGGATTTTAAAAAAACTAACCGCAACACTAGTCTTTTCATACTTTCACTTTATTCGATTATGATTCGACGCGAAAGGTATTCATCACTGATTTTGTTTTTGGGGAGACACAAATGGGTGTCTACAGAAGCCCCCACTTTGACTGAGTTTGGAGAAACTTAGGTATTGAAAACAAAATTCAAAGTATCGATAGGGACGGAGAATGATTCATAACGTTCTGCGATCCTAAATCATTCTTGTAGCGCTGATACCTGCAAACTAGTGTTAGTTAAACAGATAAAAGGAGTTAAGAAACGCGTATCTTGCACCGTCGAGCACACGTCTCTAAAGTAATCGATTTGTTGTGAAGATCTTTGTTCTTATGACAACCCTCCACAAGCTAGGGAACGCCATCTTGCTGTTGTTGATGTTCACTCGTCTCTGAACAATGAAGCCTTTTTTTTAGGAATGTTCACTCGACTCTGAACAATGGAGCTTTCTTAAGGATTGTTCACTCGTCTCTGAACAAAGAGCTTGATAGGATGCCCACACATCTCTGAGCAAAAGTGCTTGGTGATATGTCCACGCGTCTCTGAACAAAGAGCTTTGAATGTTTGTTGAGATCATTCGGTTGGCTGCGAACAGGAGCTTTGTTGAATGGTTGTATCCTATAAAAATCAAAAGATTGCCAAAAGACTTTTCTGGTGTTTTTCTTAGGGTTGGTCTAAGGCTTGATGTGTTTCTTAGGGTTGACCTAAGGTGATTGACTGACTTGAGGTTGACTCAATGTGTTTTGACACATTTGTGACCCTTGTGTGACTTTATATGTTTTGACACATGTGTTAGACTCAACTCGATGTATATGACATGACATGACTCAATGTACATGACTCGTGTGTACATTGTATCGTGATACGAAAAAAAAGCAAAAAAATTCCGTCATTTTTGTGGAGGGTACCAACTTTCTCCCAAAAAAGAAAGACGCGAAAAAGAATCAAAGTGTTTGATGGTGCATGTTGAATGAGCTTAATCAAGTATATGCATTTGATGCTATCTCTCAAGGTGCAAGGATTAATCCATCCTAGACAATCTTAGTTGAAAGAATTTAGGTAACTTAGGCGCGGAGGCTAAGTACTTCATACTTTGTGATACAATGATGATTTGAAGAGTGATTTTGTTATGTCAAGGCATGCTTCAAAGTTATGTTAAGATTTCATGACAAAGGGTTCCTAAGGGAAGTACTATTTGGTCTTGATTCTGTGCAATGTGTATGCGAGTGACGCTAAGTTAGACTACAAAAGCTAAGTGTATGGAAAATATATTGAGAAGAGTTAAATGATGGTGACTCTTAGGCTAGGTAGGCTAATGATGTAGGGATCAAGCCCTCAAGTCTAGCTCTACATGGATAGGGATGAGCGTTGGATATCCCTTGATATGATCATGGTGTAAGTGTGTGAATGTGAATATGAATGCATTTTTATTACGGCCGCACCTCAATGTGAAGTTGCCTACGTATCCGTTAGGAATCAGGCCGAACGTAGCTCTAGCCGAACCTCGCACAAGTGTGTGTCTATCTCAAAAAGGTCTTTGGGTTTTAACGTGGTTAGGCTAAAGGTTGAGGAAGAAGGGGATAAAGGCTCAAGACCTTAGATAGGCCCCCAAGGTGTGCAACCTTGCTTTTGAATCTTTAAATTTTTATGCTTGAGGCTTTTAACTCTTCTATTTTTTTTTGTTTATTTTTTGCTCTCTCTTTTTCTTTTGCGTTTATTTTATTTTTATAAGTGTGGGCAATCCCGATCATGCAGTCTATCACTCACTTGGCATTCATATTTCTCAGGCACGGTACCGAGCACTCGATAAGAAACGCAATCCGAGACGTGTTCTTACCAAAGATATTTTCATATCAAAGACATTGAAACACTTGCCCTTTTGTACACTTTTATTTATTATTTTTATTTTTATTATTTTAATCTTTTGAATCACTCAAGCTTTTGTATTTTGAAATTGCATAAATTGCACACCATCCCGTCTCAAGGTTAGGTAGATGTGGGTTGAAGAAAGAAAGGTCTATAGTTAGACGAGGCTCAAAGTGGTTTATCAAGAAAGGGATTATAAATTTAAGGGGTGAAGATGATATGGCTACAAGAGGTGCCTCAAATCATTGGTATACCTCGTGCTTAATTCGGCGTGATTTTTTTTTTTTGGCAATGCAAATGCAATGATCATATGCAAGAAAATAAACAGCTCATTTTATTAAAAGGTAAAAAAGGAAAATCCTACAGAATAAATCTAAGGAAGACAAAGGGTGCCTATGCTAGACTTATTGGGAAAGGAATAAAAAAAGAAAGAGGTCACGAAATCTTGTTGTTGAAGCTCGCCTCTTGTCTTGTGCCTTATCATCACTCGGTCTTCTTGCCGACTGGAGGTATAGGAAGCTTGTCATTGTTGATCAAATATTGGATGGCCTCCTTTAGCTTCCAACAACTCTCAGTATTATGACCCCTACCTTGGTGATACTTACAACGTGCGTTGAGATTCCAGCTAGCCGTCGTCCTTTCGACCTGTGGATCCCCAAACGGTCCAATGGGAGTTATAAGACCTTTTGCATATAAACGGTCAAATGCGGTGTCATAAATTATACCAATAGGTGTGAAGTTTCTCTTTTGCCCTCGTTTGTTCATGGCAAGGATCTCATCCAAGTTAAACGTGCTAACATTGTTTGAGTGGGTAATTTTGGAAGAAGAAGGATTGTCGTTCTTCTTTCCTTTCCAGCCACTGTTATTATTGTTACTTTTCTTGCCTTCCTGTTGCTAAGAGGAACATGAAGGTGATCTGAATCAATGAGGTCTTCAATGGTCCGGTTTGCCCGTGACTTAGGAGAATTGAGTTCTTCATTAAATCCTTGGTGAGAATTATGTTCGATAACCATCATCCGATTTGATATTCCCTCTACCATGTTCAAGAGCACGACAATGACATCTTTTAGTTTTCGAACGTCATCCCTTAGACTTGACAAATTTTTCTTAGTATCATCTAATTAGAAAACCCCTTCATCTTCCTCAATCATGGTCACTTCATCAATCGAGGTTATATAGACTGTCTCGATCATGGGCTCTCCTACAGGTGTAATAAGGAGCGAAGGATCAAAGGATATTTGATCTTCTGTGGTGGCTACAATCTCGAAAGTATTATTATTATCGATCAAGTCTTGTATAGCTTCTTTGAGTTTCCAACATTCCTCAGTGTCGTGACCCTTTCCTTGGTGATATTTGCAGTGTTTATTAAGATCCCACTTAGGTGGCCTGGCTTCTGGAACTGGATCTTTGATGGGTCCTATGGGCATGACTAGTCCTTTGTGGTGTAGCTTTTCGAAAGATGCCTCATAACTCATACCAAGTGGAGTGAACACCCTTTTCGACCTTTGGATTCGTTGTTTAGAAGTGTTCGTAGCATGTATTCCATTGATGGGAGAGGAAGAAAAACGATGGTCATTCTTCTTTCCTCTCGCATTATTATCTTTCAAAATATCATCTTCAATGTCAATGCCTATATTATAGACAGCCTTGAAAGTATTCAAGTTGTGTTGATATTTCAAATGCTTTGCATATTTTTCTTGAAGGTTTTTGATGAACATCCTTACAGACTCTTTTTCAGTAGGAACCTTAACCATATTAGCAAAAGTTTCCCTCCATTTGTTGAAGAAATATGTAAAACTTTCATTCTCTTTTTGTTTTTACATCTCAAGTTGTGTATGATCTGTTTCGTCTTGGATGTTGCAGTTATATCTATCTACGAAAGCGTTTGTTATAGAATCCCAAGAAGAGGGTTTTCTTTTTTGTCAAGAGAAAAGAACCACTGTTAACAAACGGTTTCTAAAGATAATGAGAACAAAGAATGAAAAATCTTCCTATCAATCCCCTTAATGTTCATTATAGTTTCAAAAGCTCTTAAGTGAAAGTAAGGATTGTCAGTTGACTTAAACTTAGGGATGTCGTTGGCATTGAACTTCTGCGGAAGAAGCTCCTTGTCCACTGAGACTCTTTGCGAGCTAATGCCCTAGAATCTATAGTCATTGGATATTTTGCTCAAACTTTCTTGCATGAGCTCCATTTGTTGTTGTTTTACAGGGTCATTGATTTGAAGTGACATAGCCTTTATCCTTTCGTTCATATTAGCCAATTCCTTCCTAAGTTCATTGACTTCTTCTTGAGTTTCCATTATCTTCTTAGGTTTTCTTCTTTTCACTAGTGGAAAAATAGCTATCCGTAACGGGCAAAAACAGCCCATCCGTAACGGGCAACGGGCGTTATAGATGCGCCCGTTACGGATAGGCTGTGTTATTCGTAACGGGCGCTGCCCGTTACGAATAGCCCGTTATCCGTAACGGGCAGTTTTAATGTCCGTTACGAATAACCCGTTATTCGTAACGGGCAGTTTTAATGTCCGTTACGAATAACCCGTTATTCGTAACGGGCATTTTAACTGCCCGTTACGTATAACCCGTTTTTCGTAACGGGCATTTTAATTGCCCGTTACAAATAACCCGTTATTTGTAACGGAC
Source organism: Chenopodium album (assembly GCF_948465745.1). Lineage (NCBI taxonomy): Eukaryota > Viridiplantae > Streptophyta > Magnoliopsida > Caryophyllales > Amaranthaceae > Chenopodium > Chenopodium album. The sequence goes on from NC_137856.1 coordinate 24,488,038, forward strand.
TTTTAAACCAACGGTTACAAAAAACGGGTTATTTGTAACGGACATTTAATTTGCCCGTTACAAAAAACGGGTTTTTTCCACTAGTGTTTAACGAATCGGTTTATCAAAAAGTAAGACTTGAATAGAGGTGTTGTCCTTGATTAATCGCTATTCTCTCCTTGACCAAGTGCTGTGAAAAGGGAAGTTAGGGGTGAGTTTTTTTTTTATTAATTATTTTGACTCAAGTTCTATAATAGATGGGAAGAGAACATGGAAGGGAATAGAAATGGAGTGGACCCTCAACTCAAATGACGGAAGAACGACTCATGCATGAACCTAAGACATGGTCATGGGACATATACAAAGTGTGTGCTTAGAGTAGTGAGTGTAGGTGACATGTTAAGACTTGTGCCATGACCATGTGGCTAGACTATGTGACTAGACTCAAGCAAAGACTAAGTTAAGACTTCACGTATGTGCACTAAACTGGATAGGTTGTAATATTTTAGTCATAACTTTTTATCTATGATTCTGATTGGGACGAAACCAATGCCTAGGGAAGAGATAAAACTCGGGGCTACGGATCCATAGGTTTTAAGACTCATAGTTCTTCCTAGAACTCCAGCTATGACCAAAACAAGTTGATGTTTGTGCAGTATCCGGGTTGACTCAAAGGAACTATGACTCAATTTAAGACATTTTTATTAGTTCAAATTAATTAATTAATTAATTAATTAAACAAAGTCCTTTAGTCATTGCTTAGTTTATTAAGACTTATTTACAAACACAAGTTAAAACAAACAGTTAGTTTAGCCACATAATAAGTATGCACAAGTAAGAGATGCACAAGTAGTCAAGTAGTCACAATATGATGCAATGAGTTTGACACCTAACCATGGCTCTAGTTCTCTAAAGTTCAAGGATATGGGTTAATCAAATAGGGTCCATGGTTATGAGTCCGGATGCATCGGGCAGAAGCCTTACCTTTGGAAGGGTTGGCGCATATGGATGGGACCCCGCAAGTTAAAACTTGCTTCCACGGTTTGGTGGATTCACAAACTCAGATGTACCCACTGTTGCCAGGAGCGTTCGATTGGGTAGATGGAGCGTGAACCCCCAGAGGGATATGGCCATATGTAGAACACATATGGGTTTCAGAAAATAGAGAAAAACTCAATCAGGAAGTAGAATCGAGCCAACAGTGCTAGAACTAGTCAAAACAAGAAGACAGACTTCTGGCTCGGTTTTTAAAGAACTTGGCGCCAGACAACAGAGACTGTCGCCATAAAAGTAGCCTTGTCGCCAGATGACAGAACTGTCGCCAAGCGACATAGGCACTTTTCATACGAAAAGCTTTGTTTTTTGACGCTAGTTCCTACATGCCTTAGCAGCTTTCTGTGTTATTAGAATTTTCTAGTTTTCGCAGTATTATTTCGATTCTAGTTGTGAAAGATATTTCTCAAATTTCCTACGTGTAAAAATCTTATGTTTTTTACTCATTTCGAATGGTCTATCCAACGAGGACCTTTTTTATGCATATGACAATAATGTTAATCAAAATTACGCACATGAAATACTTAGAATTTTTCGAGTCTTATCTGCTCATTCTAAATCATTTCCAAAATAAATTTTAGGAATTATAATAGAAATCCTCCCCAGTGGAGTCCCCAAAAACTGTAGGGAATATTTCAAGCATTACCCCAAACTTGAACCCCACTGTGATCATACACTTAAGTATGGTGGCGTCCAAAGGGAAAAAAGCTAGAGCAAAAGAGTAGCCAACAAGTTATTGGATTCTGTATCGTTCAAGAGGTGAAGTTTACACCCCTTAACGATCCATGAGATCGTCAACTCCAAAAGGTCTGGAACCAAATAGGGTTCGGGGATGAGGGTACGAATCCAATCTAAAAGAGAGAGAACTCACCCTATAAAATAGGCCTCTACTTTATTCTATCTACTCGTATTCATGTGCACTTTTTGACTAACATGCAATCAATATATTGACCCTAAACTTGTTTAGTCTATGTTGGTTGAATATTAATGCATAAATAAATCTATTTTTGGCGAACACTTGAATTAAAATCATATTAGCCTAAACCAAAATTATTAATTATCTTATTAAGCGTGATTTCAAATACAAATTCCCTTTAAACATGCATAAAAGGTGTGATCAAGCAATAACAACAATATAATATCAAGCAACATAATAATAATCATAATAATATCAATATCATAATCATAATAAGGCATAATAAAGCTTAATAATAATAGCAAGATCCTAGGCATGATACTAACAAGATTAATAATAAATCCTAGCATGTCACTAAAAAATAAAGATCAAAGCTTTAAACCTAACATGATACTAACATTTTATTAGAAAAGAGTAAAAGGCACCGTAAACATGATACTAGAAAGCATTAAATAACATCCTAATATGATACTAGAAATCAATATAACAATCTAAGCATGCTTTCTACATTGAAATAAAAAGGGAGAAAGCTAATTTACTTACTTTGAAGCCTCGTACCTCTTTCTAATAACAAAATACACGCGTTAGTAAACTTCAATGAAAATAATAAAATCAAAGAATTAAGTTAAATAATTGAAAGAAAGAGTTAAAAATTTTAGACTGAATTTGGGACCAAACCCTCATAAAAGTATAAACCTTTCACGTCTAGGGCAAAGGCAACTTTGAACTTAGCTAAGTGTTTCTAAGTCTTGTGATTGCGGTATTGTGTTTGTAAAAGCTAGTTTAGAAAGAGAGAGAGAGAGAAAATTAGGTGAATGTAGACTGTACAAGTAGATGATAATGAATGAATGAAAACGGAGATCCGAGGATCCTATTTATTGGAAAATAGTCCACAAATCAATTGAAAACAGTTAGAATTTGAAAAGGAATAAAACTCCACTCTGTCGCCAGAAACTAACCTTGTTGCCAGACGACAAGCTTGTCGTTTTGCGACAAAGTGGTTTTCAACGTGCTTTCAGCACGGAGTCCACTTATCAATAAAATTGAGTCATAAAGTCCGCATGAAGGCTAAAATTGTATTTTCATATAAAACGTTATTTTATTCCAAGTAAAACTCGTATACATAATTATCAATCCTAATTCCACTAGGATATGAAAGGAACCTTCTATATGATTCTAGAAGACTACAATCAATCCTACTAGCTTTAGGAATAATAATAGGCCCTCCTCTAGATCATTGGGCCGTATGTAAGGATCAAACCGGGCCTAGTTTAGCATTTTGGCCATAACTTCCTCATTATTCATCGGAATTGGGCTTATAATATATCGTTGGAAAGCTCTTTTCGAGCCCCATCCAACTACATTATTATTGTACCCTTATCATGGACCAAGATAAACTGAATTGGTTATTTTCATAAAATAGAGTTGGTTTTTGAAAACAGAAGGAAGAATTTAAAAAATTAACCGCAACATTAGTCTTTTCACACTTTCATTATATTCGATTATGATTCTACGCGAACGGTATTCATCATTAGGTTTGGTTTTGGGGAGACATAAATGGGTGTCTACAGCCCTTGACATGAAAGGTTGATAAGTTTTTAGGGTTTGGTCCCAAATCCCTATTTCAATTATTTAAATTAATTGTTTGATTTAATATTTTGTTAAAGTTTACTAACGTGTGTATTTTTTTTTATAGAAAGAGATACGAGGCAACAAATTGAGTACTTCAATTGCTCTATTTCTTTAAAAAGCATGTTTATATATATTTTATTAATTCCTAGTATCATGTTAGGATGTTCTTTATGCTTCCTAGTATTATGTTAGGGTATTAACTAATATTTCTAATATCATGTATGTTTCTAGTATCATGTTAGGGATAAAGCTTTAATCTTTACTATTTAGTGATATGCTAAGATTTAATCACATGTTAGTATCATGCCTAGGATCTTGCTAATTTTATTATTATGCTTTGAAGATATTATTATGATGATGATGATTTGTTAATATATTATTATGTTTCTTGATCTATACTCCCTCCGTTTTTAAATACTTGCTCCATTTCTCTTGGACACGCATGCCGATGCTAATCTTTGATCACTAATATCTTTAATTATCAATAAATATAAATTATAACAATTGAAAATTAATAATCTATTCATTGAGATGATTCCAGAAGTACCCACAAGACTAAATTTTTTCTTATGTATAAATCACAAACATTAGTCAAAGTAGGATAAATGAATAGTGCAAAAAATAGAAATGGAGCAAGTATTTAAAAACGGAGGGAGTATTTATTGTTATTGTTTGATAACGCCTTTTCTGCAGGTTTAAAGGGAATTTGTACTTGAAATCACGCCTAATAAGATAATTAATATTTTGATTTAGGTTAATATGATTTTAATTCAAGTGATCACCAATAATAGATTTATTTGTGCATTCATAATCAACCAACATATATTAAACTAGTTTACGGCTAACTTAATCATTGTATTTTGATCGGAAAGCGCACATGAATATGAGAAGAATAAAGTAGAGGCCTATTTAGGTTGGGTTCAATCTCTTTTAGGTTAAATTTGTACCATCATCCCCGAATATCCAGTTATGGTTTCGGACCACTACAGAGCTAGCGATCCCTGTGATTGTGAATGGGGTGTAACCTTCACACCCGTGAACGGTTTACAAGTTCTTAAAACTTGTTGACGACTCTTTTTCTCTGGCCTCCTTTCCTTTGGACGCCACCATGCTTGAGTGCATGATCACAGTGGGGCTCAAAGTTGGGTGTTTGAAATATTCCCTACAGGATCCCACCTTTTTTCTATTTCCCTCCAACTTAATTGCTCCCAAACCCGATTTTCCTCTCTCTCTTCATTACCCTCACCTTTCCTTTTCAATTCCTTTCACTTTCTCACCTTCCTCCCATTAATTTTTCCTGCAATTCTTATCTCTCTCCTTACATTTTTCACCTCTCTATAAAAATTAAACCCTAAATTATTTCTCACCTTTCTCCGTAGTTCAAGAAGTAAGCCTTGTCATTGGAACTCCACATCGGCATCTTTTCTAGCTCTTTTGAAGGTGATAGACTTATGGTAGACATTCTCACCTACAATTCACAACCAACAACATCAATAATTATTCTAATCGAACACAATTATCATTTCCTAACCCTAATTATGTCAACCAATTACAATTTCAAAAAACCCCAAATTAATTTTTATAAACATGAACCCTAATTTTTAAACTCTGAATTATTTGGGGCTCAATTCAATGTGATGTTATCAATTTCAACGATACAAAACAATTGGAAGATAATTAATTACGATAGTAATTGCGAAAAATACACCTATTAATTCATGATTTTTGCGAATTAAGTGTAATGCATACCTTCTTCCACTACTAGAAAACAGTCAAATTTCAACGGAAGGGTTCTAATGGACACATAATTCCGTCGGATAATTCAAAATCTCCGACGGATTTACATTCCGTTGGAAGTTTCTGACGAATTTAACAATCCCGTCAGAATCCGTCGTAAAATATGTACTTTTCGACGGATTTTTCTGTCGTAAAGTATCATTTCCGACATAATTTTAATCCGTCAGAAATTTCCGACCGATATTTTTGTCGAAACTTATTAAAAAAAATTTTTAAAACCCTAACACCCCCCTCTTCTCTGAATTTATTTTCGCCCCTTTATCTTTCTTTTTCCCCTTCTCCTTCTCTCTCCTCCCCTCCTTCTTCATGTTCTCCTTCTCCCTCCTCCTCTCTTCTTCTCCGCTCCTTTTCATTTTTCCTTTCTTTTTGTTTCTTCTTCTCCCTCCTCCTCTCTTTTCTCCCTTCTTCTTCTGCCTCCTCTTCTTCTTCGCCCCTTTTAATTTTTTTGAAGAAAGTAAGGTTTTCCATGTCAAATTTGACCATGAACACTCTAGATCTAAAGTTTTCATGGTCGCATTTGACCTTTAAAACCCAAAATCAAGCCACTTTTGGAGTTTTGTTGGTGAATTTCAAGGTATGTTCTATTTTTTCTTACTTATTATTGGTTTTTGAGAATTTTTTTTTTCATTTTATGGTGATGTTGATTAAATTGCGGTGGCGATGGATTGGTGGGTGGTTTGTGTCAGGAAACTACGATGGTGAGTGGTTTGTGTTCGTGTAATTGTGGTGTAGATCTAGGTCAGGGTTTGGGTGTTTTAGGTGAGTGGATCTGGGTATAGGTTTGGTCGGGTTTTGGTTAGTGTTCGGTCTGGATTTGTGGTGTAGATCTAGGTCTGGGTTTGGATTTTGGTTAGTGTTCGGTCTGGGTATAGGTTTAGGGTTCGGTGATGGTGGTAGTGAGTGGCACTAGGTTTGTGGTGGCTATGGGCTTAGGTGGGTTTACAGATTGGGTGGGGAGAGTGGCAGTCTGATTTTCTGGGCTTAGGGTTAGGGTTAGTTAGGGGGTGGAGTGGTGGTGGTCTGATATGGGTGGTAGTGGCGGTGGTCTAATTTTAGGGTTAGGGTTTTTTTTGGTTGTTGGAGGTGGTGATACGCCGTGTCGGTGTGGCGCGGCGTGTTTCTTTTTTTTTAATTTCATAAAAGCATTTTCCGACGGAATTTAAAATTTGGCCAGAAATTTCCGACGGACTTTTTTGGGCCTAAAAAACCTCTAACGACGGAAATTTCCGTCAGAAAAGGACGATTTTCCTACCAATATTTTACGACGCCACTTACCGACGGAATTCCATCGGAAACACGATTTCCTAGAAATCGTGTTTCCGAGGGATTTTTTCCGTCGGAAATAGCCTTAATTCTAGTAGTGTTCTAATTTCTCTAAAATTTGACTTTTTAAACAAGCACAAATTTGGAAATTTAGATGCTAAGATTGTTAGGGTAGAGCAAATTTGAGGATTTGGGGAGAACTTCGCCAAATTCAAGCTTAATTCGCCAAATTTGGATGCTAAGATTATTTTCAGCGATCGTTTTTACTGTTTTCAGCGACTGTTTGAGGCGGTCGCGGAAACCTTAAATTTTTAGTTGTGAAAGAGGGAAATCGTGATAGATTAAGGGAAAATTCAAAAAATAGTTGTTATTATGGGCCCCACATTACTTTTCCATCGCCGCCGGAGTTGGGCTTGGGTGGAAAAAGCCAATTTTATTTTTTTATGAGGTGGTAAAATAAAACTTTAAATTATGTAGGTGGTAAAAGCAAATAAATCGTTTTACAAAGGTGGTAAAAGTCAAAATTCCCTAACAATAATAATAAAGAAAACGTGTAAAAAAAATTAAAAAAATAATAAAAAAAAAAAAAAAAAACCTTTAAATGCGGCCTCAATTTGCAACAAAAAAACCTTTTAAACGATTCTTTGTTCTAAAAAACCACTACAGTCACTTTTTTTGTTTAATAAAACCTCACCCCTCTTTTCCGGCATTGACTCCAACTTTCAGGCGATGACTCAAGATTTTCCCTACTTACACCCAATTGTATTTATATTTGCACTCCCTCTTTAATTTATTTTTCCCTCTAAAGTCTTTCCCTTGTATTCTCTCTCTCCTTTCTTCCATGAATGCTATACAACACCATCACTTTAAATTGGGTTTCTCTCTCTCTCTCTCTCTCTCTCTCTCTCTCTCTCTCTCTCTCTCTCTCCTATGTTGCGCCATTAATACTTCAAGCACAACATGAGGTAAGTGTAAATTCATCAATTCTTAACTCGAAATAGTAAATAAAATTGGGCCTTTTTTTAGACAATTGAAAAACTCACGTTCTTGCTGTTTTCAATGGCTAAAGGAGGAAGAAATGGGATTGTTGCTGGTTGTTTGGTGGTTTTGAACTGTGGTGCTTAAATATAACACACAAACTTGCTTCGATTGTTTAATTTCTTCACAATAATTGTTCAATTGTTGCCCTAATTTGATGAATTTCTGCAATTTTGTTAGTTTTGGCGTGTTTGTCAGGTTTAATGGTAGACTAAATTAGAGAAGACAGAGGAGAACTAGAGTGAGTGCTACAATAGTGAATTAAGCACTACAATTGTTGAACAAATTGTTGAAGACCCCAATTTACCTATCAATTGATATGATTAGGGGGAGATTTGCCCTAATTTTTCGTTTTAATGATTTGCCCAGATATTTTGTTAGATTGATTTGGGGATATTATAGAGGGAAAATTAGGGAGCAAAAACAAAAGAGGGAAAAATGCCTAACACTGGCTGCAAGTAAGGAAAATCTTGAGTCAATGCCGAAAAAGAGGGGTGAGGTTTCATTAAACAAAAAAAGTGATCGTGGTGGTTTTTTTTAAACAAAGAATCGTTTAAAAGACTTTTTACTGAAAAATTTTCCTATTAATAATAATAATAATAATAATGATAATACTGATAATAATAATAATAATAATAATAATAATAATAATAATAATAATAATAAAAAGAAAAAAATAATATAAAATAAAATAAATAAAATAATAATATTAATAATATTATTAAAATTAAAATTAGAAAAAATAAGGATAATTTTCAAATGTGAAAAAAAGAAGATTTTTTTTGAACTTTTATTTTTTATATTTAAAAATAGTTTTAAATTGATACTTAATAGTGGAAAGTCGTGCATTGCACGTGATCTAGCCTAGTTTATCATTTACTATGGAGTTGAATCCTTCCCCTCCACTAATGAATGGTTGCATCTCAACCCTAAGAAAACCATCTTTAATTCTTATCTCAAACATAAGCGTGTGGGATTATACCTCATCGATCATAGCAAATTATCAAACAAATTAAAATCAACACGATCTATAAACAATGTTAAGCAAAATATTGTGACTTGGAGATTGAAGTAGGGATGAGCATGGGTTGGATATCCGATCCGAAATTAGATTTCGGATCGGATATCCGTATCCGAAAATTCTAGTATTTGATATCCGTATCTGATCCGAAATTGGTCGGATATCCGATACTCGGGTATCCGAAAATTTCGGATCATATAAGTCGGATATCCAATATCCGAGCATTTTTAAATATATATATATAGTTTTTAAATATTTTATAACTAATGTAATTAAATTACTAGTATGATAGCAAAATTTATTTATTGATACGCATAACTGGAAAATACATTCAAGAAAAACAAAACTAGATCTTCATGAATGCAAAATCAATTTCATCATTATAACGTTAAGTCGTTAACAAACCCAGAAAATTGTAACACTTATATACAGAAGTACAAAATAAATCCTTTAAAACTTCGGATCAAATGAGAAAAAAAAAAATCAGAAAAAGTGTAGATAGAGCCGCCGCTGAGAAGCCAGGTGTAGCCGTGGAGCATCCGTGAGGAAGCCGCCGCAATCGAAGGGGACTATTATCAAAACTTCAGTGTGGGATTTGATTTTTTTAGAATTATAGAGTGAGATTGGGTTGCAGACTTTCAGATCTGATTGAAGAAAGAGAAGAGAGAGGAGGTAGGAGGAAGGGGAAGGGAGAGGAGAGAGAGCGGCAGTAGGGGAGTTTTGTGTTTTGAGGGAGTAAAATAAGGGTTAGGGTTTGAGTTTGGGCCTGCGAATGTTTGGGCTTGGGTAATAAAATAAACTTACACGTAGTAATAAAGTACTCCTTAAGTGTTCTTTTTCGGATATCGGATATCCGAAATTCAATTTTTGGATATCCGATATCCGATTTATTCGGATCGGATATCCGATCCGAAATCAATTTTGGATCGGTTATCCACAATTTTCGGATCGGATGTGGATCGGATCATCGGATTTTCAGATAGTTTTGTTCAGCCCTAGATTGAAGTGGTCTGGTTTACCTTAGCTTTTGTTATAATTAACCACCGCATTTCATGGCTTCTTCCACTGCATTTTAATAGATGAGGGTTTATCATAGTCCTAATGGGTGTTGCCCTTCAATTACTATATAAGTCGTAGGTTGTGGGATTTAGAGAATTCTTGACATTGGAAGTAACTAAAAAGATATTATTGTTCATAAAAATTATAAAATATTATGGTTATAAGAATGATGAAAAGAATTCTGGAATATTCTACCCATTTCTTTCAACCTCTATATCTTCAACTATAGATATTGGTGATAGGCATTCAATCAAACCATATATATATATATGCAATAAGTTATACCTATACGTACACAATCCATCTTACATTTCTACCCTCATTTTTTTACTATGCCTTTGTGATTTTCTTCACTTGTAACTATTTCTTTGTGAGTTTCTGTCTAGAGTTAGTATTTGTAAAACCCATCCCTAATATTTTACAAATCCATTGTGTGCGCCCTAATTCATGGACAAGATGATACTGTAAAACAAAGCTAAGTATAGTGTTTCAGAGTTTATAATGAAGAAATATGGGAGACCTATAATCAAAATATTAATATTAATCGTCAGGCAACTAACACACGCGTCATAGCTAGCTTTGTTTGCGGATCAGAGCTCTTTGGATTTAACTTATCACAGCATTGATGAGGGAAAAAATATGTAAACAAATATTTTTATAGTATAAATATCCGGACATTTTTTTTTTTAAGAGTTATCTCAAACTTTTGAAAAAGTAAGATGCAATTATACTAACTACATTGAAAGAAAACCTCACATAAAATAAATAAAAAATTAAAAAAACTTAATTCTTCAAATGAAAAAGGTGTTCAATTAGGGATATGAGTTATCTAATCAAATGAAAAAGGTGTTCAAATGAAAAAGGTGTTCAATTATCAAGAAACTCCTGTTTTGATTTTTTAATCCTTCTATTCCAAATTTGATAACACTAGTAGTGGGAGCACTCGCAATCCAAGCGCTCCCAATTTTCATAAAATTGTACAGGAGATATAGAAAGTGTAATTTGTTTATTTATATATTTATTTATCAATAGAGTTGTATTTAACATATGCATATATTTTTTTAAAAAAAATAATAGTTTTAGTGCTTTAATTTTTACTCATTGTTATACGTGCTTGATTTTTTTTTATTCCTCGTAATTAATTCATCGAATGTACTTAACGATTATACGTTTGAACTTTGGCACTTCTAAACTCAAATTCAATGAAATACATTTGGACCACTCAAATACAATGAGACCATCTTTGTTTGGAATTAAATACATTGGGATCACTTATTATTTTAGAATAAAGTATATTGGGATGAGGGTAATATGAGAAAATAGTGAGGAAAAGTGAGGAATTAAATAGAAAGTGAGAAGATAATTTTGAAGAACACAAAATAATGAATTAAGTTGTGTAAGAAATTGTTTGTGTTAATTTTAAAAGTATTAGGCCTTTTTCTTTAGAACTGCTATGCCCTGCTTCGCTGAGTGAAATATGCTCTACTCTACTCTGCTGACACCTGCTTTGTTTTGCTCTGTCTGCCCAAAAGTTTAAAAGAACAGGACCCTACTTATACTATTTAATAAAAGTGAAAGTAAGAAATAATATGCAATGCGCATGTTGATTAAGAACTTAAAGAAAACATTAATGAGAATAGACTAGTTAGTTGTTGGAGTCCTCTTAATTGCAGCAAACCATCCTAGGCTTCCTAGCCAAGTAGGCAGTGGTTTTTTATACAGTAAGGGCCAGTTCTGATTTACTGAATTAAGCTGAATTCAACTGTTTATAAGAGAAGGAAATTAAGAGTTGAACTAAACTAAACTAAACTGATTGGAGCTAAACTAAAGTGAACTGAACTACATGTAAATTATTAATTTTATAAGGAAATTAAATATATCATACGGAGTACAATTTTTTTTTTTAGAAACCCCTTTATGAGACACAAAACACCACTTTTATAATACAAAATGGTCGAATTTGATCCTCATTTTGTTTACCATTTTGCTGGCCTAAGGAAAAGTAATAATGATTATTACCTTTGTGGGCAATTTAGAATCGTGTGGAATGTATTTGAGTGTTTTGTTTTGTTTTTTTTTTCTCCTAAGGTATGTCCTTGAGGTTGTTGAGTTTTTAAGGTACCCTGTTTTTTCAAAATTATAAGTTGTGGTCTCTGGGGTTAACTTGACGTTAGTAATTTATAAGAAGTAATAAGAAGTGGATAATAAGAAGAAGTACACCGAGAGCTTGATATATCAATGATTGGTTTTAGTAAAAAGAAGAAAAAATAGATGAGAAAATATGAAAAAGATGCTTAATGTTAGTCCCCTTATATAACTCTAACCCAATCTCTGGGTGTGAAATTTCTCTCTAAGTGGGGTAATTCACATTTAACACAACTATTAAGATTAGGTTAACGTCAAAGGGTACGGTTTAAAACACCTTAAGTTGAAGGGTACATCTTGTAATTTTGAAAAAGCATAGGCATATCTTAGAAAATCAACAACTACGGGGACATAGCTTAAATTATTAACCCCCTTTTTTATTATTATTAAAAGCTATATTAAGGTTAGCATTAAAAATGAAGTGTTATCAAAGCTATATTTTGATTAGAATGTTTCATTTATTACGTATTATCAATTTCTTTAATTCTCATTAATTACATTTTATGATACTCATTACTCCGTTCCCAAATGAAGTTCCTATATATTAATTTTTAGGCATTCCAAAATATTGTTCTCATTACATATTTTTTCATTTTTAGATACAATAAAAATATCAAATTACCTTCATTTACTGTATTTGTTTTTATTCATTCAACTACCTGAATTACTGTTATATTTTCTCTATTTTTTTTTTTTTGTAATTTCATCCATGTGCATGTACTTTATTCGTTTTCATATATTTATTTTTTGTGATTCACCCACATTTCTTTTTATGTACTTTATGCACTTCATCCTTCCATAATTCCCATCTTTTCAAAAAATGGAAACTTTATTTTGTTTACAAATAACATTAATATATTCCTTCAAATTACTTAAAAAAAAACCTTCTTATTACTTAAAATGACAAAATTTTCCACTCAAACTCAAAAACCCTCTGTTTTTTTATATGCATCAGTTTGACTGACACATTTGCCGAGACGCTACTTTAACCATAAATATCTTTAATTGTGTATTAGTAAAAATTGTAACAAAATTAAATCATGAAACTAGACATTATGATGAATCTAATAATATATAATATAATAACATTTATTCATTTTTTAGAGGTGAAAAAATTATGTCAACCATGGTATGTGAATAGTGCAATTGTCAAAGTGATGCATATGAAAAAAAAAACGGAGGGAGTATAAAACAAATCTCTTCAATCTCCACTAGACCCCGTTCTTTTGAGCTTCTAGGCTAGAGAGCAAGGATTAGCAAAAGTAAAGTATAGCATATTTCAGCAGAGCAAAGAGCAGAATATTTCAAAAGAACCGGGCCTAACTCTTTTTCTCTCTCTAATATTCATGTTCAAACCTAACAAATATACTCGTAATATATGAATTAAAGCGAGCATTTAAGATAATAAAACATGTGTAGTTGCCAAGTTATCAATTAGGCATAAAATTACGACCTCAAACTTTACTTTGTCAAACTTGTAAGTCACTTTTTCTGTTGTAGTCTCCTACTGTCATACATACCTACACACTGTCCCCACTCAAACCACTGTCAATACAATTGACACTATATATATCTACACATACAACCACGCTCACTCATTTACAACTAACCAAAATCAAATAAACAAACTCCTACAAATTTAGTAATTTTGCACCACCAAACATCAATAAAAACAATGGGTTTATATAATTTGGCCGCCGTATTAGCCGCCGTGTTGCAGCTGGTGCTGCTTACGGTTACGGCGAATGCGGCGGTGTATAAGGTTGGGGATTCAGCTGGTTGGACCACCATTGGTAACATCGATTACAAGAAGTGGGCTGCTACCAAAGAGTTTCATCTCTCTGATGTTATTGGTACTCTCTTTTTAATTCTTTTTTTTTTTTTTTGGCTGTTAATTTTATTGAATTTCATTTGCATGTCATTTAATTTTGGTGTAATTGTGAATTTGTTTGGGAATTGGTTGAAAGTTGTGTTAATTAATTGTATTTATTGCCTCAGAATGTTTTCTAATTGGAGTTTGCATGATTTTTTTTTTTCCTTCAGTTTAAACAGTTTTTTTTTATTTTGACCGTGAATTTTAAAAAAAAAAAAAAAAAAAAAAAAATCAAAATAGAAAGAACTTTTAGTATCGGAAGAGTATAATGTTTGTCGTATTTGACGTAAGGTAGTGCAGAATTGAGTCATTTTTGTTGGATTTTTGCGCTGTGAATAGCGGCGTTAATTTTTTCTAAAAAAAAAAATATTTAATTATGGGATAATGACAAAACCCTGTAATAATATGGGGCTGATTATTTTTAAAATATATAAACATGCTTTTTCTACTAATCTTTGAAATTAAGCACTCGCACTCTTTCACTGGATCGTTCTGTTTAAAGTACCACCGTACCAGCATTCAGCTAGCATTATATTCATATTCTCTTTGGCGAAAATATATAATTTTATCGGTAGGTTAATTTGAACTAGTAATATGACAATTAACTCGAAGTCTTAGACGGAAGAGCTCTAAAATTGTTTGAAATCAAACTTTATGTACTTCAATTATATTTATTTTTGAAACTCAAGAAATTCAAAATGTCAAAATATATTATGATGTAAGTATGTTCCTCTTTTATTTCGCTAATTTTGTTTGGAATAGTTGGGTGCTAGTAATATTAAAATGTCACAATTCGTTGAAAAGGATTAATGTACTTATGTCTATTCTCCGTTGACATGAAATTGATAATGTAATTTGAACTAGTAAAACAACAGTTTATTCCGGATAAAAGGATTATGTACATGAATCCGTATCCTAAAGCGATTTGATAGTCCTTTTAGATTTGACTCATTCTGTTTGAAAATGGTGGATGGATGACATTGACAAGTGATGTTCATGAAATAATAAGCCAGACAACATAGGCAAACTTATGGATTAGTGGGGCAGTGGGGATGTTGCTTTCTTGAAATGATGGTGTTGGTGGAAAAATATCAACAATGTTATTTTCTATCTTATTATACGCATGCTATAATAATTAATGGACCATTAAGGTAGATGTTTTTTAACCAGAAATGACATGAACATTATACCATAGTTCATTTTGAACCCCAAAAGGGCAGAATAAAAATGTAATTATTTTCGTTCTAAAGCAAATGTAATCATGTAAGTATTTCTTTTATAAAATATACCATGCTCAGAATGTGAACAATACTTCATAATTGTTGTCATTGCACGCCCTCCAACTGTTTAATAGTTTTTTTTATCCAACTTGGGTAACCCACCTTGAGCTTTTAGTTTTTTCTATCCAACATGTGATCGAAACGTTGGTAGGGTGATGAGAATGGTACAAAGGGATTAGTATAATGTCGGATTATTAATCAATGGTGTTTTGATTAAAAATCAGACTTGAGTGCTAATAAACGTACATTGTGGTCATTTGTATATATGTTTTAATATGATTATTAAATCATTAATGATTCATTTGATCTGGCAATGATCATTGCCATGGTGCAGTATAAAATTGGCCGACTAGTAACAACCGGCAGTTGCAGTATTCTAATGACTGAATCACTGTGGGGGAAGAGAAAGTTAGGGCAGTTCCGAGTCTATAATATTTTGCACCCAAGCGCTCTATATTCTCTGCATGTAATCATATACTTGTATATTCGAGTTTTAACCTACATTCATTTAGCAGTAAGTTCAGTGAATTTTTTTCCCCTTGAACCATTTCGCCTTATCCATTTCCTGGGCTCTCTTGCAATGATGTCAAACAGTCAAGGCTCAACATAAGCTGCCTCCTGTACTTGTTCCTTCATAGCATATGAACTTGATTCACGGTGCTTCATAAACATGTTTGTCCTTTTTATTTTTCTTCACCTTTTGTATGTTGTTTTAAAAGTAGAAACCTGGTCGTGTTCACGTAATGGCTTATGGCCTCAAACTTAGTGGTGGTGGTTGGAGGTGCTACCTGAATCAATCATATGCCAAGAAAACAATTCTAAACTAAACAATACTTGCATTGTACTCTACTTGATTATTTGACTTAAACTATGATGTTACATTGTAGCCATATGTTCATAATTTGATATTGCCTAGCTCATAGCATAATGTTCAGAGTAAAATACTAATGACTCTCCTCTTTGCTTGCAATGACAGTTTTTCAGTACAATCCTCAATTTCACAATGTTATGCAAGTGTCTCATGCTGCATACAGGGCATGTAATGCATCGTCCCCTATTGCAACTCACACTACAGGAAACGACACCATCACTATCACCAAGCGCGGCCACTACTTCTTCCTTTGTGGGGTCCCTGGTCATTGCCAGTCTGGGCAGAAAGTTGACATCCATGTGCTCCGCAGCACCACTACTTCTTCCATGGCTCCATCTCCTGCAATCTCAGTTGCTTCATCCCCTGCAAGCCCTGCTGCCAGCGCCGTCTCTCCTGGTCCTTCAAGTGCTGCTGCAGCTGTGACACCATCAGATCTACTAAAAGGACTTTTTAGTATAACTGCCACTGCAATGCTAGCATTTTTGCTTGTTTCCTAGTGTTTGACGTAGCAAAAGTAGCAACAAGCACCGATAATTGTTGAACCTACTGTTTTGACATCGTGTTTTTTCTAATGTAGTAATGGAACATAAAAGTCCTAAAAGACAATTGTATGAGTATCTGGTGGATACAAGTCCTTCCAGTAAATGTTAACCCTGTGTTTTTGCAAAATCTGGATGACCACATGTCCTCGTATTATCATAGTCATACATACTAATGTGATGCATGTGTTTCTCAGAGTTATATTCTTTGTGGTGAACAACAAATCAGGCTAAAAAAATTTACTTGTAAGATTTTGCATGAAAACCTAGAGTTGCCGCAGTTGAGTAGAGTCATGTGACTCATGTCATACTTGTTTGACCTAAGTTTTACAAAGTTTCCGTGTACTCACAGTGGCGGAGCCAGAATTTCTAAGTGAGGGGAGGCCAAGATTATACCTACGTATATTAGATTTCGCAACTATTGAAATGATTACATTTACTTTTTGAAAAAAAAAAAAACAAATTTTGTTAGCTACAAGATTTGATCCCATGACATCTTGCATACTATTACATGGAAAAAACCAACTCCTCTACACCAAAATTAATGACAAATAAGAGCAAATTTAATTAATATCTTGAGCCAAGGGGGAGGCCAAGGCCCCCGCCAACCCCCCTTGGCTCCGCCCCTATGTAATTAGGTCCTGTTCTTTAGAGCTACTCAGCTCTGCTGAAATATACTCTTCTCTGCTCTACCTTGCTCTGATCTGTTCTGCTTAAAAATAATACTTAATATTAAATTATTATAATAATACTTAATATTTAATGATAATAATAAATAGTTAATATGTAATAATAATCATAATAATTAATATTTAATATTATTATTATTATTAAAAATCAATATTTAATAATAATATTATTATTAAAAATCAGTATTTAATAATAATAATAATGAATAATATTTAATAATAATATTATTAAAAATGAATATTTAATGAAAATAATTAGTAATTAATATTTAATAATAATAATATTATAATAATAATAAATATAATTTAAATAATAATAATTAATATTTAATAATAATAATAATCGTAATAATAATACTTAATATTTAATAATAATAATTAATATTTAATAATAATAAAAAATAATTACTATTACACTTAATAATAATAATACAATTAATAATAATAATAATCATAATAATAATAATAATTAATATTTAATAATAATTAAAAATAATTACTATTATAAGAAGTAGTACTCCGCTCTGCTTCAATCTGCTCTACTTTGCCCAGAAGCTACAAAGAACAGGTCCTTAAGACCTTTACATGGTGTAGCATCCACAAGGTTCAATGGGAACGAGTTCACAAGGCACGCTACCATGGCTAATAATAGTTTTATCTTCTTTTAATACTTTCTAGTTTGTTTTAGCTCATGTCAAAAAACAGTATGGCTTGAGGCCTTGAGCTCTATCAAGCTTTGTAGTTTTGCGTTTCATATTTGTATGGCTTAAGCTCAGCTCAAACAGCTCATATAATTACATTTTTAAGCTCGAGCAAGCTCAAATGTGAATGAGATCAAATTGAGCTATATTCAATGAATTTTGCAACTTTTTAACTCCAATCCTTTTAAACTTAATCAAACTAAATTAACTCAATGGTATTTATATGTCGATCTAATCAAGACATTGAGATGCCTAAATGCCAAGATGTAATGGGATTAGAAGTAATTTCCTTACCACTAGACTGGACGTTGAACCCCTCTAGTTGTAAGGATTGTAAAAATAAAAATATAAAGTAAGAGCAACGATCACAAGGGAAATGAAATTAAAAAAATAAATACTACCTCCGTTTCTTATTGCTTGCAACAAATGAATATTTTATATCTCACAAATAATACCCATTTGTTGCGAGTAATAAGAAACGGAGGTAGTAAATAAATTGTAGTGTGAAGATTAAGAAAGGAGAGAGATATAATTAATATGAAGTACAAATTTTGCAAATTAAGAAAGTATAGCACTTAAAAATTGGAGGAAAAGTTACTCCCTCCATCTCAAAATTACTCTAACCTGTCGAAATGATTTCATTCTATAAGCTTTCATTCTGTTTTACAATTTTACACTTTACAACACAAATATGTGTGATTTTGAGTTTTGCAGCTTGTACAGGAAAAAATAAAAAATTAGAATAAACAAAAATGTTCCAAGAATGCAGATAATGAACTCCAGCCTTCAGGAGATGCCAAAACCTACACGATTTTAGAATTAGTGCTACTCCGAATCATTTATTTTGCACCAAAAGACCATTTAAAAGTGGTTGCTCCACATCTACATTTCTTGATACTGAGCCTCCATTACGGTATTGAGCTCTGTTGAATTCAACAAGTAAAAAATTAAGAGCCAAAAGATGAGAAAGATTGCGACCATTCAAACCTAATCTTTTACAGTCCTACAACGGTAGCAAGTAATGCTATCCTTTTTTTTTTTTTCCCCTTGCAAGTTTCAACTCTAATCCAATTAGCCTCGATTTCTGGCCTTATAAAACCCAACTGTTCTCTGCTGTTATACAGAAATGAATCTGATTTTAATCACCTAAGATATATTCTTCCAATTCATCACTAGAACTTTTATCTTCATTGCTCACTGACCAGCTATCTCCCATGATGTGCAACACAAGGGACAGATAAAGTTGGCGGAGTCATGAAAGAAACATGATTAAGTAGAGGAGAATGTAGACATTTGTGCAGAAAATAAAATCTCTGCATTGTCCAAGTAGATTTTGGCATTAGAAGAGCAATGACAAGCTAAAGTCAGGACAGGTGTCAATAGGAGATCAGAAGCACATACAGCCCTAAAGTTCGGGGAGTTTCGTTCTCTATAGGAGGATAGTAAATTATGAGGAGCAGTGAACTCAGTGGCTCAAACAAAACTCTTCCAACAAGGTCAATCAATTATCAAACATTTATGAAACACAAGAATTCTATTCCACATTTCATAATGTGTGAGCTAATAAACATGAAAGACTTATCAATAGTAAGAGACCTTACACTAGTCGATTGGAGTTCTGTGTCCGACTCATCATCACTCTGCAATTAAAACCATAGTCTTCTTAAGCATGATTCAAGCAAAACAGCATAATGAAGAGACAAAAGATATGTCAATAACATACCTCAACTATCAAATCCTTTCGTGTTAATAGACCTAAAACACGGGAAGGCCGAGGGACAACCAATAAATGCCTTAATCCTAATTGACGGAATAGATTATACACCTGAACAAACCAGATGATGTAAGATTGTGAAAATTCATTTAACTAGAAACATGAAAACAGAAAGATTAAGTTATAAGTCAGAGTGGTCTACCTTTGTCAATGACATATCTTCAGGGACTATATACGGTGATGGGTTTAAAAAGGGGGCGAGATCTATGTACATTTCTAAATCATCCTGGCTCAGATGAATATCATCAAGGCTAAGCCCTGTACTTGAAACTGGTTTGATGAATTCACTATTATTATGCCTGCAAAGAGGAAGCCTCCATCAGTTTACCAGTTGCACAATACTACAAACCAAGGTCTAAGCACAGATTACAGGTTACCTTATTGGGAAGGATCCACCTCTTGAATCACTAGGCAAAGAGCTATGTTGGAAATCCACCTTGGATTGAAGAAGCACCAAAAAGTGACTGCGGTGGACACATCACATCAGTTCCGAGTTATTTTAAAGTTACAGATGCGCAACCAAAAAAAAAAAAGGACAAAAGTGCTCAAGGCAAACCTCCGAAGCATCAGTCCTATAATGAGCGTCTCTCCACTCCTTGTGTGATCTATCACCTAATTGGCAGGTCAAACACAAGAATAAGTAGGCTAATTTTCATGGAAATGCTGAAGCCATTGACTTATTCAACTTACAGGGAAGCCATTGTGCTTGTTGCATCTCAGAATAGAAACCGCATCTGAAACCTTGATAACACGAGGAAGACTAACAACCTTCAAGAATAATGTTAAAGCAAAAAGTTAGCACAACACTCCCAAAACATATGCATGGCACATATTCTCAGTTGGAATACAAGGCAGAATCCTCATATAGCACTGACCTTTCGAGTTCGACAACCTTCTTTTGCAGTCATCCTCCGCATTTGGTATTTGGGTCTTGAATCAAGCAAAGGAATACCCTTCAACCGAGCTTGCTCTTCATAAATGCCATCGTTGAAGGCATCACCAACAGCCTGCACATCATTTCAGAAAATCAAAAATTTACAAGGAAGATGACACCCATCCATACAAATGAGCTATGTGCAAAACAATAAAAAAAAATAGTGATGGTTCAACTACACAAGTTCAATTACCCAGAGCATACCTTTGATATAAGAAGAACTAGCATAATAAGGGGTAGAAACTTCAAATTATTCGAGATTTCAACCATGATGACACAAAGGGACACTGTCACCCGCATTGAGCCTCCTAAAAAAGAAGCAGCACCCAGAAGAGCATATCTGTAACGATAACAGTCATATTAAATTTAAAATGCAGCATGAAGGGAGCCAAATACAGCCAAAGTTTCTGCAAAGCACATAACTTATCACATTAAGTACTAGGTTCATTGGCATGTATGCTCTAGACAAGAATATGAATACTCTTCCCAAAACATTGAGAAGTGTAAACAAAAGTAAATCCACCCCGTTATCCCATAAGCCTGCCTAAACCAAGATGGTAAGATTTACAGGGTGCTACTACCATGAGTTAAGAGACTCTGGTCACTAATCAATTAAGCTTATAAAGTCACTGATTACTCTAGAACTCCATAGCACAGTGGTGTAAGAAAATTTAAAATAAAAAAATTAACCAAGCAATTTTAAAATAAAATCAAGGGAGATATTTCCCTTTCTTAAAATCCACAACCAGAATCTAACTTATACGTGTACCCATGGTCGTATCAAGTAATTATTCAAAGGATAGCTCTTAAACTACTTTTACAGACAGTAAAAATAAGAAAATGAAAAGGATGGCTCTTAAAGATAGGTTACATACAACAAAATCGACATCAACATGATTCAAACCACCAACATCGGCATCAACACATCAACGTCATCCCAAGGCCTCTAATAAGCTTCTGCCCAAGGGTTAAAAGTAATGCTATGTGTGACGGTGGGGAAGGGGCTAGTCGGAGTGGTGGCGGGTAGGTTGATGGTTGGGATTGTTGTGTGGGTGAGTTGGTTCTGAGGTGGGGCTGGTAGTGTGGGGTGGGGTGGGCGGTGGTGGTCATTAATAGCCAGAAAATTTCGAGGGGGGGAAAAAAGAAAGGGGGAGGGGGTCATTGATAGTCACATGCTTGTCTCGTGCCCTGAGTCAACGCCGGAGTTTGAGGTCAAGGCCGGAAAGTTGAGCCAGGTGGTCTTACACAACAAAAATTTGTATTTGGCTGGTCTTAGGCAACATTTTAATGTGGGTGGTTTTTGACAAAAAACAGTATTTGACGGGTGGTTTTAGACAAAATTTCCTTTTTTAAAAAAATTAAGCTAATTAGTTGCTAATTGTAAAAATATTGTTATATTTGTGAAACTTATAAAAAGTAATGTTGTTTAAGAAAATTTGCCAAATATTTTGTTACCATTGAGAATGTGCAAAACTACATAGCTACCATTGACAGTTTCCCTAAAATTAATTATAAAAACAGCTTTACTCCTCCAAAACCAATGTGGCTGATATCAATTGGCCTTTTATCAGATATGCCATGACCTTTAGGTACTCCACACATTAAAAGCAAATCTAATTATACTTCAGTTTGTCTATTGTTTATACAGGATGTAGCGGCAAAGAAACAGACAGAAAGAATACTCACGTTCCCTCTTCTATGTTTGGCTTTTTATAGAAGCTGACGACAAACATGCCAACAAGACGGCCATAAGTTGACCCTATCATTATTCCGGGAACAAACTGACCAGCAGGAACAGCTGTTCCAAATGTGACCACTGCCAAAGTGTAAAACATAACCTACAAAACACAGGAAAGATAATTAGTGTTAATAGGCAGCCAACTATGCACAAGTTGATATAAGGCACACTAACTTTCACTTGCATTTTATCTCATTTGTACAACATATAACAAATTTGAAATTGTGCTAGCCCTGCAGACCTGCAACAAGAACATACTTTTATTGCAATTGAGCACTATAAATCATTATGGAACCAGTAGGAAGGCATGGATAAGGCATAAGAGTTAATGGCTCCCAACTCATACTTTTAGGGCTTGTTCTGTTCACCTTTCACTTATTTCAAGAAAAATAAGTTCTAATAAGTTCTGCTAAAGGGTTAATAAGGGGTGGTTAAGTTCATTAACAACTAAAATAAGTTATAATAAGGTCTAAAAAGTTTTGATTAATTTTAAATTAGATAAGTTCAGATAAAAAAAAAATAAATAAATAAAAAAAAAAATCAGATGCATATAAAACACACCCCAACTACATTTGACCACACCCTTGGGAGATATGTATAACTACATTTTTCAACATAGAGAAAGGAATGGGGGTGGGATGTCAAGACTTGAGTGGTTGAAGGCAGCAAAACAGACTAATTTCAAAAAGTAAAGATAAAAAATCTAACTGTTTTAAAACAACAATAATGAAATGCACACTTCAAAAATAAAAATAATCTATGCATGAACTTCCTTGAAATAAACAAATATTAGTGTAAAGTTTATAAAGTTTATCATATACTGTAGTAGCACACATCAATTATAATATACTACAATTTTTATGCCCATCCAATATCAAGCAAGTTAAAACACTAATTTGTATGGGTTATAATAGCCAGCCAATGAAAAAACAAGGAAGCAAAGAAGAAGGTTGTAGACTTGTAGCCACAAATGGACAGAGGTTTCCTGACCATATTTGTCACCTACCTCAAGCCAGTATTTAATAGAATTAAATTAACCTCAACAATAGAAAAAAAAAAAAATACAATAAAGAGCGAGCCAAAGGGTGTGCATTGGTGCCAAATTATCAATTAAATAATTGATCAATGCCGCTATTTGTTACAATTTTTTTTCATATAATTCATGTTATGAAGAGAGAGAAAACAGGGAAATTAAGGTTCGTGTTAAGCTATAAATTACCAACACCTTGGGAAAGCATTGTAATTAATTAAAAATGCCCCACACAAAAGTTTGCTTCTTCGAAGCTTAGGCTCTATTTTACCAGCCTATTTTTGCATAACTTAGCTAAGCTTAATATTATCTTAGCTTATATTTGCTGGAAAAAACACTTAACATTGCTGACACTTGATTAAATAAGTAGAAGAGAACGGAGCCTAAAAGAATTAGAATCCCCTGCTCAAAAATAAAACTTATGCTCACAGCTTAAACCAATGGTGATGAAAACATAAACAAGAAAACAAAAGTCATACCAAAAAGGTTAACAAGCTCTGAGCACTGTATTCATGAATCGTTTTGGCGCTAAATAAATTCCTAATAGCATCATCCTGCATGTAAAACCAAAATCTGTTGGAACAAATGGATGAACAGAAAATCAACTGGTGAAAATAACAAGGCTTCCACATTATCTAAATCACCTGTGTGTTGAAGAAAATGGTAGCTAGATCATTGTATTCCTTGTCACTGCGACAGTAAAACTGTAAACGACAAAAATATAAACCTATGAGATACAATCAAAGGCTTTAGAATAATATGATTGAACAAAAATACCATGCAGAGACAATCTGCAAAAACCACTTAAGCCCTAGTATCTCTTACGGGTCCTGCTAGCCTCGCACAATGCATCACCACTAGCACTAGCACATTCATCCTAATGATTGCTCCCTTAGACATCCTATGATAAATTGAAGATGGTATCCTCTCATAGTCTCATGTTACTCAGACTCTTCACTTATACTCCATGGGTACCTAATTATACTCCATGGGTGCCTAAGTCTCAACACTAACATAGTGTGGACACTAATATTTAGTCATATACTCAAAAATAAATAATATGAATAACAATCCTATAACCTCCAAGTTTGTATGCTTATTGCACCGACTGTGATAACTGTGAGTAACATATCTCCATTGCAACCATGATTTCATGGGGTCGGCTACACTAGGCAAGTAGGAAGGGTATGCAACGCTCTTTAAATTCCCTATCAAGGATTAAAAACATAGCTTAATCAGCTCAAGGTCATATTTATATTAAAATACTTATTTATACTATAATGGTTATTTGTATTGTTTTCCTTTGCTAAAGCTTTCTTAAACCTTATGTTTTCAACTTGAACGTTTTAACCACTCTTTTGAAACTTACATGAATTTTATTCTTGATTTTCTTTTAAAACTCTCTAAATTTTTCATAATTGCTCTTTCGTTTACTCACTTTACTCACCTTTTCTCAAACTCTTTTAAAAGATGGTTTTGTTATGTCCGTTTCTTTTTAATAGGCAATACCTTATGACGATTCATATTAGCCGACCCCAAATCATTTTGGGACTAAGGCTTTGTTGTTGTTGTTGTGGTGATGGTTATTTCATTCACCTTCTTCACCAACATCTAGAAATCCTAGGATGGAAAAGAGAGATACCCAATTTGTTCCTTTATTTGGTTACACTTCTCGTTTTCATCCATTTCCTTTTGCTAGTCATAATCTCATTTTATTTCTATTTTGGAAAACTTTTGTTCAAACCTTGTAACTTCCTAACCCAAAATCACATAGAACATGGAACGCTCTCTTCCCTACCTTTTCTTAAAAAAAACCCCACAGCCAACACTCTCTCCTACTTTGTCTTACACAAAAACACTCTATTCTCTAGCTCACTTAGGTCTTTGAAACCAAAATAAAAAATAAAAAAATATAAAAAAATAAAATAAAAAAAATAAAAAAAATAAAAAAAAAAACAAAGAGAAGATGGAGTATGTTCTTTGGTAACAAGGAGTTGTGTTATAAAGAGTTTTATCATCACTAAGGTCTCTAATGTGGTTTTAATGGTTCAAACTAGACAAATTAATTACTCCTTACAATTCACTAATTCAACATATGACAAATACCACCACTACCACCCAATATCACCCACAAAACTCCTTTACAAACACTTAAAACCAAAAAAGAAATAACAAAATGAAATTTAGCACTCCAACAACTTTTGGCCATACATTCAATAAAAAGCTAACGCACGATATCATAACAAGAGAAACTCATCAATAACCCAATACATTGTATATTTTACACCCGAGATCATGATGCTCATCATGGCCCCAAATGAACACATAGTAAAATTATCAACATTCGATTAGTAAATTATGAGCATTTAGGTCAAAGATCATGAACATTTAATTTCTAAAGTTCAAACGATATGAACAGTCAGTTCATAAATTACGATTATTTAGTTCATTTATTATGAACATGTATTTGAGCTATATGGGCATTGTAGTCCAGAGTGAATATTATAATTATTGCAATATATAGCCTTATCAAACACATCTACATCACTTTAATATTGACGTATCAAGCACCTAACAAGAATTTCATAAAAATCTCCATAACTTAACAGAATGTTGATTTTACAAAGACCATCTGGAATCCGTCTTAGCCCTAACTTCTTAAAACCAGAACCGACAGTATAGGCAATTAATCACAGATTCGATTTTGGGCACCTGGACCAGGAACTCTATTTAATCATGGAATTTGCTATCCAATGTATGAAGATATGTTTGAACCCCAAACCATAAACAGATGCTAAAGCCCAAAATTTAAATCATATCTAACTTACAACTTTGAATTTGGGATGTAAATACTAAAAACTGATGTTATTTTACTAGGTTTAATATAATAGAATGCCAATAACGATTATGAGCAGATTTGACTGCAAATATTGAGAATTTGATCAGGTACCCCAGTTCTTGCTCAACCCTCTGGGAGAACGAAGGTTATTTTAAACCCCTCTCCACACATTCACCTTTTTCAATATTTTCTTTGATTTACATATCTAGTAGAGCAACAAATATAAAATAAAATGGAAAAAATCCTTTTCCTCATGAACTGATAGTAGGTCCTTTTCTCCCTCTTCTGATCATACAACTTCCAAATAAAAGAAATTGGAAATGATAGTTCCCATAAAACTCACTAATGTCTACAATCAATTCACTCTAACTTGTGCAAAATTCACAGCATATCAGCAAGTAAGGAAAAGCAGGCAATCGTTAGTTTGGGTTTTTCTACGGTGCTATTATTTTCAAAAAAAAAAAATATACATTGTAAGTTGTACCCTCACTTTAATACAAGTCTCGAGTTCTCAACAGTATCCCACTTGTAAAACCACAAGGATAACTTTGAGACTTTTGATAAAAGTTAGGGATCAGCTTAAATTTATACAAAAACAGGTACACACCATAGAAAACCCTTTGGTAGTTTGCTAAAAAAAAGAAAGAAACGAGAAAGAATATCGCTACACATGCAGTAATCGCATGGTAGCAAGAAATGCTTAGATCAGCAAGAAACCGAGAGAGATGAATAACTAGAAGCAGCCATCATATCTCCATGATAGGTAATATATGTATGACAAGCAACCATTAATTATTTCACTCTGAGCTCATAGAAACTCATTTATCAACATAAAATCTTTTAAAATTTCAGTTGCAGTAAATTTTAAGTAAACCTTGATAGATTTAATATAGTAATGCCAAGAACTTGCTTTAAAAGCAGGATTAAGCTTCAGAATTAAGACTGCACAATAAATGAACAAGATGAAAGAGTACTTACATTTACATAATTCCCATACATTCCTGGGGGATTAGGACATCCAACTTCTGAAGCAGGACAGGGGCTGCATTTTCTTAGAAGTGGTAACCCAAAAGAAATCGCAGAAGTGATTACTGAAATAAGGCAGACTTCAATCATCTGTTGATGAAAAGAGCATGAAAATGATGAATCAAGAAAACAACTTAAATTACAACCCAAAAAAAGGGGGGGAAAGATCACCAGACAGAACATATAATACTCTGTAAAGACCAACAATAACCTACTTTAACTCGTGTCCCTTTCTTGTGCAAATAATTGCGACGCCA
Organism: Chenopodium album; assembly: GCF_948465745.1. Taxonomy (NCBI): domain Eukaryota; kingdom Viridiplantae; phylum Streptophyta; class Magnoliopsida; order Caryophyllales; family Amaranthaceae; genus Chenopodium; species Chenopodium album. Next base: position 24,515,492 of record NC_137856.1, read on the forward strand.
ATAAGTTATATAGCGTGTAAGTTGGTTGAATAACGCCCCTATGAAATTTCAACAGCTGTCACATGATGAAAAAAAAAAAGGAATCCTGTCGCATACAGAATATGGAACAAACAGGATAGATAAAATAGCACATACTCACCAAGAAGACCACCGATCACCCCAATAACTGCCATCGGCAATAGTTCCGCAAATGAGTAATCCTCTTGACCACTGTTAAAAAAATAATAATAAATAAATAAAAGGCTTGGTTAGAAACCAGCAGACAAAAGTAAGAATTGATAAAAGAATAGCTGAGAGAATTTGAAGTTCTAACTCTGAAATATCCCATATAATGAAGCCACCAGCACCAAAGTGTCCGCATTTCCCACTCTTACACCATGACATCGCAGTACGTACAACAACCGCAACAACAGCAGAAGTAAAAAAGACACGCCACATAAGCTGACTTCTCCACCTTTAAGAGAAAAACAAGAACAAAATAATAAGTAGATGGAGATCAGGACAAGAGATGCAAACCATCTAAATTATTACATCACCATGGATATTACTGCGATCAGGAGATAAGAAGATTATTATACCACGATGTAACCTCCTCAAGTGCAAATAACACACCTCCAACAGGAGCTCTAAACGCAGCTGCAACTCCAGCTGCACAGCCACAGGTCACCTTTCCAAAATATGACATAAAGGAAGCTCATTAGTAAGGATGATTAATATATACATAATTAAATTATAAAAAAACTTAACTACTACTCACTTTGATCTTTATGTTGATTCTACTTTTAACTTTTTTTGTCTCACTAAATGATTCCATATAGGAACAACTAGAAGTAATGGGGGCAGTATATTAGAGAAGCAGGAACAACAAAGACAAGTCCACTGTCAATTAGGGTGTGTGTGTGTGTGTGTGTGTGTGTGTGAGAGAGAGAGAGAGAGAGAGAGAGAATCTCAATTAGTAGGCATATTTATTTTGGAGAGCACCTTGGAGGCTTGCATCAATTAGTTCCAATCCTTTATATATCAGGAAACAACTTAATTCATATATTTAGCAGCTCTAAAGTCCAATGTCATTTTTCTTTTAGCCATGCCTAATGGGTGCTTCCAAGCCCACCTCCTGGTTGTTTAGTTCCCCACTTCTTTCTTCTCTATATCATGGCATATAGTTATGGTTTTGTAGTCACTAGTTTAATTACGAACCAACTTATACTACAATCATTACTAAGGATCACATTTGTTGACACCAATTGATGTCCTCCCATATCTCCCTCCCTCACTGTATCTGATCTCTCAACTCTTCATCCACATAAAACAACTACCACAATTGTCAACCTTGATATCAGTATACCACATGACCACAAAGTTATGCGACTAAAATGTTATTTGGAAAAAAAAATTAAGGAATTATTTACACCCAAGTAGATTTATAAATAACCAGGAACAAAGAAGAATGAAGCAATCAATGGGAAAAATATCATGCTCACGTTACTTGGATGGTTAAAAGAAAAGTAGACACCAGACAAACAAGGAACAGTTCATGAAATAAAGGTTATTTATATGTCAATATACTTACAAGATCACGACGATCTCTATCACTATTAAAACCTTGAAGCCATCTTGAACTTAAATGGTATTTTGTAGATCCACCCTGAAATCATACATCAAAAATTTGAGTTGAATATTAGGTTTCAAAAGTACAAATCTAAGAAGAACATAAATATGAACTCCATGTCAATGACAGACAATAGTGATTGAACTAATGCAACATCAACATAGTAGCTTATATAGCCAATTTTGGCAAGATCAATTTAGTCCAACATAGGATTGGGCACACTACATTATCTCAATCTCAAAGAAAACAAATATTCCCTTATCTCACAAGTCCAAAACCCTAGATTAAAAAAATAAAAATAAAAAGAGTAGCCATAAATTTATAAAAATTAAAAAAAATTAAAAAAAAAAAAAAAAAAAAGAGTAGCCATAAATTTTCATCCTTTCTTTGCCATCAACAAAAACTCAATGCAAGTCTTGAGAATTTCGTGAAAAATTTATAGAAAGACAATGATATAAGACACCAACATGTTTTTAAAGATAGCCAAACATCTAGTCATAATTTATATTTATTTTAAACCACATGCAGGCAAGGGTCATAAAGGGAGGCACTCTTGATAACAATTAAATTAATTTTCAATGTGCCTTTCCCAAGCTAAGAAAGGTGCTTGACCTCTATCACCTCACACCTAGGCGCAACTTTCACATAATGATTATGAAGGACGAAGTTAATAGAGATGACTCAATTCAATCCTAATATGTCATTAATGCTAGTCCAACCAAGAAAACCCAATGCACTAATGCAGCCAACAATGACAGATGAGATGAGTCACCTTCAATCTCCAATATACCCTAAGTAGGGCCATCCCACCCCACCCCAACCCCTAACTGCAATGCATAAGCACATCTTCCACTATTGTCTTTCATTAACTGTATTAAATAAATGAATGCCCTAGAGCCCCAAGTCCCTTGTTCACATGCCTGAGAATAAAGATGTCCATGCATGCATCTATCTTCTCCTATAGTCATTTGCGATCCTATATATCAGTGACTACCCTCCACATAACACCCCTTCTCTATATTTTGTATAAATATTTAAGCTCTCCCTATCTCTTTGCACAATTGCACCATTCTTCTCTATATCTGTTTCGAACATGTGAGAAAGATAATTTATCATTCAGTTTACTATTCTGAATTTCAATTCAGCCCTTACGCCTAGTCCCCTAAACGTTCCCCTTCCCATAATCCCATTATAATTGCTAAGGCCTTTAATCAATGTATTGGTCTTAACCCACAATTGGGGCTTATATGGGTGTTTTGTTTTTTTGGGTGGGAGCAGAACTCTTCTTTGCATAACCTCCAACTATTTATATATGATTGGACACTGCCACTGCTAATATTGTTTCCACTAATCTGGAAAACTTTATTAAATATGACCCCCCTCGTTTGCACCTAATTTAGAGAGATGCTACAAGTAAAAGTGCCTTATTCACTACCATGAAAAATTCTTACCAACACAGCCACAGAATGATCATCAGGCCCAATTACAAGCAAATAGAGGTAAATGCAATTATACAAAGCATGAAGTATGGTAAGAACCTAAGTGCTAGAGGGGGTGGGGGGAGAGGCACAATTATAGATGTATTAACACATACTTGTCCCAGGAGAGAAGCTATACAAGCACCAATATGAACAAGAGGGCCTTCTTTGCCGAGGGCTAACCCACCTCCCACTGAACCAATGCTTCCAAAGATCTTCAAAAAAATTGAATCAACAAGAAGAGATTATGATAGGATTATGGTAAGAAGATCTACAATCTGGTCAACAGAATAAAAGACTGGAAAATGGTAAAGGGATACTTCATACCTTTCCAACTAACGTTCTAAATAAAAGTATGCCATGGACATCAATTCCTGTAAAAAGCATTCAAAATAGTGTGTTGATAATAAACAAGATGAGATGTCGGTAGGATTTGTAGAAAACGGTAGATATGAACTGCTTACCATTCAAATAGCCTTTTATTTCTGGAATACCAGATCCAGCTGCAGCTGGCGCAAAATGGGTAACAATATATACAGAGGAAAAAACTAGCGCTAAATTGAAAAGCACATAAATTAGTAGTCCAGCAAGATATGATTTCTGAATTATGGCAAATGTCAATGCGAATTTCCACCCAGCAAAGTTTTCAACAGAGATATTTATAAAAACAGCAGCAAGTCCAGTGCCTGACAATTACAAACAGGCGTTAACATCAACAAAAATTCAATAGATATATATTCCATCAAAATTTAAGTTCAAACATGCAACAAATAACCACTAATAAATATAATTCTTGTAAAATCAGAATAAACACAATAAGACATTGGATTACTAGCTCAAAACAAAGATAAGAAATCACAATGTACCTAAACCAGGTTTTTGCATAGAAGGGCTGAGGAGCAATCTGGCCTGTATGAATGTATCCGCTTACGCTGAATTGGTAGGGAAAATTAGTCTCCCAACAGACTTGTTTTGTGTTTTATTAGGGTATGCATTATGCTAAATACTGACTGCCAAACATTTTGGGTTCGTTATATGTAAAGTTTCGGTTTGTTGATCGATTTATTAGTTTGCAGGAGCATCCAGCATTCCAGCCAGCTTATTTACACTAATTATTGTAAAACAGAATCCTCTTTTTCCACATGTCATTCCTCCACATTAAAGAAATCTTTGTAAAAAAGCAAAACTAACTGACAAGACATACGAGTGCTGATGGGATTTTCCACATTTCTCCTAAACTTGCTACTCCCTTTGTCTCTAAAATATAGCCCCATATATTAAAAATGGATGTCCCTTAAAGATTGCTACATACCTTAATTAATAAATTTTTCACTTGCAACCCCACTTACCCACTCTATCTCTTAACATAAATAATTGTGACCACCTATGTGCACAAAGTCACACTTGCTTCTTAAAAAGTGACAATGAGGTTTAAAGCAGTTTAGGGACAGAAGAAGTATCAAATTATTATCTTTCAATTACAATCCATTGTTATCCTTGATGCCTTGTCCTCATCTTCCCAATATCTAATGAGTACTTCTCATCTATCTTCCTATTAATGATTTAGTCATTTAGCAACATCGACATTAATACTACTATAGTAGTAACCATAAAGGCACGGCGTATGATTCATCTACAAATAGCTTGATTATCATTTACTCAAGGAAAAAAAAAAAAAAATCCTTAGAATGACAACAACAACAACAACAACAACAACAAAAAAAAAAAAAAACAACAACAACAACAACAATGTCGAGTCTTAATCCCAAAATTTGGTGAGCTATATAAACCAACACAGCCAAGATTTCATCTCAGGTGTTGGTCAACCATGAACCTCTCCCTCCAATCCCTTCTCTCAAGTGTGCTCCTTTAAACCTAATTTCTTTATATCATTTGTAACTCCTATCATCCAAATCGTCTTATGATCCCACCTTTCTACTTTCTTCTAGTATTCGTTTCACATAGACCAATGTAATTGGTTCTCCCTTATTTTACCTTTATCGACAACTACAACTTTCTTCCAAATATCTTCATTGCTAATTATATCCCTTAAGGTGTACACACATCCATCTCATACACGTCTTTGCTACTCCCATCTTTCTAACATGGTCGAAAGGTCCTTCTGGAAAACCAACATTCAAGCTAGACCAAGTGATCCTGACCTAGACCCTAATGACCCGACCCATGACCCGTAATTGACCCAAAAACATTTACCCAAAATTAACCCAACCCGACCCAAAAATGGAGTTGTCCCGAAGTGTTTGGCCCGAATAGACCCTCGAAATTGACCCGAACAAATATCCCAAACTAAAATTACCTTATAATTGAACTTACAATGTCTTGTACCAAAAATAACTCAAATTGTTCATCTTCAATTGAAACTAAGCTCATAAACCGAGTTGATAGTTTTTATTAACAATAACAAAATATATACACCGTATAAAATTATTGATTTGAGCTTGATTCACAAATGAAACAAGACCTTGACCTTTCTCGAATATGACCCAAAATTGACCCGACCCAAACATAACCGACCCGAACTCCACCCGATACTTAACCTGAAGTTGGCCCAAAACTCGAATCGGCCGACCCGACCCATACCCGACCCGAATATTAGCTGACCCGACCCAATTGACCCATTTGTCGGGTCTAATTCAAGGCCATAAAAGACCAAAATCTGATTACACAAGTTTGGTCCACAAAAAGTGTTAAGGCTCATGAGTGTCAAAAGAAAGAAACATGGTTGAATGGTCTTTTCAATTAACCAACATTCAAGCCCATATGTTATTTTGATACATAAAATGATAAAAGTGAAAAATAAATAAATTGGTAAATTTCGATACATGAATATTGCAAAGAGTCAAAGTGAGAAGTTTATTTAGGGAACGAGGGGGATACTTGCTTATAACCAACCAGTAGAAGCTCATCTCAACAAGTCAAAGTACTATCGTAAGCTATAAACAAGTACTCCCTCCCTAAAAGGTCACATTTGGTGGTTTTACACGGTTAATAAGAAAAAAAAGAAAGTGAAAAGCAATGATTAGATATCAAATATATCAAATACTAAGCCATAAATTAACTTTGAAAATAGGAATATTTACATTGGGGAGTAGGTAAATATTTTTGTAAATAGTAATGGTCGCATTGGGAATTGGCAAAAATTTTGATAAATGGGGATAGTTACATGGAAAGTAGGTACGTATGAGGAAAACATGTATAAAAAAAAAAAGTAATTACTTAATCTAGGAAATAATTGAAATGTAACCATTAACGTAACCCTCTTCAGATAAAGTACAAGCTAAGTTTAACATTATCTTAAATTGTATGTAAGCAACAAAAACATGAATGCTTTAAATTTTAGAATATTGTGTTAATTCGTGATTCTAAATTCCAAAATATAGGATTTTTAACAGCCTGTAATATCGTTGGTTGCCTAGAGTTGTAGAAGGTTGTTAGTGCAATCAATAGTTCCAAATTCCATGCTCATAGTATCAAGGTAGAAGTGATTAGAAGGTCATGGAGTCGAAACATTCCACAAGTCTACAATCATATAACTTAAGGTTGACAAATATTAGCAAATCTTGTTTTACGCACCATAAGTAAGCCAATAAATAATGATCGAACATGCACACATCTAAATGTGACTGACGGAGGGGAATTACAAAGCTGTGTATAGATTAGGCAGCTTTGGGTGGCAATAGCAAGTCAAGTATACAATCTTATGACAATGTATAAACCATCTTAAGACTTGTTCACGTCTTCAAGCTAATCTCAATAAGTCAATAAACCAACCTAAGCAGCATGCAAGTAAAAGCTAAAGCTCAAACTAACCAGTTCCGGAAACATAAACGAGCATTGAAAGATTCTTAACACATGATTAAATTTCAACAAATTGAGCAAGCTACAACAATGATGCGAAAGCGAAGTAGACATTATCATGAAAAACAAACTCACCAACGCCGATCAATAGCGCGAGGAACCACTTCAAAGACACTTGATAACTTGCAAACAGTTTCCCCCTCGTTTCCTACAAAATCATAAAATAAAGCAATTAAAACATGTTTGAAAGACAAATTAGATAATGAGATCCCAAAATCCCAAATAAAGTGAGAATTAAACCTGTTCTTCTCGATAAGCATAATTTTCGATAACTTCATAATCAAGGCTTTCGACACCATTAGAATCATTCTTCTTAGAAATTCCAACTTCATCAAATTCTCCCTCCTCTGAATTTGGCAACTGAGACCACACCAATCTCGCAGTTTCCATACTGTTTTGGATATGATTCGACAACATTTCCTCTAATTTTGATCACTCTAAAACCCTAAAATTCCAGCTTTCTTCTTCAAAATTAAGATAAATTTAATTTTTGGAGATAATTGATCCCTAATTTAGCATTGAAGTGAGGAGATCAGAGATCGAAAGAGCAAATTTAGTTTGATAATCGAATTAGATTCGCTATTTAGGAACTGGAATTGAAGTAAGGATGAATGAAGGTGTAATTATGAGAGAGAAATCGAGAGCAGGAGCAGAGGTATGCCGTAATAGGGAAGCGAATTCTCGGTCTCCTCGGTATGTGGTTGGACTGTCCCTTGTCTTTTGTTGCTTCGTTAAAGAGCATTGCCAATTGCCATTCATGCTGGACGAAAAAAAAAATTAAAAATTAAAAATTTATCTTTTTCCATCACATGAATTTTTTCGACTTTAAAATTGACTTTTTTTCGGTTTTTTCACCAAATATCCTTGAACTTTAAAAAAATTCATCAAATATCCTCAAGTTTTTCAAAATTTACCAAATACCAGTGACGTTTTGTACTATTCACACCCTGACCTTAAAGGGCCCTGACGTTAGTGAGCCATTAGCACTAAACTTAATTCAAATGCTCTAACTTTATAAAATAATTACACAAAATGGCCAAAATTTGAAAAAAATTACACAAAATACCTCTGTTTTTTAAGTTACAACGGCTAGTTTCAAATTTGGGAACTAGCTATTATTTCGCTTTCTTATCAATACTCTTGAATGTACAAGGCTTAGCAATCCTTTTTTCACCAAAGTAACCACAAATTAACACACTATGAGTCATATTTCTAGATCATCCTCCTCAATGTATGAGTATTCTTACATAAGAGTTGCAAACAAATATTGTTATGGGAGGAAATTTGCAATTAGAAGTTCCAAGTCATCATTAAATCCACAAAGGCTATATTACAAGTGTGATGCGTGTAACAATTTCAAATTTTTGTTAGAGTAAGGTTGTTGTTGATGAATGTTTGAGCAATCAACAGCAAGAATGTTAGAGTAGGGGAAGGGGAAGCACGAACACAAGGGATGGGGAAGGACAGATGAATATGCATGAAGAGTTGAAGCAATTAAAGAAGAAGATTAAAAAGCAGCAAAAACTTGTTAATGTACTCATAAAGTTAGGGATAGTGATGGTTGTAATCATTGTAGTTGTGTTGATGAAGTGATTAGGTTGTAACAGCAGGAAAAAAGAAATGAATAAATAATACGAAGACATTTGTTTTCCAATTGCCTTAGCAATTTCATCCATGAAACCCAAAAATAACAGTTTACCATTTTGTTCCAAAAATGTTCAAGAAAAGTTGCTGCTTAAAAAGATGTTGCCTAATCATAAGTACAAATTATGATTTTCAAATCTCAAAAATATGCTAACATTGTAGTCAAAAAATAATGTAGCAACAATTCAGACTTGGGGTGTAGTTTATGCTGATTTCCTTGATCTCTTGTTTGCTGTTAACGAGGCCTTAGATGTGCTAGCCTCATCAGCTGTCTTTCTTTTCCTTACAGTACAAGTTAACTTGTTATGCCCCATTTCTTTACACAAGCAACACTTAACTGTGCTTGTTCTCTTTCCTTTCCTTGCTTCATTTGGCCCTACCTCTTCTTCTCTGTTTGCGCGGTCTCCCAACACTTCTCTTTATGAATGGAGGTTGTATCTCAGGAAGGTTGAAGGAATGTCACTGACTTGGATCAGGCATGGGAAGCATATGCTCTCCATATACCTGTTTTGCTAATTGTATGCAGCCCCCTTGAACCAAGCAGAAACAAAGTCTGTAGCTTGCAGTCTTTCATGGTAAATCACCCTTAACACATGCTTGCAAGGAATACCAGAGTGCTGCCATACCCCACAACCACAAGAACCAGTTTGCAGCTTAATTGGAAAATGAACATGCCAATCTCTCACCTCAAATTCCCCACCACCACAAGCTGTAGCATAGTAGAACCTAGACTCATCACTCCTACTTTGCAAAATTCTGCTTGCATACTCAGTCAATTCATTTGGCCCCATAGCAGTTGCTTTTTCATAACGAGATCCAATTCTTTTCATGCACCACTGCCTAATAGCTATATATACAAAACACAGCACATATTAGAATGGTTTAGAGTGTGCATAAATAGTGAAAGCAAGTGCTAGTATTAGAGCAAGATTAGCCCTGAGTCTATAGGATGACATCATCATTTTTTGATTTTTTGATCTTAAGACAAGACTTTGTTTTTTTAATGCATTTAAGAAGCTAAGTCTTAACAAAATCTGAAGTGGAGTCTTGAAAACTCAAAACTCAACTTAAAACTCAACTTTATACACTATACACAGTGTTTTCCCTATATATACATCAACACACGGTGTTTTGATAATAATTTTTTTTTTAGTTCTTTAAATACATTATAATTTATGTACATTTCTTAAAAAAAAAAAAAAAATCTATGTACGTTGTTTTAAAAAAAAAAATGTATGTATGTTGTTCCAAAAAAAATTTTTTTATAGATATGAATGTTGTTTTTAATTTTTTGTATACAAAAATCATGTTGCTTGTTTTATGTTATCTTAATTATGTACTTATCTTGTTGCAAAAAAGATATTCATACATACCAACCATGATTTAACAACGTTTGATTTCTTTCAAAAAAATAAAAAATAAAAAATAACAACATTTGATGACAATTATCAATCAAAAATATATTCAACGTTTGTTAACAATTATCAATTTAAATTATCCTATTTTTTTGTTATTGTTGGTTGGTTTTTAATATTTATCATGTATGTACCTAGTCATAATTAAACTACTCTATATATGTATTATAAAAGCTAAATATCCTATTGATTTTATTATCATTTATTTGTCTTCTTTAAAAGCCTACCAAAAATATAAAGAACGTACAACATGAGGCAAAGGGGAGGTGAAGAGGCGCCATACTCCATGGATGTTTGTCAAATGTTTTCTACAAAGCGCTCCCATCCTATCCAACCCATAGCCATTTCATTGCAGCACATCACTGTAAACTTATGTTTGTATATATGATATATTGATATACATTGTTGCTCCACACTTTACACTTTACTACTCAAAAGAAGTCATTACCTAATAGTTTGTCATTGAAAGATCACTTGATTTTAAAAATTAAAGTACAAATTCCAATCCAATTCAAAGTTTAACAATTGCTTTATAATCCAAGATACACATGTAAAACTGCTCAGCATACTGATTTTGATCATTTTATTGGTAAACCACAAACATTTATTACTTCATTGTGTATATACTTAGATTCAATTCTGCTAAAATCCAATAATGCTTTTCAATAAACCTACTCTAGCTCTACACTATACATAAATATGTCACTGAAATACACTCTTCAAAATAAAAAGAGAAAACACAAGCAACCATATACTTGCTTGTGTCACATGCAGAAGTAAATTCATTCAACCACTATCAACAATGAAAGGCATTACTAATTTTAGCATAAATCATTCAATCTCACACACAATGTTCACAGTAAGAAGTAATAAAGATGCTTAATACATCACCATCAATATCTCAAAAACACAATGTTTAAACAGAAACCACTGACTTCATTAATCAATGCATCAAGCTTAAATACATACTTTTAATCCAAAATAGATAATGTACTTCTAATTAAGGATAATGTACTTCTAATACATAATATTTAAACAGAAACCACTAAACCCAAACCCCCTAAAAAAAAGAAACACTTCAATCTTAGTCAGAATCAAACCCATAAGCTTCATCATCGCTTTCAGACATCTCCGGCGAATAGTAATGGTCAGGGTAGCCATTATCCCCCTCCAAAGAATTGTCTTGCTCCTCAGCCTCCTCTTCCTCATCTTCTTGCTCCTCCTCCGACTGTCTTTCCTGCTGCTGTTGTAGCCCCTGTTCCGCTGCACCAGCACCCTCAGCATGAACAACCGGTTCCTCTTCTCCTACTTCAGCGAACGCACCAACCATTGCATCAATTACATACTTCACTATGCCCTCATCCTCGCTTATATCCATATCATCCAACCATTGATTTCTAAGGGACGAACACTACACTACTATTGCTCCTCCAAGAAGGATTTCATTAGCATCCGAGTATTGGATACTCCAAAGAAGATGGACTGCGTTAAAACTCAAGAAGTTTTAACACCAATGGAGATTAGTCACTTCCCTGTGAAAGGGCATGATAGGTGTGAAACAACTCCAAATTTGGCACAAGAAGAGTTGACCATAGGTATGGTTGATCAAGTGTCATCATATGAAAGTTCGTCGATGCCTCTTCCGGTTGTTCCAGTATGCGCCCCATCGAAGTCTACTGCCTGCCTCAACGTATCATCTTCTCAAAATTTGATGATATTGGCTTCCTCCCGTCGTTCCAGAGCTAGAAGGAAGAGTCATTCGCCAAGAAGCTTACCTTCCTCTGTTTTTACTAACCCTTTGTTTTGCAGGATGAGTGGTTCAAAAAGAAAAGCGTCATGCCCCACCGAAATTGTTTGGTTTCCGAATAGAAAGTTGTTATATGGTTCTACCCCTAATGTTTTAATGTGTAATTTAGTTAATGTTTAATTTAGGATTTTGCTGTTGTCAAAAAAAAAAAAAAAAAAAAAGCCTAGCCCTTTTCAAAATACATAATACCGCATTCACAATTTCTAGACACAGCCAAGTTCGAAGTTGCCTTCGCCCTAGACGTGAAAGGTTGATACTTTACGAGGGTTTGGTCCCAAATCCTATTTCAATTATTTAATTTAATTGTTTGATTTTATATTTTATTGAAGTTTACTAATGCGTGTATTTTGTTATTAGAAAGAAATACGAGGTATCAAAGTAAGTAATTGGATTATTTAATATTCTTTTGATATAGAAATCATGTTTATAATTTTATATTGATTCCTAGAATCATGTTTAAGGTATTAACTAATATTTCTAATATAATTTATGTTCCTAGTATTATGTTTAGGTTGCCTCTTATTATTTTTAATATCATTTATGTTCCTAGTATCATGTTAGGGCTAAAGCTTTGATCTTTAATGTTTAGTGACATGCTAGGATTTGTTATTAATCATGTTAATATCATGCCTAGGATCTTGCTAATATTATTGTGCTTTATTGATATTATGATCATGATGATGATTTGTTAATTAATGTTATGTTGCTTGATATATATTATTGTTATTGCTTGATCACGCATTTTATGCAGGTTTAAAGGGATTTTGAACTTGAAATCACGCTGAATAAGATAATTAATAATTTGATTTAGGCTAATATGATTTTAATTCAAGTGATCACCAATAATAATTTTGTTTGTGCATTAATATTCAACTAACATAGATTAAACAGGTTTAGGATTAATCTAATGATTGTATGTTAGTCAGAAAGCGCACATGAATATGAGAAGAATAAAGTGGAGGCCTATTTTAGGGCGGGTTCTTTCTCTTTTAGATTGGATTCGTACCTTCATCTACAAATATCCAGTCATGGTTCCAGACCACTATGGAGTTAGCGATTTCATGGATCGTGAAGGGGTGTAGCCTTCACCCTGTGAACGGTTTACAAGTTCCTAAAACTTGTTGGCGACTCTTTTGCTCTAGCTTCTTTCCCTTTGGACGCCACCATGCTTAAGTGTATGATCACAGTGGGGTTCAAGTTTGGGATGCTTGAAATATTTCCTACAACTACTCCAACCCACAATTAGTTGCATGGGAAGCTCCTCCTCTCAACTTCCTCAAACTCAGATCAACTTTGACGGTTTGGTCAATTCAACAGCAGCATGAGTCATCATCAGAGTATGTGACAGTACACCAATTGCAGCACAAGCTTTTAACCTTGGAACCATCGACGTCTTTGTACCTGAAGCTTATGGTCTCCACAAGGGAATCATCCTCGCCCTCCAACAAGGAATACAAAATCTTCAAATTGAAGCAGACAACCTCCTAGTTGTGAACGCAGTGAACGGTACTTGGTCAACACCGTGGCAGATTGATTACATTATAGCAGATATTAATATCCTACTTCGAAGATTCCCCAATTGTGAAATTCGACATGTCTACATAGAAGCATACAGAGCAGCAGATTGGATTGCAAATGTTGGGTATCTTGTCATTGACAAATTGGATATTTCTTTTTGTACCTCTTCAACTTTGTACCCCCATTCTCACCTCAGATGCTCTAGGATCGCCTCTTGTGAGGAGGGGGTCCTAATTCTTTCCTTTTTTCTTACCTTACCAAATAAAAAGTGTTATATGAATCACTCGTACTTTGTTCTTTTACAAACGATCAAATGATATGGCCAACCGTACACAAAACGCGCTAAAATATTATCACAAACTTTTATATGTAACCGGCCACACCGTGTGACAATTCATTATAGAGATTATTTCGCTAGTGTCATAGGGATTACTTGGTCAATATTACAGAAGTTATTTGGTCAGTGTTGTATGATTACTTTGTCCAACCACATGGTGTGGCTAGCTGCACACCAAACGCGCTGATTTTCTTACGGTCTGTATATGGAATAAATCACTAACATTAATTTTTTTTCCCTTTTTTAAAAAGTACACCGTATAAAACGTTTTATACAATACGTACTTTTTTTTTGGTAGATCATACTGTACTTGAAAGCAGTGAAAAAGCAGATGATGGCGTGTTTATAAGTTGAGAAAACTCCATTTAAACCGGTACATCATTGAAAATTAACTACGAGTAACAATCTACCAACCAACCAACCAACCACACAAACCCATATACGCCGACCAACTCCCTCTTTCTCTCTCCTCTCACGGCCGCCGGTCACCTCGCCGCACTCTATACTTCACTCCTCTTTCCTTCTCTCTCTTCTCGATTCCTCTGATTTCCTTTAGGTTGTTATTCTTATGATTTTAATTTTGTTTTTGGTATATAGTTCTTCGATTCTTTAATAAAATTTGTATTTTTGCTTGCTTTTTTGTGCGATCGTTTAATTTGATGTTGATTTGAAGATTTCTGGGTTTGATTTCGACGATTTTCTAGCTGTATGGTTGAATTTGGAGGATGAATTTGGATTATGTGGTTCTTGTTTTGTTGATTAGGGTTTTTATTTTAGCTGTGTTTGTAGTGAATTGTTTTTCAAATCAGGGTTACGAGAGCTTTAATTTATGAGTTTGATGATTTACAGATGCATATTATCATGTAGATTTATGATGTGATTTATAGGATTTTGAGGAAATTATCACAAATTCATTGTTTAATGATTTGAGTTTTAGTGAGCATGCTTGGATTTTGTTTACGAATTAGGGTAAGGTTGAGTACATCTTGATGATAGCAGGTTGTGTATTGATAATTGATCGAGCTTTGACGATTTAGGGATGAGGTTGCTTGCATTTTGATGTTCTAAGAATAGTAATGGAATTTATTACTGGATTGTTATTGTCCTTGTTTAGCTAGGTATTCACTTTGCCATTTCATTTGATCTTAAATGATCTGATTCGCCTTGTATCGTTGTTTGTGATATATTGTTTATTAAGCTACTTGTTCGTAAATAAACAATTTTTGGTTTTGTATCATTGTTTGTGATGTACGGAGTAATGTTGTTAAGTTTATAATATGATTTAGGAGGATTTTGAAGAAAGATAATAAAATTTCATTTGAGCTTCTTATGGTTTTATTGGATTGTTGTTGTCCTTGTTTATATATTTGTATTGGTTATACTATATCTGTAAGCAAATGTCTCTGAAGCTCTGAGCTTTCTCTTTTGTGCTCTATCTTTTTGTTCTCAGTTGTTCAGTTCTTTAATTATAGCAACAAAGGTTTTATCCTTATGAATGTTTGTGTTTTTGGTTGGCCAGAAATCATGTCGTATGGAAGTACCTATCAACCTCAAGGAGGTACATTATATGAATATAATTGGCCATCGTATCCCAGGTATTATGACAACAGCAACTTATATCAAAATGATGACTATTATAGCTACAGCAGATATAGCCATTACGGTAGTAGGATGTTTGATGATATGAAGAGGCACGACTTTCACTACAATGCCTTAGGAAATTGTAGAGAATTAGCCCTTAGAGAAAACTACTCAAGGCCTAGTGGTGTACCATCTTTTAAAAGAAGAAGAATTTCAGAGAATGCTGGGGGAAATGATGGAAATTTTTATTTCCAACCAAATCAGAACAGAGTTGCCGCTTTCATTCCTTCATTTGACAGTACTTATTTTCCCACTATAGCTGCTCTTAGTACAAGTGCTAATTGTAACACGTCGGGTAAACGTGGACGGTCGGTTCTAGAAGATGAAGATTGCACAGTCCTTATGTCTAGGGAGGAGATAGAAAGGTGTTCCCCTTCAAGAAAAGATGGGATTGATGCATTACATGAAACACGGCTGAGGTACTCATATTGTGCCTTCCTTCAGAACCTTGGGATGCGGCTTGATGTGTAAGTTTGACTGTTGACTGTAATGTTTTTAATAACTAGTCATTGCTTATGCAGCACATTTCTGGTGGAAGTTTAGCTTTTGTAAATTCACTCTATTTCTTGTTGCAATTTAGCTCAGTTGATATGCTTTCTTACCTGATTTAACTAATTTACTTTGGGATGTTGTAGGCCTCAAACGACAATAGGCACTGCAATGGTTTTGTGCCACCGCTTTTTCATCCGAAGATCACATGCCAATCATGATAGATTTGTAAGTTGCTGTCAATACCTTATTATTCATTGGATTAGTTCTCTTAAAAGTGATGATTGGAAGGTCAAGTAGCATATAGTCATTTTAGTATTACTAATGGGATGATCAAGTAGCTTATGCAGGAATCAGTTCAGTGTTACTAAGCTCCTTTGTCTTAGTATATATCTATGCAGTTGGGGTTTGGGAATCATTGCCTCTATTCCTTATTATTTGCTGCATCCAGTATAGTAATGGTGATGGGGAGAGGAGGGGGGGGGGGGGGGGTTTCTCTAGTTTATCAAATTTTATTGTAAAATTTCAATTCTCATATAAAAAAATTTTCAGGTGGGATTATGATACACTTATTTTTTCTCTTTAAGAAAAATATTTTTCCCAAATGTGTAATATTAATTATCAGTTTTTGGGCACTTTTCATATCAATGGTAAAGCTGAGATAATGTACATTTAGCAAGTAATATGGACTAAAAGGAGTACTAGTCGTGTTCTTGCTTTGAAGTTAATCTATCAACAAATTTCTCTTACAGTTGATTGCTACTGCTGCGCTGTTCCTTACTGCAAAGTCTGAAGAGACAGCTCGCCCTTTGAATGATGTGTTGAAGGCGTCTTGTGAAATTCTCCACAAGCAGGATCTTACCATCTTGTCGTACATGCTCCCTATTGTAAGTATATTGTCCTTTGTTCTTAGTATGTTAAAGTGGATCTGTTGATGTGACTGCCTCTTGATATGTGCTGTATAGCATTGCAGTTAATCTTGAAAATAAAGTTTCGGGCCCTTGTTGCAATTTCATTTTGTGGGATGTTTCCTTGTTCTGGTTTCCAGTATCCCATGTGATTATCCCAGTAATGATATTGATTACTTTCAAGCTTATTACGAGTGCTAAAAATGTAGGTTGATGAGTGATGATAGTCACTTTTTTGTTTGATTACAAATATGGCTTTGTTAGGTATTAGGAAATTACTAATTCATGGTATGTAAGCTGTTTAATTTAGCCCTGGAGCTTTTTGCATGCTGTTTAGAATGTTACTTATGCTGGTCGTACTTTGTTATTTAGTCCTTTTCGTCTGATTTAGTTTTCTCTAGTAGCTTCAACAAATGCTTTCACTATTTAGTATCAAATCCTTAAATCTGTCGGATGATTTCAAATTTTCAACATTGTGTATTCTGATGTGTAGTTGTGTAGCTTTTAGCTATTTTTTGCTACACTTTTACTTTATTCCTATTTTTGGCTAACTTGTATTTCTCCTTATCCCACATGCAACACTCTTTCTTACTCTTCCTTGCATAAACTCAGGTTAAAATTACAACACTTTTTTATACCTACTATATGCATCTGAAATAACTGCAACCATTAAAAAAATGAAAAGGAATAAATATACTAATTGATTACATCTTACATGTATAGTTGTATGGATGAAAAGTTTTCTTTTGCTAGGATTGTCAGTTTGTTTCTTGAATCAGGGTAACGTTTTCATGCTCTCACATGGGCACTCAGAGTCATGCATACACGGTTATATGGTTTAATGTTGGATTACTATTGATGGATGATCAATATTCAATAGTAAATATGGAGGGATTTAGGTGCTGTGGCGTGGGGTTGATGAAGAGGTGGTTACTGATGAGGGAGGTCATAAATCTATTACGGGTTACTTAGGATTTAATGATAGCAAGATTGGCTTTGGGTATACAATTGAGGACTTAGGGTTGGTTTTTATTTTATAATTTATTTATTCTTTATATATATAATTTTTAAAATTTCCTTAACTAGGGGAGGGTTTGGGAATAATACCCTCACTAAGGAGTAGCTTTAAATCAAATTCATCAAATTAAGGTATAAAATCTGGGATCTCTCTGTGGGGGTGGTGGGAAGTTGGGGTGGGTTTTGTGAAACTTGAATCTTTCTCAGGTCTAGTACTCTAGTTGACTCCGTTTCTGCTAAATTTGTCCTGGATTTGTTGAGGCATGAACTTGAGTCTTGTCTGTGTTTGGTTAAGCTGACTCTGCTTCTGCTAACTTTGGCTTGGTTTTAAGCCGTCATGCATACCAACTTAAGTCATTAATGGAATTTGCATTTCAGTTATGTGTTTGGCCTTGACGCTGCTCTGTTTTCTTTAATCTGCGATGTAGCAATGTAGCATTATCAAGTATATTAGGCCTATCCCTGTATCTCATAAATTTGTTCGAGTATGAATTTCTTGATGAACTTGCCCCTCGATGTAGGATTGGTTTGAGCAATATCGGGAGCGAATCATTGAGGCTGAGCAATTGATACTAACTACGTTGAACTTTGAGCTCAGTGTACAACATCCTTTTGATACTTTGACATCCATTCTTAACAAGTTAGGTGTATCACAGACACATTTGATGAATCTGGCACTGAACTTGGTCAGTGAAGGGTGAGTTTAGAATCTTATTATACTTTATTGCTTGCTTGTCTTTTTGCTTGAAGCATTGTTATGCTGGAATGTAGCAACTTGGGAGATGATAAGAGATTTCACGTTCTGTTGTAAGTTGTTGCTGGCCAGATTCCAAAAGCTTGGATGTGTGTCTATTTATCATTTTATATGTTTCATCATGGAGAACTCAGGTCTAGTACATGAAGATCTTCTGTTTATAACCGCTAAGTGACTGGATGTCATCTCAATTGAACTTCTGTTGGCATTTGTTCATTGGAGATGAATTATTTCATGCTATTTTTTTCCTTATATGACGTTTTTCTTGTCTAATGAGCAGTTATTTCTACATGTTATGTTAGGCATAAAATATTAATTATTTGGCACGGAAAATAATTGCAGGGTTGATATGCCTAGCTGGCGGAGATTTGCTATAATGAAGTTATGTTTTACATCTGAAGTTGAACTGCCGTTGTGTAGTGGTTGCTTAACTCTGAAAATGCCTGTCAAGCTGGTATTTGGCTATAACAGATAGACATAGACTCATTCCAGAATCGGTTTAAGTAGTTTTTCCAACATTTTTTTTTTTTGGGTGACATCAAATATAGATATAAAGGGCAAAAAAGAATATCTATGATATGATTAAATATTCTTTTTGCTGTTTTTATTTCTGATGAATTAATAGTTTATTAGAAACTAAGCTTTACTTTGATTCTATGCCCTTTTGGTGGTCAATATATGGTTGATGAACAAATGATGAAGAGGGAGGGAGGATTTTGGATTGTGAGGAGACGAGTTTATGGGTATGAATGCAGTGCATGTTATGGACACAACAGTAGTCATTCTGTTGGAGTGTTTCTCCTGTTTTGCTTTGTGAATTGAAGGGAGGACATAGTCAACCAAACAGTAGGACCTGCTGCTATTATTGCAGGGTGGCCTACTTTGCCCTGGTTTTGACCTCTCATGTTTTTCCATTCTCAAACCTTGTGTTTCCCCTTAATTGTGAAGCTTGTTGATGGTGAAAGCCCTTGCCTCTACGGATAAGTATAAAGGGCTTTGATAAGGAGATAATCTGCCAGAACTGCTGTCTTCAGTGTCAATTCGTATAGTGAAATTGGTCTTCTGGATTAACTAAATGCAGCAAATCTGGTAAGTTGAAACCAAACAGTTCAAATCTTGTGCTCTATAGCATTATATCTTGACCTCCTGAAACACCTAGATTTGCAAAAAAGTCAGGTTATATTATCCCACTGTAGTCAGCATGGCTTATTGCTGTTGGGTTCTTTCAGATCCAGAAAATATTGAAGGGGAAAAACAGAAAGAACATTGAATGGGAAAAAGAAAAGATTGACCTATAGGTTAGTTGCATGTTTTCTGTCCTTTATGGAAATCAAGGTGAACAATGATCGAATTGAGTAAGAATACCTCATTATAAGAAAGACCTTCTTGAGTTTGATTTCAAAGACCTTCTTGAACACATTGGGGATGCTCTTACTAATTGCACTCTTAGTTATATCATCAGGTTCTCAAATTTTTAATGCATGAATTGATTAAGAGTTTGATTGTGTGACTAATTTTTTTTAATTCATACAGGTAAGTTGTAACATATATTTCTGTAACTACTTTAGTAGCTTTTATATGCAATGAAAAAAATGTCTATAGTAGAAAAATTAGAACCTAATTTGTTCTCGCATAGTCCCTTCCACTCCCTCTTGGAATAAATGGGTCTCTGCAACATTTTCTGTAGGGAAGTGTCATTACATGTTTTTTTCAGAGAGATTGCACTTCTTAGTCATCAGTTTTTTCCCTATATTATCTATGAGTTTGATTTGAAGGGGGTTGAGTGATGGCGATTACCTTGCCATCATTTTGTGACGATTCAAAGCCGTCTCTTCTTGCTAACCAATAACTATAGATGTAATGTTGAAACTGACTTATTGTATCCAATTTTGTGTCAGGTATGTATAATCAGTAATCACCCTTATGAAAACAATCTCTTTGTTCCAAAATTAAAAAAAAAAAAAAAATGATGGTTTTCAATTTTTTTTATTTTTATTTCTCCAAAATGGCTTTATCTACATTTTAAGGGTTAGAAATCCATTGAAAGTTTAGTATTGAAGGTGAACTCTTGTCTCTTGGTTTATTTGGCTGCTGCGGTTAATCATGCCTAAGTGATGTATATAGGTTGAAAATGGATGATGAGAAGTAACTTCCAATTGAAATTTTGAATACTTGTACATCTTTCTGTTATGTTCATTGCTGTGCTATAAAAATTTTATGTTTTGATTTTCCAAAATCAGGAATTCTTTGAGCTAAAACTGTTATCTGTTTCATTTTGTTATCATTTGCAGTCGGCGGTTTTTCAAACTGTAAATGCACAGATTGTTGATGCCTGGTGCATGCACAAAGTGAAATATATGATTTCAAAATCAATGATTTAACTTGCATAGAAGAGTTAATTCTTGCATATCTTCACATCAATAATTCAACTTGCATAGAAGAATTACTTCTTGCATATCTTCACGTGGTTTGGCTTTGTGTGTGTGTGTGTGTGTGTGTGTGTGTGTGTGTGTGTGTGTGTGTGTGTGTGTGTGTGTGTGTGTGTGTCTGTGATGGTAGGAATGCGGAAAGTTTCCTTGGAAGTCTGTGATGGTAGGAATGCGGAAAGTTTCCTTGGAAATATGTTGCATTTTTTGGGTGTAGACTCTAGACTCTGTTTCTTTGGTCTAATGATGATCTCAAAGTCTTCTTTCTTGATTGCTTCAGTGGATAGTAACATTCTGTTACCCCTCACTTATATTATGCCTTAAATACAGGAAGACTGATTGTTCCTCAATGCATTATCACTTATATTATCTTTAAGAGATGACAATGATGCACCACCTTCAATCAACTATAGGAGTTTTGTATAATTTGGTTTGATATTTGAAAAAATTGGATGATTGTGCCACCATTGATCTGTTTGAAAGTCTAGTTATATGTTATGAGCCTTGGATCTGAAGTTGTGGCAATTATCACTGTGATCTAGTTTGAGACTAAGGCTCTTAGTTGAGTCGGTGATAAGTTCTTGGGTAAATATACAATATCCTAATTGCCATTATGTATGGCATAACGGTTAATAACTACCAAAAAAAAAGAAAAAGAAAAAAAAAAGTTCCATTATTGTTTATTTTAAACTTTAATATTATCTTTGTTAAATGCTATGAAGTATTATCTATGTGCAATTCTGAAGCAACTATGGCCAGGTTTTAGGCAGTGAAATTTGCAAAGTTTTACTCTATACTGGACAAAAGGGCTTAAAATGCGTTGATACTTTGCAACAAGTAATATTTTACATATATGAAAACAAGATTTGTATTTAAGATGCGCTTGAAGCTGAACATGATATTGATAAGGGAGATCCTCATACCCCTATATTTCTGTAATTAATTCTTTCTCAGTCTCTTTCAGTCCTTTTGTGCGCTACTCTGCAGGAAATTTTATCAGCTATGCTCAATGATTTTATCAGCTATGCTCAATGTTTTGTAGCTTTTGGTTGGTACAAAATGGTATTTTTTAGAACAATTTAACTGAAATTTGAGCACTTGGTGAGATCCTTTGAGTGATGTATTTAACTTTCAATAACTCTTGCGCATTTTGTTATGGGAACGGTCACTTGCAGTACTTCAAAGCTGGCCAAACAGAAAAACTGATACATTCCTAGTTAAAATTTATATGTGTAGTCTGGAATCTATACCCAACAATTGACACTTGAGTCCAAACATAATAGTGAATTTGTGTAGAAAGACTGAAAGAGGTATCAGTTAGTGGTCTATTAGAATCTCACTTTGTAAATTAGTGGACAGTTCGCACATAATTTCTTGCCAAATGTTCTTGACATGACGGTGTTGTACCATCAATTGTTATAATTTAGCCATTAGATTCAATGTATCTATTATGGACAAATGATTGTGTGGCTTATGGTGTTGATGAATACCTAAGAAGATGTGAATGGTTTCTGAGCTTCCATTCTGAGTATTAAAAAGAAACACAACATGGTCTTTTCAATATTTGTTGGGAAAAGATGGCTGAACATTCTAAAACATTGGCCTATGTTTTACGCCATCTGAATGTTTTGAGATGCTGGACTACAATATATGTACGTGGGAAAAGGCTACAATTAAAACTTCTTTGGAAGTTGGAATGATCTCTTTATGATTGTGAAGTATTTCTGTAGTTTTCGTACTCCTTTCAGCTGTTCACCAGAAGCGTTCAACTAGGTTGCTGGTTAAAATTTTGGTAAGAACACATGTCTTGGTCTGTTCTTTCTTGCAACCTAGTTGGAAACTTGGAATCAATATTATATTTAAGCCGTTGTCGCCCTTTTGTTGTCTTCTGGTGTTCCTTGCCTTTTTATAGATGATGTAGTTTGTTATGATGTGCTAATATGCCAGGCTATTGGAGGTATTTCTGAAATCCTGCTGTAACATGTTTGTTTAGCTTTCTCTTGGGATGTTCTTTCATCCTGGACGCCATGTCTCTTCCTCCGCTACATTAATTTTGTTATAATTGTGTTTCTTTAATTTTATTTTGCAGGTTTCGGAGTTCACTGTGGCTCCAGTTTAAGCCCCAACAAATTGCTGCCGGTGTAGCATACCTTGCTGCCAAGATGCTGAATATGAACTTTGATTCTGCCAGCATTTGGCGGGAATTTCAGACGCCTCCAGCTGTTCTTCAAGGTAGGTGAATTTCCATAATCTATTTTCAGCATTTATTGGCTTGTTCCCTCTTTCTTAGTTTCTCTTTTATGGGAATTTGTAAAGTGCCTTTGTAATTTGGACTAATTTATACATTAGAGCTTTTGGTTTTGAATCCTTGTGGTTTCCTTATGTTGTTTCATGGTCATCATTCAGTCTTTATTTTTGATTGCAAATGAAAATTTTCTAGAAGTAAGCCGTTGCTGTTTTGCTGACTGAAGTGTGTTCTTCATTGATCCTTCAATTAACTTTTCATGACATTTACTGGCTCTTATGGATAGATCTATTCATTAAAAAATCTGAACCAACTTTAGTAAAAATGCTAACAAAGAGATATTTCCTGGATAGCAGTCAGCCAGTCACTACAAGGAAACTATGTGAATATTTTTAATGCCTACTATATTAAACATCCATAATGTGAGATTCTCTTTATGGTCTGTTTGGAAACCAGAATTTCATTTGAAATTCTGGATTTGGCCCAATTACACTGTTTGGATTTACTCTGAATTTGGGAATTGGATTTGGCCCAATTCCAAGGTTTTGAAACAAAAGTAATTTTGATTGAATTTAAATTCCAACTTAAAAGGTGTCATTTGAAATTCCAACAGTTAAAAAAAAACCCAACCCTCTCTCCTAATTTCTCAAATTCTCTCTCCTATGGATGGGTTTCCTATTTTCTCTCTCCTCCATGAAGATCGTGAGTTCTCTACTGTAAATGTTCTTCTCCATTAAAGGAAATACTGAGCTTTCTCGATCTCCTCTGTCGGTGTTTGTCAATTAATCCTCCATTGTAGTGGCTTTTGTGCTCTCTTTGCCATTGAAGCTTACCTTGAATCCTCCATTAAAGCACACCTTAATCCTCCCATGAATTAGCTTTTGAATTTCTCTACTCTTCAAACCTCCTCTCTTTTTAATTTGTTTGATAAGCTTTCGTTTTTCCCCTAAATTTTGGTTTAATTTTGTCAATTTGATGAAATTAGGGATTCTCTATTGTTAAGTTTTCCCCAAATTCATGCTTCAATTTTGTTGTAGTTTCAATTTGTTTAATTTGTGCTGCAGATTTCTTGTTCTTCTTTATTTCTTATTTTTTTTTCTCTAATTTTTTTAATTCTCTGAGTTGATTAAATTCATGTGCAAAAGTTTATATTTTGGGAAAAAAGCGAAAAGCAAAAACGAATTCTGAAATTTGGTGGAAAAAGAAATCAATTTTGTTGCTGATGAAGTGTATTATCGTTTTAGCTTGAATCTAGGATTTGAAATTTTTTGTTTTCCCAAAGAAGTTTTTGGAATTTGAAATTCTTAATTTGCCAAACATGAAACTTGGAATTGAATTCTAGAAATTGAAATTCTGGAATTGAAATCAGTGATTTCAAATGAAATGTGAGTATCCAAACACAACCTTACAGGTTTTGTAAGGCAAGACATTTGAATTGAACCTTGAAAAGTTATCTAATCAAAATCATTTTCTGGTAACATCATTGCTCAGTACAACCTAATGGTCTAGCAATGATTTGGGATGAGTGATGGATATCTAGCGATGATTTGGGATTAGTTTTGGATATGATATCTGGTGACTGATGCTTATTATAGACAAAAAAAAAAAAAAAAAAAAAAAAAAAAAAAAAAAAAAAAAAAAAAAAAATTTACTATGTTACTCTCTCTGTTTATTTTATTGTATCTCACTCGTGACTCCTTATAACATACTTCCTCCATTTCTATTTAGTTGACGTGTTTGATTGAGGCACATATATTAAGGAGAGGAGAGAGAGTGAGAGAGAATGAAAAAGCAAGTGGGGTAGCTTATAAATGCAAGGTAAAAAATTTACCCCAAAAGGAAACGTGTCAACTAAAAAGAAACTTCCTAAAAAGGAATACGTGTCAACTAAAAAGAAACGGAGGTAGTATTAATTGTGCGAATCGTCTAACATATTTATAGAGTAATCTATGTGAATATTTTGTTGTCATTTTTTTTTACATTTATTAGTTAATTTTTTTTAAGGCAAGGAGAAGGGCCTAGCGGGTTGGAACCTCTCACAGGTTAACCCAACCTGGGTTAGTGAGCTAGGCCCTCTAGGAGGAAGGAGGGGGAGGGGGGTTGAATGGTAAGGGAATCCCCACCCCATAGTGGCTCTAGTGGGGTTTGATGTGGTTGTGGGATGACAAACCTTACCACTAGACCAAGCTAGAGATATTAGATCTCCTGCTGTACCTGTGATTATGTAATCTTTTTTGTTTTAGTTATATCAGCTTTAGAGATCCAGTTCTTTCAGCAAGTTGCCTCCCCATATCACTAATTTCTTGAATTAGGTTCTTGAAAGAAGTCATATGAAAGTATTGCTTGTTTGCATTCGTAGCAGCATTTCTAAGAGCATGTGTTTTCTGAAGTCTGATTAGATTGTGAATATCTGTACCTGTACATCCCATTTCTCCTCTTGTTTTCATTTATCATATACTTATGCGTATTTCTTTCATGTGCAGATGTAGCGCAGCAGCTGATGGAGCTTTTTCAGGAATAATTGAATCTACATGAAGGTTCTGCTATGT
Organism: Chenopodium album; assembly: GCF_948465745.1. NCBI lineage: Eukaryota > Viridiplantae > Streptophyta > Magnoliopsida > Caryophyllales > Amaranthaceae > Chenopodium > Chenopodium album. Next base: position 24,541,208 of record NC_137856.1, read on the forward strand.
AAGCTTGTACCAACAAATATACGAATTAATTAATTCACTGGTGGTGTTAGTGATTAAATTTAACTACTGAAGTTTGATTCTGGTCTCTGTGTGATTAGGAGTGTGCTTGAACATTTTTAAGTAGAAGCATAGGCACATACATTACGTCTTACACGGTTTAGGGAACATACCTTATACCTACTGCAGAGGTATTTTAATTGGACATCTAATTCACGGATGTTTTGTATGTTGCTTATCGTGAAACCTGTTGTGAAGATCTTATTTGTATCAGTGATTGTGAAATTTTCTACTTAACTTAATTTCGTTTGATCCTTCAACAAAAAGTCAAAAAGCCTAAGCACTGGTTTTTTAAGATGTGGTTCCTGTTCTGCTAATGCATACAATTTCAAGATATCATCATCGGCAAAGTTAGTTGCTCAACCTTTACATAAGTGAATGAAAGGAGCCTCAGGGTAGAGTATTTGATTTATTTTGACAGCAAGAGTATGCACATATCACTTAAATAAAGTTAAATAGCCTACGCCAAGTTGCAAGTGCTTGGCTTCATGTTCTCCCATTTTAACCCATTTTAAACTTCAATTATTGTCTCATGAACTAATAGTCTGTTAATTTAAATTAATTAATCTAATTTACTTTTATAAGGATGGTCTTTATGCTAAAGATCAAGGTTGTTATGTAATTCTAACATTTTTATTAACTTTGGCTGTCACATTTGTTTAATTTATCTGTATTGCAGACCTTTTGAGTATTAGACTTAGCTCACACAATTTTAGTATGTTTAATTAATGAAGCACTCCTTTAAATTAACTTGTACTAGTACTCGTAATTTTTATTTAGTGTCAAATTAATGGGGCACTCCTCTTAATATAACACTAAAAATAGAGGGAGTATTTCGTAGTATTTTTTTCGTTATGCTTGACAGTGTGTCGCTAATAAGATTACTAACAACGATGGCTAATTTTATTGATAGCAATTAATAGAGATGAGTAACATAGATTGTTGATAGTTGTTGACGGTTAAAGTCTTCACTAAAATTAATTTTTTACTTACTACGTAATATTTTCTAAGTAAAATTAGTATTAACACCCTGAATTATATCTTGGGAATACCTAACACTCCGAAGTTTAAGCACACTTCCAATTATTGATTGTGGTGTAACGTGTGTCATTATTTCTCTACCTTATAAAAAGTAGAAATCTACCTTATAAAAAGTAGAAAATTGTTCTTATGAATAGTGCACGGACTATTATACCCCTCAAAGTATTTATTTACCTTCTTATCCTCATGTGTAATTAATTTTGTAATTTTATCAATTAAGCATAAACTAAATGGAGGATTGGAATAATAAAGTTTAGAATTTTTTGGAATTTTATGATTTAATTATATAACAGCATTAGTTACTGGACAACGAAATGTTGTTTCTTTATGTGAGCGTTATTTTAGAGTAGCTCAACTAAAGCTTAGAACATTGCACAACATCCAACACATTTATCGTTTATATGCAAATAACTTTGATAAAATGTTATACACAGACCAGCATAAGACATAAAGAACATCGATAATAATTTTACTCAAAGGCTAGCTATACCGCGCGCATTGGAATCCCTAGTACTAGAAATGTTTTATTTTGAGCGTCAAAAACTACCTATTAATGACACAAGTTGCACCCTAATTAATAGTTGGTGGTGTGTTAGATATGGAGTACTAACCAAAATTTAGAGTGTTGAGTACAACCAAGCTATAAAACATGGTGATAACCTAATTTTACCTATTTTCTAAAGTTAAACTTGACTATATTTTGGCAATATAACAACCTTTTTTATTTTTATTTTTTTTTTAATTATTGGTCATTGCCTAGCACTCCCCCTCATATATATATATATATATATATATATATATATATATATATATATATATATATATATATATATATATATATATATATATATATATATATATATATATATATATATGTGGTTTCTTATCTTGAGATTTGAGAGTTGAAGGAATTCGGAGAAGAGGAGTGGGGAAGAGGGTTGTTACATGTTAGCATATATTGGTGATAAAGATGGGATGGTTGGTGTGATGATAGGGTATTATTATTGTGGGAATGCAGGACTAATATGGGGTGATGCTGTGTTGAGTTGTGGGGTATTTATATGGAAAATTGTTAGAGAATAATTAAAATAAAATAAATACTTCCTCCGGCCCCGAATGATAGTCACTTTTGCCATTTTTAGTGACCCTAAATGTTAGTCACATTTGCTTTTTTCAAGTGCCATTAATATTATTTTTTTACCAAAATTCTCTAACATTTGCATAAATATTTGTGCAAATTTAACTTTCCCATGTAAATTTTACTTTTACACGTACTTTAATTACTTTCTCTCTCTACTTTTTTGCATACCCAATGTAAATTTACTTTTTCAATGTACTTTCTTTTATTCTCCTTAATTTCCGTGATTTTTCTTCAAAAATGACTATCATTCGGGGCCGGAGGGAGTATAAGGTTATAGTATCATGTTATTAGTCCTTTTACTCTAATTCTATGGTAGTCATCTTTAAAATGACTACCATTATATAGTATTAATTTTTTATTGCTGATTTTTTATTGTCGATTTTTTTTATTTATTTTATGTCAAAATTAATTAAAAATGTTTCTTCTTAATTTTAAAATTTATTATTTAGTTTTTTATATTTTAATAATTAATTTATGAATTATTTTTTGATTTTAGTATTGATAAAAATCGAACTTCCAAAAAAAAAAAAAACAAATTTCGTAACTGTGAAAATTATAAAAAGTAAAAATTATTTTAAAATCAATAAATAAATTTTTTGAATGATAAATGATTTATCATTAATTTTGACATAAAAAATAAATCCAAAATCAGCCAAAAGGAAATTATATTATGGTAGTACTTTTAAGGATGACTACTACTCCCTTTGTCCCTATATTTTTGCCCCATTTGACAGTGTGCGGTCTCCAAAACACGTCTTAAAACGCCTATATCTTTATTTTCATATACGTAAAAATTATAAAAATATGATATTAATAAAATATATAATGAGACGAATCTAACAAGACCACTCATGACTATATTATCTTTAATAGACTAATGGTAAATTATAGTCAAAATTTTCAAAGTTTGACCCAAAAAATGGCAATGAGGCAAAAATAAAGAGACGAAGGGAGCATTAAATTATCCTTTTTTTTTTTTGAATGGGGGGAGATTAAAATTCATTAATAATAAGCCATACGACACTTACATAAGAAATCGTAATCGAATAATACAAAGACAAAAGAACCAATTACAAGTTCGAAATAAAGAAAACTACAATTGCACGCGCAGAATGACTTTCTAAGATACCCTTGGCTCATATAACGCTGTCCTATGCAGCCTCTTGCAAGGGGGTCTGGCAATATGTTGTAGTTTCTGACGAGAACCTTCATCATTGGCTCAAAATCCTGTACTCCTCGACCTAAAATCAAAATTGGTGTCGTACACTTCACCCTTGATAAGACAATCTCCGATTTAAACACAGATATCGGCATGGAAGCATAACCCTTTAGCCCAAACCAACAGAAGATAAACCAAAGCCCCATAGCCAAAAAACCCGGTTCAAATCCTGCACCAGAAGATCGGTATACTGATCTACACACCCCATAGCACACCAACACACCACACAAAAAGAAAAACTAACAGACCCAAAAAACACACAAAGACGGAAACAGGAAACCCAAACACTACACACACCACTAATAGAAAAAACAGGAACAAACTTAAAAACAAGAACTACGAACGGAACCCTAACAACCCAACCCGCCGCCACTTCGAGCACAACCACCAAAGCTCCGAGGTTCACCATCCCAAACCACCTACCGCCTGACAATAAAACCCGAACCACCAAGGCCCGCCCGAGAAGCCCAAACCCCCCACACCCCTGAACCGCGGCCACAACGGCCCCACGCGAGGGACTAAGAACGACCCTACGCGAGGACTCAGAGGGATCTCCCTCCCCGTTCTCGAAAACAACGACGCAACGACGGACAAAACGGAGGGGCATAGACACGGCGGGGAAGCGGAAACCAAAACCGGCGGCAAGCTGACAGCAAGGCCGGTGAGGAAACGGAGCGGCCGAAAATGGGAAGCGGTGCACGATGCTAGGCCGGAAATACAAAAAACCAAAACGAAAACTAAGACGCAAACGAGAAAGGAAAAAAACCACCTAAGGGAGTAAATCGGAGGCTCGCCGACGCTGTGGCATGGGCGGTGAGCCGCACGCCGGCCGGCGAGCCTCATGGCCGGAGCAGTTAGGGAAGCCGAAAGGTTTTTGAGAGAGAGAGGGGGGGCGCTAGAGAGAGAAAGGTTTTTTTACATTATTATATATATTCTCTCTCTTTTTTTTTTTTTTACATTATTATAATATTAATGAGAAAATTATTATTAAATTATCCTGTTAAAAGCGGATTACACTACTAAAGTTTTGATTATTTAAGCTAATGTATTGTCGGGATTTATTTAAAACGAATAATATAATATTGGAATTATTTTACCAAAATTTCTTTTCTTATTTTAAAAAAAACTTTAAAATATTAATTGTAACTCAAGCACTTTTAAAAAAAGGGATAAGTGTCTATGCAAGTATATGAATTGTATAACTAAATAAATGATTAACACAGTCAATTCTAAAACTAAAAAGGCATAGTTTCTTTATCTCAAAGACTTCCTTCGTTTCATAGTATTTTTCTATGCATTGTGGGAATTTCAGAGGAAATTCAGCACAAAAAATTCCACTTGAAAGTGTGAGTGTATGAGATTTGAACCCGTGATCTTTGTGTGAGGAGCTTAGAAAATTAAGATATTACATGATTCAACACAAAATATTCCACTTGAAAGTGAGGGTGTATGAGATTATTTTTAACCCGTGACCTTTGTATTATACTGACTCTTAATATATGTTAAAGGACCAAGTCAACCAAAAATTAAACTTACGGTTAGAGCTCAAAATAGGTTTATATACTCTATCAACAATTTAATGTTGATAAAGTTTTTTGTTGTATTGAATATAATTGATTTTTGGAAAAAAAAAAAAGAAGTATTTGCCCATATTATGTAGGGTAATGCTATATGTAACCCTAAAGGCTATATATAAATAATAAATACACTTTTAAAAATTGCATAAAATTAGGAATTCATGACAAAAACACGCGTAAATTAGTGTAATTAGTGTTTATATTTTTATGATTTCCTAACTTTATATGATTTTCTAGTGTATATTTAATACTTAAATGTAGCTCTAAGGGCTATGTATATCATTTTCCTATTATATATATATGGGCATAAAAGAAAAAAAAATTGTTAATTAGGCGGCGGGGCCGTGGGGAAATCTCTTAAAATGAGTAACATATAATGGGACAGAAAGAATAAGTTATACACATATTTGATTTAAAGTTTATTTCAATTTCATAGCCTACTAAAAAGTCATAATCTCATAATCTCTATATAAAGGGTTAGACCGACAGAATAATTTAGCATTATCCAACTTTAAAATACACCTGACCTAACCCAACTTGACCTACCCAACTAAACCCGACCAAGGTATCCAAATTGGCATCTTTACATGTTATAAATGTCCACATGCTAAATTTACCAAGTAAAACAATCCATGTCAGGACAATTCAAAATAGAGATGCAGTCTATATTAAATTTTTAGAAGGGAGGACGACGATGGAAGAAGTAATGATTAACAATAGATAGGATTAATGTGATCAATCGACCATCAAAATAATAGTCCTTGCAAAGACAGCAATGAAGAAGCCTTTAGATCACTGGTCCCTCAATCTCAATTGCTTAACTAATGACACAATTCATAAAGATTAATTAAAACCCTTTAGAGGGGTAATAAACTCCTACAATAAAATAAATAACGTTGGTTGCATTGCTTGTTCTTTCTACACTACAGCTGTAACATTAGTAATTTAGTACTAAGGGGGTGGTCATTGGGAGGTGAAATCTTATTAAATGATCACCTTAATTATGATTCTAATTAAGTACATCTAGTAAAATAATTATAATTACAATTAGGCAAAAGCTAACAAATATCGGATATCCCAAAGACGTTGGATATGATAACTCAAAGTAGAAATATTGAATCCAAATAAACATCAATTACACTGATCAATGCATGACTGTGACATTTATTTCTAAATTAATGCCACTTTAGAAAATATTTTACTTGTGTATCTAACTCCTTGAGAGAGTTCGTCTATGTTCTTTCGAGTTGTTGTGATCTACTTTATTGACACCTGCTTTGCTCTGCTTAAAAGCTCCAAAAAAAAAAAAAAAAAAAAAAAAAAAAAGGCTTTTAGGGGCTAATTATTAATTTTAGAATTAAAAAAATGGTCAATGAAGTTAATAAATAAGGTGGGTGTTAATGTCAATGAATGAATAACTGAGTAAGTGAGTGGCATGCAATGGTGAGAGTGAAACCACATGGATTTTAAGAAAAGTGTGTCAGACCGTAATTGGTGCGCTAAGTTTTGGTTGTACTTTGCACTGGTTAGATTGTGCTCGATTAACGGACCGCAATTTTGGATGCTGTAAATGTAGTGTGCTTTGCATTAAGGTGTAGCGTAAGGCTCGGCGACAAAGGCTATGACCTCGTCGCAATCCAAGATTTGACTTCGTTTAATTATTGTAATTAGATTAATTTTTTGTATTAATTGTATAGTTTTATACTTTTATATGCTTAATTGCTTGTATCTCTTCTACTTCACTTTTTGTGACTTTTGCGAAATTTTATACGAGTTATTTATTTGTGGATATTGTGATTTTAAGATGAGACTAATCAGTGTTAATTTTACTATTGTAAATTAGTTAGTAAAAAAGTGATTTGATTAAAAAGTTGTGTTAATTTTTTAGTATTTGTGCCACATGAGAATTTTCTTTTCATTTAGTCTAATGTAACTAAATGTCTTTTGGTTGATTTTATGCATGCATTTTTGCTTTGATAGCTTTAGCTAGATCGACTCCCATCCTAATCTATAACTCCTTTGCGATCGATCTTTTTAAGTTGTCGCTTTGACCAATCTTGGCTAAATGGAAGTTATATGGGAGAAAAAGTGCGCAACAAAGCTCATTGTTAGTAGGATTGGGAGTGTGGTATCTAGTGGTTTTGTATGGTGTCAAACGTAGAAATAATATTACATACTGAATACTCCAATAAATGTCATGCTAAATACAAATATACTAATAGATAATTTTATAAAATTTGATTTTAATAATCTTTTTGCTCTATTTAATTTAAATACAATGACTTTTCAGTTTAGTCTTTTATTTTTAATTTTTTTTGACAAATAGTCTAGTCAAATTAGTTAGACAAAAAAAAATTAAATAAATAAAAATTAAAAAACAATAGACTACGAGGTTCAAATTTTTCACAAATTTTGATAAGAAAATCCATTAATTTCACATCAATTTACGTAGGAGAAAACTCTAGAAAGTGATCTCTCACCTCAAAATTTAACACAACCTCCCATCCAACCCCTACTCTACTCATCTTCTCCTCCCAAATAAAGAAAAATAAATCAAATTACCGTTATAAGAATAAACAACCCACTCTCTCTCCACCACCTCCCCTCTTCACTCTTCCCTATCTAACTATCTAATCCCTTCACTATCCTACAAAACACAACAATGAAACCCACACCTTCAATTATTATCATATCATATCTCATCTCTTTCCTTTGAACCTTCCCACCTCTCTAAAATGTAATCCCCATCTCCATATTCATATTCATATTCCTCCCCCCTTTTATTTCTAAGATCCAACTCACTACATCAAATGGGGAAGAAATTAGACAATTCTAGACTCAATAATAATAGATCAAAAACCCTCCCATCTTCACCAACTCACTCTTTATCCTCCTCTTCCTCCTCATCCTCATCTGAATTCGAGTTCCGTAACTCGATTTCGCCTCGTAAGTCTTCAGCCGCTCTTTGCCCTGCCGATGAGTTGTTTTACAAAGGTCAGCTTTTGCCTCTTCATCTATCACCTCGCATTTCCATGGTCCGTACCTTATTATTAGCGTCATCCTCAACATCGTCTTCTTCCGATACCACGACTACCGCGTCACGTGACTCTTCTTCGTCGAATGACTCAACTTCCTCGTCTTTTGCTGCTGATCTCTCGCTCCTCGCTGCTGGTGACCCTTGTTGTGACTCTTCCCGCCCTAGCTCCGTCACGGACGATGACAACAACAACAACAACAACAACAAAAGCTATAGCAATAATAATAATTGCCAGGATTATTATCTAAAACCACGTCCCAACATCAACAACAACAACAACAATAACAACAATAGCAATGTTAAGAAGTCGTCATCGTCATCGTCGTCGTCATCATCTAAGTACTTTTCACTTTCGAGATTCTCGAATGTGTTTAAGAAAGATCCGCCTTCTACTAAGACTCCAACAACGATGACGACAACGACAACAACAATGACGACGACGAATGAGGGATCGTCGGTGAAGAAGGTAAGCTCTTCAGCTAAGGAGGTTATAAGAAAATACATGAAAAAAGTGAAGCCTCTTTACGATAAGCTCTCGTCTAAACAACAGCCGACACTCGATAAAAGGAGAGAGAGTATTTTACCATCGGAGACAACGACAGCTTTGTTAGAAAGGTCAAAGGAGACATCGGAAGGAAGCGGAGTTGGTAGTGGAAGTGTGGGAGGTGGGTTGAATCAGTCATTTTCAGGGAACTTGAAAGTTCCTAGGATGATCCGTAAGAGTTGTGTGGCTAGTTGTCCGTCTTCGATGCGGTCATCTCCGAGTCACTCTGGGGTGCTGACTCGAACCGGGTTACCGATGCGAGCCGGGTTAGCGAGCTATGGAAGTGGGTCGTACTCGTCGGAGACATCAACAATGGAGGAGCTTCAGAATGCTATACAAGGTGCAATTGCTCATTGTAAGAATTCCATGGTTCAAAGTAGCAGTTCAAGCTTCAATGACAATAGTATTGGTATTGTTGGAAATGGCAAAGGCAAGGCTTTAATGATTTGATTATTATGACTTTTAAGTTGTAGGACTTAATTATCATCGTTACTCTCTCTGTTCGAATTTAATTGTCGCATTAATAGATAATTTTATCAAATTATGCTATTATTGTGATTCTTAATATAAATCTCGAACATAGAGAGTAATTTTATTGTTCACGATATTTATTAGGTCTTGAGCTAGTATTAAGCTAGTTAGTAGTTACATGATACCCGATGGTACCTCGTGTGTTCATGTTCGGGTTCGATATCGAGATCCGGTTTGACTATCTGACAAATAAGTTACTTAACTTTTTAGGTACTACAAAATTTAAAAGGTACTCGTTTTTATATTTTCTCTGTCTCAATTTACTTATTCAATTTGACTGACTTTTACAAGACCATTTTGATCAGATTGAGATGCAAGTAAATTGAAACGGAAGAAGTAAAATTAGTTGTCTAGTTGTTTTCAAGAATGAAAAGGAAAGATGAGGTGAGTTTGATAAATGATAAGGTACCACATGTGACTTCTGAAAGTTGATGTTTGGTACGAGCAGAAGTCTATAGTTGTTACGGAAAATATTGTTTGGAAGATGCTCTTTGATTTTATTGTTTGTCTTATAATATGGTCATCTTTGTTACTTAGGTTTTGGAATATACAGTGAGTTGTACTACTTGAATTACGGACTACGAGTACATAATTTCATTCCAAAATACTCTTTTATGGAGTGAAATTATTTGTCATGTGCTCTTGTATAAACTATAATGCAAAACAATATTTTAGGATATCTAAAGTTCTAAACAATTTGGCTCTTTCTCTATATTGTTTATAAATTAGATTTCATGAATTCCAATGATTTAATCTAGTGATGAAGAAGGTATAATTGATCTGATGATTGTATACGATGTTATAAGTTGTCCTTTGTTCAATTGTTCTAATCATCTATTTCAATTCTAAGATGTTCTAATCGGAACATTTCTAATTGGAGTAGTAGTTGTTTGATTGAATATTTTTTGGCTTAATCTAGCCCAATTTTTACAATTATTTAATGATTTCGTATGAGTTTTGATGTCGGTTTCTGGTAATAAAATGATTTGATTTTAATAATAATAAAAATAGTATTCCACTAATTAATAGTTAAGAGGAAATAATTAAAATAAGGTGAAAAAAAATACTGGAGTAACTAAATATATACTTCGTATAAAAGTTTAGTAAACCAAATTGTTGTTAACAATATAAATTTGTACGGTTGTACCATCTTTATTTGTGATCATATTATGATTTGACAGTTTTGTTGATTTTTTATTCTATTTTATGATCATCTTGCGATTTGACAGTTTTGTTAATTTTAATATGTTGCTTTATTCTATTTTTATTGGACCCTTTTTACTAAGAAGTATTTTACTCCTTATCCTTCAATACTAAAAGTCACCCTGAAATAAATAAAGTTATTTATGCTTTATTGATAAAAGTTACCAAAAAAAGTCTAAAATTATCCTAAATTCAATAAAAGTTAAATCGATTGTATATACTTGTATAAGTTACCCTATACAAAAGCTTTTAATTCCTTAAACTCATTTGCCTTTAGAAAATTTTAAGGTGCAGGCGGCTGTACCTTGCTTGGTACAGCCAAAAAATGTAAAAAAGAACATATAACTATTTTGTAAAGAACACATTGTGTTTTGTAAAGAACATATAGTTATTTTGTAATGAACATCTAATATATATATATTTTTTTCAAATCTAAAGAACTTTTATAATATTAATAAAGTACATGATAATATTATTAATAAACACTATCTATATATAACCACCATAATTTGAACACAAAATTCAGTGAATATTTCACAATAAGCAATGAACATTATGTTGTAAATAAAAGAACATTACACTAATAATCAAAGAACATAGACATATGTTCTTTTTACTTTTTTCGAATGCAAACATGTTCTTTAACTTTCAAAGCGTTTTGTGTGAGACCGGACTCACGTGAGACCGGGCTCAACAATAAAAGGCCAACAAAAAGGTGCGGGCTGACTAAACCCGATTGCAAGGCCCGCGACACCAACTCCGCATTAGTGCCACGTCTACCTCCATTTTCATGGCTTGTTCTCCGCTGTTGTTGATACTCAGAAGAAGGAGGTTGAGCTTCGAAGACCAGCTTCCAAGTCTAGATCGAGAGACTACCGATTCTTTAATATTCTGACCTTTCTCTCTCCTACACCAAAAATGAAGTCATAGGAGAGAGAAAACCGGATCAAAAATCTGGTATCACTTGAAACCAGAACGACAATGGCGGAAAATTTAATAAACAAAGTAACAGTTGCCTTGTTACCAACTTTATTGTTTAATTTTTATTTATTTATTAATTTAAGCATTTATGATTAATCTTATCTCAATTATTACTAAAACAGGGTAGGAATTAAACTTCCAACAGTAGAAGGAAGATTTGAGCATTTAACGGTTGAAGCAGATTGTTATGTCGGTACAAGAGCTCTTCCAACACTACCTAATACTGCTCGTTTAGTTTGATTGGTATTACATTGGCTGAAAGGAAAAAGCTCACTATCCTTAAAGATATTTCGGGCATTGTTATACTTGACCAATTATACCTATTATTAAACATTATAAGTATAATACCTGACCAATTATACCTATTATCAAACAAAATAAATCTAATACCTGACCAAATATACCTATTATCAAACAAAATAAATCTAATACCTGACCAAATATACCTATTATCAAACAAAATAAATCTAATATCTGACCAATATAATCTATTACCAAGCAAAATAAATCTAATACCCCAATATAACCTATTACCAAACAAAATAAATCTAATACCTGACCAATATATCCTATTACCAAACAAAATAAATCTAATACCTGACCAATATATCCTATTATCAAACAAAATAAATTTAATACCTGACCATTATATCCTATTACCAAACAAAATAAATCTAATACCTAACCAATATATCCTATTACCAAATAAAATAAATCTAATATCTGACCAATATATCCTATTATCAAACAAAATGAATTTAATACCTGACCAATATATCCTATTACCAAACAAAATAAATCTAATACCTGACGAATATAATCTATTATCAAACAAAATAAATATAATACCTGACTAATATAACTTATTATCAAACAAAATAAATCTAATACTCCGTACTCGAGAAATATTAAAAAAACGGAGGGAGTATCAAATATTCAACAAATATGTTACTCCGATATACTCTAAAAAGCTTGGTCAGATAATGAAGTTTTACTGCACATAATGCAATTCAAGTTGTATGAATGCTTTTTAATGGACTATTCTTGTAAAATGCAGCTATATGTATAGGATGACTCAGATCGAGTATATTCCGCTTCATATTACCAATAAAGCAGCCAAGCTTCTGTTTGGGAACATCAGTGCAGAAAATTAGTACAAGTCATACAAGTTCTTGACGAAGAATTGAAATTTGAGAAGGTCGCCACCATTGTTGAGAGTTTCCTTTCATGGTTGAAGGTTTGCAGAAAAAGCAATAGAGATGAAGAAGAAGAGTAAGAATTGAAGAAGAATATAAAATCGGGCCGCGCGCGGCCTATTAATAGAACGGACTCACGTGAGTCCGTTCTACACAATATTTTTCCTTTAACTTTAGGTATATGTTCATTACGTTTTGATAGTATGTTATTTTCATTTTAGGTATATGTTCATTACTTTTTTTATATCATGTTCTTTCCTACAAGACGACTGTACGTTGCACCATACAGGCGCCTGTAGGAACCAGCTATTGTTTACCCTTCCTTCCATTGTCTTAATGTTTGAGCAACTAGTTGTGTCAAGAAAATGGTGAAGTAGTGATGAGAGTAATACAAGTATTTGTTTATAATTATTAAAAAACTTTTTTTTTTTTTTTTTTGATGCCAAATAATTATGTAAAATCCTTGTATAGAGATATATACGTGTTGCGATGGCTTTGTCAAAAGTGTTCCGACAATGCAAATAAATATGTGGCTTGACATATTATTAGTCAATTAATGTTATTAATGTTTTGGAGACTTTAAAGCTAAATAGTGATTTATATACTGTAATTCGAAAACAAAAAATCAATCAAGTGACATATCTTATCCTCACACTGGCTATTGATTTTTGTCTTGCATAATAAGTTGGTAAATCTATTAAGTGTTTGTTTAATCAGCCTTAGGTTTCAAGACCTTATCAGTTTTAGATAATAATCATCCTTTTCATTTTAGTCAATTTATTACTTTTAGTTTTATTTCAATTAGTCTTGCCAAACATAATAGATGTAGCAATGATTTTTCAGTTCCAGCCACATGGCATGTATTCGTTAGTCCTTTTTGTCGGTGTCCTTTGCGATTGCTTGGTTCACAAAGGCTAGTAATTTTGTTAGATTTGTCTCAATATATATAGATTTATATACTCTATTTACAGAATCTTCAATATAGATTGATTTACATAAATGTGGCTTAGGCCCGGTTCACCGCAAATTCTATGCTACTCCTGGAGTACAGTGTACATGGTACTTCAGGTTTATAAAATTTATGTTATTTTAATATGAATTTCTTGTTATTTCAATTTATATATATGTTATTTAAAAATAAATATATGTTATTTTATATTTGAAAGTTGTTTTTTTTTTTCAGCATTGAACATTTCGCTTTACTCCAGATTCATAAAATTCATGTTATTTTGATGTGAATCTCTTATTATTTCAATTTATATATATGTTATTTTTTAAATAAGTACATGTTATTTTAATTAATAAATGATTTTTTTTTTATACATGATGTTAAAGTAAATACGTGAATAACATATTATTTTAGCAAAATAACACAAGGTTTTAAGCAAAATAACATAAGACTTAGGCAAAATAACTCAAGTATATTGGGTATGGAGTAGTGGAGTACCGTGATCCAGGAGTATATAATACTAATTGCCTATTCACTTCACCTTAAAAAAATACTCCATATTAAGTAAAAATAATTTCAATTCAGTAAAAATAAGTTCAGTTCAGTAATGTAATTTCAGTTCGGTAAAGAAAAGTTTAGCTCATTAAAAATAATTTAAGTTCAGTAAAAATAAGTTCAGTTCAGTAAAATTCAGTTTTCTTAAAGAAGAATTACTATAGAAAATCAGCAAAAATAATTTCAGTTCAGCAAAAATAATTTCAGTTCAGTAAAATTAATTTAAGTTCAGTAAAAATAATTTAAGTTTAGCAAATATAATTTTGTTTCAGTAAAAATAATTTCAGTTCAGCAAAAATAAGGTGAAGTGAACAGTGCCTTATTTAAAATCATCAATTATTTCATATTGGAACAAAACTTATTTATGAATACACAATCCACATAGGCTCAGAAATACGTATGATGTTTTTTTAGGGACAACATACACTACAAGAAATAGGTCATTTTGCGACGGAAACCTTGCAACGGACTACAATTCCGTCGCAAAAAGGGTTAATTTGCGAGGGAATAAATTCCGTCGCAACTTTGCGACGGAAACAAACTTTTGCGACGGAATTTCCGTCGCAAAGTTTGCGACGGAATTTATTCCCTCGCAAAAGTTTGTTTGCGACGGAAATAATCGTCGCAAAACAATATTAAAAAAAAAATAAAAAAAAACATTTTGCGACGGATTCTGCGACGGAAATTCCGTCGCAAAAAGTTTTTAAATTTTTTTAAAAAAAACTGAAGTTTCGCTGAAGGAGAGAGAAAAAGAAAACGAAGAACAGAAAGAGGAAAGCGTAGAGAGAGATAGAGGAAAGCGTAGAGAGAGAAAGAAAATCCGGCCACTTCACCGCCGCTGTCGCCACCGGAACGACCGGAATCCGGCCACTCACACCTACTAACGCCCACCCCCTCCGTTCACTCCCACTCACGCGCACTCACGCCCACCCACGCCACCCCCTCCGTTCAAGCCCACTCACGCCCCTCCGTTCGCCGGCGGTGTGCAGCCACCACACCACCCTCCTTCCGGCAGCCGGATTTCCGCCACAACACCCTCAAATCCCGGTGAGTATTCCACTATCCCCCTTTGTTTTTGTTTTCAATTTAATTTTAATGTAAACCCTAACTTTTTCTAATTATGTTTTTTAATTTAATTTGTAACTAAATTTTATTATTTAATTACTTGTGTTTAGTGTAGTGTAGTTTAATTTATATTGCAATGTTAGAATTAGTTTAATTTTTAAGATATATTGCAATGTTAGAATTAGTTTAATGTATGTTAGTTTAGTTTAAAATATATGTTAGATTAGTTTATAATGTATGTTATTTTAGTTTAAAATATATGTTAGTTAGTTTATAATGTATGTTAGTTTAGTTTAAAATATATGTTAGATTAGTTTAAAATATATGTTAGATTAGTTTAAAATATATGTTAATTTAAAAATACATGTTAGTGTATGTATGTTTATTTGAATGTGGGTAATTGTGTGTTAATTATATGTGTTTCATCACTTGCTTTAAACTTGTTTAAATTAAACAATTATGGTATGTATGTTAATTATATATGTTCACTAAGATTTGAAAGCATTTGCATCTTCTTATTCCTAGATACCCGTTCAAGACATACACATTAGGAGTATGTCTTGAATAGTCCCCGGTTGGGACTGTCCTTTGACGTTTAATCTCACTTTAGGTGGTGAATGTATGCAATGTTTTTGATTCTATGGAATATCTTGGCGTCTCATTTCTCTACAATGTTTTCTGGGTACATATGTTGGTGTGTTTAATTACCTACATCGTGTACTTGGAGAACTGTAGGGATATGCTGTCGGATTTTCTATAGAATTGAAAACTAGGCATACATTCACTAGTGAGATAAGATGTCCAAGGATGGGTTAGGTTGGAGTGGTAAGAATTGAATGTACGTATTTATATGTGCTTAATTACATTTGTATCTAATAATACTGTTCACTTGTTCACATTGCAAGGCGGCAAAGAATCAAGGGAAGCTTCCATCAGCACCTGATCTCTTCTTGCATACACACTTCAAGGAGGTGCCCGGGAAAGGGAAGGTTCCTGCGAACAAAAGAGCGAAGGAAATTGCGGTAATAACTAGTTTTCGCCCATTTTCAAGCCACTTGTTTCCTATATTGCCACTTATGAACTATTTCAAGCCTCGAACTCAAGTAACTATGTTAGGTAGGTGTATTATGGTCAAAATAAGCTCATTTGATAACAAATGTGAGAAATAGGCAAGTTAGAACCAAAAACGCCCCATTTTCGCCCATTTTTTCTAGTTTTAGGACCTAGTGAACCTATATTGCCACTTATAAACAATTTCAAGCCTCAAACTCAAGTAACTATGTTAGTTAGGTGTATTAAGGTCAAAAATAGGTTCATTAGATAACAAATGTGAGAAATAGGCAAGTTAGAACCAAAAACGCCCCATTTTCACCCAATTTTCCTAGTTTTAGGACCTAGTGAACCTATATTGCCACTTATGAACTATTTCAAGCCTCGAACTCAAGTAACTATGTTATTTAGGTGTATTATGGTCAAAAATAAGCTCATTTGATAACAAATGTGAGAAATAGGCAAGTTAGAACCAAAAACGCCCCATTTTCGCCCATTTTTTCTAGTTTTAGGACCTAGTGAACCTATATTGCCACTTATAAACAATTTCAAGCCTCAAACTCAAGTAACTATGTTAGTTAGGTGTATTAAGGTCAAAAATAGGTTCATTAGATAACAAATGTGAGAAATAGACAAGTTAGAACCAAAAACGCCCCATTTTCACCCAATTTTCCTAGTTTTAGGACCTAGTGAACCTATATTGCCACTTATGAACTATATCAAGCCTCAAACTATTGGTTCTCATTCTTTATTTTTATTTCTGCATTGTATATCCTTTGTTTGTTACAGGAGGCGTACCAACACAGACAGGAGGAATCAAGAACCCAGGGTTCCCAACTGTCTGAAAATGAAATTTTCTTTGAGGCGGCTGGTGGTCGTAATAAGAAGGGTCGTGTTAGAGGTCTTGGTGTTGGTGCTGACTTGTACTACGGCACATCTAGGGGACGAGGATCGGGTTCTTCCAGCCAATACGTACCGTCGGTCATAACTCAAATGCAGGAAAACTTCCACAAGGAGTTGAATGAGAGGGTGGAAGCAATTGAGAGCCAGATCGATAGCCGTGTGGCGGAACAGCTCGATGCTCGAGTGGAGGCTCGAGTGGCAGAACGGATGGCTGAAATCGAGAGGAAGAACAAGGAGTTCTTAGAGGAGTTAGCCAGTAGATTTACAGGATTGACCACTCCTTTCACTTGTTCTACGATTCAGCCTCAGATTCGAGACCCCAGGAACGACCCGGGTGGTGGTGGTGGTGGTGGTGCAGGCCAAGGACAGCCAGCTTGTGTTTAGTTAGGTGTCATTTTTCGATTTTTGTATATGGATGACATTGTAGTTTAAAAAATTATATCATGTACCGTACTTGGTAGTTACGGCTACGTGTTGTATATATTTGAATTATGTTAGGGCGTGGACTTTTTGACTGAAATTATTTTAAATGCACGTATTTTATTAAACAGGATTGCATGAATACAGGTTCCAGGAAAACAAAACAAAATACAAAAAAATTAAACAGGATTGCAGGAATACAGGTTCCAGGAAAAAAAACAAAATACAAAAAAAAAAAAATTAAAATTACAATAACTTTGCGACGGAATGTAATTCCGTCGCAAAATGGAGTATTTTGCGACGGATTATTTTCCGTCGCACACATGCGACGGAAAATAATCCGTCGCAAAAAACTTCATTTTGCGACGGAAATACATTCCGTCGCAAAATTTGTGACGGACTATTCCGTCGCAAAAGAATCCATTTTGCGACGGAAATACATTCCGTCGCAAAATTTGTGACGGAATATTCCGTCGCAAAATGATTCCTCTTGCTACGGAATTTTCGTCGCAAATGTTGTTTTCAGCTACAACTACCTTTCCGTCGCAAAATCCGTCGCAATTCGTTTTGCGACGGATATTCCGTCACAAAAGGACTGTTTGCTACGAAAGTTCGAGCGACGCCATGCCTGTGACGGAAATCCGTCGCAAAGTCACTTTGCGACGGAATTTTGCCAGTTTGCGACGAATTATTTCCGTCGCAAAACGGCCCTTTTCTTGTTGTGACAATTTGTGTTAAAAATGCTATAAGTAAAAATTTATCTTTTAAATTAAGAAATTTTGCCAACAATTACCATTTAAATGACCACTTTTGAGAACAACTTCCATTTAAAATTTTCTTTTATAAACACTATCACAAAGTCACAAAAACTTTGAGTAGTACTACCACTTTCCGGTTGAGAGAGTCTAGTTTATAAATTTTTAATCAATTATGGTATAGAAAACAAGAGATTTCGATAATCAAACACAATTATAGGTCAATTATCTTTAATTTCGCATTATAGTTGATTTAATTTCTCAACCAAATCTTAAAATAAGGATTTATGGGGTCAAAAAATTGTTTTAAGGGCTTAACGAAATTGGGGGATTTGGGGTAATTGATGAAGTGTATTATCCACTTTAAGGTTAATGTAGAGCAATATTGTCATTTAGTTTGGGTTTTTAGAGGACAATTTTATAAAATATATGCCCCCAAAACAGAGACTCTTGCCGAAAACAATAAATGTGGTAGTTCTACTCAAATTTTTTGCGTTTTTGTGGTAATTTTTTCAAAAAAAAAAATTAAATAAAAAAAATTAAATAAAATAAATGGTAGTTGTTCGCAAAAGTAGTCATTTAAATGGTAGTTGTTGGCAAAATTTCCTTCATTTATCTTTTATAAATTGTTCTCCAATATTTATCTTTGATCGCATATACATTCAATATGATATGAACAAAATTCTGAAAAATTAATATTTAGAAATTACATTTCAAACCACATCTAATAAGATCCTATATGATATGTTTTGATACTTTAAAAAAGTGATATTGAAACTGGAAAGGTGGATTTGGCCCATGTAGGTGATCAGCAAAACGAATGACGAATAAATGTGGATGGAGCTGATAAAATGATGGATTCAAATCCGATCCATTGATATCTCTAGCTCCAAACTAGGCTTACATATGCCACTAAAGTTTGTGCATGGTCATGATGGAGCATGAACTCATACCGTCATTCCAAATCATTACATGATCTCATTAACTTTTGATGATTAATCTTCGATCTAGATGAGAAGATACGAAATAGTATTAACAATGACAATTTATAACTTGATTTGGAGATAAAGAAAGTTGAACTCTTAAAGATACCAAGTTCTAATTAAATGATAACATAATGTTGGAATGCTCCCTAAAGTAAAGGTATTTGGCTCTTATTACTTTTTAAGCTTAATAACTTTGAGCCTAATTTATTAATGCAGTTTGCGAGTGTTATATGAGTTTAAAGTACTCATGATCAATATAAAGTATATAATTTCTTCTATTAAATTTAATAAAATTAGTTGCTAACCTATCTTTATTGCATCCTAGTAGCACTAAACCTACATAAAGTATTGTTTGAGTCTCCCCAAAAAATAATAAAATAATAATAATAAAAGAGTATTGTTTTGAGTTTGAGTGACCACAACTATTATGGTTATCACTAATTTTATTAATTTCTCTATGTTCTATCTAACCTACTTTTACCAATGTACCCCAGATCCCAATGGTTGATCAAAAATTTTTGGTTACTCCCTCCGTGTTTTAATAAGTGTTACAGTTTTATCGGCACATAGTTTTAGGTAATTTAATTGACTTAAATAAAATAAGAAGTAAATAAAGTAGTTGGAGTATTTAAAAATTGTAAGAGAAATATAGTGGGGTTAATAATTTATAAAAAAGTAATGAATATGAGAGGAAAGATATAATAATAATAATAATAATAATAATAATAATAATAATAATAATAATAATAATAATAATAAAAAAGTAGTAGTGGGTTTAGGTGGAAGTAAAGACCAAATACAGTCCCTTAACTCTTATTTTTGTGCATTTTTAGTCCCTCTAAACTCTTTTGTGCACTTTTAGTCCCTCTTCCACCTTGTTTGGTGTTTTTCAGCCAAAAGTTGAGGGATTTTGCTGACAAAGCATTAGTTTAGGGACTTCCAGCCAGCAAATAAGTTCAGGGATGTTGAGTAAGCAATAGTTTAGCGACGGTGAGTCGACTTTTTAAAAAAAAAAAAAAATTCAAAAAAACTTATTTAAAAAGATTCTTTTAATTTTACAAAAGTAATGATTAAGCCTTCATCTTGCTCTTTTTATTTGTATTTTTTTTACAGTAACCTAAATCTTCATGGCTTCAATAACCTCCTTTCCAGTTTTCTCTCTCCTCCCTTCTCCTATAGTCTCATGGCTTGTTTACAACTCCCACCTCTCCGTCAACAATGGCTCCCACCCCAAAAAAAAATTAGGCAAGCTCCGACAATGGCTCCCTCTTCTCTCACAACCACCACACCACCACTAGCTCGATCGATTCGTCTCCCGTTCTCATTATAGTCGCCGCCACTTCCACCTTGTCTGTTCATCGCCGCCTCCTTTTCCCTTTTCAAAGTTCTCGACTCGTAATTTGGATAATGTTTGATGAATTTTCAAAGTTTTTATGTATTAATAAGGTTAATAAAAAATATTAATAAATGGTCCCTCAACTTTTAGGAATTTTAAAATAAATTCTAACAAAAAAATAAAATAAAAAATTAAAAATAAAATAATGAGTCTTGGTCCCTAAACTTTTGTTGACTAGACTTAGTCCCTCAACTTTGGGTTGACAAACACCAAAAAACATGGTGGCCGAGGGACTAAAAGTGCACAAAATAGTTCAGAGGGACTAAAAGTGCACAAATACAATAGTTTAGAGATTGTATCTTACCTTTACTCATTTAGTTGGGGACAATATAGGAGAGAGATATAATATTTAAATGTAGCTTTTTGCCAAAAAAGGAAATATAACACTTATTAAAACACAGCCGGATTTGATAAGTGTAACACTTATTGAAACACAGCGGGAGTATATATATTTCTCTCTCCCTTTACCCAACCCCATCACACAATCTCACTCTTTCACTCAATGACAAAAGCAAGTTGGCAATACTATTTCATTCAATGACCAACCTTGAGGTAATTTCCACAACAGGTTATTGCTTTCTTTTCCCCAAAAGTTTCTCTCTCTTCATTTTTTAATTATTTTCCCACATTCTCTCTCCTAATAAATTAATAATCACTCTAAATGGTTAATGACTGGCTATGCTTTAACTCTTATTATAAACTCCCTTCATAAGTGAATAAGAGCACAAATTTAATTTGATATTTGATCACTTACATATCAACTTTGACTTGATTTTATACAATTACGCATTATAAAGTGCAAAAGTTGTTTTGTAAACTTATATGCTAGACTAGTTAATATCAATCGTTTATTAGTTTAGCTAATAGACAAATAAAGATATTAATGGACAAATTTGTGCATTGACATGTGTATATGTTAAAATGGATCACTTATTTAGATATAAAGGAATTATTGTATTTACCTTGTTTTTTTTTTTTTTTTTTATTTCTCGCAACATGCATTTACTAAAAACTAATGCTTCCTTTTACAGTTTTACTTGTAACATTTTCAAATCTTTTCATAAATTTACAAAAACACCCGTACATAAATCTTTATAACTTCAATTACATATTTTAAATATAAATATTGTTTCTGGAAACAGAATACTCCTCATGGTTAAAGTAATAATATCAAGATGTCCTAAGGCTAGGTCCAATGAGTGTTCGAATTTCCCTCAGTTACGCCTTGCTGTCCGAGAGCTAGGCCTGCAAAAGAGAGAGAAGGTTAACTGCCCCGGGGGTGTGACCCGAGAAAGTCCCTTTGATGCTTAAGTCAGCGAATGTACTTTTTAGAGAGAGAAGAGAGAGAAAGTAGAGAGAGAAAGTTAGAGAATTAGGAAAAAGTTACCATCATTAATGATTGGAGAGTATTTATAAATGGACTTTCAAGTGGCTGAAGTTGTACCTAGTTTGGCATATTAGGGGTAAATCCGTACTTTACTCTGATTAATGATGGGCTGCATCATGGAGGAGTATTTCATAATTCCAGGTCTACTGGACAATGGACTTGGCCCGAACATTTGGCCCCACGCGTGATGTGGGAGAGAGATCACATGAAGTTCGGATATCACGCGGAATAAGGATGAGAGAAGTTGTTACGTATGCCGGAGAAGTTCAGAATTGCATACGAAAAACTATCTCTATTTTGCTATGTATGTGGGATGGTTGGGCAAGGGGAGAAAGATTGTGATCAAAATTTGGGGGAACAATCACCGAAACGGTTATTCAATGATACTGTGAGAGTATCATCACCATGGCAAACCGTCCATAAAGATTCTCAAAGTAGCAGCAGCAGTCCTTCTAAGTTTGCCAGACGACCTTTCATCACAAAGAGCAACAAACAAGGTGCAAAATTAGCTCTAAAGGTTTTGCTGAATGTCTCGGAGTCCTCGGAGGGTGTGGTGTTGGAGACAGAGAAAACGAGTGAAAATAAAAATGTGAGGGAGGGTGTGGGTAGGAAAGAGGGATCTGAATTAGGGGAGTTTGGAGGTAGTAGTTTGGGGGTGAGGGCTATAATAGAAGGTCAGTTGTATGCTCAAGGGGGCTGTGAGACTATACACGCTGAAAACCAGGTGTCAACCCCCCAACCTGGTGTCGAGGGTGCAAACTCTGAGCTTAACTTTAAATTTTCTGCTGGAGAATCGGGGGTGCATAATAAAAGGAACAGTGGGGGAAAGTGGAAGAAAATCAATAGAGGGGAACTCATGGAGGAAGGGGAAAGTACCGGGGAGGGATCGGAGGGTATTAAAGCAGGAACCAAAAGGGGATCTGTAAGTTTTGAAGTCTGTGTGAATTCACATGTTGGGGGAAAAAAGAAGCAGAAGGCAGACAGTGGTGTCGGGGTTTCTTTGTCTCATTTACAAGTAGAGGGTGATGTCTCAAACCACACCCTCGAACAACAATGAAAATCTTAATCTGGAATGTCCATGGGATCGCCAACCCATGGACGGGCAAGGCTCTCCGGGATTGGTGCTGGAGAGAGAGGCCGAATATTGTCTTTTTAATGGAGACAATGATCGATAGTGGAAGACTTGAGAAATTTAGGAATTCGTGTCGCTTTTCAAATGGTGTTTGCATAAGTAGTCATGGCAATTCGGGTGGCATTGGGTTTTGGTGGAAAGATATCAATGCAAAAATGATTTCTTTCTCTACCCATCATTTTATTGTTGATGTATGTGATCATAATGATATTCTAGTATGGCGAGCCGTTGGTATTTATGGGTGGTCGGAGAATGAAAATAAATATCGTACATGGGCTCTCATGTCGAGTATCAAATCCTCTAGTAATGTTCCTTGTGTGATGTTTGGGGATTTTAACGAAATTGTATGTTTGGGGGAAAAAGGAAGGGGGAGACTACTAGGAGCGAAAGAGCAATGGATGGTTTCCGTGGGGCAATTGATGAATGTGGATTGAGGGACTTGGGGTTTAGAGGTAGCATCTTCACGTGGAAATGGGGCAACGATCCTGCTACTTTTATTAGAGAACGTTTAGATCGTTTCTTGGGGGATACAAATTGGTGCCGAATGTTCCCGTACTATGATGTCTGACACTTTCCCATCTATCAGTCGGACCATGCTCCAATTCTCCTAACTGTCAGCGACCAAAGGGAGGAACAGAGAAACAAGAAACAATTCAAGTTCGAAGCCCTTTGGCTTTCGAGTGATGAATGCAGTGGTGTGGTGAAGAATTCTTGGGAAGGAAGCCAAGGTGACCCAACAGCTACCCGAATTGCGAGATGTGCTACTGCCTTGTATTCATGGGCTGCTGCTACGTTCGGTAACATCAAGAAGCGTATTAGGCAGACCGAGACAAACTTATTAAAAGAGGCACAAAGTAGATGCCCCGATGCTGCCATGCTAGAACAATGTAAACTGCTTGTTTCTGAATTAGATGATCTTCATCGCCTTGAGGAATCTTATTGGCATGCTAGAGCTAGAGCAAATAAGATGAGAGATGGTGATAGGAACACTTCTTTTTTTCACCAAAAAGCGAGCATTCGGAAACACTACAACCGCATCTTGGGCTTTATTGACAACAAAGGAGTTTGGAGAAGTAGGAAATTGGAGCTTGAGAAAATTGTTGCTGACTACTTTGGTAATCTGTTTAGTAGTGCACAACCATGTGAGTTTGAGGCTGCCATGGAGGGTCTAGAGACGATGGTGTCTGAGGATATGAATGCGAGTTTGGATGAGCTTCCGACGGATAAAGAGATTAAAGACGCCCTTTTTCAGATGCACCCTCATAAGGCCCCAGGGCCCGATGGTATGCATGCTCTATTTTTTCAGAAATTTTGGCATATTGTTGGACCTGATGTGATTAGTTTGGTGAAAAATTGGTGGCATGGTAATATTGATTTGACTGAAATTAACAGAACCTGTATTGTCTTAATTCCGAAATGTGAGCACCCAAAACATATGACGGAATTTAGACCCATTAATTGTCGTAATGTTCTGTACAAAATAATCTCAAAAGTAATGTCAAATAAATTAAAACCTTTTTTGGATAAAATTATCTCAATCAACCAGAGTGCTTTTATCCCGAAGAGAATGATCACTGACAATGCTTTAGTTGCTTTTGAGATTTTCCATGCTATGAAGAGAAAGGGGGAAGGTAGGACAGGTTCAGTGGCGATGAAACTTGATATGAGTAAAGCCTACGATAGGGTGGAATGGTTGTTTTTTAAAAGGGTTATGTTCAAAATGGTGATCAGTGATAATTGGGTTCGCAGATTAATGAATTGTCTGTCTAGTGTTTCTTTCTCCTTCAAGATAAATGGGGCAATTTCAGGGTCGGTAATAGAGGTGATCATTTGCGGGCTTGAGCGGGTAGTGGGCCGGGCTTATGCTTATGTTTTTGTCCAACGGGCTTCATGTATCAAGCCCGAGCCTTTTTATGTGGGCTTGATACTTTGTCCATGCTCGCTTACTAAACGGGTCGGGCTTGCCCGCGGGCTAACGGGCCTTAAAATTTTTATTTTATTTTATAACACTAATTAATCTATTTATTATTTACATGTGCTAAAATTATTTTGGTAGAGTTGTCTTAAATTATTTTACCCACAAATAATGATAATATAAATTAAAAACACACAAAGTATGTCATAATATAAAATTAAAATAAATAATTGTAACAAATAAAAGCTTATAGTTCATTATAGTCTCTTTGTATTTATTATTTTATTTTTTTAAATACACAAAGTATTATTTTTATTATTAAATATAACACTAACTAAATAAAATTATTAAAATATTATTATTATTATTATTATTATTATTATTATTATTATTATTATTATTATAAACGGGCCGGACGGGCTAGCCCACGACACATATTTTCTTGTCCATACTCGCCCATTTATATTAACGGGTCGGGCCTAGCTCGCCCAAAAATCCAATTTTTTTAAAAAAGGTTGTCCAAGCCCGCCTTTTTTGCGGGCCGGGTTGGGCGGGCTTAGCGGGCCGTCCCGCCCATGAACAGCTCTAGTCGGTAACTCCTACTCGTGGCCTACGACAGGGCGATCCAATATCACCTTATTTGTTCTTGATTGTGGCAGGTTTTTTTTCAACACTCCTCTCAAAAGCCGCTAGAGAAAACAAAATTCATGGGGAAAAAATTTGCAATGGGGGTCCTAGAGTTTCACACTTATTTTTTGCCGATGATAGCATCCTCTTTGCTAGTGCAACGGTTAATGAAAGCTCGGTGATAGCTGATATTATCAGCAAGTATGAGAGAGCTTCGGGTCAAAGTGTTAATCTAAACAAAACCGGTGTTGTTTTTAGCAAATGTGTGACTCCGGAAAGAAGGAAAGAAATTTTTGATGTTCTAGGGGTTAAGGAGGTGGAGAAGCATGAGAAGTACCTAGGCCTTCCGACTATTGTGGGAAAGTAAAAAAAGGTCATCTTTGCATGCGTTAAAGAGAGAATTTGGACGAGAATCCAAGGATGGGAAGGTAAGCTCTTATCAAGACCCAAGAGAGAGGTGCTTATCAAGGCGGTTGCGCAAGCTATACCAACATACATGATGAGTATTTTTAAAATTCCCGAGGGACTCATTGATGAAATTCACTCTATGTTAGCTAGATTTTGGTGGGGCTGGAATGATTCTACGAGGAAAATGCACTGGCATAGTTGGGAGGCTCTTTGTCGACCGAAAAATATGGGTGGTATGGGTTTCCGTGACTTGAAAGTGTTTAACCAAGCGCTCTTGGCAAAACAGATATGGAGGCTGCACAATAGACCAGATTCCATGTTGTTTTCAATTCTTAAAGCCCGATATTTCAAGAATGACTCCATCCTTGATGCTCAACGTGGGTATGACCCGAGCTATTCTTGGCGCAGCCTTTGGGGATCTAAATCACTCTTGCGTGGTGGTTGAAGTGGCGTGTTGGTAAGGGCAACCAGATTAGAGTATGGCTCGACGCTTGGCTACCAGGTGACCCCAACTCAACAGCCCCAACTCACAGACCTAATCATGACTCTTTGCTGAAAGTATCTGACCTGATGCTTCCTTACTGCAATGAGTGGAACATACCTCTGCTGGAATCCCTCTTCCAACCTGATGATATAGCGAGGATATTGCAACTTCCCATCTGTATATCACACCACTTAGACTCCTTGTACTGGTGGCCCTCAAAGGATGGTATCTACACTGTTAGATCGGGTTACTGGCTCGGGAGAATGGGTGTGCTGAATACTGCTGCAATTGGCAATCAAGAAGACAATAGGAAGCTATGGTCAATCGTGTGGTGCAAGAGTTGACAACCAAAGCTCAACCATTTCATTTGGAAAGGCTGCAGGGGCAATCTTGCTGTTAAAGAGCTGCTATTCCACCGTCACATTGCTGCTGATGACAAGTGTGGGTAGTGTAGAGTGGAGGTTGAATCAGTAAACCATGTGTTTTTTGAATGCCCCCCTGCGAAGAAGGTATGGTCAGGTAGTGAATTTGCTCAACTTTTAGATGACGCTCCATCTTCTTCCTTCAAGGAAAGGCTAGTATGGTTGGCAAGCAAACTGGATAAAGAATGCTTGGGTCGATTACTTGCTATGGCTTGGGCAATCTGGTTCTGCAGGAACAAATTTATCTTTGAAGATAAGACTCTTGATCCTATTATGATGGCCAACAACTTTTATCAAGACTGCTAGTGAATTCAAGGAGTATGCGCACAAAGTTTTTGACAGATGCCCAATCTAAGTGTGAACTCACTTGCTAGCTGGGTGAAACCTCCTCAGGGTATTATCAAGATAGATGTGGATGCACATTTGGGTTGTAACAGCAGGGTGGGTCTAGGAATGGTTGCACGAGACAGTGATGGGAAGATTTTGTTGGCAGCAACTCGAAGGTATGTGGGTGACTGGTCAGTAGAGCAAGATGAAGCTGCGGCTGTGCGTTTTGGTATGCAAATTGCTAGACGCTTTGGCTACGAGAAGGTGTGGGTTGAATGTGATGCTATAAACGTGGCTAAAAGAGTTACAAACAATATTGAGGGAGCTGCTCCAGTTTGCTTGATTTATGATGACATTTGTAACCTAGCTCAAAGTTTTATTTTCTTAAAGATTTCTCATGTGAAGCGTGTAGGAAACACAGTAGCTCATCTAATTGCAAGATGGGATACTCGGGATAATGTGGAACTTGTTTGTATGGATGTTTTCCCCCAAAGCATTATTTCTTTGGCGGATGGTGATTTAATATAATGCCCCTAACGTTTCCCTTCAAAAAAAAATTGTAGAATCTACGTAGTACATCATTTGGGAATATGACACATTGAATTAGCTCTCCCTAACAACAGGGGGAAAAAAAGAATAAGATTATAGGATCTAGTAAGTTTTATCATTAATGAAAGTATGAATTGACACATAAAGTAGAGAAATAATAGTTATCGTAGCGTCAATAAAAATCATTTTCCATATTTTTCGATTGTGTCTCGTATTTTGAATGTCAAACAATCTGATACGGCGAGCTTTCACATTCCACTTTCGAGAATATGAATGTAAATATATAAAAGGAGCATATGGTGTAGACACATTGTAGCGAAACCTCAAAAATATAATTGTTGAATTTTAAGCATAAAAGAGTGAAGATATTGTAACACCCCAATAATTCTCCCTTTTTCTAAACCACTTACTTTATATAAAATAGGGGAGAACCATTGACATGTTACCGCCACGTGTTAAAACGTTAAGGCTTTATCGAAGTATCGCAGCGGAAAATCAAACTTAAGTCTTTAAAATAACATAGTTTAGAAAGTGAATAAGTCAAAGCTTACAAATTGAAACCATATAAGGCCCTTATTTAAAACCAAACCAATAATCAAAATCCAAAACATAAATGAATAACAAGGCATAGATAAGTTCGACACAAAGGACGAATACGCTCAATCACACCATCCCTTGGCAATGCGAATGACAAATCCCTGAACTTCACATCATCAAGCTAACCTGTGCAATACTGCTCCCCAATAATACAAGTGTAATAATTGGATCATCACAGGGTCATTGGAAGGCGAAGGCCATGACCAAAAGAAAGCACACAAAAACACGCAATCAGCAAAGCTGAGTACATACAAGCTACAACGCACAAAGCCTAACATGCTCAACTAATTAAAGTAAATAAACATACTATACGAATTCATTAATCAAGACTCTACACTTAAACAATTCAATTGACTCAACATACTTACTAACTAATTCCAAACACTTGACTCTTTATATATAATTTAATTAATTTAATTTGGAGTAAGCAATAGACGAGGTTGTCCAATCCACCAAATCATTTTGGTCCCAAATGACAACTTGAAATAAAAGTTTAGCGCGATGCAAGAATGGGCGCGACTCCATTCTCACAAAGTTGGTCTAGGATCCCATCTAACTTTCATTATAAAATAAAATGTAAATACCAAAAGAGAAGAGGACATGTTGATCAAACAAGCCTCGAAAAGCCACGGGCTACCACCGTGTACCCCAACCCATAATCGTCAATACTCTAGAAGTGCACGCTTTTCAGAGTTTATTGCTCATCCATGTTTCACTTTACGTGATTACAATTTTAATTAATAGCCGACTCATTCAAGAAGACCATACATAACAATCATACATCAATTCACTTTTAATCTTATTTAGGACAATGGTGATCACATAACAAATTGACCTTTACTTCCATAATTAAACTTCCAAATTATCCAAAATTGTTGAACATAGTCAACCCACCTAGCCATTTCAACTTAATAATCCACCTTTACTCAACATACTAACAAGTCATGATTGAGTAATAAATAAATAAATAATAATAACCTTGTAGAATAATTAATAATTTCATTCCACTTAAACCATTCAATTCCAATCAGGGGCGAAGCCAGGAATAAAAATCTAAGGGGGCCGGGAAACGATAAAGTTAAAAAAAAAACATAAAAAAAAAAGCTCATAGGGGGAGTCGAACTTGAGACTTCCCTTACTATGCAAAACTCCAAGAACCAACTAGGCTATAACTAATAACATGATATATGGTGTAAATACTTGCTATTTATTACTAACTTCAGGGGGGCCAAAATAGATATATATATATAGTACTTGTTGGGCCACGGCGGGCCGGGCCTCCACCAGCCCCCCCGGTGGCTCCGCCCCTAACTCCAATCCTTTAATAATCTAAACATGGTTAATAAACCAATCCAATAAAAATATGCTTGTATCGACATTCCGTACAAACAATTAATCCAATATAATTCAACATGCTTGTATCCATAATTCCATACAAACATAATATTCACCAAAACATGTCTCATAAACATAAGTACATGAATTAATTGAATGTATAACCAAACAATTTCCATCCAAGAGTTCCCTAAACATGAAACTAAGTTCATTCCTTTTGGTACCTAAACATGATACTACTTGCAACGAAGTAGACATGTATGTACCTCGTATAAACAATTCTTTGTGCCACTTTTAATCACTTAAAATTCTCCTAGGGAATAATCACTTCCTAGAAAACAACCAACAATTAATATTACTAACCCAAGTAATTTCCAACAATATAATATGATGAAAAACCTCTTAAAACTTCAATAAAACATATTTTTATGCTTAATTAACTTTAAACATAATTAATTTATTAATCAAACTCAAGGATAAAATTTTAAGCATAAAAAAACTTCGTTAAAAATCAAAAACTGCCCGAAAATCATATTTAGAGGCTGAATTTGGCCACGAGAGGGTGGTGCTCACTACCAACAATAGTGAGTCTTTCTTAAAACATTGTTTCCACATGAAAAACACTACTTTTTTTTTGTCAAAATCGGATGAGTTCAGAACCAGATCGAGATTAAAACGGGATTAATATTAACGAACCAAAATCTAAACATTAAAACACGAATTTACGTGTTCAAAATAATCTGGAATTAAGTTAAACTAATTAGTAGTATAATCACTAAAATTTCAAAACATCGTTACTATAAAATCCCTAAATCAATTGTTCATAAAAACCCTAAAATCATGATTTTCAATAATTAAAAACCCTAGGTTATAAAATTTACAAAATCTAAAAAATTTAACATTTATAAAATCTGAAATTATAAAATTTAATCATCAAAATACAATTTGATTTAATTAAATTAATTTCAACCAATAAAATCAAAACCCATAATCAATAATTATAATTACACAAATTAATAAAACAAAGGAGAAAGAAAATAAGACTAACCTTTTGTGTGGGGAAATTTTTGGGGATGTATGGGGTATTTATAGGAGAGAGGGTAGTAGGGTAAGTAGGGATATTAGGCCTCATAAAACTAATGGGCCAATTAGGTAAATGAAATGGACTAGCTTTGTTTAATATGTATGGCATAAAATTGTAGAATGGACAATTAAAAATCCTTTTAGAACAAAATCAATTATCAACCCAAAAATAATTTGGAACTTTAAAACTTAAATCCCAGAAAAACACACATAAATATTATAAATAAAATAAAAATTCATTTATAACATATTTATAAATACGGGGATTACAGATATAGAGTTACCTTATTGGATGTGGACTATGGATTTATTTCCTGTTTTTTTAAGATGAACTTGAAGGTACACTTATAGAAGACTTACCATGTTTCACTTTTGTAGATGAATGTGGACTATGTGGGACTATGTTATCTCAACATTTGTTTTTACAATTGTTAACAAAGTAAACGTGGATCAATTTTTAAAAGAATCCAATTATTTTGTTTAAAGAAATAATAAACTGATACATGGATTGTGAGTTTTGATTTTATTTTTATTATTTTTTATTTACTAAAAAATAGATAGATAATTTAATATATTTTTTTTATTTTTAATTTATTGACTATAACTGTATAAAGTTATCCTTTCATTGTTTAGTGGTTGTTATTTTATTTATTGATTATTCTTTAAAAATTGACATTTTTTTTTGGAAAATATGTAGTTAAAAAAATATTAAAAACACATGAAATTGATAACATTGAAATTATAACCAACAATTATTTTTACCGTAAAAGATAAAAAAAATATGATTTTTTGGAAAAACAAATACACTGTGAAGAAGTTTAAAAAAAAATATACAGTGAAACATTAAAAAAAAAAACCGCTCCGTGTGAGCAATTAAGGATTTTTTTTTAAAAAAAAGTAACAATTTATTTGAAGGAGGGAAAAAAAATCTCTTTGTGTGAGTAGTTAAGATTTTTTTTTTTTAAATAAAAAAATTATTTGGAGGGAAAAAAAACAAAATAAAGTGGTTTTTTAAAGAAAAAAATTGCCATCATGTTTTAAAAAATAAAAAAGTGAATTTCTTATAAAAAAAAGTAAATTTTGAAATTTGGAAATTAAGAAGGACATTTTGGAAACACACAAATTTATCAACCAAGATGCCTTTTCTCTTTATATATCACTATACATCATCCAAACAATTAATTATATCATCCAACCAATTAATCATACTATCTAAACAATGGCTACTCACCAAGATAATTATTATTATAAAATAACGATAAAAAAATTTATGGATAATTAAAAATTAAAATTAAAAATATATTTTAATTATAAATTTAAGTTTTAAACACTGAAAAAATGCCATATCCACCTTTATCAACAGCAAAATCAATCCAGTAATCAGCGATCATATCAACCATTATCAACGACTTCCACCCATCAAACCACCATCGTCGTTGAATTCCTAATTTGCACCAAAATCAACAATAGAATTTTATCAAATTCAACAAAAACCATACAATTGTGAAGAATTGAGGAGAAGGAAAGAGAAAATCTAAGCAAAAATGGCGACTAAGGTTGGCGAAAGTTAGGTCGGCCATGGAAGCTAAAATGAGGAGAGAGAGAAATACGAACAAGATGAGAGTGTTTTTTTTCTATTGGAGGTGTTAGTGGAAGAAGAAATGCATGAGATTGATCATTGATGGACACGAAACATTGGGTGTGCACTCACACCCTATAGTTTGTGTTTACAATAATACATAAATTCATGTGTGTTAGATTTTTTATTTTTAACACGATAAGATATGGGGGTGCCTCACAAATCAACAGGAGGGTTGGGGGTGAGGATCGATCCTAGTCACACCGAAGGGAGATGGAGGGACCATCCATCCCTCCATTCCTTGTATGTTAATAGGTTTTTTTTTTTTTTTTTTTTTTTTTTTGTGGCAACCCATATACATACAACTTAATTGCCTTTTGTTTTAAAATGAACAAAATTGGTTTTAATAATTCTAAAGTTGGATGATTTTCTTTTAACAACAATCCCCTACTTTGCATTATCATTGAAAAATCCCAGCTTTAGAGGTATTTACTTTTATTAAGCCTATTAACCTTACATTACGTGTCATTACAATGTCGACCCAAAAAAAAAGATTAAAATAAATCCAAATTAACTCATAAATTTTAATTTAAATTAAATAAAAATAATTGATTAAAAAATTAAATGCCCACCAACCACCGCTGATGACCAACCCCTCCCTATCCCTACCCAAAAATGCCCCCCTCTCCAACCCCACACACTAGAAAACAGCACCCGGCCCCTCCCTAGCGCCACCCCAAAACTGTCCCGTCTCCCTAGCCCCACCTTTGAAATAGCCTCCCCTTGCTCTCTTTCACATCCCCACCTCGAAACAATCTTCCCTCCCTTTCCCCCACCTTCAAAAACCCAACCCCACCAACCAAAAACCTTCACCACCTTGATACCAAACCCAAGCACATTAACTCGTTATTCTAGTTGATGATGCAACTTTCGCTTCATGGGATATATTAAATTGTAAATAGGAGAGAGAAATTTTTTAAAAAAAAAATTACACAAATTCTTATATGTGGTCACACAATGTGGCCAGCCATAATGAGGGTTACTTCATTAGTATTATAGGGGTTACTGTAACACCCTAGAAATTCCTTTCCTTTAAAATACACTTTACTCTTTTTAAAATACGATTTAGGAATATCTAAGACATTACCGCCACCGTGAAAACGGGTAAGGCAATTATCAAAGACACACAGCGGAAGACTTGAAAGTCAAAACTAAGAAATAACACAATTTAAAAACCGAACTAAACAAAAGTAAAGTTGAAAATCAACAAAATCAAGTTAAATAAAATCCACTACAACTTGGAATCACTTAAGGCCCTTATTCAAAACCGATCAATCAAATAATAGTGTTAGTCCAATAATCAATAAAACAAAATGTCCAAACATAACTATTACACACCCTAGTGGAAACTAGCATAATTCTCTCTTCACTCATGCCCCATCATGAACATGCCTCAATACCTGAAAAGAGTATCTCTATTTGCCCCCACTACTCTCCATTAAAATGGATCATTGTAGGGCCAAGATAAAGACATAGCCAGACACAAACAATACACACAATCAGCAAAGCTGAGTACATAAGCGTATTTAAACACACTAACATGCAACTCCTAGCATCACACATACTTACCTCATTGCACCTGTTTACAAGCACACGCAACAAACAACCAGACTCTTTAACTGGACACTAAATAATTTATTTAGCGTTGATTACGCATCGAACGGGTTTCCAACTAAACCAAACCTACCTCAATAAATTGAGGCCCACTGACACGGGAGCTAACCGTGCCAGCATCACGTATGCCACATCCATTGGTGGCAGAATTCCAGCGCATAATAATAATAATAATAATAATAATAATAATAATAATAATAATAATAATAATAATAATAATAATAATAATAATAATAATAATAATAATAATAATAATAATAATAATAATAATAATAATAATAATAAAAGGGAATATACAGCGTCCTGTACTCCATTAGAAGTTATGGTTAAATATAAAACCCCATAACTCCCCCCATTTGTTCATACTCAAGGTATATACGTTCCAAGAGTTTTGGTGCGTAATCTCTTTCACTTTACGTTGTTTACATATTATTAGACTTGGTGATGACTCTCAAAGCATAACAATTCAATCATCAATAATAATTCAATCAAACAAACATACCAATTTAATTCTTGAATAATTAGTGACCACATATAATTTAATGTTGAACCCTTTTCAAATCTACCTCAGTGTCAAAGACACCTTAAACGCATAAAGTGCCAACAATCCTATCCCTCGGTGTTAAAAACACCTTAAGTGCACAAAGGCACCAACATACAATTTATTCCTTGTGTACATAGACACTTGTATAGCTCCTTTCTCATGCTTAAAGCATCAATAAAAATTATATGAACCATAATAAAATTCCTTTTCAATAATCCAAACATAATTAAACAATTAGTTTGATTAAACATGCTCTCTATCATGCCATAAATAAATATGTAGTCCATATAATCATGCCAAAATATAATTTTCCAATCCATAGATCATCACAAATAATTCATGCTTCACAATTCAATCACCAACACCAATAATTCACAATTCAATACATGAACCTTAGCATGATACTACTTGTAATTGATTGAAATTAAGCCTAGCATGATTCTACATCATCAAATATGCTAAGTACGCGAACGTACCTTGAATATGATCTTAAATTCGCCACAACTAGTAAAAATCGCTTACTTCAAAGTCTCCTACACATTAAAATTATAATAGTGTATCAAAGTCCACTCTAAACAAATTTCCAACAATATATACTATTTTAAAACCCTTCATAAATTAATTAGAATAAGATGAAATTATATTTAGAACACCATAATTAAGTCCCCTTTAATGGGTAATTTAAATTTCCTTTAAAAACATAAAATTTAGGTTTCTACATAAAATTCCTGCACTATTTTTATAATTAAAACTTGCTGAAAATTAGTCTTAAAGCACTTAAATTGAAGGTCTAAACATTAATACATCATATACTTTCATAATTTCATAAATCAAGAACCTAGGGTTTCAAAAATTGGGGCTTTTTAATTAAAATCAAATCTGAAAATTAATTAACATAATTACAACATTCAAACATCAAAATTTAATCCCAAAACTTATAATTTATAATTAGATCTATGCATAGATTAGATTAAGGTAAGAAAGATTAAGTTTTTTTTTTTTTTCGAGAGCCAAACACGACAGCAGCAGCCACCGCGGCAAGGCTAGGCTGCTGCCGCCTGCCGCCGCAGCTGCTGGCCGTGCGCCGGTGGCTGTGGTGGTGTGCGGTGGTGGTCCGGCCACGTGTGTGGCTGTGGTGGTGGCCGGCCGTGAGAAAGGGGAAGGGGAAGAGGAAGAAAAAAAGAAAGAAAAGTAAGGAGAAAAGGGGAGAAGCTTACCTTGGGTTTTCTCCACTCTGGGCAAAGTTGATTTGCCTCATAAGTGGGATATTTATACCCCTTCTCTACCAACCCTTTTACCCTAAACTTTCCTCTTTTAATTTTCCTAATCCCTTCCCAAATAAAACTTGTTAAAATTAAACTTTCTTAAATTAAAACCCCATCTTTTAAAATAAGATAATTAAATAAACTTTCCTTTTATAATAATATTAATAAAATGCTTTAATTAAAATGATTATAACTAATTAAATATTTCATTAAATACATACTTTAAATAAAATACGTATAAAAATACGGGGTATTACAGTTACTCGGTTAGTATTATAGGGGTTACTTCGTCTGTGTCATAAGGGTTAATTGGTCGGTGTTATAAGGGTTACTTTGTCATTGATAAAGGGAATACTGGTCACACACAAGACAGGCTAAAAAAAGTATTATAAGTAGAGTTGGTATGAAAGAGAAATCATAAATTATTAATGGATCTTTACTAAACAATGAAGTGATGTAATTATTATAAACAAAATTAAAAAATAAAAAAATAAAAAAAAAATAAAAAAAGAAGAAGAAGAAGAAGAAGTATTGTGATTATTACAAAACGCAGGGAGTATTAATAATGTATCTTAGCTACCTTTGGACAAATTTTTATTATTTTTGACTAATGCCTTTGGAGTTTGGACAGTTTTAGAATAGCTATTTATCACGGAGTACTCTTGTACATTGTCCATTGGATTTTGCACAATGAATGGGCCTCTTTAGGCCTTCATCCTTAGACAGGGCTCATAGGCCTTATCATGATGACTGCTGCATTATGCCCAAATGGTTTGTAGCATGGACCAGGTCTCGTCTTTAAGCTTTTGGAAACCAAATAGTAGTACTAATAATAAAAATAAATTAAAAAAAAAAAATTAAAAAAAAATTAAAAAAAAATACTCGATAATAATTTATCTTTTTTATAATAATTGACACACTTAAATATCATCAAAAAATTATTAATTTGATTATGATTTTTTACCAACGTATGTTAAAAGATATCTGAGGTAAATTAATTTAAATAAGTAA
Organism: Chenopodium album; assembly: GCF_948465745.1. Classification (NCBI taxonomy): domain Eukaryota; kingdom Viridiplantae; phylum Streptophyta; class Magnoliopsida; order Caryophyllales; family Amaranthaceae; genus Chenopodium; species Chenopodium album. The sequence continues at coordinate 24,578,153 of NC_137856.1, forward strand.
CAATACATTGATATAGCATTTCATAATAACAACTTTTTTACAGTATAATTTTACTAAAATAATACGAAGTAATTTATATTTAAAGTCCTTGTCAATATATATATATATATATATATATATATATATATATATATATATATATATATATATATATATATATATATATATATATATATATATATATATATATATATATATATATATATATATATATATATATATATCAGTGCCTTTTTGGTGCAGCAAAAATAATGGGAGTTACTGGTATTGTCAAGGTTACTTGTATTTTTCAGGTGTTACTTTTTTTTTTTCCCAGGAGTTACTTGTATGATTACTTATTTAGGGGTTACTTATAATTTTTTTTTTCAAGAGTTATTTGTATGGATTACTTATTCAGGGGTTACTTGTTTTATTTTTTTTCAGGAGTTACTGATTACTTGTAGTTTTTAGGGGTTACTTGTTTTTTTAAAGGGTTACTTGTATGGATTACTTATTCAGGGGTTACTTGTATGAGTTAATTCAAGAGTTACTTGTATGATTAATTATTCAAGGGTTACTTATATGAGTTATTAGCTTATTTAAGGGTTACTTGTATGCATGGGTTACTTGTATGAGTTACTTATTCAAGGGTTGCTTGTACGTATGCCCTATACCAAACCAGTAACACACTACAAGTAACCCCAACCAAAATCAGTAACACCCTACAAGTAACCCCTGACCAAAACCAGTAACATCGTACAAGTAACTCTTGAAGAAAAAAAATTGTATTCTGGGTTACTTGTTTCAATTCTGGAGTTACTTGTATTCTGGGGTTACTTGTATGGAACACTTGAATGGGTTGAGTAACCCCAGATCAAAATCTCGTACCAAACCAATAACACCCTACAAGTAACCCCTGACCAAAATTAGTAACACTTATACAAGTAACCCCATAATACAAGTAATACCTACAAGTAACCCCTGACCAAAACCGGTAACACCCATACAAGTAACCCCAGAATATAGGTAACACCTACAAGTAACCCCTGACAAAACCAGTAACACCCATACAAGTAACCCCAGAAACAAGTAACACCTATAGTAATACCATACAAGTAACCCCTGCCACACCATGTGGTCAGCCGCATACAAAAATTTGTGTATATATATATATATAAAGTCAAAAGAATGCGTTGCTAATTGTGTTAAATTTGACTGTGTCAATTAGAGTTGAAGCCAAATGGTTTTGACCGGGGTTACGACCCTCTTGTAGTTGTGGCCCAATTGAGTTCAGTTCCACTGCCTAATTTTTTTTTTATATCTTGGTCTAAAATAGTAATAAATTTGGCCCCGATAATTTTTGTTCCTAGTTGTGCCCCCGATGTCAATTATTATGAAACAAAGGTAGTACTGTAATAGCAATAATAGTAGGAGTAATAAGATAAAATGTACTCTGCCACATATGCTAGAATTCAACAACTATGATTATACAAAGTGTAGAATACAGTGTGCTAAAATAGGCAGTTGAGCTGGAGATTAATGATCATCGATTTCTATGAACAGTAATAATAACCTTAAATTTATAAGGGAAGTGAGTAATTTGCTTTGGGGAACGAGAATAATTTGATAATAACCCTATTATTTAATTAATCAACTAATAAAATAGTCGACAATAATTTACCTTGCTGGCTTTATATGATACCCAAAAGATTTACTCTTAATTGTTTAGTTGTCTTAAGATTAGATCAGAGGAACCCAAATCTTAATTAAAGCCACCCTTTTTTTTCTTAACAAAATATAGGGTAGCATATCTAAATGCTTAGGGAGCTAGTTAGCTAGGTGTGAAATGACAGGCAAACCCCTTTGCTATTTGTGTGTAAATTATGTGAATAATTGAATACTGTAATAATTAGTCCATGTTCACTTCACTTTATTTTCGTTGGACAGAAAATATTTTTACTGGACTAAAATTATTATTGCTGAGCTAACTAAAATTAATTTAATGAACTGAAATATTTTTGCTGAACCGAAATTATTTTTTTTTTACTGATTTTTTATTATATATTTTTTTTAAAGTTACTGACTTTTATAGAACTGAAATTAATTTTATTGAATTTGACTTATTTTACTGAACTGAAATTATTTTTATTGAATACTAGGTTAGATCCCGTGCTATACACGGTTTTTTCAATCTTTGTTACGAAGTGTCAATTTAAAATCTATTTTTTTTATTTTATTTTATCTCAAATCAAGCTACTTATTTTTTTTATCTTTTTTTAATACATATTACTTTCTTCTATTTTGAAGCTTGATGACATTTTTTTTTTTTTTTTTTTCAAATATGATAATTTTTCATTCACCAACTATGTTAAGTTGAAAATTATATATTCATGATTTTTTTTTTTTACTATAAATAATCATTTTAAATTAGAAAGCAAAACTAATACGGAGTATAGGAATTTATTTATACAAAGATATGGTTAGATATTTAAGTTTATAAATATATTATTCTACGATTTTTTTCCTTAAACTTTGAAAGTAAATATTTTGCGTATATTTTCTATCAATTTTAAAAGTTTTATTTTTTTTTAAAAAAATATACTAAGGACACACCAGAAGATGACAAGTGTCATTGCTGGTGTGTCTTTTAGTATATTGTTATTGATGATTATTTTTTAAAGGTGAAGTGAATAGGGCCTTATTTTCATATATTTCTTAATAGATGCATATTTTTTTTTTTTTATGTAATTTAGATATATTAATTGACCAAATTTGATTATTAATATTACTTTGTTTCAATTTATTTGTAACATTTACCTTAAATGGATATTACAAATTATTTGCAACAAATGTTTTCTTTCCTTTTTTTTAACATTTCATTTTATCTCACAAACCACCTTTACCTAAATGTTAATGAATGTCAAATTATTGCAAATGAAATAAAACAAAGGTAATATATGAATTTAATGGTTCATTAACACACAAGTTCAATCAAAATGGTACATCTATTTAGAAACAAATATAGCAGAAATTACAACCAACTAAAATCATCATTGAGGTTAATTTTGGTAATAAAGATGCAAAAATGGCACATTGGCTTTGTTGGAAAATGGGAAGTCACATGGGAAGAAATTAACTCTCATGTGACCACATGGTTAAGGATAGTCCCATGTTAATAATCTTTGGAAATAAAGAGGGATCAATGAGGAGGATGGAGTCAAACTACCTATGCCTTATCTCTCTCTGACTAATTAGTCCTTATTGTTATGTGGACATCCATTGACACCGAAGCTAACAAATACATTAAATCAAACACTTAAAAGAGGTCCCACTTCCTTCTCTCTCTCACACCTGGTTCCCTTGTCCTTTAGTGAATCTAGCTATAAGAATAAAGTACATTTGCTGGTCATTCATTTTCTCTTCTTCCCCCCCTAGTTTTTTGGACATACACTTGACTCGACCACCAAATATATGTATCTAAGTGTTTTTTTACTTACATAATTAAAATATTGAGACACAAATGAATCTGGTCTCTAACTAGTTGACTTAGGCCTCAATAATCTTTTAGGTTGAAATTTGCTGAATTGAAATTTGTTATGCTAAACTGAATTGAACTAAATTGAAATTTGCTGAACTGAAATTTGTTGAACTAAGGGCCTATTCTGATTTACTGAACTGCACTGAACTGATTGGAGCTGAAATGAATTGATTGGAGCTGAAATGAACTGAACTGAATAGAGTTGGAATGAATTGTTTATGAGAGAGGGAAATTAGGAACTGAACTGAATAGATTGGAGCAGAACTGAACAGAATTGAACTGAATTGGAATTAAGCTGAAGAGAACATGTCCTAAATTGAACTGAATTGAAATTTTCTAAATTGAACTGAACTAATAAAGTCTGCATAGAAGTCCAAAAGAACAAGGTCTTAGTTCAAGTTTAATTGTTTTGTTATGAGAGTGGAGAAAAAGAATATGAGATAATTTTCTGAGCCTAAGATTCGTACTCATCATAATATGTCATTAAACTGATGGCAATAAAGGATATGGGTCAAAGTAACTCTGAGATCTTAAGAATCATAGTTAAGGAGATTTCTACTTGACATCTTATCGTCTTGCTAAACCATACAGAAAAAACTTTGTATATTGACACCTTATAATCTTGCTAAACCACATAGAATAAGCTTGGTATATGTTCGAATTTAACATGAATTAATTCACTCAATCACAAGCAGTGGTAGAGCCACATTGCTTTAAGTGGGATCCCTTAACCCCACTTGAATTTGCAAAACAGAAATTTTCAATTTTAAAATTAGGGAGTTTCTCATATTTTCTATCAAAATTTGATCATAACAGAATCTAAGCAAATAAATTTTGACCTCACTTGATTATATGTCTAGATTCGACATTAGTCAATAGACAAAAATTCTACTAGTTACGAAATACATTAGTGAAACAACTCGTAAAACACCTAACAACTAACCTATCATTGCAAAACGGGATCAAAATAAGCATGTAACATGAGTATAGTTCTTCAGTTCATCGTTGAAATCCTTTCAACTACACCAAGTAAGCTCAATAAACGTGTTTAGTTCAATTAGATGCTTCAATTAAAATATCCGAATCCAATGAATCATTAAGCAAAAAATATCCACACTAGTATAGACAAATGTCTTTCATATAAAAGTGGTATTTCTTAGCTTAGTTGTTCATGCTAGCAATATTAGTTATCCTTTTTAAGGGAAGAATAATAAGGGTTGGCAGCCCTATATTTGGGTTTTGGGTTAGGGAGAGATTAGACGGTTGGGGTGAATACACAGAATTGAAGCTGCCTAGTGCTGGAATCTTAGATGGGCAGACTGCTGCTACACATAACATTATAGTCCTGCCATGCCAATATAAAGCAGACTCTGTACATATATAATAGTCCTGTCATACAACAAACAAAATTATAAAAATAAATATCATATGATAGGACAAATAACCACATTTCAAATTTTATCCATATAATATTGCTCATTTTTTTTTATATTAATTTTTTTTTTGTAATGTAATGAATATAATATAATACTCCGTAGTGATTGATAGATTGTAGTAAATGCAATTATTTCTCTAGTTTACATTATTTTTACTGGTATCAGATAGGCTGGTAGTACTTTTAAAGTTTTAATTTAAGATCAAATAAATATGATCGACATTTTACACTTTGCTGCCTTCTTTACCGTTATAAATCCATTTTGCATTTCATCTTATTTATATGACTGTATATGTCAATGAGTTGTAGTACTACTAGTATATTAGGGTCTGTTCTAATAATTGACTAAACTGAACTGAACTTATTATTTTATGAGAGGAGCATATTAGGAAATGAACTGAACTGAACTTAAGCTAAAGAGAATCGGCAGTATGTTGTTTTAAATATTCCACCTTTATCATTTATATAGATGCATGCATGTATCAACTATTGGACTAACCTACTTATAGATATGTACTCAATTTTGACGGTTAATATGATTAATTATTTATGGAGTATTATATAATTTAAGTGTACCAAAACTATTTCACATAATAATATTTGTTTGGTATTCATTAGTTGTAAATTAAGGGTCTGTTCATATTACTTAATTTCAGTTCAGTTCAGTTCAGCTCCAATCAGTTCAGTTCAGTTCAGCTTAGTTCAGTAAATGTGAACAGACCCTAAGTCAAAGCTAGCTAACATATGAATAGAAAAATCAAAGTGATACATTTATGTTGATATGGAAGGATTAATATCAGCAAAAATCTCATCATCTTCCTAATGGTTGTAATGCTTCACCGCCTTGCCTTATGCAATAGGCCTAACAAACGTAATTAGGCCTTGTTCCGTAATATTAAATCATACCCTTGATGCCTATGAAGAATTTTGCTAAGCTAATTGTGGATGTAATTGTTTCCAGTAGCTATAATTATGAAGATATATAATTAAAGTACTTCAGTAAAGTAGTTATTGACTAACTCTAACCTATGAAAATAGATATTTTATTTCCTAAAAAACACAACAAAAAAAATTATTCAATGACTACTTTTAATTTTACAAAGCTAATAAGGTTAGTTTTCAATAAAAGTTATCTTCATTATTACATTATGAAACACTCAAAGTAATGGTTTGATTTTTTTTTTTTAAACCCCTAAATGTTACTAAAAATCTAGTGTAGTAGAACATGTCCTTTGGGTGTGTTTTATTCACCCGATTTTCACTAATCTATACTTATCTTAACTTATTATCTGAACTTATTAGACCTTATTAGAACTTATTTAACGTGTATACCCTTATCAGAACTTATTAAACCTGAAATGAACTCACCTGAACTTATTACACCTAAAATAAGTGAGAATAAGGTAAATAGAACATACCCTTAATCATTTGAAAATTGATTGGTGGTTCACTACAAGGGAGAAATGTTTTTCCGATCTCCATATATGTTTGAGGTTCTGTCTAGAGAAGTAACTAATGTATGTTTAGGTCTAGGTTATGCCCTAATTTAGTACAAAAACTTATCAGTTATAATTTTATAATTTCATGATTCAATCTTTCCTTTATTAAAATTTGATTTTCACATTGTCATTTTTGAACATGAAATATGACTTAGATTATTGGTAAGGCATCTAGCCAACTATAGTGTAACTGAGGCTGCATGAATCCTACATCCATCATCATTACAATTTTTTTTAAGTAATTTGATGACATGTGATAAATTACTCGTACATAACATATCCCTAGGCATTTAACCATCAGCTTATGAAATAATAAAACCAATGAAGAATGGAGAGCATCGTATAGCAGTAACTTGTAAACTTCTTGAATGATATAAATGTTATACGGAGTACTTAGTATAGATTTCATACGACATAGCTAGCCTCACACTACGGACTTGTTCTCTTCACCTGAAACAAGGAGATCTGGTCTGTTTTTATAAGGTCTGATCTGATATGATCTGAATTTTTATTAACTGGTCTGGTCTGATCTGAGTAAATAATTTGACTAAACTTTGACCGCACTTTAATACTAATTTTTAAAGAAAAAATTATCAAAATAGATCTTGATAGATCCGTCCAATTATGAACTTTTAAAATATGTAAATTTCATAATTTTTTGTAATATAATATTAACGATATTTAGCAATAAGTAAATGATGATTAAAATTTTTGATCTGGTCTGATTTGAATGTTTCTGGTCTGCTCTGATATAATCTGAGCTGAATTTATTAAGAAATAAGTAACAGGTACCTGAAATAAGTTGAAGAGAACATGTTCGTACTCATGTTGAATGATCTTTTTACATAACTTAGGCGATAGTATACTAGTATTGTAGTAGCAACAACAAAAATGCTATGCTCTACTAAAAAGCAATCGTACTTAACAATTAAATTAGCTACATTAACCACCACCGTGCCGTAATCTGTATCTATGAAAGATTATAGTTTTGATGAGACGGAATTGGATATGTGGTATGTAATAAAAAAAATCGACAATATACAATCAGAGAGGTAAGCTTGAAGGATGATCAATGCTCACAATGAGAGTTATCAAGATTAAGGGCCTGTTCTCATTGACTGAACTGAACTGAACTGAAATGAATATTTTATAAGAGAAGGAAATTAGGAGCTGAATTGAACTGAACTCAGCTGAACTGAACTGAACTAAACTGAATGAATTTCAACATAAGAGAACAGGCCCTAAGTATATTACCTTTATCCAAGAACACTAATTACACAAGACTTATAAGCTCATGTTCAACGATAATTATTATATCTCCCTTAGCAATCTTGTCTTTATAGATCTCTTCAATCTAAATATAATGTAGTGTTCATTCTATATTTCCTAATTGCACTAAGCTAAATATATTTATCCCTTGAAAACGTTGAAAAGTCATCAAAAATCTTTAATCAATATTCTATATACTTGTAGATGTTAGCTAGGATTAAAGCTCCATAGGAAGCTTCATAGTTTGGCCCTTAGCTCTACTTACTATTCTTGTTTGAACAAATTAAAATACTCACATTGATCATGCAATGTTACTAGATCATGGAGTACCAGATTCGATTTCTTTGGCATCACATATAATAACTATAATATTTTCTTTTGGTAAATTAGGAAATTGAATTTCTTTTTCTTATTTAAGTCCAATAATTCTCTTATTTTTCATTTGAAACAATATAATTCTCTTATTATTTTCAAAGCTTTGCCACTTTAGCCATGCACTTAAATATAAATATTAATTGGGTGGTTTATGGTTAGGGTATCTCTTCATTCATTCTATAATTCCAGCTTTTATTAATAAATAAATCAATCATAATCATACAAAAATAATCCATATAATCATCCACATATCCATAATATATATGCATAAGTAATAAGACTAATAACCCACATATTATATGTCAATTATGCGTTATCGTTCCAAACTTCCAATCCATATAATTATTAAATATAACCACCATCACTTATTCGTTTTCAATTATATGATATGGTCATTAGATTGATTACATACTTATTAGGAGTTAGGATTCATTTTGTAGCCATAAAATCACTATTCATGCTTATTACGCCATAATTGATTTATAATTCAAGTGTCAAAGCAATTATAATGATCAAATTAATTATTCAAACATCCCTTTTTATCTTTTTTTTTTAAAAAAAAAAGGATAAATCTTTCTCCATCTCTTACTCTTTTTTTTTTTTTTTTTTTTTTTTTTTTTTTTTTTTTTTGACAAAGACATCTCTTACTCTTTGCTCCATTTTCTTTTTCAAAGTCAAAGTTCATGAACTTTTGAATTCACATCGTCTTATGAGAAAAAAAACATAGGTGATTTATAATTCTAGATCAAAACAGTCAATATAATGATGATAAAATTAATTAAGTAACGAAATATAAATGTAAGTAAAATACGTTCCTTCAATCTCACATTGTGATAATAACGATACAATAATAATATTTGACGGCAGGGTTTTCTCCTTTAACACAATCTAGGTTTTCCGACTTGGGCCTGTTCACATTTACTGAACTGAACTGAACTATAAATTGAGCTGAAATAAATATTTTATGAGAGAGGGAAATTAAGAGTTGAACTAAACTGAACTGAACTGAACTGAACTGATTGGAGCTAAACTGAACTGAACTAAACTGAAATTAAGTAAATATGAACAAACCCTTCGTTCCTGGACGTGTTGTGTAGGCTGCGGCTCAGCAAAAGCGGGACAAGTATGGAGCGCATTGCAGGGCTATTGACTATGGTTTCTTTATTTCTTTCTCCTTTTCTTCATTGTGGAAATTAAAAAAGGATGTTGTTGCGTTGTTGAAGCGGGTTCAAGCGTTCACTAGGACTTGGATATTGATGTTCATGCAGCTACTCACATGTTCAACAGGATCGGGTTCGCTATACCTGGAAGGGGTAGGAGCCCAAATTGTATCTCAGCTTTCCACTAATTTTTTGTAATTCAATTGACTTTGTAGGTTTTTGTTATTTTTAATTTCTAAAATTATAGGGAGTAATAATAATAATCATAATAATAAGAGGAGGAGAATTTATATAAAATAATATTATGCTATATGAAGCCTGTAGTACTCCGTACAGGGCGTACACGTTAGTCATATGCTAATCTTCCCCTCATTTTCTTAAGTAATGGACAGCTTATTCACTCACATGTGTATTTATATTTTCTTTTAACAATAATACTTTCTACAGCATTATTTTAGTTTTTCCCAAATCATAAAGCTTTTTATATAATTCCATAATTTTGTTGAGAGTTTAAATTCAATTAATTGAGGAAATGAGGAGTCATGCTATGTTGATATGCATATTTATTATATAATCATACCTTCACAAGTTCTCTTATCCCTACCATGATCTCTACCTACTAAAACGGGTTCATCATTAATCAACATTAATAAATTTCCAATAAATAAAATTAGAAAACATTAATTTGTTCTTGAATGGATGAGAAATATGGAGTAGGGGTGTCAGTTTGGAATTTGGATAATCGGATTGGGTCTGATATGGTCAGGTTGAGTAAATTTTTAAAATTGAGTTATACTAAATTATGTCCACGCGAGTCCAAATCTGAATCGGATATTTTTCGGGTTGGTTTCGGATCGGGACACCTCTAATACGGAGTACAAGATGATCTTTGAGATATGTCAATCAAGATAGAACTAATTAGCAGGCGCGGTCAGAAATAGCTAGGTGATTAATACGAGTATTGTAATAGGTACAGTATGATAATATGTAAAGTAACACTAGAGTTACCACAAGTACTAGCAGTCATAATTGAGTTTTTAGGTTGTTGCAAGTAAAATTCCATACATAAATGAAGTAAAGCCGTTGCTAATGTCCCATCATCACGTTTTGGAAATAGATTCACTGCTGACTTACGTCTATCCTGACTTAGGTGCACGTTCCTAGACACGAAGAAAATATGCACCAGTGAAATACTGTTACTCTCTCCGTCATACGGAGTTATAAATACAGAGTACATAAAAGTCTAATTGAAAATGAACTCATTGAAATTGTTGAAAATTACTTCCTGCATTCTAACCAGTTATAATTAGGGACTTGCTTATAAATATTATAAATACTAGTTTGATCATTGGATATAAAATATGAAAATAGCTTGACTAAGGTGCTTATGAATTTATGATGCGAGTCGAGTTCGAGTTTGGGGTAGCTGGACTCGAAACTCAAACTCGACTCGCTAACATATCGAGTCAGACTTAATCGAGTCGAGTTTTGACCGAGTTGAGCTTTCACCAAATTTGATCGAGTCGAGCTTTGACTGAGTCGATCTCGAGTAGCTTACAATTTGATCTGTTTTAGGGCCTATTCTCATACGTTTATTTTCAGTTCAGTTCAGTTCAGCTTCTAATTTTTTTCTTTTATAAAATATTTATTTTTGTTTAATTCAGTCCAGTTCAGCTCAGTTCAGTTCAGCTGAGTTCAGTCAAAGAGAACAGACCTAAAACTCTCTATTTAGTGTAACATCTCTTCTTAATTTTGTAATTTGAGAAAAATACATGTGATGATACGAGAATATAAATAATGTTTACTATGTATTTATTAATTATCAAGGAAAAATTGCGAAAAATAATACAACCTTTAGGCGAATCATACAACCTTTTGATTAAATTTTAATAATATAACCTTTGGGGGTGTTGATTTTAAACAAAACAAAAAACTTGTAACCTGATAAACAGGTCACCTTTGACACGTGTCATTATGTAATTTGTCTAAACATTAAAATTAGTTTTTTTTTTAAAAAAAATTAATTTAAGAAAAAATAAAATATAACCCCCCTACCGCTCAGCTCCATGTCCAACCCCTCCCCCGCTAGCCGCCGGTGACTAGCCCACCTCCCCGACCCTGAGCCTACCTGCTCGCCCATCCTTAATCTCCGTCCACCGGCATATCCCTGAACCTACTCTCCTCCACGACCCTACTCTCTTCTTCACACATCAAGCTCGCGCCTCGACATCACCATCAATCATAAATCTCAACAAATCAATGGTGGAGGGCGAAAATGTTGAAAATTAGTGGCAAATTGCTGAATGGGGATGGCAAATTGGTGGTAATTGGTGGCGTTGGTTGTGATTTGGTGCGTAATTGGGGACTTAGTGATGCGGGTGCGAGAAGAAGGACAGAGTAGCATGGGTGTTGGGTTCGTGAGGTTGGTGTGCTGTGTGGGAGTTTTTGGTGATCTTGGTTGGTTGCGGTGGTCAGGAAAGGTGGAATGGGGGTTGTGGTGGTCGGGAAAGGTGGAGTGGTTGGCTATGGTGGTTGGGAAAGGAGGAATGGTGGCTGCGGTGGTCGGGAAATGTGTAATGGTGGGTTATGTGGGAGTTTTGGCCTGGTTGTGGAGGTTGGCAGCAGGGTGGTCGGGAAGGGGAAGGTCCAATTCTGGTTATGGGGGTTGGCAGCGAGGCTGGCAATGGTACAATGGTGGTGGGGATGGAAAGAGAGGGTGGAGCAATGGTGGTTTATACGTGTTTAGGGAAGGAGAAAGAAAATAAAAATTAAAAAAAAACTATTTAAGCCAATCATATAATGACATGTGGCAGTGGTAACTTCTTTATCAGGTTGCATTCGGTTATGTCTTGTTTAAAATCAACACCCCCCAGAGGTTATATTATTAAGACTTAATCAAAAGGTTGTATTATTAAAAAAGAACCGCCTAAAGGTTGTATTATTTTCCGTAATTTTTCCAATTATCAATGTAAAAAAAGTATTAAAATATTTTAATTTTTAGTAAATATAATATTATATAAGGGAATTCGAGCTTCTTAATTACGAGCTTTCGAGTCGAGTACTAAGCTACTCAACTCAACTTATTAACAACTCGAGTCGAGTTTTGACTGAGACAAACTCGAGTAGCTCACGGATTGTCCCGTCTCATAAGCACCCATGAGCTTGACCAAGAAAATGAGCTTGGGAAAACTAATTGGCTTGAGAAAAAATTGCCAAAAGAAGGGGAATGTTACATTAAAAGGAAAAAAAAAAAAATCTTCCTACTAGTTTATTAAAATAGCTAGCTAATAGCTAATTATTGGAGCACAATGTCACACAATTTTTACAATGTCTCGATACAACAAGTCCTATAAGAGACAACATCTCTATGTCAATGAATCTGTCTGATGTATAAGTTTCTGGTGTAGGTTAACGTAATTACGTGTTGTTTCCTCTATTTATAAGCTAGTTCTACACATAAGGAAGGCTGTCGTGGATCGAGTCTAAGAAATTCAAGCACTGTGCCGCAGGAGATTGGTGCTCATCTTGTGACATGTTTTATCAAAGTCAGCTCAACATTGCTCAAGTCGGGAGGTTCCATTCACCATCAACAAAGGTCCACCATTTCAACTGTAGCGCAAGGGAGCCGTCACAGCTAGGTTTGACACGGGTATAAAGGGTTGTTAGATGGTGGGACACTCCAAGAGTGTGGATGGTGTGGCAACCATGAGAATAGACGAGTGAGCTCGGTGGGGAAACGCCTTTCGACGGGATTGAAGGGTATGTTCGTGACTACTACCTGAACCAGTTTAAGGGGGACATGTTGAGCAATCAGAGAAGGGACAATGTGCAGAAACACAAAAGGCGGCAACAATTAGGGTTTTTAAGAGGAGTTGCAATGTGGTGCTAAGGAGGGGTACCCATTATTTTAGCATCTGGCTTCATAGTTGCTCAAGCGTGTTGCATGCATCTCACTTGTGTTGTATGAGAGCGACCAGATGCCGTATTGTGCAGTATGAAGCGACATGGAGCTAACCTTGGAGTGCCAAATAAAGCAACGGTGTTTGTGTTGTTGTGACTTAGGTGAGGGAGCTTGTCATGTGCGGACAATTTATTTTCGTGATGTCCCGGTACAGCAAGTCTCATATGAGGCAACCTCCTTATGCATGTTTGCCTTATTGATGCATGTGTTAGTAATACAATTAAAATAATTTATCGGGTGTTAATTAGTTCCTCTATTAATTAGCGTGTTGCGCATAAGGGGAAGGTTGGCCTTGATCAAACCTCATGATTTTAGGCGTCACACGGGCATTCTATACTCGTCCCATGATAACAAGCTAGCTAGAAAGAGAGATTTAATTAGCTTGAAATTTATGTGGCATGACAAGCTATTTATACCATTGCAAATGCTCCGAGGAAATCTAAAATCCACTACACGTACAAATCACCTTAAAACTAGTTACATCGCAGTTTCGATCAATGATCGCCCTAATATAAGCTTAGAAATAATTCAAGAAATCTAGGATATTAACACTAGTACAAATCACCTTAAAACTAGTTCGATCGCAGGTTCGATCAACGACCGCCTTAATATAAATATTTATCCGAAGCAATATGTGAGTTAGCACTAGTTCGGCTTGAGATCCACTGCTGAATATTTGTTTTAGCAAAAAATATTCATATGGTCTTTTAGATACTTCCGGAGATTATGAAACCCTAAATCTTCAAATTTTGGTAGACGAACAAAAATAAGAAATTAGCTTAATAGAATAACCACTATCTTAAAGATGGGATTAATTTATTGAAAGCAATCAAAAAGTTTTTGGGGCTTACCACCGGTAAAACACCGGTGGAAAACCCTACAAAGATTCAAAAGTGAGACTAGATAGAAGAAAAAAGATATAAAAGTAAATATGAAAGGAGAAGAGTGAAGGAAAACCTTCAAATAAATAGAAAAGATCTAGCAATAGAGGCTAGAAAACCCTTCCAAGGGAAAAACTCTAAAGAGAACCAGAAAAACACTCTCAAGTAGGGGTGAGCAAACCGGGTACCCGGTCAAAATTTTAGGACCCGGACTTGGAATTGGTTGGAATCGGGTCCTAAAATTCGGAACCGGAATTGAAATTGGTTTAACCGGGTCCTAAAGTTTAGGAATTGGAATTGGAACCACCGGGTACCGGTTCCGGTTCCGGTTCCGGGTACCCACTTATGTATGTAATTGTTAAAATATAATACAAATTACAATTCTTATTTTAATTAGGTTCATTTTTAGCGTTTAATACTTATATTATGTATGCATTAAACTATTTGTATTTATGTTAGGTATTAACAATACTTTTTTTATTTTACAAATTATATGCATTCAACATATTTTAATTATTTAAAATTTATTTAGTTTATAATATATTGGGTAACCAACCGGTTCCGGTTCCAAAAAGTTGAGAATTGGAATTGGTTATAACCGGGTCCTTAATTTACTATCCGGAATTGGAACCACCGGGTCCAATTTCAGTTCCGGACCCGCCAATTCCTAACCGGTTCCAATTCCAATTCCGGGTACCCGGAATTTTTGCTCACCCCTACTCTCAAGGAGAAACTCTTTAGGGAGCCTAACTCAAATCGGTTATAGTTGTGCTAAAAATTGAATTATGACTTACGAAAAAAAAAGGATATATTTCATTTTTCTAAAAATTATGAGTTCCAAGTTCCTACTAGATACCAACATGCCACATTGGCCAAAAATCCATGTCCTTTTTTTTCCCTCTTTTTTGACTTAAATATGTCTAGTTTTCATATCAAATGGATGAACCCAAAAAAAAGTTATCCTTGAACAAAGTATAATTGTGAAAAATAATCCTTAAAAGGAGAAAAAATTAGCTTTATTTTATACAGTGTTCAATATTTCATAATGAGAGAATATAAACATAATATGTACAATATCTTGTAATTTACTCCATAGTTTATTTGTAGACAGGTTTTGGTTGTGAGTTCAGAGTGTGTATTAATCTTTGCTCTTGGAATCAGTGTTGAATAGGAATCTTAGCATTTTCTTATTTGTTAAGTGGATCCATCATAACTCTCATTACCATGAATTAGGGAAAAGCATTTCACTCTTAACAATATATTATTCTTAATTATTTGGCTTTTTCTTTTTAATTATTATTTCTGATAACAATTAATATAACTAACCCTGCAACTCTACAGAAATCTGCATGGCAAAAGTGTACTGTCACAGAGATTGTTAAAGAGGTGAAATTTTTTTATATCAAAAAAATCAATCATAAAAATAAAAAAAAAATGGTAAAAATAAATAAAAATAAGCAGAGCATCACTTGTCTTTTAGCTCCCAAGTGTGTCCATGTGCAGTTCTGTTCCCGTATAGTTAAACACAATCGTAGCTAATCTGTTTCGGCCTTACTAGACCAGTAAGTTTTTTTAACCGGAACTTAACGATTGTATTGTATACAATATTTTTAATCACCGTAACACATAGTGACTTTTAAATGATACAAAGAGACTAAAACGTAAATGATACAAAGAGTGTTACGAATACAAACAATACATCCGTTGTATATAATCAACGTAACACATAGTGACTTTTAAATGATACAAAGAGACTAAAACGTAAATGATACAAAGAGTGTTACGAGTACAAACAATACATCCGTTGTATATACAAGAGTCCATACCTTACAAAAAAGAAAAAAAATAAAAGGTTAATAACTCAAAGCATGATTTAAAACAGAGCTAAACCAAAAAACACCCAAAAAACCATCTACTTTCAGGCTCTCCTTTATAAACTTGGAAAAACTACATTCACCCACCAGTAATCAACCCTTTTCTCTCTTTCTCTCTCCTCATTTCTTTCTCTCTCTTCCAAAAAAACAAGATCCTTTCATTATCTCATTATAGCACAAAAATCCCAAAAATAAAGAAAAAAAAAATGGTGTCACCTGAAAGAAGTAGATCAATGGGAGAAACAGCGACAACAACAACGACGACGATGACGACGACAGCGACAATGACGAGTCCGAGGATCTCATTTTCAGCAGAGTTTATGGATGATGACAGTTTCATCTCCATAAGCCCGGGTTCGTCATTAGATAAAGATGACCAAATCGAAATCGAAAGGGAGATAGTTAAGAATGCAGCAGCAGAGTTTGAGTTTTTATCAGGTAAAAACAGTTTAGATGCAGGTCATTCAACAATGTTGACAGCAGATGAACTTTTCTTTGAAGGGAAACTCCTGCCTTACTGGCAAATCAACCATGCAGCTGAGAAACTCACTAGAATCAACCTCAAATCGTCGTCGCCCGAGGACGATAACCCAAGCAACACTACCATTCGAGAGTCCTCCGGGAAACTGAAGCTAAAAAACAATAACATCACTACAACAACTTCTCCCAGAGACCAACAGGCGAATGCGAGTGCGATAATGCTTGGGAGGGACCAGCAGGAGCCGAGGATATGGTTTGTGGACGATGACCCGTCACCGAGGCCGCCAAAATGTACTGTTTTGTGGAAAGAATTGCTTAGGTTGAAGAAAACAAGGTCTTCTACTTTGTCCCCTTCTTCGTCGTCGTCTTCGTCGTCGTCGTCTTCGAGTTCTTTAGGAGATGCTGCTGCAATGGAGGAGAAAGAGAAGGAAAAAGATAGTGGGTTAAGTACTAGAGAGAAACATATTAAGAGGATTAAAAAGGGATTAGAGAGAACTAGATCAGCAAGTATGAGGATTAGGCCAATGGTTAATGTACCTATTTGCACTCAGAGTGGTAAGAGCAGCTCATTGCCTCCTTTGTTTCCTCTCAAGAAAAACAAGATTGATAGGTAAAATTTGGATTTTTTTTTTATTTTTAATTTTTTGGGTTTTTGGGGTTTAGTTCTCAATCAGCTTGTGAATCTGTAGGATTCTTGATTGATTATGTTCATGAACTTGTCTTATTACTTTTTTTTTTTTTTTTTTTTGATTTTTTTCCTGACCCCCCTTTATCTCTATTTCCACCCCTTTTTCTCCCTTTTTTGGAGGTATATTATTTTTTTTCCACTTTTTTTATTGATGCTATTCAGAAAATTTGGTTTTAGTGGATCTGATATCAGAAGTGAGTGAATCACTACCATGTACATGCCTGACATTGTCTATGTGTTGGATGCTATTCACAATTAATGTGTATTAATTACTAATGTCATCCATTTACTGCAACTGCATTTGATGAGCTTGACCAGAAGTCTAGGGTCTAAAAGAATATTGGAAATCTCAGGATTTTTTTTTGAATTTCTATTCAGTCTCTTCACATTATTTGGAGGGAAGTCAAAAGGTTATAGGAGACTGAATCTTACCCATTGTTATTCGCTTTGGAAATGTTTAGTTGATCCTGAGAGTTACCGATCCTGGTAGGAAGTTGTGATAGAAAATGCAGGTTGATTAACTTGGGTTACCCGGGCTTTGATAAAATCCTAGAAACAGAATAATAAGAGTCTATATAATAGAAAGATTGATAGGAAGTTGGAATAGGAAATGCAGGTTGATTAACTAGAGTTACCCGGGTTTTGATAAAATCCTTGTTAGAAACAGATTTAAAGTCTACAATAGAGAGATTAGTCATTGCAGAAGTTCATATACATACACTTTTATTTCTGAGAGCAGTCACTCTTTCAGAACAGTTTCACAGGCTATATAATGAGATTAAGCCTTCAAATGTAAATTTGGCCAAAATCTCAGTTCTCAGTTTTTTCCTGTATTACAAAATTAAGTAGATAGAACTATACTGAGAATGTCAATGATTGACCTTGGAATAATGGAGCATAAGATAGAAACATTGTTGATTGCAAGGTCTTTAGTGAACTGTCCTCTCTTAAATATGCAAATATAGATGTTTGATTTATGGGAAAGAAGTTGTAGTATGAAACTATGAACTGTAAAGTGTATTTTTCCTTATGCAGACAAGGCACAAGTAGATTGCAACAAAAGTAACCGAGTACATACCCTTGTTTTATCTACTCCCATAATCCAATAATCTCCTAAATGCTTTTGTCGATCCATCTAGGGCAAACAAATAATGTACTTTAGTTTTTAAATAGCTGTTTGGCCGGACACGAAAATGGTCCCAATGAGTTTAATTCCAAAGAGTGCCTAATATTGTTTGGTTGAACGTAGGAAGTAGATCTCTCGTAACAAGTTCAACTTACATAGAGGAACTATGTAATCGACTTCCTCCACCGAAAGAGTTGAGCTTCTAAGGAAGCTGTATGTTTTCAGTCAACCAAACATTAGAATTGTCCACTTCTATAAGATCTTCAGTTTCTTAGAGTATGTTAATCTGTCTACTAAACAACCACTAAGTCTAGCAATCCACCTTCACAAGTAACAACAGTTATGTAAGTCATGCTACTCAGGAAGAAGCTTTTGACAAGGACTGGCTACGATAGGCCGATAGCTACATTTCTTCCAATCCGCATCACACAACATAGAACACTGATAGTACAGTACTACAGCAATTAGGAATGAGGGGTTAGTAATCTTGGCAGATCAAACGAAAGCAACTAGCTAGTTAAACAAAAATGGTCTAATTTGTTCAAGTGTATTCCATGTAACAAACATAAGAACATATAAATACTTACAGAGGTACAAGTATACATACCGGTGTTACATTTACAGTAATTACTTTTCATCCGAAAATAGCGAAATTACCAACAGAAAATAATATACGAGTAGTATACGAACAATATCAAGTAATTCCTTCCTCCCTATTAGAGGAAGGGGACCATATACAGCTAAACAAAGTCAGAAGCGCCTCTCAGAAAATTTTTTGTACAACAAAATGACAGCCTGACTTTTAGGCTGCATAGAGGAGCTTGTTTAATTATACCAAGTACTTCAAACACAGAAGCTTTTACTCATATTCAGACAACTAGTTCTGAAACGAAGAGCAGAAAATACCAAGAAGTTTCCAGCTGTATTTGAAGTTGCCAAAAAATGAATCAAATACCGTTTTCACATCACAGTGACAGCCAAGTAACCTTCACTCATTGAGGACTAGGAAGGATCATGTATTCTGTCCGGCCAACTGTGAGAAACTGTTACCGGGAGTGAACCTGAAAAGCGGATCATATAAGATTGTTAGATTGAAAGCGAAATGCACCTCAGGTGATTCAGATATGAAGATTTCAGACTTACGAAAACTGCAGCCCGGGTTTTTGAAGAAGGCTTTTCGGAACAGTCCCGTTTAGATTGTTGTTCTCTACATGGCTGCAAGGTAGAAGCATTATGTCATAATCACAAGGGAGGGAAAATTACTGAAAGAGCCTTCAGAAATTAATAAATAAATTAATCACAACTAGTACAAGTGCCGTAATAATTTAATGAAATTTAAGCCTGTCCTCTGATTAGATCATTATGTCCTTATTGAAATTTCAAACTAGAAACACCTAAATTTTTCTGTTTACGCTTCTAGCACCCTAGCACCAACTCAGACTTTTGACCAATCTAGATCTCCCATGTGGAAATATGATTGTGACAAGGTTGATTTAAGGAGAACATCTAACAGTGTAAATTAGTTATAAATGATAAAAGTAAAAATAACGATCACAATTACAGGAGCACATCAAAATTTTTGCCACAAACTTGGTCAACTGTTAAACAGAAGGTAACAGAGAAGAAGATAAAGCACTTTTTTCAACACCATGCTTAATTAGCAAATTACACATATAAGGAAATAGCAAGATCTGATTCTAATCTGGAAACAGTTATCTGCACTTAGGTCATAGGCTTCATAAGGCGTAGCTAGTAACTATATCAGTTTTGGCCACCCAAACCCATTAAGTAGGCAAAATTTCAATATCAGTACAACGTTCTGAATCGAAAGCATTGCCACTCGACAATATATGAGCATGTTTAATCGAGGTGTAGAATAATAATTGCGGTTTTGGGGTTAGAAACTGTACATTTGAATTAGACCTAAATATAACTACAAGTAGGTCCTCTTGAAGCAGTGGATTGATGATTTGGTCTAATATAGAGCATACCAGTATTTTGCTTCCTTATACCTAACCAAAGTAGGACTAACTGGTAAGCAATGAGGTTTATAGAAATAATCTATGCTAGCAAGTATCAACTAGCACTGTTATACAACAGAGGTCAGCTACTATCAGCAATATTTAAAGTGGGACTAGATATCATATCAGCAGGCGGCGGGTAAAAATGCAATGACTCCGGCCTTCAACCAGCCAGTCAGGCTCAATCCAACCGCTGATGAGAAGGGGGCAGTCAGATATCTTAATGAATGGTTGAGAAGCTGGATTTAAGCATCTGTCAGACCAGTAGTTTCTCATGCAGAACAAATTCCATGCGGCAAAAGTCAAAGGGAATACTAAGATAGGAAGAGAAATCATAATAGAGATGCCAAAATATTATTCGTGTCACATATATCTGAAAACAAGTGGTTTTAGGTCCAAAGAAATACTGAAATAGGCTGAAATATACTACTGAAAAACAGGCATGTCTTAAGCAGTTATATATGGCCCAACCTGGAGAATCAATTGTAAAGGTATCCTGAATAATCACCCAACATTGTGTTAAAAAAATGACCAAGATGCCATTTGCACAAACCAAATTTAGTAAATACCTTGTCATAATTCATAATTGTCACCCAGAAGTAACTTGAAGATTTGATGAATCAACATATAGAGAAGTTTGGTTCAGTATATACTTTGACTGTACTAGGTAAGCCATGTGGTACCCACTCCACAATAGCAAAGGAGGCCTTCATCCGAATTTCTTTCCACTGAATTTATTGGTCTCGGATATAAGGAAACCAGTTATTAGTTGTACGTGGAACATGATAATCCATATCTATAGTCAGAACTAATTGACCTATTCAAAACTTAAATACCATATTACCATGAACCTTGTTTTTTCAAGGTGAAAGACATAAGACCTAGCTATATTATACTTTGTTAATTTTGGATTGAGTGGAATTGATGAAAGAGAAAATTGCTGGGACCTAAAGTTTGTGAGAGTAAAGTTGTAGTCCATAATGGACATTTATAGTATGGGGTCATCTATAAGGGACGGCCTAAAAAGGAAAATGTGCCAAACTTCAAGGAACGGAAGGAAGAGGCATGATGAGGAATTCCGAATTTCCTGCAAACACTGTGCCCAACTGGTCATCTTGTGAATAAAAAGAAACTAAATTCACGCATTTTGGTTGAGCAAAAAGTTAGAGAAAGACAATTCACTTGACATTTGGTTGAGCATTCCATTTAATCTATGTCATCAATACTACGTATACTTATACACAGAATCTGTAGATGTTCTCATGGATGAGCATCTATGTCACCACGTTTTGCTCTTTCTCACAAGTAACTAACTACGAAGCACTTCAAAAAAATAAAGTATGCAACTGTATAATAATAGTTAGTCTTCAGGGATAATTCGGATAAAAGCTACAGATGATATAGAAACTTACAGTTCGCGCAAACTTTTTATTCTTGCAAGTGATGAAGGAATTGTTCCACTGAAGCGATTATTTTCCAAGCTCCTGAAAAAAAAAGGTAACATCATATAAGATATATAAAAACACCTAACTCACACCATACAGACACGAGAAATCCAGTTATTGGTATTGACAGTATGTTAAGTTGTACTACCATTCTATCAATGGAACATGCTGTCAGAATCACCAAAAGATTAACACATCTTTTATCATTATTCTATACATCCATAATCATCATCAGGAATACCAGATTTTGAGACATAGATTTGAAACATCCAGCACTTGAAAAAATAAACTCATAGATAAATAATGATTCCATGTTAAACGTGCGCACACACACATGCACACAAAAAGAATAAAGGCGTACAATATTTTCAGATGATTCAATGTACCAAGCCTGGAAGGTATAGGTCCAGACAAGCTGTTATTTCCAAGTATTCTGTCAACAGAATGAAACACTTGGATTAGTATCAACCTAATAATGACTAGCAAAGTATCTTTAAGATCAGGCACCTACAATGTGTTTAATGCAGTCAAATTTCCAACTTCAGGAGCCAAGGATCCTTGAAGGCCCATATGCATCAGGTTTCTGGTCACAGAAGAAAAGAGTAAGTACCAATGAGAATAAGAGATCACTTAAGAAAAGTATGTTGAATTTGAACAAAAACTCACATAGATATTATGCGAATCCGTGTACCATTAGAGCATGTGATCCCAGTCCAGGAGTACCCAACTGGGAAACAAGGGTCACCACTCCAATCTTCAGGAGGGTTCAGGAAACTGCGTTTAATTGTTTCCAACATAATCACTGAGGCATGAAACAAAATAGTCAATAAGCAAATCTGAAAAATAACAAGCCTCAAGCACTTTTCTATACTTTTGATGAATCTAAAAGAAAGAAAATTTCCAAGCAGGTCACAACATACTCAGCTTTAAATACATACAACTACCTTTTCCAAACCAAGTCATCCCAACTAATATCTAGGACACAAAATAATATATATTTATCTGACATAGCTAACCAATCATTTTCCTTTGTCTATGTCTATTTCTTTTTCAAATTTTGTTGTGAAATAAGCTCCTTCTTACTAAAACATTAGCTTGTCATGTTTTGATTCTCATGCTAGGCGAATTAATTGTGGTGTCTCCTGTTTAAGCGCTTTGCTCAAAGATTTGAAATAGCTTATTAGCCTTATCCCTTGCTTAAGTGTAAACAATCAAATTACCTACTTACATGACATGATTCTTAGGAGGAAGGTGCAATTAGCCTTTAATTATTCAAGTCTAACATGTGAAGAAAATTAGAACACAATACTTGTAAATTTCAGAGATGTACCATCATGCACGAGAGTTTTATTCCCAAGTGGTAAAACATTAAAAATCTCCCCGCCATTGATCAGGGGACTAGCATCTGATCCATCAACTGGGGTAAATCTCAGTCTTGTCAAACCGTCTAGGGGCCATTGGGTTGCAAACACAGCCACACCAGATGGAGTCACACTCAGGTTACGAACATATAGCACATTATTGATGCTAATGTCAAACGCCCGCCTTGATAAGGCACGGTCATCAGCAAAATATAAAGCAATGTAATATGTTGAGCTTGGAAGAGGTAAAGCAGGCCACTGAAGTTCCATTGGTCCTGCAGAAACTGTTAAATGGGTCTCGAAGATTTTAGCAGGTGGAAGATTCCAAAATCCAGAAACAGATACATTTGGTGCTCGAGCAGCAGCTTGGTGAGGTCCAAAAGGCTCCCAGTAGCGATCAAATCGATCGTCTGGTGACCTGAAATTTCAAAATAATCAAAAATTTGTAAGTTAAAACAGAAGTAGCTGAGTTACATTTGATTACAAGACTCCATATATTACAGGTATGGCACAACAGATGTAACACTCGTCTCTCTAGGATTCTCCTAGTGGTATATCACTAGCTAGGGTGATTCCCAACTCCTAAAGTGCTATACTGCTATGTCGAGTTAATCACGAATCAACTAAACCCAATTAAGAGGCTAAGTAAGTAGCCATGGTAACACTACTCATTTACCAAAACAGAACATCTGAGAGACAATCAACAAAAGCAAAGGCATATAGCCACTTAACTAGAAATAAGTCAACAGCTTAAATGTTAGGATAACATGAAATTATTAGTTGAATAACAGATGCACCACCAACCAACATTCATAGTTTTTACTTTCAGCCATAGAAAAGTTCTGAATTCCACCAGATTACAAGATTATACATTTATCCTATACCTAATGTGTTCTTCAGGTCGCAAATACAATCAACATAAGACACTCTCCCATTAATGTTTCAAATACTTCGTACTAAATTATAGTCTGTATATGAATAATCAACCAAAAAATGCACTGTAACTCTGTAAGCTGGCAAGGAAATTCACCATTTAAATGTTGACTTTCAAGGTTCTGAATAGTAAGAAAAACATGATGAGTATATTTATTTCAATTAGCCTTTACCAAAATTTGTTCTTAGATTATCTATAAATATGTCATAATTAGGTGAAAAAAAAACATCACATACCAGGTCAAAGCCAACTTTTCAACCACACCATTTTGTCAATTGATCCCAAAAAAGTATCAAGCAACCATTACACAAATAAAGCAAAAACTCAACAACCAAAAATTTATAAAGATTAACAAACTATCTCAAGCAAAAACTTTATAAAACGATTCGAATTACACTAAAAATTGCTAACTACTAACCTGACAGTCGATCCAGTATATCCAAAGTTATTCCTAGCAACCAAGCTCAACCCAACCTTTCCAAAATCGGTCGAATTATAAACCGAACTCTCCAACAAAACCAACTCAATAGCAGATATAAAAGGGTCAGAATCAGTAAGCTGATTAACCCCAATACAAACACTCATTGTCTTCCCCACAGTTCGAAAAACCCCTTCATAATACGATGTCATATTATGATCAAATTCTTTTGTTGTATTAACCAAACCCCACAAATTATTATCAATAATTTGATCAAAAACAGGAGGGTTTTTCTTCCCATTAACCCCACCATAGAAATAGCTAGTTCTAACCATGTAATTCGCATTTCGAATCACAGGACCAATCTGGTAACAAAATTTCTTGTGGGTATTTCCCTCTTGCGCAAATGATCGAACACTTGATAGGAGTGGCAAAACCCCAGAATACGACACCGTTTTGTTCTCCCCGACAGAGATGAATTCCGAATCCGGCACCCATAAATGCCCTTCGTAGTTAACCACCGACGAACCACCGCAATTTATATAAAAACCTACAAAACCCACAAAATCAACATACTATCAGAACAACGACATACATACGATAATCACAACAATTGTAATGAAATTAATTGCAAAGAGACTACGATGCGAAGCGTACTGTAGGGAGCGAGGGAGAGGGAGGAAGGGAGGAAGAGGAGGAGAAGGAGGAGAGAGAAAGACATGGCGGCGAGTAAGAGAGAAAATGGAGGTCAAGACATGAGAATGAGAAGGGGTTTTGGATTTGGTGATTAGGAATAAAAAATGGGGAGGAGAGAGAAAGAGTCATTGGAGAGGTTGAAGGAAGAAAGGAATAAGAGAAAGTGAAAGTTGGTTGAGAGAGAAAGGAATTGATGATTGAGGAGAGAGAAAGTGAATTGAATTGACTGGTTTAACGCGGGAAAAGATTAATGGAAGAACTAACCAGGTCAGAGTTTGGAGTAGACGGTAGTTAAAAATTGGGGAAATGGAATAGGTCAATTGGGGAAATTGATCAGGATTTTTGCAGAATCATCGAATGAGAGGGAAAGTGGAAACGATGTAGTGTAGTGAAAAAGGTTACTCCGGTTTTACTCATTAACTTATCGGGTTTTGATGGAAATGGTAACTTGATTCCGTTTTCACCCCTACAAAAGAATTCATACCAAACACTTCTTAATGTAATGCTCTCTTAAAGTTTCACACTATTCGTAATGTTTTGATTTTTCTTTGTTTATGCATTTTATTTTAGCTAGCCATATTCGAGGAGCATTTTCAGCTATTGGTTACGATAATAGAGTAAAATATATAAATAAATATTTTAGTGGTATAAATATCTACACGTTATTTATGAGTTAAAAAATGACAATTAACATTAATATATACAAAATAAAAATTTTGCATATTAATGAGGATAAATATGTAATTGTACATTTTAAAAGTTTAAGCGGTAATACACTATTTATAAGAGTATTCTTATACTTTTTATAATGTAGAGAATGAATAGGGAATTATATTTATTTGCTGATATAAAAAGGTAAATGTTATAGTATATTGATGAAATTGTTGATAAAATTTGTGGGTTTTGGTTAATATATAAAACAAAAGAATGTAATCAATGATCATTATATGACATCTTATTATTATGAGGGAGTAAAACCAGGCGGCAATTAAAAAATGAGGAAATGGAGGGGGTCAAAACTTGAAAGAAAAATAAAGAAAAAGAGAGTGTTGGTGTTGTCGTATATTGGTAAGGTGTGAAAACTTGTAAAAAAACATGGAGTCGGTTCATCTGTACAACGATAGTATCATGCGTAACGTGGGGCGCCACCTATGTTCAGGATTCGTGAATCGTGATGTGTTGTTGGTATCCCGTAATTCGTGAATCCTGCGCAACTATAATACTCCGTACTCCGTAATTTTTCTATCTTAATCGGTATTCGGTGTTACGTAGAATAATTTATCATAAAATACATATTTCAAAAAAAAAAAAAAAAAAATCATAAAATACAAGTTTTTTATTTTTTTTTATTTTTATTTATTATCAATACTCCCATTTATTCATTTGATTTTTTATGGTCTCTAAAATACATGTCATAATATTTATATCTTCATTTTATACATGTAAAAATTATTTAAGAAGTTCATATTAATAAAATACTCCTTCCGTTTTTAAATATTTGCCCCACTTTTCTTTTCCGACCGTTTTTAAATACTTACTCCATTTTCTTTTTTGGAAAGCTTTTACAATATTCAATTCATTTCTCACACTTGGTGGACCCAACATAATACTCTCTCTCCTTCTATTCTTCCACTACTTTTTCTTTTTACAATTTTTTATTTTTTTCAAATACCGCACTACCTTCATATTTTATTATTTTTTCCAATTTCTCAAAACTTCGTGCATGGAGAAATAAAGCAAGTATTTATAAACGGAGAGAGTATATAATGAGACAAATCAAACAAGATCTCACGTGATTATATTAATTCTTGTAGAATAACACGAATTCACGGTCAAAGTTTTCAAATTTAAACCCAGTTTTTGGTAATTGGGTAAAAAAAAAATTAGAGACAGAGGGAGTAGGTATTGATATAATGTTTTATAATATTAATTTATTTAATTTTTTTTACTAATAATATTTAATTACATGTATCTACAGTTAAAACATTGTATTGACATGTGTATATAGTTTGACTGTATCAATTATTGTAGGATGCAGGAGTACTAGAATTAGAATTTTTTACTGAGAAAAAGGGGTCAAAAGCGTTTAAAAAATAAAAGAGTGGAGGGAGTATACTAATATACTAAGAGTATTTGTTAATTACGTTTTTTTTATTATTTAACTAGTCGTTAGAGCACCCGCGATGCGAGTGCTCCCCGACGGTAAGATAAGTAGAATTCGTGGTTGTCTTCATTTTTGTGATATTCGTGGTTGTTGTTGTTCGGATTTTGTAATAGCAAGGATACATGAATTAAGTACTAACAAGGAGTAGTGATAAAGTTTTTATTGGGAAATAGCTATGGAAAAACAATTGTTATAAGTGAAGTTATCTAGAATTTGTTATAAGTTAAAGATTTTTAAAAAAATTATACTATTGTTTTAGATATTATTTTAGAACACACTCTTTTTCTTATTGAGTACCTAAATAATTTTAAAATAGCTTCGTTTTAAAATGATTTTGATAATAAGGAGTAATAATAAGGATATATGTAAAATATATGATAGCATTGTATATTAGTTTATTACACTTTTTAAAGTAGAAAAGTTTCAAGTGGTTCTTCTACTGAAAATACAGTAGTTAGAATTTGTAATCAATACGGAAAGTATTAAATTAATGAGAAGTATGATTTGTGTATGTATTAAAGTTTATTTGCCGGTCATTTATTTATAAATTTTTATATGTACGATTAAATGTTGGGAGGGAATAGCTTTACACTTTATATTAAGATTATAGTCGTTGGAGCACACACGTAGACACTACGTGTGTGCCTCCCCGATGGTATGATATGTAAGATTCATGGTTAAGATCGCGTTTCATAGTTTGGGGTGTTACTAACATGATAAATTGATGTTTATAGGATCTTATTTGTGTGGTAGTCACTAACTTGATTTTAAGTTCTTCATATCATTTCTTCCTTCATATATAATGTCTCTTATATTTCTTCCTCGTCTTATCTCATTTCCCTTTTCTATTCATCCTTGCTTTCTTTTGACCTTCTTGTTCCTTTTTTTCTACAACCTATCCACTCTCTTGTATAGTTGGAATTGTTTAGTAAGCTCTCTCTCTCTCTCTCTCTCTCTCTCTCTCTCTCTCTCTCTCTCTCTCTCTCTCTCTCTCTTATTCTCACCCGACCCTTCTCATTTTCCCGACTCATCTCTCTCTTTATCACTCTATCTCATTTCTCTTTTATATTCATCCTTGTATTCTTTCACTTTCTTGTTCCTTTTTTCTCCAACCTATCCACTCTTTCTAGTATAGCTCAAACGGTTTACCAAGCCTCCCTCTCTCTCTTATTCTCTCCCGACCCTTCTCTTTTTCCTGACTCATTCCCCTCTTTATCACTCTATCTCTCTCCCCCTGCCCCTCAGTCTCTTATTTGCTCTATTTCTTTCCCTTCTGACCCTTATCTCTCTCTTTTTCTCCCAGACACACTCTCTATCCCTCCTCGTGGCTTATCTCTCTTTCTTTCACCTTTAAAAGCTTAATGTACAACTATTGATAAAAAAAAAAAGAGCATAATGTACAACCAATTAACAATTTAACATGCAAATTCCACTCCAAATTATCCAGAACAAAACAAATTGATTATATTCATAGATTATACACGTATCCAAAAGAACATATAAACAGTAGGACAAGAATCAAACCAAGCTATATAGAGCACATGATCAGAAGATAATTTACAAAGATTATAGAATTCCGGGCCTAGAAAATTCTCGACATAAAAAATGAATCTCAAAATGTGTAAAAGAACAAGCCAAAAAGCTACGAAGCTCAATATTATTACTCTGTACTACATATCAGTGAACTCTTTTGAAGCACACATTTTGTTTTGTCTGAACGACAAGATAAAGAAAAGCAACGTGTTGCGTTTGAAGTCATAATTGTCATCGCTATATGCTTGATGCAATGAGCTGCAGTTGCTACCTTAGAGTATTAACCTGAAAGAGTCAGACCAGAACTCCAATTAACCAAAACCAAATATTTTAGTTGAAAAGGAATTCTTGATATCACATTTGTAGTGTCATCATATAACTTCTGCCACAAAGTTAATATGGAGTAGTATGTTACAAGCTTAGATCAATACTAAGATAGTTTTTTTTTTTTTTTTTTTTTTTTTTTTTTTTTTTTTTTTTTTTGCAAGCATACCTCATTGTTGTATCTGTTAACACACTTATTGATCCCTAATCAAAAGCATAAAGTGTAATAATAGTATAATACATGATTTCAAGTTCACAATTACATAAACTACAGAAGAAATCATACGGATCGTTGAGCACTCTGTTAATAATTTATAATAAAGAAATACATGGTTGTCCATTTTGGATCAAGAGTGTGTTATAAAGGTTTAATCATTGAAGATAACTCAAAACAATTAGTTCAATTTTGAAATCATACAAACTTTTAATAAAAAAAAAATATTAGTGTCATTTTTTTAAAATGAAAATTTACCGAAGAGCAACAGTTCCAAGATGGTTACACGAGGGTTCTTGACTCCTTTACTTGTCAGAGCAAATTATCTAGCAATCTACATTAAGAAAATAATCACTTAAGACATTTAACGATCTTAATCAAAAAAATAAATAAGGCCCTAACTTTAGAATGCTGAGAAATCAAACCTCTATTTTTTAGATATACATTAATCCTCATCACTTTGGCAAATTATCAATTAGTCATTATCCAAATAGTCATTAATCAAAATTGGCCACATTTTAACTTTATAACTAATGTGTAAATAAATGGAAGAAGGGAAGACAAAATAAATAAGAGAAGCCCAAGCATTCATTTTAGCACCCCAACCAACTCAACACAACAACACGACATAGGCATCAAATGAGCAATAACAACCCGCTGCGATAGAAACAGGGTAGCAGACCGCAGTAAATTCTAGAAGGCATAACTCCTAGCACACAACTCCAAATCGAGAAATTCTTCAGCCTAGATTGAATAACTTTTCAAGATCTAAAACATTGATGAAGAGACTATGAGCTAAAAAAACTTCAGGTCGATGATTTTTGGATGAACAGAACAACAGTAACAGGGTAGCACCAGAACAACAGCGGCAACAACGCGAAACAACTACTACCCTCTGTAATCACTCACAACAGCAATATCTAACTTGACAACATAAATTTTGGAAACAAACACCATATGCATATAAGTAAAAATTAAAAAGAGAAAGTATTGGGAGAAAATGGAAAGATAGGGAAAAAATCACAAGTAAGCTAAGGTTAGATGAAAATTGAACCAATTAAAACAAGAAAGAAAAAGGGGAGATAGAATTGTACCTGTAGATCTACAATTCTATTACATATCAGACAATAATGCTACAAACAATATAAAAAATCAACCCAAAAAAACGATACATCACTCAAATTCAACCCAAAAAAAACTACCACACCTCTTAACTGAAGCAAGCAACACTGCCCAATTGCAAGCTCATTTTTTGAAACCACCCCCAACCCAGCATGTGATCCAGAGATCGACTAAATTATTAGCGTCCACATTTAACATGATTATACCTTTAGGGGGGATCCAACCTGATGCAGAAGGGTAGTCATGAGCTGCAGTTCTAACGAATACTTTGTGTGAACTATGTTCAATGTTATGTTTTCAAAGATGAATTTGTTCCTGCAGAACCAAATAGCACACATCATAACAAGTATAGTTGCGAGTCAATAAGAATTATCACAGCAAGGATAGGATGGAGGAGTTTTCCCTGAAGAAGCAACACGGTTTGGAGCCACATCCTTTCTTTTATCCCCTGCCATAAGAAAATTTCGGAAGATTCAAGCCTTCAAGGCATAGAGCATATAAGTCTTATGATCTAGTACTTTGAAAGTGTAAGAATCAACACGTGACAGCAATCATCATGATACTTGCACAGAAGCTAAACAGAGAAGAAATTCTTCAAGCTCATAAAATTAAAGTTCATACTACGACTAACTCAATTGCATCAAACTTTAAATAGGAATCATATATAAAAAGCCTCGAAAAATTAAACATGTATATGTTTGTAAAATCATTATAATAGCATGTAATTAGAACTATACTTGAAATAAAAATAATTCCTAAGCATAGCCAGAAACCAACACTGAGAAATACAAAAAAAAAAAAAAAAAAAAAAAAAAAAAAGTAATACCCACAAAATAATTCCTAAGCAAAAAATATATGCTGGGTAAGTGTTATTCAATTGCTTCCATACTCAAATTAAATTCAACTTTGCCAAATGCCATTAACAAAATTTTAGCATAGTTAACCCATAAATCCTTAATACATAACCCATAATTCCTTGATACATAACCCATAATTCCTTAATCAATAACCCATAATCAACCAAAGAATTCTTCAAACAAATAAACACATAAATCAAGTACCAATTACTAATATAACACAAATGAAATAAACAAATGATAAAATTGCAAGAATCGGGAAAATTGAAAAAAGAGAAAAGAAAGCATATGAGGAGAAGCGAAGAGAACACAATCAGCTTCGAGAATTTTCCGGCTAAAAGCTTCAACGACGATAAGGGAGCCGCAAATGGGGGCAGAACTGATTATTGGTTTCACCTGAACCTGCATTACGAAGAAAAAAAAAACCTGATGAAAATCATAAATCTCCCAAATCCTTACTAATCAAAACAACAAAAAGGCAGAAAATTAAAAACAAAAATCTAGATCATAGAAAAGGGGAGGAATTTCTGTAACCACCCAAAAAATCCAACTGCGGAAAAAACCCAGAAATAAACAAACATTAAATCAGTCAAATAAAAGGAAAAATCTAATCGAAGAGATGAACACCAAAAATAAACAAAATTAAATCATAAATTTTATGGTTTTGTACCTCAGAAACTGCTCCAATGGAGGAGATAGAGAGTGAGAGCAGGGAGAGGAGAAACGGGAGGAGAGAGAAATATAGTGAGAGGAGAAGAAGGAAGAAGACTTAAGAGTTAAGAGAGAGAAAGAAGACAACTGGCTGAGACAGCTGCCAAAAGCCAGGCCACCAAAGAAACAGAAGAAATAAAGGGTAAAATTGGCAATTCATTGAATTCAGGGGCGCATTAGTAATAGCACCAACAATCACTATTCATAAGCTACAGTAGCAAATTTTGCATTTTTATATAATAATGACTAGTTGTGGCCCCGTGCGCTTCGTGCACGATCCCCCAATGGCGGTGATAATTGTCCGTTAATTATGTATACGGTGGTAATATGTTTGTGAAGTGTCTAAATTTTGTATACATTTTTTCGGTTATTTCACCAAAAGACTCTGAGCACTTTAATAATTCATCAAATGCCATTAATGTTTTCAAAACTCATCAAATGCCACTCAGTTTTTTTAAAAATTCACCAAACGTCATTAATGACTAACGATTATAATTCTTAGTAATTCATAAAGGGTCATTAATGACCCCCAAAACATTATTCTTAAGTCATTATTTATAAGTGTTCTCTCCCCCTCTAGCATTTTAATTAGTCTTTTTTTAAACTAATTGTCCTAATTTTCTCAAGTTATTTTTCTTAAGTCGTCTCTCTCTCCCCTAAGATAATTGCCTTGGTTTTCTTAAACAATCTCTCTTTCCCCATTTCTAGTTCCTTAAAATATTGCAAATGCGTGACATGTGTATCAACACAATAACTACATCGTAAGTACTAACCAATAAAAATATTCCCACATATTTCGTTGAGGTGACATTAATAGGATGGTGTAATAATAATAGTTGTTTAATAATAAGAAATTAGCTCTAGAAATTGAGCAAAAACATTATGAAGAAAATAAAGATTTATATAAACTATTATACTTTTCCGTATTAAAAACGGACCTTCAAAATCTAAACCCTCTAAATAGATATGTAATAGAGTAGTATAGATTTTGATTGCCAAAATCTTAATTATAATCCTAAAATAAATAATTTCACATCAAACAATTAGCTGCTCTTGCTCTTGATTCTTCTCAATCACACTTGTTCAATTCTGATTAGTACTACAGAATCCTTTACCCCAATTACTACCACTTTATTTCTCCCTTTTTTGAAGCCACCACCATTGCCGTCTATGTACTCAAGTAGCTGCATAGGGAGACGAAGAGCTGAATTGCTCTTGATAAGCTGCATACCAAATACAAAACTTATTAGAACACCTAAATCAATTAAATTTGAGATATTACAATCAAAATCCAACAAATTAATTATATTCAAGTGATCAAAACCTTCATGTATACGGAAGCTTAGACTTGCAATATAACTTGACTTGACAATTAGAAATACAAAAATCCATATGTATGAACCAACACAATTAGAGAAGACATAAGGTACAATATAAGCATATGTTAGTTGGGCTCTTATTTTAGGTAAGTACTAAACTATTAAAGAAACATGTTGAACAGCTGAACCTGCATTCAAAAGCATAATCCAATTTGATTACCAAGTTCTGGTCATATAAAAGAAACATGCAAGACATAAAAAGACCTTTATTTTCGTTTCTTTCCTGCATTTTTCATTTCCCTTGTATGGAAACAAAACCTACCTTATCCCCCTTAGCTTAAATCATATTGTTTAACAGTAGCATTGAGAGACAACTCAAATTGACTTCAATCACCAAAAAAAATAAAGATACTTGTAACATTTGTAAAGCACTAACCATAACACTGTATTTATTTGATTTTGAGAGCCACGGAACTCATCGTGGAACGAACCTATGCTCCAGAATCCAGATGACAACTCCCAACACGATGGCATATAAACCAGTAACACACCACACCCTTGGAGTTAGTGGCCACAAGAAAGCCCAGGCATTGGAGTCCTTGGTGTATACAAGGGCCAAACAACAAGACCCGACTCAACAAAAGGAGGCTGTGTAAATCTAATATTCTTGCTCTTTTTAGTCTTTTGTGGTAATTACAATACCACCAACCACAACATCAAACACTTGCAATAAAGACAAAAAAAAAAGCATAAGACCATGTACTGTGTATGTTGGTATAAAGTTAAGAGAAATCAAACATTATGCACTTACTCTAGCCAAATTCTCAATAAGATCATGGATTTTCTCCATAGGATACGTAACACAGGCTTCATCAGACCATACTCAGGAAATCCCCATTTCTCATTTGAAAAAAAAAAGTATCAAAATCCTAATTTCCATACCCAAAAAAAAAACAAAAAAAAAAAAAAAACATCCCAGAAATCACATTTTAAACCATAATTTAGCACCGACAAAGCTGTTACATTAAAAAAAAAACAAAGAAAAACACCCAATTTCCCAATTGATCTCATTATAGCCAGCATACAGTGTATTACTCGAACAAGAAAAAGCTAAAGCAAACCCTAATTGGTAGAAATCTGTATATATTTGCTTATTTCTATTACAATTGTTTATCCCTATTCTAAATTTAGATATTTGTCATAAATTCATTGACCTCACTATAGCGTATTTTTTAGAGTTTGCCTATACAAATGCCATATTATATACTACATCAGCTACTCACATATCAGGTGTAACTAAACTTGTAACAACTTGCCAATAAACCCAAATCGTCGCCGTTTATCTTCAAAAACCACTAAATAAGCCAAAAACATTAATATTAATATTCAAAATTAAAATTAAAGATGATCATACCTTAGAGAAGAAGAGATAAAATTCTTTATCAGTTTCTCTAATCTCTAACTGAAAATCGTGCAAAATTGAAGAAAAATGAAAAACCAAGAATAGGAAAAGGTTAGATGGAAGAGAATGGCTGAAGATTCTTGAGAAAACTCATAAAGCTAATAAATAGATTTAGGTGGAGAGTTGAGCGCAAAATTTGAAAATGTTAGGAACATGATGGCCCCTAATCTGGACTGGAAAGAGTGACAGCTTCATTTCCTCAATTGTGTGAAATTACTCACAGGTCAAAATTCTCTTACATCATCTAGTTAACTAATTTTGATGTCTGCCTAGGATCTCCCGATGTATAGAAAATTAGCAAACAAAAAAAAAATGCATGTGATTTAAAAGGAATATGTAAGAAATACATACGAGAAAACTTGCTCTTTCCAGTGCCATGAGAGGGGGGTGGGGGGGGGAGTATACAAAGGATAGTACAGCTTATTTAATCCTGTCATAAATCAACACAAACCTGCAGCTAGCTACAATACCTTCATGGACTACTCGATCAATCTCATCTATTGTAATGCATGACCGAATAACACGCGCAGCTGCATCCAAAACCTACCTAGCAATCTGGAGACATCGATGGTCAGAGTTCAATTTAGCAAATTAAATGGAAAAGGGCAAGAGAGTATCGATAAGATGATTGTAGATAATATCAAGACCTAGCCAAGACTTCCTACCAAAGGTGAACATTTAGTCCACAAATGCTAGCTAATCGAGAGGGTAGTAACGTCTTACACTATTCCAAAGACAATCAACTATCCAAAATCCCAACCCCACCCCCATTGAAAGGTCGTAGTAGTAAACAATACACAAGGCATCCAGGATGAATACCATTATTCAAGGGTAATCTTATACATACAAATGTCACATGAAATAGGCTTGCAAAACCACTAACAACACAATTGATCTAGAATAGTGAATCTTATGTAGTTTCACTAAGATCAACGTTAGATGTAAACTTACCATTCTCTAGTAAGGTTACCCACACATGTGTTTATACAGCTTCTTAGAACCAAATCCACTATAGTCTATAGCTTTCATAAGATATCATAAGATAGCACTTAAAATTAGTAATTAGACTTGTATCAAACATATCTTCCATCTAAGAAGATACTTTGTATGGAAAAAAAGAGATAAAATGCTTAGCATCATCACAAAGACAACCTCATGGAATTTTCGTTTATATTTTATAAGCACTACAAAACACTCACGGATATGGAAGACTTACCTTGCAAGTCTCCCTCATTCTCTATATCAGCTCTGGAGTCTTAATCTTTAAAATAAGAAGCCAATAAGAAAACATAAAAGGATATTAAAAAAAAAGGTTCATTGGACAATTAATCTCTATGAGTCTACCCAAGTATGAGGAGCAAAGTAATAAAGCATACCCCGACAATGTGCTGCAGGTTGCTCTGAGGCTCAATCTTGGGGATACCCTATATGTATTAAAAGAATCTCATAAAGATTTCATGAGTTGCAGATTCATAAATATCAGAGCTCATATATTGGTGCATAAAGGAAAACATGTATCTCCAAGGGGTCATCATTGTCTCATCGCCTGTAACTGTCTAAAACCCAACATTCAGGAGATATACACTTGTTGACAATAGAAAGAAAAAACTTACATCCATAGCCCAATCAAGTAGCTCAATGTGCTTAGGTATAGTTCGGTAACTTGATATGGGGTATGGCCTTAATGATCTACATGGGAAAAGGTTGCAGTTCAGTAAAGGTCAAAAATATGAGATGTCAACACCAAGATGCGTGTTTTCATTCATAACCCCAGTAATAGTAAATCATAGTTTAAACATTACAAAATAATAAGTACATAAAATGAAGGGCTGTAATCAGAAATGTATCCACAAAAGAGTAATGTTGACATGATATCCTGTCCAATCGAAATATGGAAGTTTTAAAGTATGATATTGTCTTTTTTGAAAGCAATAAAGCCAACCTTCTTCACTTTTTTTTTTATCACCAAGACACCAACAACATCAGTGTGTAAAGAAGATGTATTTGCCTTTGAATGCACTGATTTATGAGAGCTCGAAGATTCCTTGAAACACTCTCAGGAACTACAATAGGTAAAAGTTTGTCAATCAACAGGCTAAAAATAAATAGAAAAACGTGATTATGTATCAACATTTTATCTATGCACCCTTGAAAGCACGGATGCCAGAAAGTCAGTAGTCGCATGAACACCCTTCTTAAAATAATACCCCCGCCCCTCAAGCTACACCACCCTCTCATTTTCAAAGTCTTGAAGAATTATACTCCGTAATAGATAAGGCTTAGCGAACTATAGACTGCAATGACATAATTAAAGCCTCCAAGTATAAATATAATTACAAAATCACAAGCAAAGGCCCATGAGAATTTTAACTACTTCAAAAAAAAAAATGATAATTACCAGAAAGCAGCACCTTCCTTTGGACGCTTCAAATTGTACACAATTTGGACAACTGCAAAAATTAAATCATACATTACCCATCATATCAATATTACTCCTTTCTGTATCACCCATTTTGGATTACAAAACCCTTATAACACAAATTGAAACCCCAAAAACATCAATCAATTTATCAGCTTTAAAATTCAACCCACAAAACCCCAAAAGATCAGTTAAACCTCACTATCACACATAAACCTAAACCGGAAATATCCCAAAAAAAAATAAAACCCAACAAAACCAATTTAATTTCCTACCAAATAATCTAATACTCATATGAAAAAAAAAAACAATCAACCAAGTAATCCAGAGATAAAAGTCCAATCTTTTTCACAAAACATAAAAAAAATCAAATAATAAAGGATGAAAATGATGGTAAGAGTAACAGTAGGTAGCAGCAAAATGAGGCATAAAATAAAGAAACAAAACTAACGCTGCACCACCAGCGTAACTTAGCAAAGAAGCGTCACTCTAGTAGGATTAATTTGCGCCTGATGGGAAAAAACCCTTGAATGGAGAACCGAGGTACGCTTCAATGGAGGAGGCTCACTGAGAGTATGCTTCAAAGGAAAAGGGCGAAAGCAGCAATGACAGAATAAGAGGATTAAAGGAAGGAAATTAAGGAAAAAACAAAGAAAAAAAGATTCAGTGGCAAGACCGTAAATAGCATCCCAAGCCGAGGGTAATTCCGGAAGGACACTGTCCTACTGTTCATAAGGAACAATTCCGTGAATTTCTCTCTTTTTAAAGAGTGTAGATTATGGAGGTTATGGATAAAATAAACACAACAAGTATTTGTCTTTGTTTGTAATTTATCCATTGTCTTACCCCTCTGTCCCTATTTTTTTATACTCCTTTTTTTAAAGGTGTTAGTTTGATCGAAACACAATTTTAGGTTGAAAAGAATAAAGAATAGTTGCATTTCTTATTATATCCACTAATCTATATATTAGTATGATGTCTTTTAAGAAGGTGTTCAAAACCACATTAAGAGAAAATTGAACAAAGGAGTACAAAAGAAGATAGAAGAAGAGGAAGAGCCGAAGAGGTTATTTAAGTCATGTTAAACAACTTTCTTTGTTTGTAAGACTACATCCTCAAAGGCGAGTGAGAATAATAGGGTTGTGCTAGTTCAAACAACGATGGTGAATGAGTGTAACACCCCAAGTGAATATGAGCCCACTTATAAATATTGTTCCCTCTAGACTCTAGGCCACAAAGATTTGTTTTGGTACTCAACAAAAAATTTATGTCCAAAGGCTTATAATAAAATATAAAGGCCCTTGTTCTTTTGAGCTTATAAGCAGAGGAGAGCAGATTTCAGCAGATCAGAGCAAATTTTCATCATTATTTTATTATTATTAGGAAAAATACACTTTAATAATCCCAACTATGGGCGATTTACCTACAATAATCCCAACTATGGGCGATTTACCTACAATAATCCCAACTATTAGGATAGTTTTCCTCCAACAGTCCCAAACCGGTCAAAAAAAGTCAACGACTTTAGACACCCATTTGTGTCTCCCCAAAACCAAACCCAGTGATGAATGCCTTTCACGTCGAACCATAATCGAATGAGGTGAAAGTGTGAAAAGTCAAGTGTTGCGGTTTAGTTTTATTTAAAATTCTCTTCTCTCTGTTTTGAAAATAACTCTATTTATTAAAAATAGCCAAACCAGTTTAGTTTGGTCCATAATTAAGGTCCAATAATAGTGTAGTTGGATGGGGCTTGAAGAGACCTTTCCAACGATATATTATAAGCCCAATTCCGATGAATATTGAGGAAGTTATGGCCAAAATACTAAACTGGGCCCGGTTAATTATTTACATACGGCCCAATGATCTAGAGGAGGGCCCAATGTTAATTATTATTCCTAAAATTATTAGGATTAATTATAACTTTCTAGAAGTTTCTAGAAGGTTCCTTTTAATTCTAATATTATTAGATTTAATAATTATTTTAAAATGGATTTTTATTTGGAATAAAATATTATTATTTTATTATTATTATTATTATATTTGAAAACACGTTTTTATCTTCTGTACGGATTCCGTAGATCAATTTGATTAAAGATCGAAATAATGCTGCGAAATCTGAAAAATTCTAAGAATACAGATACTTGCTGAGGCATGTAGGAACTAGCGTCTAGAAAACAGGGCTTGTCGCCTGTAAAG
Source organism: Chenopodium album (assembly GCF_948465745.1). Classification (NCBI taxonomy): domain Eukaryota; kingdom Viridiplantae; phylum Streptophyta; class Magnoliopsida; order Caryophyllales; family Amaranthaceae; genus Chenopodium; species Chenopodium album. The sequence continues at coordinate 24,617,614 of NC_137856.1, forward strand.
AGCTTCCGTCGCCTGGCGACAATTCTGTCGCTTGGCGACAGGGGTTCTTTTGCGGTGACAGTCCCTGTAGTCTGGCGCCAAGTTCTTCCAATATCGAGCCAGAACTCTACCTTCTTGTTTTGACCATTTCTAGTACTGTTGGCTCGATTCTACTTCCTGATTGAGTTATTTTCTCACTTTTCTGAAACCCATATGTGTTCTACATATGGACATAACCCTCTGGGGGTTCACGCTTCACCTACCCAATTGAACGCTCCTGGCAACAACGGGTACATGCAAGTTGTGAATCCACCAAACCATGGAAGCAAGTTTTAACTTGCGGGGTCCCATCCATACGCGCCAACCCTTCATGGTTAGGCTTCCGCGCGATGCATCCGGACTCATAACCATGGACCCTCTTTGACTTAACCCATATCCTTGAACTTTAGAGAACTAGAGCCATGGTTAGGTTGCAAACTCATTGCATCATATTGTGACTATATGAACTACTTGTGCATCCTTGTTTGCGCATACTATATATGTGTTAACCGTTTGTTTGACTTGTGTTTAAGACTAAATAAATTGACTAATGACTAAAAGGACTTTGTCTAATTAATCAATTAATTAATTTAAAATTAATTAAAGGCCAATAAATTAATTAACTTGACTTAGTACGACTTTAGGCATGTCCATTTAGAGTAAAATTACTGGAAACAGTCCACATTAATGTTCCAGCAATGGCGCAGAAATCTGGGCTGTGGCGCCTCTATTTAGTGTCTGTCGCCTGGCGACAATTCTGTCGTTTGGCGACAGGCTTTAAGCAGTGGCGACAGTTCTGTCGTTTTAGCGACAGTCCAGTTTTCTTGCTCGAGTCATCACGACGAGTCTAATTAAACAGTGTATTAATCAGGTTCATCAGTTTATTAATGGTTCAAACCATGTCCAAGTCTTTAATTGAATCTAGACACTTAAAGTCCCATGGTCATACACTAGAGTCAAAGCATGTCACTCACACACATTTATAATGCACACACATAACATGTTTGTCACACTATGACCATGTCTAGGGAGTCTTGAATGGTGTTTTCCGTCATTTTTTTAGGGGGGTAAGTCGGATATTAATCCTCCAATTAAATAACTCATTGAACCTATCCCTAAAATATGTACCCTATTTTTGCTTTTTTCTCTTTTTTTTTTAATTTTTAAACCATAAAGTCAAAGTCAATTAGAGTCGGGTTATTAAAACAAATATGGTTTAACTTACAGCGCGTGGACAAGAAAGGAAGGGCGTTTAATCAAGGACAACACTTTCGTTCAAGTTTTACTTTTTGACAAACCAATCGGTAGGAAAAGGAAAGCTAAGAAGATAATGGCTAGTCAAGAAGAACTTGATGAAGTTAAGGGAGAGGTACCTAACTTGGCTGAAATATTGAAAAACTTAACCCTACAAATGAATGACCCTGTGAAACAACAGCAAATGGACCTAATCCAGGAAAGCTTGGGCAAACTATCCAATGACTTTAGATTCCAAGGGATTAGCTCACAAGGGGTCTCGGTGGATAAGGATCTTCTCCCACAGAAGTTCAATGCCAACGACATCCCGAAATTCAAACCGATGGATAACCCTTATTTTCATTTAAGAGCATTTGAAACTGTAATGAACATTAAGGGGATAGACAAGAAAGCCTTTCATTCTGTATTTTCTTTATCTTTAGAAGCTGTATGTCAACAGTGGTACTTTTCACTTGATAAAGAAAAGACCTCTAGTTGGGAATCCATTGTAAGTGCTTTTATTGAAAGATATAAATGTAATATTCAAGTTGAAATTGATCATAGAGAACTTGAAATTCTAAAGCAAAAAGAAAATGAAGGCTTTACTTCCTTCTTTAATAAATGGAGGGAAACCACTGCAAAAATGGTTGAGGTACCTAGTGAGAAAGAGTCCGTAAGGATGTTCATTAAGAACCTCCAAGAGAAATACTCTAAACATCTTAGGTACCAAAGTAATTTTCACACCTTTAAGGCCGTCTATGATATTGGTATCAATATTGAAGACGACCTAGCCAAACAAAAAGCTGCTAACAATAACTCCAACAGTGGCTGGAAGGTAAGAAGAACGACAATCCTTCTTCTTCTAAATCCACCCACTCAAATAATGTTGGCACCTTTAATTTGAATGAAGTCCTAGCTATGAACAACAACCAAGGACAAAAGAAACCATTTAGGAAGAACTATAATCCTATTGGTATGAGTTATGACACCGCATTTGACCGCTTACACGCAAAAGGTCTTATAACTCCTATTAGACCATTTGGGGACCCACCTGTCGAAAGGAGAACGGCTAGCTGGAACCCAAATGCACACTGTAAGTATCATCAAGGCAGGGGCCATCCTACGGAAAATTGTTGGAGGCTAAAGGAAGCCATCCAAGATTTGATTGATAGTAACAAACTTCCATTGCCCCCTGCAAGTAAGAAGCCAAGCATCAACACCGCACCACTGTCGGATTCCTTGGCCATTTCTGACGAAGAAAATCAAGTGGACCCATCTAGTCTCATAGAACCTATTGAGACCATTGAAGAAGAGATCTTCGAAGATGCCATTGGCTCCTATGATCAAGAACCTGCGACTAGGCAGGACGTATACGTATTAACACTACTTTTGGCCGAAGTAAACAGATTACTGTTTCAAACCAAGGAGATTCTAAGAGAACAAAACGAGTTGCTCAAGAGTAGACCTCCACCCAAGGAGAAGAAACCTTTCTCTTTTCCAGTAATCGACACTCCCAAGAAGAGTAATAAACTTTATACTCCAATTGGGACGTCATATGCTAACATGTTCAAAATGTTCTCCGAGAATGGTAAGATCCAACCTCTTGAACCGAGACCATTTGAGTCACTCAAGAGGACAGACAGGTATTACTGTTCATACCATCAATCAGGGGGATATACAATAGAGAATTGCTTTAAGTTCAAAGAGTTAGTTCAACGATTGATTGATGACAAGAAACTAGTCCAACTCCCACAAGATGCCGCGATCAATGGAGTGTGGGACAGTGATGATGAAGATGTCTACCTCAAAGATATCGAAGAGACTCCTTTATCAACAATATACCCAGTAAGTGACATTTGGGATGAAGAAGATTCACCCATAGATGTCCTCACCAGGTCCGGGAGAATGCAACCTCCCATTTCAACACAACCTATGCCCACCATTCAACAAGTTCCCATACTAATCATAGAAGACAACGATGTTTTCAAACAATTAAAAAAGACCAAGGTCGAAATGAACGTATGGAAACTCTTAGCCACATCCCGAGAGCATAGGGTTGCAGTTATGGATGCTTTGGCTAAGGTAGGCATAGATTCGGACACCACTCCTGAGGGATTAGATAACTTCCTCACGAGTGATCTTCCAAGTCCAATTAACTTGGTCACTTTTCGGATAAGGACTTACCACCGGAAGGTGACAAGCACAACAAGGCTCTTAACCTCACAGTAATATGTAAAAAGATGAATGTTCCTATGACCGTACCCTTGTAGATAATGGATCAGCAATCAATGTTTGTCCACTTAGGACTGCAAGAATGTTAGGCATAAGAGATGAGGATTTGTCCCCATCAACTCAAGGAATAAGAGCTTATGATAACTCACGCCGTCAAGCATTAGGAACAATTACTATGAACATAACGGCGGGGGCAATTGAACATGCCACTACATTCCAAGTAGTGGACATTAAAGCATCATTCAACTTGCTATTGGGACGCCCTTGGCTTCATGATCTAAAGGCCGTCCCTTCATCTCTTCACCAACAGGTGAAAGCCATAGTTGGAGGAATACCAATCACCATTGATGCTTCATCTATGAGGATCAAAACAGTGGAGAACCCACTAATCAATGTAGAACATGATGAAAATGATGAAGATTTGTGGGGTTTTAACGAAGAGGTTACTTTGATAGAGGAAGATGAGAGGACCCTTCTTCACTACGACCTCCACTCAAACATGGTGACTAATGCTATCCTAAGAAAACAAGGACATTTTCCTGGAATGACTCTAGGAAAGAAGAAAGGGATAGCTAAGCATATGAGATTACCTGGCCTCCCCAAGCTGGATACTTTCGGACTTGGTTTTGAACCAACTCGGGAAGATCTTAAGCGATCCCAGGAAAAGTCGAGAGCACGTAAGAATGCTCGTACACAAAAGAAAGAAATACCCATGGATCAATATCCTCTCACTCTAAATGGACAATTTATAAGAGAAGGAGAGGATTACCCCTGTCACGAATTTCCTGAACCTTTCGTTGTAAATGGCATAAGACAACTAGGGTTTGAGATATTTTTGGATTGTTATTTCCTAGATGAGATCCCAACTCCAATTCATAAGGATAAAGCATCCCCTTGTTTTGACTTTAATGTCATGGGACTCCTCTTTGGAAGAGAAAAGAATGAGCCAAGATATGTGGAAGACAATTCTTCACTCATTCAAACAGTCCTTCAAAGTGAAAACTTTGATCCATCGAAACTTATCACTCCAATAGAAGACCAAGAGCGAGGATGGCGCAAAACGGTAAGGGTGGCCACTACAAACGGAAGGAAGATTTCAGTAACCACGGGACAAGGGCCAATGTTCGAAGAATCGTCTGAGTCAGAGTCAGAGTCAGAGTCAGAGTCTTCCCCTATAGAGTCTTCCAAATCTTTAGTTGTAGCACCCCCACCTTCTATTTCTACTCCTAAGATAGTTAGTAATCAAGTCCCAACGGACATTTCTTTGTTTGATGTAATGATTTCTGAATTCAATAATATGTCTTCTTCCCCTTATTCCTCTTGTTTTTCTTTAACTAAAGATGACGAGCATTGCTTAACTAATGATGAAAATGACAAAGAAATAATTAAAGCAATGGAAACACTTGAAAATAAAACGCCAATAATTGAGGATACAGAAACGGTTGACATCTCAGAAGATCCAACCATTAAAAGAGAAGTTAAAATCGGACTAACATTAAGTAAAGATGAAAGAACTGATTTAATTAATCTACTTAAAGAATTTATTGATGTATTCGCTTGGTCATATGAAGATATGCCAGGCATTAATAGGGAGATAGCTCAACACACAATACCATTAATTCCAGGAATGAAACCTGTAAAACAAAAGTTTCGTCGAATGAAACCTGACGTAGCTCTTAAAATAAAAGAAGAAGTACAAAAACAAATAATTGCAGGTTTTATTAGGGTATCTAAATACCCCGAATGGGTCGCCAACGTCGTCCCAGTTCTGAAAAAGGATGGTAGAGTTCGAATGTGTGTCGATTATCGAGATCTAAATAAGGCAAGTCCAAAGGACGACTTCCCTTTACCATACATCGATATTTTAGTAGATAATACAACAAATCACGCACTTCTCTCATTTATGGATGGATACGCAGGGTACAACCAAATTCTCATGGCCGAAGAAGACATGGAAAAGACCACATTCATAATACCTTGGGGTACTTACTGTTACATGGTAATGCCATTCGGGTTGAAAAACGCGGGTGCTACTTACCAACGAGCAGCGACTGCCCTACTCCATGATATGATGCACAAAGAAGTGGAGGTTTATGTAGATGATATGATGTAAAGTCTAAAGACCGTCTAGGACACCCAATAGCCTTAAAAAAGTTCTTCGAAAGGCTAAGAAAGTATAACATGAGGTTAAACCCCTCTAAATGTGCTTTTGGTGTAACCTCAGGAAAACTCTTGGGATATGTCATAAGCTCTAGAGGAATAGAGATAGACCCAACCAAGATTAAAGCAATCATGTCCATGCCACCGCCCAAAACCGAAAAGCAAATTCGGGGATTCATTGGCCGGTTGCAATACATAAGTAGGTTCATATCCAAGCTAACCACAATATGTGAACCAATATTCAAGAAACTCAAGAAAAATGTGCCAGTTATATGGGACGATGAGTGTCAAAAAGGCTTTGAAAAGATCAAAGCCTATCTCTCAAATCCTCCTGTATTAGCTCCAGCACTCCCAGGAATACCTTTAAGGTTATACCTAACGGTTACAAAAGAAACAATGGGAGCCATGCTTGCGCAAGAGGTAGAAGATAAAGAAAAAGCCATCTACTACCTAAGTAAGAAAATTCTCGAGTATGAAACACGCTATACGCCATTAGAAAAATTGTGTCTCGCATTGGTGTGGGCCACGACTAAATTAAGGCACTACATGCTTGTACATACCGTTTATGTAGTATCACGAATGGATCCCCTCAAGTATTTATTTGAAAGATCTACACTTAACGGGCGCATCTCAAGGTGGATAGTTAACTTAGCCCAATTTGATATAAGATTCATGCCCCAAAAGGCAATCAAAGGATCAGTGGTATCAGATTTTCTAGCAGATTTCCCAATAGAAGATTCGACACCATTAGAAGAGAACGAATTTCCAGATGAAAATTTAATGATGACGGAAGATGATACATGGACTTTATACTTTGATGGAGCCTCAAACCAAAAAGGATGCGGCATAGGAGTCTTACTAGTATCACCCAAAGAGGAACATGTTCCCATATCCATAAAGTTAGATTTCGACGTTACCAACAACGCAGCCGAATATGAAGCATGCGTGGTAGGCCTCGAAAGTGCTTTAGCCTTAGGAGTAAAGAAACTTCGGATTTTTGGAGATTCCTCGTTGATCATTAATCAAATCTCAAAGAGATGGAAGGTTAGGAGTGAAAGCTTAGCTCCCTACCAAAAATATCTGGAAACCCTCACTGATCAGTTGGAAAAAGTGGAATACACATACACCTATCTACCTAGAGAGGAAAACCAATTTGCCGATGCCTTGGCAAGACTAACCTCAATGGTTAGAATTCCTAAGGAAATTGAGCAAATGCCTTTGACTATAGAAAAAAGGCATAAACCAGCATACATTCAAGTTATAGAAGACAATGAAGTGATCCAAGAAGAAGAACAAGAAGAAGAACCATGGTTTACGGACATACTAAATTATGTCACCAAAAGAGAATATCCTCCTCATGCTGACAAAAGGGCAAAAAGAGCCCTAAGACTTTTGGCTTCCCAGTTTGTACTCATAGGAGATGAGTTACACAAAAGGGTACCTAAAGGTCGAGCTCTATTATGTGTAGGTAAAAAAGATGCTCAAAGAGCTATGAGAGTAGTCCATGAAGGAATATGTGGAACACATGTTAATGGCAAAATGCTAGTCCAAAAGATAATGCGAGAAGGGTATTATTGGACTACCATGAATAGGGATTGTCATCAATACGTAAAAAGATGCCCCAAATGCCAAATTTATGCAAATTTACAACATGTTCCACCATCTCTCCTCTACACATACAATTCACCATGGCCTTTCTCTACATGGGGAATCGATATTATTGGAAAAATCACGCCTCCTGGGACAGGAGGTCATGAATACATCCTAGTCGCAATAGATTACTTCACAAAGTGGGTAGAGGCGCAATCATATGCTAAACTCACCGCAAAGCATGTAGCACTCTTTATCGAAAGGAACATAATCTGTCGATATGGAGTCCCACATGAAATGATAAGTGACAATGGAACTCACTTTCAAGCTGAATGTGAAGAATTGCTACAAAAGTATGGTATTCAACATCACCATTCTTCCCCTTATAGACCTCAAGCAAATGGAGCAGTTGAGGCCGCTAATAAGAACTTAAAGACTATCATCGAAAAAATGACTGAAAATTATAAATATTGGCCTGACAAGCTCCACTTCGCACTATGGGGCTATCGCACGTCAATCCGAACATCGACAGGAAATACGCCATTCAACCTAGTATATGGAATGGATGCCATACAACCTGTAGAATTAGAAATACCCTCTCCACGCATTGCGTTAGAAAGTAAACTTGATGAAGTCGAATGGACTAGAGCACAGTATGAAGAGTTAATTCTACTCGATGAAAAACGACTAGAAACTCTACATTGCATCATACCCAATGCTATCAAACTCGTATGGCTAGACATTTCAATAAGAAGGTCAAGACTAGAAATATCAAGGTTGGGGACTTGGTATTAAAAGCACTAAGGAAAAATGTTTTGGACCCAAGAGGCAAATTTAGGCCTAATTGGTCCGGACCATACATTGTCAAAACAATCTTGTTAGGAGGCGCGGCTAAATTAACTGACATGGATGGCAATGAGTTTTCAAATATGACAAATCTTGACCAACTTAAGAAATACTACCCGTAATTACTTGAGTAAAACACTCAAGAGAGCTACGTTTGGCCTGATTCCTTAAGCAAAAGGATACGTAGGCAACCCCAAAAGGGTGCGGCTACTTTAATTTTTCAAAATCTCGCATCCCAGAATTAAAAAAATTCACGTCTGCAAAGTTACAAGACTGGTGCCAGAAAAAGAACTCTGTCGCCAGACGACAACTTTATCGCCAGACGATAACTTTGTCGCCAGGCGATAGAGGAAAAATGTCGGCGACAGATATTTAATCAGTAGCGCTAAGTTTCTGCGAGTGTCTGGGCAGATTTTGTGTATTCTGGAAATTTGTTCGACTTCCGTACTCGAAGAAATTCCCCAAAAATAAATATTTTAATTGTTTTCATTGCTTTAAATGTAAAGTTAATTTAAATAAAAGCTGAAATTTTATTGATTAATAAAGAAACTACATTATTGATAAAATAAAGCTTAAAATTAACTAAAAACAAATTGAAATTGTCTAATAAATCAAAGGAAAAGCAATGCTCTAATATTTCTTCTCTTTCTTAATCCTTTTCCAATTCTTGTCCGCATTTTCTTCTTCTTCATCCATCACCTTTGCTAGGAGACATCCATTAGAAGATCTACATTCTATTTTAGTATAGATAGTTTCTCCCTCCGCTAAAACTCCATGCTTTTTCTCCACCCAAACCTTCTTTTCTGTAGAGTCAACTTTTCTTTTTCCTTTGTCTTTCTTAGAGCTTTTCTTTTTTGGCATAATAGGAGTCTTAAATTCACTTCTTTCCCCTAGGCGCTCTTTAGCAGGAACCTTCTTATCACCCAGATGAGTCTTCACATTGGTCTTCTCAACATTGACTTGGGTTTTTGAAGTCTTTCATCAAGCCATTGCTTTACACTATTAGACAAAGAAGGTGGAATCTTGTGGGTAATCACTTCCCATAAGGGTCTAGCACACCAATACTTGTCAAAGCACTCAACTTCTTGCGAAACAGGGAATTCATAAGGACGGCGGAGATCTCCTGTAGGGATGGTTTGTGCAAGCCCATATTGTCTCTTGACTCTACAAGGGAAATAAAAAGTTAATTTTGATAAGCTAGGGAGACAGCAGTATGCTTGGCTATTACAACCAACCATCCTCTCAATCTTCCACCAAGGGATAACCCAGTTCAGGGTAAAATCACCAGCGGCAAACACCTTGCTCCACTCACGGCGACCCATCTTTAAAGAAAATCGCTTCTTTCGCTGAACTAAGCAGTTGGGAGTGTACTTGTCAATATCATCGGGAGGACTAATTAATCTTAGCCTCTCCATAAGCCATATCTGTAAAAATGCACTTGATTAGCATTACAATATAAAAATATTTTTAATTTTTGTAATTAAGAATATTATTATTTTATACCTGTAATAAAATTGGAGAACCTCGAAGAGGTGCTTTTGGATTCTTTTTCAATGCATCTAGACACAGCATAGTCTCTCCAACAATCAGCGGCATTGGATTCCTCCCTGATTCAATTTGTTCTATAATAGATATTATTATTGCTTGACCTTCGTTATCTTTACCACTAATAAGGAGATATTGGCTAAACATGCAAAAGAGAAAGGCTCTTCTATTATAGACATGAGAAAATCCAGAATTAGGTTTGTCAAAAAAATAACGTGCAAATTCTCTCAAATCAATTATATTGCCATGCACTATATTTTTTAAGTCCGTACCCCTTAGATAAAAGAAACGCTCATAATCTTTATAATAATATTCACTCACTCTAGGCATTACCGCAAGATCCATGGAATTAAAGCCTAGAATGGCTCCAAATTCTTCCGGTAAAGGGAAAATTTCATCATAAAATAATCTAAAACAATGAGTATCAATATCCCAATATTCTAAGGCGGTATAAATAAATTCTATGTCAAGATCTACCCCCTTTACACCATAAATACCCCCCATGTGGAAAAAGTCTAGTTCTTTTCTCTCTTTAGCAGTTAAAGAACGACACCACTCACGTGTATATTCGTAAAAAGTTTTCTTAGCTAAAGGCATGATTAATAGTTAATTTATTTAATTAATAATCTGGTTGAATTATGCAGAAAACGTCAGATCCGGGGGCTATTTATAAGCTTTTTTCACAGCAGAATTCAATTCCTGTAAGAATTGGGATAATCGACTCTGTCGCCAAGCGACAAGTCTGTCGCGTGGCGACAGGTATGATTACGCGGCGCTAATGTTTTTTCAGCAGCGACAGTCAATACGCGTTGAAAACCGTATTTTTACTTACCCGAATTCGACTTTGATTTGACTTATTCAAACATATTTTATTTCACCCTTATTAATTTTTTCTTGTATTTTTTACTTAAATTAAGCTCAATTAATTTTAGGCTTATTTTTAGTAATTATACCTTCTTCCCTTCATTTTATTTGTTTCATTTTTCTTTTTTGGGGGAGAGAGTCGGTACCCTCCATTAATATTAAAAATGACGGAAATTTTGCGCAAAAATTACACTTTCTCACACACTCACACGCACATAAAATAAAATGAAAAATAAAAAACAAGAGATAAATTGTTTAAATAAATAATAGATGCATATGTACAAAGTGTCTAATACATGAGTCATATAAATAATAAAAATTAGACAGAGTCCTACAAAGTCAAAATAAATAAAAATACAGGTACAACTACGGTGCAGGAGGCCGCAGATGATGGGGGACACCAAAAGTATCAAAGAAAGTCCTACTCCGTGGAGTATGTCCCACACCATCCCCCGAACCGCCAGTCGGCGGAAACTACAACTCAGGGCCTGGCCAACCCGTTTCACCCTAGTACCCAATAGAGAGAGGCTGAGGCTCCAAGGGCTGCTGCGACGACGAGCCAACCTCGTACGTCCCACCACCCATCCCACCTCGACTGGTCGGCCCAGTCGGAGCATCCTCAGGAGATGATGCTGAGTCCTCTACAGGGGCGGCCTCAGAACGGCCACCCCGACCGCCTGAAGTAGTCCGGCGACGCCTCGAGTCGGACCTAGTAGTCTCCCTCCTAGGCTCGGGTCTCGACCGAGTGTGTGGAGAAGGAATAGGCTGTCCCTGTAAGAGTAAATCAAAATTAGAAGAAAACAAGTAAAAAAGGCAAGATAAAGATGCTAATGCTAGAAGTAATACCTCCTCAGCGTCGTTGCTACGACAGGTAGCACGGTTCCGCAACCTCACGAGCTGGCTGCGAAAGGCGTCTATGCACCTCGCCATAGCTGTCACCACCTCGCGAGAAAACTGCCAAAATAACCAAGTCAGTAACAGTTTATAAACAAACATAAAAAACAAGATATACAAAGTGACCTACCCGAGTCTGGTGACGGGGAATGGAGCGCTCTACGAACCGCTCTCCCTTTGGAGCTGGCGGAATCAGCTCCTCGATCGGCCCGTACATTCCCTGATAGGGTATGGACATCCTCGGGGGAATGAATTCCCTAGGACAAGCCTGATAAAAAACAAAAGGTTAGAGAACACTTGGGGGGCTACCTAATAGAAGACAAGTCAAGTAAATAGAAGCATACCGCTGCCTCCTCTGAAAGGACAGGAGCCGGCGCTAGCAACGGTAACAGATCCTCCTCGTAACTCTGCTCGAGGAAAATGTAGGATCTCCAAGGAGTACCCCGAGAGGATCCACTAGCTCGATTCCGCTGCAAGGCATCATGGAACATTTGCCGGGGTGGAGGAGCAGGGACAACAAAAACATCTGAGGAGTGCTGAATGGCTACCCTCTCCCCTAGGTAGACCACCGCGTTGTACGTCCCCAAGAAATATCGACGCTCAGCAGTATACTGCGCCGCTAATGCAGGAATAGGAAAAATAGCCCAAGGTCGATAGATCGGGCTGGGCTCCTGCAAAATTATCATGTAAGGAACTAATACCGAAAAGTGATAAAAGAAAAAATAGTGTTTATAAATACCTACCGAGAGGATCATCTCTCGAAGGCGAAGCACCTCCTGCGGACCTCGGCGGCCTCCCTAACTAGCAGCAACAGGGAGCCCGCGAGGAGAAGGCCTCGCAGGCGCAAGAGAGGGAAAGTACTCGTAGAACCAGATCTACATGAAAGGTAAAAGTCAGTAAGAGTTTTGCATCTAATCTAGAGCTAAATCTCAAAAGAAAAAAAGAGAGATATACCTCTACGACCCTCCAGAAGCTGGAAAGTGCCACCTCTCCAGACAAGGCCCTGTGACGGCAAGAGCGTCGCAGGCCCAGTAGAAAGTCCGCATAGGCCATGCTGGCCCAGTCATATGTCCCGATCAGGTGAAGGTCGTGAACCGCGGACAGGTAGTAAATAAGTACTCTACTACCTCGATCAGGGGAAAACGTCCCTGATAGCAGAATCAGCACAAAGATGCGCACCCGCTGCTCACGAGTGGTGGCATCATCCTCGAAAGCTGCGACCAATGTGCAGCGCCGAATACATCGGGAACTCATCTGTCCCGACTGAGCCTCAGCTTGGGCCCGAATAGCGATCAGACCCAACAACTCCTGAACGACTGGTGAATAGACCGTAATGTCGCTGTCGAACGGCAAAGGAGTGGACTGGAACTCTAGCCCCGTGATGAGGCTGAAATGAGCTGGAGTGACTGTCATCTCACCCTAGGGAAAATGGAAAGGGTTGGTGGTGTCCCAAAAGAACTCCACCAAGGATCGGACGACGAGGTTACCCCCATCGTATGAAAGCATGACCCGGGTGGCCAGAAGAAGAGGAGTCAACCCACATGACTCCCAAAGTCGACGTAAGCCCTCATCTCTGCTGATGAAGGTGTCGTAGAGTGAACCAATGGTGGAATTACCCGAGCCGTGGCTACGGGTCCTCCCACCTGCAAGACCGCGTCGGACTCGCTCCGACAGATGATGAACGGGCGCGTGAAACAGAGTACGCTCATCCCAATATGGCATGGGACCCAGCCTGGATGTAGATGGAACGTCCTCGCCTTCGCTAGTAGGCTCGTCCTCTTGGCGCGAGTCTCTCGATCGAGAGTCGGAACCACGTCGTCTAGCCATGCTAAATTATGTAAAATTAATTAATTTTAAGGCTCTACAGTATCTAAGGTTCGCCTAAGCCGCATGATACTATGTTCGCAAAAACAGAGTACGTAGTACTAAAACAGAGCAAAAATTCAACTAAGCATGATTAGCATTTTCAAGCAAACAAACAATTTCTTGCAAATATATGATGAATATTGTGACAAATTGTACAAGGAAAAACACGAAGAACAGACTACTTTGTTCTTCACGACCTTAGGAGGTCCAACAATGGTGAATTGTTCGTTTCTTCACCAAATTGAGTCAAACAAGTCTCAAAATACTCCCAAGGCAATATACAAGCATAATCAAACAAATTCAAGGCATAAAATTCAACAAACAAAGCAAATTAAGCAAGAACATTTTCGAATTTTTCGAAAATTCGTGAACAAGAACGCACAATTCGTCAAAAACCGAGTAGAGTTTGAGTAAAAATTACATAGATCGGGAAAATAGATGAGAAAAGCTTTGATTTGCAACAAGTTTGAGCAAATTCGGCTAAGAAACGAGCAAGAACGAACGATTTGAAGCTTTTGTGAAAACGCACGAAGCAGAGCAGCAGCGAAATGAAGAAGAAGACGGGTATTTAAAACCCCGATTCTGTCGCCAAACGACAGGATTGTCGCGAGGCGACAGATCGCTTCGCGATAGACGCGGATGCTTGCGACAGGTGTTTCTGGCTGGCGCTGGAGCGGCGACAGGATGTTGGGCCCCACATTATGACTTTGTGGACCTATTTCAGCAGTTTGGGTTCCTTGGTACGCCAGTTAGCCCCTCTAAGCAAAATTGACAAGATTTGATAATCGGTTCGATTGCAATTGCATTAAGTGATCGACCTGATGAAAGATCGTCTCACTTAGCTTAAAGCGCCTACATACTGGCTCATAATAAGGCACCAAAATAATGGTTCAATAGTAGCACCGATGTAATGGTTCACAAAAAGTAGAAGCACCGAAGTATTGGCATAAAAGCAATAATATATTAAAGATCGATACATAGAGTGATCTTTGATCGGGCTAGGATAGGTCGTTAAACTATTAACCCTAATCAAATTAACTATTTATAAAACCAAGACTTCACACCAAACTAGTTAGTGGCAAGCAAAGGGTCGATCCACTGAGGAAGCTTTCTCGTTTAATATCAAAATCACCATGCAAGAGTAAGAAATGTTGGGGTTTGGTGAGTCCGACTCACCGCGGAAACAACCCCGACCCAAGGAACCACTCGCAATTAATAAAACCATAAAGCATAAATAAATAATCACAAGAAAGGAAGAACGAATCATACCCTCGAAGCGAGCTTCGCCCTTACAAAAACGGGCTCTTACTTGAAAGCCTCGAGCACCGCAAGCGTCGTGCCTCCGACGGTATCCACCCACAAAGGACGAACACAACTTTAAGGTCCGCTACCTTGGAGTTAGCAAGGTCCGACCAAAACCCGAGTGTTATTAGAGTTTAAGAGTTTTCCCAAAAATATGGAATGCTCTTTCTAACTCCCACTCAAGCACTTTACTCCAAATCCCAAGGTTGGTATTTATAGAGGAAAGTATGAGTGAGAATTTCTATCCCATCAATGTGGGATCATGAAATTCCACAAATTAATTTAAAGCTAAATTAAATTAAAATTGCAAACTGATAATAAATCTACAAGTGGCATTACCATGTGAGATGGGTTGGTGAGGACCACATGGAGAGTAGGGGACCATACTTGCTCCTCACTCAATACTCTCCTTGTGCCACATATCCTCACACACTTGCTCCCATATTCCCATGCTTCCCAAAATGAACGGCCCTATGGCCCGAGCCTAGCCACGAGCCCAGCCCGAGCCCGACCCGAGCCCAGCCCGCACCCAGCCCCGCACCAAGCTGCGGGCTGCTGCTGTGCGCGCAAGCCACGCACTTGGTGCGGGCTTGCTGCTGCTATGGTGCGGCTGCTCGTGCTGCTCTGCTAGCGAGCCTAGCCGCGGCAGCTAGCTGCTGCATGCATCACGTGCTGCGGCTGCTAGCTGCTGCTGGCCGGGGCTGCTAGCATGGTGCGCTAGCACACACCAGCCAGCCATGCTAGGCTCGGCTTGGTGCTTGCTAGCCACCTATGCTATGACACTTTTGCCCCTAGCATTCGGATGCTCGGGGCACTCCGATGCTAGGGGTATTTTGGGAATATGGTCGATTTATTATTATTTTTGCGCGTCTCGTCTTTTATTATTTTTGACTCGACTTTCGACGATCGGTTTCGACGCTCCAAGCTCGAATTATCGACGTCTAAATATTTAACACTCGGGCGACGAATTAATTTCTTCCGAATTAATTCGTCGAGTCGGTTCGTATATTTTGCTTGGGTGTGACCCGAAGGGTTTAGTCAAGATTAAGCTGTAATATTAATTATATTAATGTAACTGATCGGAAGCGGCCTCCACCCAGGCATTCCGATCACTTGACCTTGCTGAATATATTAGCTTTCTAATAATTCTGAACCCGCTATCAGAATAATACACTTGTTCGAAGGACACCATTCCTTTCAATCTCCCACTTGTCCTTCCGGACAAGTGTGCATTTAGTGTATAGCCCTTTTCCTATGTCTCTTCATGAACTACAGAGTAAGATTACTCGTCATCTCTGTTACGTCCAGAAGTGTTTCTCGAAATCCGAGTTTGACTGTCAATAAGCAGATGATTTCTAAAATCCATCTGAGCACGGCCATGCATTTTCACAGTCTCGCTCTTCGAGAGGCCTTGTAAACAACAAGACATGTTCCCTATTGTTAGTAGGGGGACATTTCCAGTCTTGTAATGTAGCTTCTCTTACTAAGAGGACCTACCTGCCTGATATATGTCGTTATAATCCCCAGTTACGACAGACGTTTGGCGGATACCAAAGCGGACTAGTACTTAAACAAGAGATCTCCCACTACTCATGGTCAAAGGAAAAGAGTTCCGATAGTAATAATGAGAAAAATACTTATGACGATTTTTAAATCTCTTAAATTATTCTCATAGGTCGATCCGGTATGGTTCTAAACCAATACCTGTGCAAATGAATTATATCCTCATAGCACAAGAAACAGTGCTATAAATCATACTACACACTAATCTCTAATGGTCATTAATCGTCCACAAATAAACGACCTTGATTAGGGATAATTTTCGATTAAGATATTCAACGTTCACTTAACAGGTGTTTCTTTATCCAAGCCATTGACTTGATACCCTATTTTGAATATTTATTAAAATCGAATGGACTCATTATTTAATTCTAAACCACAATTAAATAGTTTTGTGGAATATTTAAAAATATTTTATTCCACTATGAAACTTCACAATGTTTCATCTTATGATAAATGGTTTTTCCCAAATGTTTTAAGAGTAGTACTCTTCATAAAACATTCATAAAAATCACACTCACATTTGATATGCTTGATTTCTTTCATGCAATTATGAATGTTGTCGTTCACTTATTGCATAGGTTTAGTTATAATTACTTTGCAAACCTTAGCATCTTCATTATCCACCATTTCCATAATAAGATGATAAAATTTTGAGAGTGTTAATGGATTACATGTGATTCAGGATTTATTGTCCAAGCAATGGCTCCCACTCATTTTTATGATTTGAGACCTTCTACTTGACAACCTACAATCATCAACGTTCAACAACGAACTTTTCCATTTAACATCTTTCCTTATTATTACCTTTAAGGCAACAATATTCTCAACATATAATTTAGTAGACTCCCTGATGATGCCTTGCTTGGGTTTCACTCTAAGCGACTCACAACGATTTGGGATACCCTAATCACATGTGAGCATGGAAATTTTCCTTAAATTCCCGCACATTATACATGGATGCACATCCATGTTACCATTCTCAAGCCACGACACTTCTTGCCTCGTGCTTATAAATGGCTTCCTTGCTAAGGATCTAATCCTTGTTAAGGTTTGGGCTTGCAACATCAAAACTCAAATTATATTTGTTTCCATGCATCAAGAACTCATCCAACTACTTATCTAAGTTCTGTGGATGTTCTTGACTATAATCTAATGATCTAATACTTAGATTAATGTCGATTGGTATTATATACATACTTCACATGCTCTAAGCATGTAAGTCATCTGACGATTCCATATCATAGCTTTACATGATGGATTTAATTATAGAATTATTCTCAATTTTATTCCATCCATGTGACATTCAGCTCATACAGTTACACTGAGTCTTGCCAAATTGTTCGCTATATGATGTGGTTGAAAGTCTCCTACTAGAGTCTTTCTCGTTTGACTTAGTACTTAGCCTAGCTTATACATAGGTCAAACATTTACTTAGCTTCATACATATGGGTTGAAAGCCTTTCAAAGTCCTTCATGTTTAACATGGTAATTTCTTTTACTCATTTAAACATTTAATTAAGTCTATACCATAGAACTTAATTCCCAACATGTACTAAGTATCGTCTTTAGCTCGATCCATTGTCGAAAATACTTTCAAATCTAAACATTTAGCATTTGATAGTTGTTTCACAATAGAGTTCGTAAACTTCTTGTTGGACCATCACTTTTGCTCACACTAAACTTCTTGTTCATCAGAATTTCTATGTTTCTCCATAAGTTAATCCTCTTATTAACTTTATGAGAAAACACGTTCCAATTCCTTCATGCAATGCTTCCTTTAATCCTATGACGGATTCCATGTGCTTGCTTTCAAATCTAGCATTATTTAGATTTTCAAAACCCTTAGACTATTCCATAGTCACTTCCAAAATCCTATTTTGGGTAGGCGGTTTTTGTATCTATTTGCCATATTTCATATGTGCAATTTTGCTAGATCAATCACGAAAAGACTTGAGCATTCCGATTGGTGAATGGGATTTTATTAAAATCAACTCCTTGAAATTAATTTTTATCCTTTACAACCAATCTAGCTATGTATGCATATACATTTCCACATTTGTTAGTTTTCTCCTTGAAAACTTATTTGCAATCGATGGGTCTTTCACCTTTCATGCAAATTAATCAAGTTTCAAACATGATTTTCAAACATGGAGTCTATTTCGGATTTTCATGGCCTTTAAACATTATTCGGAATTTGGATTTGTCGTAGCTATCTTACAAGACATTATTCCTTTACTATCTAATAGTAAATAGTATGCTTGTAAGTCTTAGGTTTGTTTCTAACTTAGTAGAAACTTTATAGGATTCAATCCAAGCCTTTGGTGAATTCTTTACCTATACGGGGTAATTGCATCAAACACTGAGTTTTAAGGCGCTTTCAAAGCCCTTTTATTGTGTTGATCTTACTCCAACATTTTTAATGTTTTGTGAGTAATGAATTCTCTTTTAAGGCACTTGTAAAGTCCTTTTGAGTATTCTTGATCAAGCATTCTCATGAAGTCCTTTAAGGTCTTCCGAAATTCTCAGTTCTAGTTTGTTGCTAAGCTCGATGGTCATCGAGTTCATTTTCCTCCCACTTGTCGTTTTGGAAACGTGTTACTTTCCAGAAAGACACCACATAGAGCAACAAACATTATGTTCTCAATTAGGATGTGGAGGTAATGCTCGTAGTCTCACTTGAATGCTTACAAAGAGACATGTATATTGTCTTTGGGTAAAAGTTCGTTGTGAAACAAACAGTTAGCTCCCACTTGAGCTATCTTAGTCTTTATTGAGCCATTCAGCTCCCATTGAGCCACCTAGCTCCCACTGAGCCACTTAGCTCCCACTGAGACTAAGAGCCTTAGACATATACTTGAAAAGACTTTTAGAAGTTATTTCTATCCATAACTGAATATGGCGTCTTTTCTTAGCTTCGACATATTGTTTAGCGTACATTAGTCATTTGTGCAAATCTTTAAGAACTTTATAGGAAGGGTTGTGAACCATCATCGTTCGAGTCATTTTCAAATGACACCGAGGTCTCCGTGAAGACACACTATGTTCTTTGTTGAGTTATTTATGAAAATTTCCATTCATAACTTTGAGATGGTCACGCTTAGCTCAAGCAAACATCACTCGATCTAATCTAGACGTTTTGATATCGTGCCAAGTCGATTCTGTACTTCACTAAACTCTTGAGCTACTCAAGTCAAGTTTGTTCACATTTGATGAATATAGCCATATCCTTTCAAATTCTTTGTGAAACGTTGAAGTAATTGAATCCTCTTTAGCCTTCGGAGTCAATTGTCTATACCAAGAACAATAGCTCTCTGCTTTGTCGGTTTCAACAAGTAAGACTTTCTTGTCTTAGAACGATTCCAATTCGAGCAACTATCAAGAGCCTATCTAATAGAGCCTTGAGTACGTTCTTGTCGATGTGACATTGCTAAAGATGTTTGGAACGTAAATCAAGCCCATGACTTGAACTTAGTGAGTTTATCATGTTAGGGAAATGTTTGTTTATATCAAGCATTCTTGACTCAACGCTTGGATAACCATGCCATTCAAATAAATCTCGCAACTATTGCTCATTACTTTGAATGTGAGTCTTTCCGTGTGTAAACGGATCAATTGCTGATTATGGAACATAATAACCATTACTTGTTCCAGCCTTTAGCTTAAAAGGTCTTTAAACAAAACATACGAATTTACAACTGATGTAACTCTACTTGCTTCATCCTAAGCTTGTAAATCGATAACTTAGCTTAACTTTAATAGTTTGAGGTCACTATCATAGTGGAACACTCAAGCAGTATCCGATACTTGTGAAGATAACGAATTGCTAAGTTAACTACAATAACATGAACTCATGAGTTGAAATGAAATCTAATTTCTTTTCTTCGTTCCTTCTTTCCTATATTTCTTATCATACAATATCTCATAATCTTACTTTAAGAATCATTTCTTTAAGTACCTTGACTCTTATACTTTGTTAGGCATAATCAAGCACCTAGTGCGCCGTAAAACAAAGTTCCATCTTTTCCATTAATTCTTACTCGAATTACTTCATCAATGAGTCCTACTCAATTATGTATGATGCGAAAAGATACGTTGGTTGTCAAACATTTACAATCTTGAGTTTGCAACTCAATACCTCATGTTTTATCAAAACTACCTAGTATTTTGAATACATGACGTCCAACCGTCCTTTCGGACTTAGTTATAAAAGTCATATATGAGAATTGTATTTTAGAAATGCTTTTCCTTTCTTTGAGAACTATTCTCAAGGATTTCCTTTACCAATCATGGAAACAATATCATTTGATTTAGAGTACTATAAATATAAGTGCAAAGTATAACCATTTATCAAGAACATAATAAGTTTGAAATAGCATTCATGCAAACTTCAATCTTATTAAACGTCTTATTTACGCATAAAAATTGTCCCTATTTGCCGAAAATAAGGTAATTCCAAGATCCGAAGAAACAAAGAGTGGTTAAGCATGCTTTGGCTTGTCTTAAACACTCAATCTTCTAGGGTAAGCATTGCCTTGCTAATGGCTCTAAGCCACTCTTGGTTAGACAATCGTCGCATCTAATGCATCTTTGACGATGTATCTCTTTTGCCACGGTATGTGAGGACTGCTCACTCATACCGATGAGTTAAACCAAAACCAACGTGCACACCCGGTGTGCCTTACGCGCCTTGGAGAAGTGATGGCACCTCGCTTTGGTTAGCCTACCATCATCCTCGTCCGGTCAATAAGTGTCGTTTTGGAAAGGCAAGTTTGACTCAATATTATTAGGGACGTAGGATTTCTATGTTGGTTGATTTAAGTGAACTTAACCAATCATCACAACATCAAGAAAACCTAAACATGCATCTAACGAATAATTCACATATATATAAGCATAAAATATAAAGCGAAATTATAGATGCATATTGGCAACTAGCATGGCCCCTTGAATTCTTCAAATCTTCAAAAGGTCTTCATTTGCAATTCAAGGCTTTGTCTTCCAAGATACGCCGTCTTCAAGACTTAACCAAACTATGCAAATACTAGTGTCTACGACTAGAAATAATCTAAATATAAAAGTACAAAAATACTTAACGGTGCGTAGACCGTATTTAGATTTACAAAAATACATAACGGCACGTAGTCCGTATTTTCTATCCTAGTCGGGTCCCACTAGTTGCCATTTCATAAAACCTGTGAGAGAGAATATACATTCCATTCATCCATTCACTATTGTGAATGGCCCATGCAATTTACAAAATCAAACAAGTAAAATGCATTTAAACAACGCGCACACTAGTAACTAATCTAGGTGGTTAATCCGATTAACACGCCTAATTAAAACTAGTCAAAGTTGTTTAACCGATTATGTAATTAACGTCATTAATAATTGAAGCTCCCACTAAATTTCGCATTTCCCTTAATTAATCTAATTAATTAAGTCGGTAGCACCCAAACTTGTCAAAATAAAATTTTGCCAAAGCCGCTCAAAACCGAGGCCTAGCCTCCCAAAATTTTAATTAAAATAAACAAAATTAATTAAAATAAATAAAACGACAAAATAAGCAACATTAAGCCTATTACGGCTAGTCACCTCACCGCACCAAGCATACGCACACACCCAAAAAACCGCACACACGGCCCACGGCGCGCGGCCACATGCTGCTGCCACGGCACGCCCGCGCTGTGCAGCCCAGCTCGCCAAGGTGGTTCTTTGCCTCGTTTTGCGTGCCATGGCCTCGGGATTTGATCCCTTTTCGCGAGACAAAATTAATTAATTCTAAATTAATTTTAGAACTAATTTAATGAGCAAAATAAAAAAAAAAATTTAAACAAGTCTAACTTAATAAAATTTTCAAAGTGCAAATAACCAAAATAATTCCAAGAACCATTCTTAATTAAATTGGTTTATCTTGGTGCAAAATAAATTGAGGCAATTTCTCACTTTCAATTTAATCAATTTAAATTAAACTTGAGAATTTGACAAAGTAAGGGGAAGTTGGAAAAATATGAACTTTAATGTTCAAATGAAAATTCCAACATCTAAATTTTGTGAATCCTTGAAAATTATATCTTCCAACATGAAGATAACCAAATTTCTATCACAAAAATTGAAACTTTATGTTTCCAATCAACTCAAAATGATTAAAACAACAAAGTTTAACATAAAATAACATGAAATTTAGTGGTTTTTAAAGTTTCAATCACTTGTCACAAATAAAGATTGAATCTTTAACACTTAGGAAGCCTCAAAAATAAAATTTTCACACTAAAAAGCAATTAGTTAGCAATTATGTGAAAATAAATCAACCTTTAAGCATCAAATACTACCAAGTAAGTGTGCTTTAAGGGGACTTAAAAATGCAGAAAATAATGCAAATAATCAACCACATAATCAACAAGTTATGCCATTAATTTCAAGGTTAGAAAAGACTTAAAATTTTTCGTCAAAAACGAAAAATCCCTCAAAAAAGGCATTTCTGGTCAGAATTTGGCTAAAATCACAGCTCCCTTGGGATAAAAAGCTTTCCAGAACACGTTTTCCACCCAAAATTCACTAGTCTTGGGTGAAAATCTGGGTTCTGGGCCAAACTCGACATTAAAAACGGGATTAAAATAAATAAAACCGAGCTACTAATCTAATTAGCAACTTAAACCAGAAAAATAAGCCAAAATAAACCTTGAAAAAACATGATTATAAAAATAAACGAGCGGGGCTCTGATACCACTGTTGGGGTTTGGTGAGTCCGACTCACCGCAGAAACAACCCTGACCCAAGGAACCACTCGCAATTAATAAAACCATAAAGCATAAATAAATAATCACAAGAAAGGAAGAACGAAACATACCCTCGAAGCGAGCTTCGCCCTTACAAAAACGGGCTCTTACTTGAAAGCCTCGAGCACCGCAAGCGCCGTGCCTCCGACGGTATCCACCCACAAAGGACGAACACAACTTTAAGGTCCGCTACCTTGGAGTTAGCAAGGTCCGACCAAAACCCGAGTGTTATTAGAGTTTAAGAGTTTTCCCAAAAATATGGAATGCTCTTTCTAACTCCCATTCAAGCACTTTACTCCAAATCCCAAGGTTGGTATTTATAGAGGAAAGTATGAGTGGGAATATCTATCCCATCAATATGGGATCATGAAATTCCACAAATTAATTGAAAGCTAAATTAAATTAAAATTGCAAACTAATAATAAATCTACAAGTGGCATTACCATGTGAGATGGATTGGTGAGGACTACATGGAGAGTAGGGGACCATACTTGCTCCTCACTCAATACTCTCCTTGTGCCACATGTCCTCACCCACTTGCTCCCATATTCCCATGCTTCCCCTAATGAACGGCCCTATGGCCCGAGCCCGACCCGAGCCCAGCCCGCACCCAGCCCCGCACCAAGCTGGGTGCTGCTGCTGTGCGCGCAAGCCACGCACTTGGTGCGGGCTTGCTGCTGCTATGGTGCGGCTGCTCGTGCTGCTGCACGCATCACGTGCTGCGGCTGCTAGCTGCTGCTGGCCGGGGCTGCTAGCATGGTGCGCTAGCACACACAAGCCAGCCATGCTAGGCTCGGCTTGGTGCTTGCTAGCCACCTATGCTATGACACTTTTGCCCCTAGCATTCGGATGCTCGGGGCACTCCGATGCTAGGGGTATTTTGGGAATATGGTCTATTTATTATTATTTTTGCGCGTTTCGTCTTTTATTATTTTTGACTCGACTTCCGACGATCGGTTTCGACGCTCCAAGCTCGAATTACCGACGTCTAAATATTTAACACTCGGGCGACGAATTAATTTCTTCCGAATTAATTCGTCGAGTCGGTTCGTATATTTTGCTTGGGTGTGACCCGAAGGGTTCAGTCAAGATTAAGCTGTAATATTAATTATATTAATATCACTGATCGGAAGCGGCCTCCACTCAGGCATTCCAATCACTTGACCTTGCTGAATATATTAGCTTTCTAATAATTCTAAACCCGCTATCAGAATAATACACTTGTTCGAAGGACACCATTCCTTTCAAGAAAAGGGTATATTTTGTTGGAAATTGGAATGTAGACACTAGAACTATAAATAAACAAGTAAAAGGGTGATTAAACCAAGATAAAAACAACGCTAGGGATTAGGGGGGTTTCAAACATGATTAAAATGAAGGAAAACAATGATAAGCATCATGATTAACATGCCAAAGAACATAAAATTCTACCTAAACAATTCATTTTCATGCAATAGTTTAGGCAAACCAATGAAAGTGGTCTAAGCTAATTAGGATCATTTTCATGCATCCCATTAGGCACAAACTAACCCAAGAATAAAGAGGCACAATACATGGAACTCCATTTTAACAACTCATTCTCATGCAATCATTAAAATTAAGGTGATCTAAATCTAGTTCAAATCATTTTCATGCATTTAAACTAGAAGGCAATCAAATAAAGTGCTACAACTGTCTCAAGTCAATAAAAATCATATCTTTCATTGATTTAAGGCATGTAATCAATCCACTATCATCATTCATCCATCATTCAATGCATATTTTACATCCCCCTTCCCCTAGCTAAGAAATTAGCCCAGAAAAGGGGGATTAGACATGATAACAAAACTAAATGAAAACAAAATAAACATGAAAGAAAACATAATCAACAACAATGAAAATACCAAAATATATTAATCCACAAAATAGATAGAAATAAACAACTAGAGTTCCAATAAACAAAGCTAAGAGAAAGGATTAGAGATTACTAAATAGGCAATAGTAGAAAGATTAAAACTTGCAAAGTTGCTTGATGGATTGAAATGAAACTTGAGCCAAAGTTTCATACATGAAGATAACTTGAGTAATACTACACTTTCTCTCTCTAATATTAGGGTTTAATTGTTTCTTAGATAAGGCTAGATGTCCCACTAATCCACCCTACGACCTATATATATAGGTCCACTAAAAAGATACAAGAATTTGAAATAAAAAAAAAACTGAAACCCAGCGGTGCGCGCCCCCGCAGATGTTATGTGTGCGCCCTCTCAAATCTTGTGCGCCCGCAGATCTGTGGGTACGGGGGAATTAGACCCATGGATGTGCGCCTTCTCCCAGCATGCTGCGCGCTCGCGCGTGAAGAGTGTGCGCCCGCACATATGTCGCACATATGGCGCGCACAACTCCCTGTTTTGGCTCTGCTTCTGCTGCTATCTCGTGCGGGTTCTCCCAGGGCCACGCGCCCGCACAGTTCAAAGGCGCGCGCTGATAAGTCTATATTTTATATACTTTATTATATCATTTTTATGCTATTTTAGAGTATAATTTAAGTATTTATATAGATTTTAATGTCTTATCATGAGATCTACTTTATTAAGTTTAATTGATTATTTTTAGTTAATTATACTTGTATTATGCTAAAATGTTACTAATATGGAAAAAGAAATTAAGAAACCCATTTTTCATATTGTTTACAGGTTGTTGCAACTTTGCAAATAAAAGAAAATCCCACTAAAAACTCACGTGCATATAAGCAAAAGAAGTAGTAGTAGTGGGATTTAATACCCACCAACTCCTAATGGCCCAAGAAAGAAAAGCTGCACACGCACAAAGAATTGGAAGAAAAACCCTCAAAATTGAGATACAGTATTTAAGGGGAAGTAGAGGAGTAGCGAGGACAGACGGAGACGAAGAGCAGCCGGGGAAGAGGACGAAACATCAGCAAACCGCGCCTCTAGACGAAGAGCAGCGTTCAACCTCTATAATTAGAGTTTACTCTTCTCTCTTTAAGATTATGCAATTAACAATGTTATATATTATTGATTGTGTTTTCTAATCTCCATGTCTAGCTAAATTCCCTTGTTCTAGGTTAGGGATGTAGTCCATTATAATCTATCAATGAATTGAGTTATTTTGTTTGGGTTTGATTTATATAATTGCAATTTGGTAATCTTGTTTTAATTCGTACTCTTAATCTGGCCAATTGATTGTATGTTTAAGGTATTGGATTATTAGCGGAAGTGAAATTTCAATACTAGTTCGTGGGATTATCAAACGTCAAGTAGTATAATTTTAGGAATAGTTATACACTTGGGGTGGTCTTTTTGAATTCCTATTCTTAATGAGTTTATTTCAATTGTTGTGATCACGGAAGTAGACATAATGTTGATTTAAATATGCGTTTTCTACCTTGGAAGAGGAGATTACATACTATTGGTAATTCGATCATTGTTATATTATGTATGTTCAACCCTGCAATTAGTTTAATTTCATTATAGAGTAATTGGCAAAACCCGAAACCTAGAACTACTTCTTATTATTGTCTATCGTCTTATTAGTTTGCAAGCCTTAATCGTTTATAGTTTAGTACTACTTTTCTCACATTTTCGTCGTCTAAATAATATTCTAGTTTCTTAATTTGGTACTTGAGTAGACCTCCTTGTGGATACGATACCTTGCTCACCCTATATTTACTGTAATTGACCCGTACACTTGCGGTAGATTTAGACCCGATCACGCGCCCGCACACAAGGCGCACAAAACCTTCTGCTTTGTTCTGTTCTTGAAGCAATCCTGCGCGGGTTCTCACAGTGTTGCGCGCCCGCACACAGGGGATTTTGAGGGTGAATTGCTCTTCTTTCAATGCCTTGATTCCTACAAAACGAAAACAAAGAAAACAAGGAGAAAGGCAAACAAAGAAAAGAAGAACAAAAAGGTGAGAAAAAGGGGGCAAACAAGCTACTAATGGGAGGGAAAACCCGTAAAATGAGCACTAAATCGTGGCATAAATGCCACTCATCAAATTCCCCCACACTTGCTTCTTGCTTGTCCTCAAGCAAAGGAAACCAAGGCAAAAGACAACACACATAACAAACACAACATGACAAGGTTTAAGAAAATCAATCAAGTACCATGGTGAGAAATGCTCAATTCGGACTCAAATATAACGACACAAATCAAAGAATACTTACCTTTCTCAATTCTAGAGGGAAAACACGTTTTAAGATGCTCAAGGTTGAAAGAGACAAACCTAAGCTAAGCATAGAGAACTAATGATTTCATCCTCCGCCCTAGCCCCATCTAAGACGGTCCACGTTCTCACCGCTAGCTTCAATTCATCCCCTAGTTGGCTCCTCATGATTCCGCGAAGGAACCGGAAAAAATTAATTCTATGTGGAATAATGAGGCTATCCCGACATCTCAACTATGCATACTCTCTCCATAGGGTTGAAATCTATCTCCCTCCACCGTTCTTTGACCACGCCCCTCTAAAGTCCAAGGGTCTTAGTTAGGGTTGTAATGTCATGGCTAAAGGTTAAGGTTGGGAGTTAATTTGAAAAATTTGGTGGAAACTCCTAAGTGAAGCATAAGAGTGGCCATCTCTCAATAACATCATAGGAATCTAACCTAATTTCAAATCACAACCTTCAATACAAATTACATGACAATACTACTCCTTTTTGCATGTTTTTCATTCATCTCGATTTTTCCTTTCTTTCTTTCCTCATCATTTTTTTTATTGGTGTTTGGTTTTCATGATTTACAACTTCCTTGCCAAACCTTTTGCACACTTTTTCATGAATAAACTTTCAAGACCCTATTTGAACCAAATTACACAACTTCCTTGCTTAAAATCAAAACTCTCAAACTCGAACCTCACAAGCCGATGCTTCACTAACTACAAGGGTTGGTAGAGAATAGGCCGCTAGGTTTGTAATGTGGTTTAACCAAGAAAGGGGAAATAAGGCTCAACATGGCTAGCAAGAAGGTAGATGTAAAATAAAAACCAAATTTGTAACAAAACACAAGGAAAACAAAGAAAAATGAGAAGAAATGCCCTCTTCCTCCTCTAGAGTAATATGATCACGATCTTGGGAGCTAGATACCAACACAAGGATCAAGACACGCATAGTTAAGGATCCAATATGCCACTCAACAAAAGTGATGGAGGCTTGAACAATTGACGCTCACATGGGACATGAAAATAAGCAAATACCAACCAAGGGAATCCTATTCACTACGGAGAGCAACACCATCTTACCACTTTCCCGTGAACTAGGGGTTCAAACGTCCTCAAGAGTTCTAAACCGGGCTACCTTAGCTTAAAATGTGTCTAGTTCAACCCTAAGCACTCTCAAACCGTGAAGACCCTCTTCAACTAGGAAGGTAAGCATTCAAAAATATGTCATAACGAAGCATGTAAGTCCACATGTCCAAATGAACGAGCAAATTCACAACTTTAAAATTTTTTTTTTATTTTTTTTTCACTAGTTATGATCATGAATGTCACACCAAAGAAAGAAGAAAAGAAACACACAAAGAAAAGGAAGAAATAAAAAAGGTTCATAAAAGAGGCATGTAAATCACATAAATCCCAATCGACATACAATGATCGTTGAATACAACATCAACGATCCCAAGTTCCTTAGAACCAAATCAAACAACCTCGAACCATTCAACTCCTTCCTAAACTAACCTAAACTATGCAACCAATCAAATATTTAAAAAGTTGAGAAGGAGAATTTATCACCCAAATACGCTTAGAAAACACAAGTCCACTATCAATAAAGCTTCATTGCAACCAAAAATTTGGGATATGCGCCAATAAGCCCTACAAAATGTCAAAATCCAAAACAACTCGGCAAATATTTGGTTAGTAGCAAGAGAAATATATACAAAGAAATAAAAGAAACTACTAAAGAAAGAAGAACAAAGAAAAAAAAGAAAATGTTTGGATTAAAAGGGAATTTGGATTTTCGAAAACGGGAGCCAAAACAACACAAGGTTTCATTAAAAACATCATCATCATCATTTTTGAAAAGAGGGGAAGGAACCTTCCAAAAAGACACCTATTGGCCCAAAATTGCTCCCCATAAGAACAAAGCCCTTAAATGAAACAATGAATAAGCACCCCCCCACACTTGAACGGAAAACCGTCCTCGGTTTGAACAAAGTGGAAAATGGGGTGGGAGGAAGGGCTAAACTCGGCCCGAGGGCCCTAGTCCTCCATGTGAGAACTAGAGCCCTCTCCATATGGACGCCACTCGTAGTTGATGTCGATAGGAGGGCCATGGGGGTCCCAACCACCGGTGTAACCCGGTGGAAAACCACGGTTCCGGTACAACTCTTGTTGGTAGTCCGGAAGAGGGTCAAAGGGAGGGGGCATCTCAAGAGGCTCGGATGTGTACATGGGGTAGTTGGGGTCCCCACGGTAATCACACCCCCCCGGTGCCTTGTAATCGTACCCCTCAGAGGTGGGGTAGTTCACACGGGGGGCCCCTTGAGATGAAGGCCCGGGCCAATAGGGCCAAATCGGTTGACGGGGTGTGCCGTCAGCATGCGGTTCCTCGTGAGAAGGAACCGGCCCCTGTTGGGGCAGAAAATACGGGTAGTTTACCGATGGGTCAAAATTCCCTTGGTTTACATGCCAATCATAAATGTTGGCATTGTAAACCGAGTACCCATCAGCGGCCTCCGTCAACCGGTTAACTTGCATTGACAAGTTTTAGAAGGCGCGCTCGAGATTAAAAGAAGAAGAGGAAGAGGCCATACCTCCCTCGCTAAAGGAGGGGACGCGCAAACCTTGGGATCCTTCCCCATATTGGAAACCTTGAAGTTGAAACCCTTGTTGTTGTTGACGAAATTGTTGTTGTTGAAATTGTTGTTGTTGTTCTTCTTGTTGTTCTTCTTGTTGCTCTTCTTGTTGTTGTTGTTGTTGTTGTTGTTGTTGATGCCGCTCGCGGACAATCATATTACGCTTACCTCCAAGAGCATTGGGTAGGACACCATTGTCCATAGGAATCTTCCACACATTCCTTGTGTTCCGCTCCAAGGAAGTGCGGCTAGGGAACGGAAGAGTGCAATGGTGCACCCTCTCAACGCACCAATCGTGGAAGTTGTTCACATCATTGGTCGATTGGATGAAGACCGACTTCCTCATGTATGATATGTCCACGAACATATCCTTGTCTTTTCCCACCCTTGTGCAAAAAGGGAAAAGAACCTCACCCCCTAGCTTCGCAGCGATCCTTGTAATCATCCCTCCTAGGGCAATCTCACCCGTCTTGTTCCCATTCTTGATCGCCTCACAACAAAGCACAAACCAGTACCCCATGTTGAGCCGCCCACTCAACTCCTCCTTTGTGGTGACCCAAAGAGTGAAGAGCTCTTCATGAGAGAGCTTGCTCAATTCTTGTTTGCTAAACACCGCAAACCCCAAGATGCGGTGTAGGATGCGGAGTACTAGATGGATAATTTGGCTTGCCACCGAGTACCGAGTACTAAACTCTTCCATGTCGGTAATTGTCCGCCACCAACGGAAGGCATCGTACTCGGGGAAGAGCTCGGTGGATGGGGCAAGAAGATCGGCGTCGGGGTTAAAATCCAAGAGTTCATTTAGACGCCTAAGGGAGATCACATGGCGGGCATTGAAGAGTTGGAAGGAGATTTGGAACTCGTTGTTTCCAACGGGTTCTTTCTCAAAGGAAGCTAGGAACTCGTAGATGGGTTCCTTGAAGGTTGGGTATTGGTGTTGGATGAACTCACTCATCCCAAGGTCATCAAGAAGGGACCGAAGGTCCTCATCTATCCCCAGATCACGCATTGAGTGTTGGTAGTAGTGTCAGGTGGGGTTTAGTTTGCGTTTGATGAGTGTTTGATGGATGGGAGCGTGGTGTCGGTTCACAAATTTCAAGGTGGGTAGAGAGGTTTGTTCTTGGTTAAGATTTTGAGAGGAGGGTTGGGGTTCATCAATTGTTATTCTAGGCTTTTTCCTGCTCCTTCTCCTACTACTCATCTTCACCAATTTTACTCAACAACCCCAAAAATACCGAGAACACCGAGGAGTGATCCAACACTCAAGAACACCGAACCTTTCCCACAACAACAACAACAATTGAAGCTTCGATTTTGTTATCTGAAAAGGGGTTAGGAGCAACAACTTTCCAAGATACAAATAGCACAAGAGGAACACAAGTATCACCAACAATATTCAATGCCAAAATTTGCAACACTCAATCACTAAAGAGATAATCACTAAGCAAATTTCAATATCAAGCATCAAAAACTCTCAACATCATACATTTTCAATCCCACATGCATAAACAATTTTCAATGCTCAATATCAAGCTAGTGATTACTCACACAATTCTCAATATCCTAATCAAGTAATTGTTAGGCAAATTGCATAAAAACAACAATATTCATCAACAATACTCAACAAATCACTAAGAAATTCATATCAAATTCACAATTATAAGCAAAACTACCCTAAATCACACAAAATTCATACAAGCTCAATTTTTGCTTAACAATCCTAAAACATGATATTATCTAATGAATTAAAGCCACAAATTAGTCAAGGTTTAGGATTATACCACAATTGAAGGGCTTGAAGACCACCAAGACCTCTCACGCACCACCACCTCGACTACCAAAGAACAACCACGAATTTGGTGAAAAATGGATGATTTTGAGAGGGGAAAGTGATGAATTTGTGAGAAAAGTGAGGGAATGTAAGGGATTTGATGAAATTTCAAGGAAATAAGTGAGATTAGAGGGGATTTGGGAGGTTAGGGTTTGAGTTTTTTGAGGAGAGAGAGTGAGAAACTTGCGTGGAGTTGAGAAAATGATGATAAAGTCGGGGAAAAGGAAGAGCATTTCCTCGATAAACCCAAATCTGCGTGCCCGCGCAGGTATACTGCGCGCCCGCGCAAGTGTACTGCGCGCCTACGTAGATGTCGCACACACAGCGCGCAAAACCTTCTGCCAAAATCTGAAATTTTGTCTTAAATCTGTGCGGGTTCTCCCAGGCCTGCACGCCCGCACACCCTTCTCTTGCGCGCCCGCGCAGATGTCGCGCACAGGGCGCGCATATCTTTCTGCTAGTTTCTGTTTGCTGAGCTTCCCTGTGCGCGGGTTCTCCCAGGCCTGCGCGCCCGCGCACAGGGTCTTCATCAAGATTTCCTTCTTTAAATGCCCCTCACTCACTTCCAAGTCTCCAAACCCCAACTTAGCTCCATATATAACACCAAACGGCCTCCAAATTCCCTCCAAACACGCACCAAAGAAGCAAGTGCCTACAAAGATAGAGGAAAAACGAAAGCCATAAGACAAAAATCAAACACACAACCTACCAAAAATATGGAAAATAGAGAAGAAAAAGGTTTAAAAGTCGGGTTGCCTCCCGGGAGCGCTTCTTTATAAGGTCATTAGCTTGACAATGATGAAAATCCATTCAAAAGGGTGGCTTAGGACCCAAAGGGTCTAGCCTTTAACACTCAATCACACCAACTTCCTCCTTGCAGAAATAGTGCTTCAAACGAGAGTCGTTCACCATGAATTTGTTTCCGTCGGCATCCAACTCAAAAGAACCATAGGGAGTGGTCTTTGATACAACAAAAGGCCCCGACCACTTGGATTTGAGCTTTCCCGGGAACAAGCGAAGCCTTGAGTTGAAGAGTAAGACTTTGTCCCCAACCTTGAAGCTCTTGTTCCGGATATGTTGGTCGTGCCACTTTTTTGTCTTCTCCTTGTAGACTCTTGAGTTTTCATAGGCATCATCTCTAAGCTCCTCGAGCTCGTTGAGCTTCAACAACCTCTTTTCACCCGCTAACGACAAATCCATGTTTAGCTCTTTGATGGCCCACCAAGATTTGTATTCTAGCTCGACCGGCAAGTGACAAGCCTTCCCATAGACCAACCTATGGGGGGTTGTACCAATGGGAGTCTTGTATGCCGTTCGAAGAGCCCAAAGAGTATCATCAAGCTTTAGGGACCAATCTTTCCTTGATTTGTTTACCATCCTCTCAAGGATATTCTTGATTTCACGATTTGACACTTCCACTTGACCTTGAGTTTGAGGATGGTAGGGTAGACCAACCTTGTGATGAACACCATATTTCTTGAGAAGAGCTTCCAATTGCTTTTTGGTAAAATGAGACCCTCCGTCACTGATTAGAACTCTTAGCACCCCAAACCTAGGAAAAATTATCTTCTTGAGAAGCTTGAGCATCACTTTGTGGTCATTGGTAGGAGAGGGTATAGCTTCGATCCATTTCGTCACATAGTCAACCGCCACCAAGATGTATAGGTTCCCACATGAAGAAACGAACGGTCCCATGAAATCCACTCCCCAAACATCAAAGGGCTCCACCTCTAGAATACTTTGTTGGGGCATCTCGTCCCTTTTAGTAATGCCGCCACTCCTTTGGCATCGGTCACATTGCATGATGAATTTGTGAGTATCCTTGTGCATTGAAGGCCACCAAAGTAAAGATTGGGAAATTTTTGCTACCGTCTTGTCAACACCACCATGTCCCCCACATGGTAGTGAGTGACAATGCTCAAGGACACCATCAATCTCATGATCGGGGACACATTTCCTAAAAAGACCGTCACCACATTGCTTGAAGAGGTACGGATCATTCCAAAAATACCTCCTCACTTCTTTGAAGAACTTTTTCTTTTGTTGAGAGGAGAATTCCGGAGGCACTACCCCACAAGCAAGATAGTTGGCAATATCCGCATAACAAGGTGTAGAAGTCGCTACCATAGCCATTAGAGCCTCGATCCCTATCTCATCATTGATCGGAACATCCTCCTTGTTCTCAAAGGGAAGCCTAGACAAGTGATCCGCCACATAATTCTCCGCTCCCTTTTTGTCCCTCATTTCCATGTGAAAGTCTTGAAGAGAGAGAACCCAACGAATCAAGCGAGGCTTCGCTTCTTTCTTGGTCATGAGGTATTGCACCGCGATGTGATCCGTGTACACAATGACTTTGGAACATATGAGATAGGACCGGAACTTATCAAATGCAAAGACCACCGCTAGCATCTCCTTCTCCGTTGTTGTATAGTTCTTTTGAGCTTCATCAAGAGTCCTACTTGCATAGTAGATGACACATGATTTCCCTTCTTTCTTTTGACCAAGGACGGCACCTACTGCAAAATCACTCGCATCGCACATTAGCTCAAAAGGCAAGCTCCAATCCGGAGCTTGCACAACATGAGAAGAGATGAGAGCTTCCTTGAGCTTACGAAATGCCTCAAGGCAAGCCTAATCAAAGCTAAAAACAACATCTTTCTTTAGTAATTCGGTCAAAGGTTTGGCGATTGAGGAGAAATCTTTTAAAAACCTCCGGTAGAAACCGGCATGCCCAAGAAAAGCTCGTACTCCCGTGACGGAAGTAGGAGGGGGCAATCTCTCAATCACCGAAACTTTGGCCGGATCAACCTCAATGCCATTTTTTGAAACTTTATGACCGAGGACAATGCCCTCCTCGACCATAAAATGGCACTTTTCCCAATTTAAAACCAAACTCGTCTCTTGACACCTTTGCAAAACTCTTTCAAGGTTAAAAAGACAAGTGTCAAAAGACGAGCCACCAACACTAAAATCATCCATGAAAACCTCAATTTCTTTTTCAAGCATTTCGGAGAAAATGGAAGTCATGCATCTTTGAAAAGTAGAGGGAGCATTGCATAATCCGAATGGCATTCTTCGGTATGCAAATGTCCCATATGGACATGTGAAAGTAGTTTTCTCTTGATCGCTTGGATGGATAGGGATTTGGAAAAATCCGGAGTACCCATCCAAGAAACAAAAGAAAGCGTGGTGAGAAAGCCTTTCAAGCATTTGGTCCATGAAAGGGAGAGGAAAATGATCTTTCTTTGTGTTCTTATTCAATCTTCTATAATCAATACACATTCTCCACCCGGTCACCGTCCGGGTGGAGATTTCTTCTCCCTTTTCATCTTTGACAATGGTCATTCCACCCTTTTTGGGAACTACATGAACCGGGCTCACCCACTTTCTATCGGAGATAGCATAGATGATGCCCGCCACACGTAGCTTCAAAATTTCTTTCTTGACAACCTCTTGGAGGTTGGGGTTCAACCTCCTTTGAGGTTCAATGGAGGTGGAATGATCATCCTCAAGATTAATACGATGCATGCAAAGAGAAGGACTAATTCCCTTGATATCATCAATGTTATACCCTATCACATCTTTGTATTTTCTCAAAACATCAAGCAATTTTTTCAAATTAAGTTCATCAAGGGTAGCATTGACAATAATAGGGTATTTTTCCTCCTCATCAAGGTAAGCATATTTCAAAGAAGGGGGGAGGGGCTTGAGTTCTACCTTGGGAGGAGGCTTGGAACTCTCTTCAGATTTTTCCTCCATTGATTCAAGCTTGATCTTGCCTTGTTGATCAACTTCCTCCTTTGAGGATTCCTCCATCGCCATGACAAATTCTTTGGCTTCTTGAGAGTGGAACTCCTCTTTGCATGTGAGAGCTTCCACAATTGGATCTTGAGGCTTCATCATAACCCTTCCCAAACGGTCTAACTCCTCATTCACAACATCAACTCGGTAGCACTTTTCAACCATAGGGGTCTTTAACAAGTTTGAGAACTCAAAAACTATCTTCTCATCGGCCACTTCACATGTGATGGTGTTGTTTTTGCAATTGATGACCGCCCCCAAAGTCTTAAGAGCTTCCCGACCCAAGATCAAGGGTGTATCCACATCTTCCTCCATTTCCATCACTACAAAGTCACAAGGCACATAGATGTGTCCCACTTGAATTGGAACATCCTCAAGTTCTCCACAAGGTAACTTCACCGAGCGGTCGGCTTGTTGAATGGTCTTCCTTGTAGGGATCATCTCAATATTGAGTTTTTGAGCAATGGATAAGGGGATTAGACTAATACTTGCTCCAAGATCGGCCAATGCACCCCTAGCTTCCATGTTTCCAATTTTCATCGGCAAAGTGAAACTCCCCGGATCTTTCTCCTTCTTGGGCATTTTATGTTGAACAAGAGCACTCACTTGGTGTGGAAGGGTGATAAGCTCATCATTGAGCTTCCTTTTGTTGGTGAGGATGTCCTTGAGAAATTTGGAGTAGGATGGCATTTGTGTCACTACTTCAAGAAAAGGGAGATTGATGTGCAAGTTCTTCATCACACTTAGAAACTTTGCAAACTTGTCATTCAACTTCCTCTCCGCAAGCCTACTTGGAAAAGGAACCGGTCCATCAAGGTTCCTAGTCTCACTAGGAATTGAAGTTGTCTTCTCGTTGTTGAGCTTCTTCTTCTCCGAACTTCCTTCGACCTCATCAACTTTTTCCTCCTCACCTCTCCTATCTTCATTCACACTCTCTTCTCCTCCCTTCTTTCCCTCACTATCCCCCTCATTTGGACCATCATAAGAAGTTCCCGACCTCAAAGTGATTGCCTTGCATGTATCGGGTTTTTGGTTATGAGAAGGGTTAGGTTGTGGTTGTCCGGATAGAGTTGATGGTGAATTGAAAGGAGTCCTCTCGGCCAATTGAGCTAGTTGTGAATCAACCATCTTGTTGTGAGCCCTTATTTCTTGCATTTGTTGCCCAAAAGTTTGCATTTGTGCATGCATAGCTTGAAGGAGTTGTGTGGGTGTTGGCTCCGCTTGAGGTGCTTGTTCTTGATTTCTTTGGGGCCCTTGGGTTTGATTGTTGTATTGGTTTTGGTTGTTGTATTGGTTGTTCCTAGGGTAGCTTCCTCTTGGGTTTTGGTTTTGAGATGGAGGTGGATTTTGGTATTGGGGGTTGGAATTGTAGTTGGCCCCATTGTTGAGGTTGAGATGCAAACCCGGGTGGTGGTTGTCTCCAAGCTACTCCACCACCACCTCCTCTAAAACTGTCTTGTCTTGTGTTGTATGCCGCCACATGTTCGGGGCTCAAACCTCCACAATAAGATGTATCATGGTTCGTTCCTCCACAATTTTGACATGAGAAAGTGTTGACTTGAGAAGAGCTTGCTCCACCACTTAAGCTTGCATTAACACTTGTGTTCAACTTTGAGAGCCATTTTGTGAGTTGCTCAATTTGATGTTGCAATTGATCGACCTTCTCCAATTCATACATCCCAACTTTCTTCGGTGCACTCCTTCTTCTACCTCCCCAAGAGTAGTTCTTTGCTACCTCCTCGATTGTTGCTTCCACTTGATTTTGAGGGATTTTGATTAGTTGTCCACCCGCCCCCGCATCCAAGTTGGCTCTAGACATGGGCTCCAAACCATCGTAAAAAAACCTCATGAGCAAACTTTGATTGTATTCATGGTGAGGACACGCTTGCACCAACTCTTTGAACCTCTCCCAATCTTCATTAAGACTCTCATCCGCTTCTTGCTCAAATGATGCAATCTTCCTTCTCATCTCGGTGGTCTTCTCCTTGAAAATGAACCTCTTCAAGAATGCCTTAACTACCTCCCTCCAAGATGTGAGTGAGTTAGGCTTCACTTGCTTCAACCACTTCTTTGCTATACCTGAAAGAGATTGTCGAAATAAATGCATCCGGATGTACTCTTGAGAAACTTGGTTGGTTTGAATCATGGAACATAGCTCAAGGAATCTATCAAGGTGCTCTATGGGGTCTTCACTTGTAGAACCCAAAAATTGCTCCGATTGAACCATTCTTGTATATTGGGGATGAATTGTGAAGTTAGTCTCCGTGACGGGTAACAAAATCCCTCCCGTGAGCTCATATCCTCCGGATTTCCGAACTCACGAAATAAAACATCATCTTCTTGTCCTGCCATTGATTCACTTTGCGAACTAGAAGAGTAAGAATCACTCCTACTATTAATTATAGCACCAAGTCCTCTTCCTTCTTCTTGAAAAATCCTGCGGATTTGTCTTAAAGTTCGGTTGATTTCTTGGTCAATTTGATGGGTAGGTGGTCCTTGAGATCTTCTAAGCATTCACCAAAGCTAAGAAAACAATTAGCAATGACAAGTATGATAGAACAAAACAAAACAAAAAGAAAGCAATTAAAATTATTCTAAAAAGAGCAAATTAGACACCAAACAAGCCGCTTCCCCGGCAATGGCGCCAAAATTTGATCGGGCTAGGATTGGTCGTTAAACTATTAACCCTAATCAAATTAACTATTTATAAAACCTAGACTTCACACCAAACTAGTTAGTGGCAAGCAAAGGGTCGATCCACTGAGGAAGCTTTCTCATTTAATATCAAAATCACCATGCAAGAGTAAGAAAGGGGTATATTTTGTTGGAAATTGGAATGTAGACACTAGAACTATAAATAAACAAGTAAAAGGGTGATTAAACCAAGATAAAAACAACGCTAGGGATTAGGGGGGTTTCAAACATGATTAAAATGAAGGAAAACAATGATAAGCATCATGATTAACATGCCAAAGAACATAAAATTCTACCTAAACAATTCATTTTCATGCAATAGTTTAGGCAAACCAATGAAAGTGGTCTAAGCTAATTAGGATCATTTTCATGCATCCCATTAGGCACAAACTAACCCAAGAATAAAGAGGCACAATACATGGAACTCCATTTTAACAACTCATTCTCATGCAATCATTAAAATAGAGGTGATCTAAATCTAGTTCAAATCATTTTCATGCATTTAAACTAGAAGGCAATCAAATAAAGTGCTACAATAGTCTCAAGTCAATAAAAATCATATCTTTCATTGATTTAAGGCATGTAATCAATCCACTATCATCATTCATCCATCATTCAATGCATATTTTACACCCCCCTTCCCCTAGCTAAGAAACTAGCCCAGAAAAAGGGGATTAGACATGATAACAAAGCTAAATGAAAACAAAATAAACATGAAAGCAAATATGATCAACAACAATGAAAATACCAAAATATATTAATCCACAAAATAGATAGAAATAAACAACTAGAGTGCCAATAAACAAAGCTAAGAGAAAGGATTAGAGATTACTAAATAGGCAATAGTAGAAAGATTAAAACTTGCAAAGTTGCTTGATGGATTGAAATGAAACTTGAGCCAAAGTTTCATACATGATGATAACTTGAGTAATACTACACTTTCTCTCTCTAAGATTAGGGTTTAATTGTTTCTAAGATAAGGC
Organism: Chenopodium album; assembly: GCF_948465745.1. Classification (NCBI taxonomy): domain Eukaryota; kingdom Viridiplantae; phylum Streptophyta; class Magnoliopsida; order Caryophyllales; family Amaranthaceae; genus Chenopodium; species Chenopodium album. The sequence continues at coordinate 24,656,604 of NC_137856.1, forward strand.
TAGATGTCCCACTAATCCACCCTACGACCTATATATATAGGTCCACTAAAAAGATACAAGAATTCAAAATAAAAAAAAAAAACTGAAACCCAGCGGTGCGCGCCCGCGCATATACATTGCGCGCCCGCGCAGATGTTATGTGTGCGCCCTCCCAGATCTTGTGCGCCCGCAGATCTGTGGGTACGGGGGAATTAGACTCATGTATGTGCGCCTTCTCCCAGCATGCTGCGCGCTCGCGCGTGAAGAGTTTGCGCCCGCACATATGTCGCACATATGGCGCGCACAACTCCCTGTTTTGGCTCTGCTTCTGCTGCTATCTCGTGCGGGTTCTCCCAGGGCCGCGCGCCCGCACACAAGGCGCGCACAAGGCGCACAAAACCTTCTGCTTTGTTCTGTTCTTGAAGCAATCCTGCGCGGGTGCTCACAGTGCTGCGCGCCCGCACACAGGGGATTTTGAGGGTGAATTGCTCTTCTTCCAATGCCTTGATTCCTACAAAACGAAAACAAAGAAAACAAAGAGAAAGGTAAACAAAGAAAAGAAGAACAAAAAGGTGAGAAAAGGGGGCAAACAAGCTACAAATGGGAGGGAAAACCCGTAAAATGAGCACTAAATCGTGGCATAAATGCCACTCATCAATCTTCGGCGATGTCCCAACATAGAGAGGAGTTGTCTAGTGGCGAAATACTACCGTGGCGAGGTAATGTCACAAATTTTGAAGATGGCGAGATATGGTCACCTTCGACGGTCCCTCAAGGTAAAGAAGAGATTGTCTATAGCGGCGACGTACTGCCGTGGCGACGTACTGCCACAACCCTGAAGATGACGACGTACAGTTATTTTCGATGATCCCGAAATACTGTGGAGGATTGTCACCAAGAAATATTGAAGAGGGCGAAATAATGTTACCTTTAATGATGGCGTTCACGAGATACTGTGGAGGTTGTCACAAACAACAAAGCAACAAAAATGGTTACTTCCAGAGACGTGTGCTCGACGGTGCAAGATACGCGTTTCTTAACTCTTTTATCTATTTTAACTAATGATTAGTTTTGCAGGTATCGGCGTTATAAGAATGATTTGGGATCGCAGAACGTTCTGAATCATTCTTTGTCCCTATCGCTACTTTGACTTTTGTTTTCGAAACCTTAGTTTCTCCAAACTCAGTCAAAGTGGGGGCTTCTGTAGACACCCATTTGTGTCTCCCTAAAACCAAACCCAGTGATGAATGCCTTTCACATCGAACCATAATCGAATGAGGTGAAAGTGTGAAAAGACAAGTGTTGCGGTTTAGTTTTATTTAAAATTCTCTTCTCTCTGTTTTTGAAAATAACTCTATTTATTAAAAATAGCCAAACCAGTTTAGTTTGGTCCATAATTAAGGTCCAATAATAGTGTAGTTGGATGGGGCTCGAAGAGTCCTTTCCAACGATATATTATAAGCCCAATTCCGATGAATATTGAGGAAGTTATGGCCAAAATACTAAACTGGGCCCGCTTAATTATTTACATACGGCCCAATGATCTAGAAGAGGGCCCAATGTTAATTATTATTCCTAAAATTATTAGGATTAATTATAACTTTCTAGAAGTTTCTAGAAGGTTCCTTTTAATTATAATATTATTAGATTTAATAATTATTTTAAAATGGATTTTTATTTGGAATAAAATAATATTTTATTTTATTATTATTATTATTATATTTGAAAACACGTTTTTATCTTCTGTACGGATTCCGTAGATCAAGTTCATTAAAGATCGGATTCCGCGTGGAAAAGTGCGTCCAAGTCAGACTGTCGCCAAACGACAAGTTTGTCGCCTCGCGACAGACCTTGTTGCCTCGCGATAGAGTGAATTTATGGCGACAGCGTGTAGTTTTATTCCTTATCAAATTCCATACTTTTCCGGATTATTTTCCTTATAAATAGGATCCCAAAACTCCGTTTTCATTCATTCAAAATCACCAATTCTCTCTATTCTCTCTTGAGCAATATATTCTTTCTTTCTCTCTCTTTCTAAACTAGCTTTTACAAACAATATTCCACATTCACAAAACTTAAAATCATCTAGCCAAGTTCGAAGTTGCCTTCGCCCTAGACGTGCAAGGTTTAATATTTTCTGAGGGTTTGGTCCAAATCTAGTCAAAACTCTATTTAATTTGATTTTGGTTTAATTCCTTTAATTCTTTATTATTTTCATTGAAGTTTACTAACTTGTGTATTTTGTTATTAGAAAGAGGTACGAGGCTTCAAAGTATGTAATCTTATTACTCTCTTTCAATGTAGAAAGCATGCTTGTATTATTTTAATTCCTAGTATCATGTTAGCATGTTTTTAATGCTTTCTAGTATCATGTTTAGGGTGCCTTTTATTATTTCTAATATCATGTTAGCATGTTAGTACCATGTTAGGTTTAAAGCTTTGATCTTTATTTCATAGTGATATGCTAGGATTTGCTATTAATCTTGTTAGTATCATGCCTAGGATCTTGCTATTATTATTAAGCTTTATTATACCTTATCATGGTTATGATTATATCATGATTATTATTATGTTGTTTTATATATATTATTGTTATTGCTTGATCACGCCTTTTATGCTTGTTTAAAGGGAATTTGTACTTGGAATCACGCCTAATAAGATAATTAATAATTTGGTTTAGGCTAATGTGATTTTAACTCAAGTGATCGCCAATAATAGTTTTATTTGTGCATTAATATTCAACCAACATAGATAAACAGATTTAGGGTTAATATAATGTTTGCATGTTAGTCAAAAAGCGCACATGAATACGAGCAGAACAAAGTAGAGGCCTATTTTATAGGGCGGGTCCTTTCTTTTGTAGATTGGATTCGTACCCTCATCCCCGAACCCTATTTGGTTCAAGACCTTATGGAGTTGACGGTCCCTTGGATTGTTTTTGGGTTTACAAGTTCCTAAAACTTGTTGGCGACTCTTTTGCTCTCTTTTCTTTCCCTTTGGAACGCCACCATACTTTAGTGTATGATCACAGTGGGGTTCAAGTTTGGGATCATAATGCTTGAAATATTCCCTACAACGACCTATTATTGTAGGTTGTTTGACACGTGTCAGCGTGTGAGTGGTTCCAAAAAAATTAAAAAAAAAACAAAAAAAAAAAATTTGGCAGCCAACCCTAACCACCACCTCCCCTCCTGCCGCCCAACCACCACTTCCACCTCCTGCCGCCCAACCCTAAAACACCACCTTCTCCAGCCACCCAAGCCGGAAACGTCTCCCACGACCAGCCGCACCCCTGAAACCCGCCAAACCACCCAAATCGCACCAGCACCCCCGAAACCCTTGCCCGTGAAACCCTCTACCACCCATATAACCTACCCCCGACCTCCGAAACCACTAATATAGCTCACGCCAACCTTGAAAACCACCAACCTAAGCTACAACAACCCTCGAAACCTGCCCCCTACTTGAATCCGAAACGGACGAATTTGAATCCGAAACCCTCGAACGCCGCTATAACTGCCCCTCCTCCCTTCTCTCACCACCGAAACGGACGAATTTGAGAGTGGGGAAACGGAGAAGGGTCGTTTTTGTGTGGCGGAGGAATGGGCGATGTTTTGTTTTTTGTTTGAATTGGTTTTTTGGCAAAGCGGAGGGAAGGGAGGAGAGTAGTTTAGGGGGTTGGGGTCGATCGGGGGTGTGTGTTTCGAGGGGAGGGAGAGCCGGCCAGCCATTTTCGGTAGGTTAGGGAGGTGGTTGGCCGGTGCCGATCAGCTGTGGGTGCTTGGAACGGCAGCGGGTGGCGGCGGTTGGCTGGGTTAGTTGAATTTGGGGGATCGATTTCTTTTTTTTATTTTGTTTTTTTTATTTTTTAAAATTAAGCCAATCATGTGTTGACATGTGGCATTTAACAAAAAAAAAGTTTACCTTTTCAGCAGGTAACCGGTTTTTGGGACTGTTGGAGGAAAACTGACCTAATAGTTGGGATTATTGTAGAATAAACGTTAGTTGGGATTATTGTAGGTAAATCGCCCATAGTTGGGATTATTAAAGTGTATTATTATTATTATTATTATTATTATTATTATTATTATTATTATTATTTTATCTCAAAAATAGATAAAGTCATACAACCTACAAAAAAATTAGTGGGAAACCGAGATACAATCTGGGCCCCCACTCCTCTAGCTATAGAAAATTCTACTCTAGTAAAAATATGAGCAGCACGAGCCCTGATGTCCTGAGTCGTCGAGAACTTCTGAACCTGCTTCAGCAACCCAACAGCCTCCTTATCTAATTCCCCAAGCGAATAAAATGAGAACGGAAGGAATCCATATGCAATTGCTCGACAAATAGATTCATATATACTTGATCCGCTTCCGATGAGCTGCATCAACCACAATTCGTCCTGGGACAAAGTTAGATAACCCCGACTGTGTCAAAGGAGAAGACCCTGTCAAATCAACACAGACATCACGACCACGATCCCAGGAATACGTAACACATCTACAGGTCTAAGGGCCTGTCGTTCCCTCCAGACAACCCAATGTCAACCTCGCTCCTTTCTAGCCGAAATCCCAGATCGATAACAATCATCAACAAGAGTATCCCGAACAACATTATGCCAATATTTAATACCAACCATACCAACATACGATACCATATTATTATTATTATTGTTATTGTTATTGTTATTGTTATTGTTATTGTTATTGTTATTGTTATTGTTATTGTTATTGTTATTGTTATTGTTATTGTTATTGTTATTGTTATTGTTATTGTTGTTACTGTTACTGTTACTGTTACTGTTACTGTTACTGTTACTGTTATTGTTATTGTTATTATTATTATTATTATTATTATTAATGTTATTATTATTAATGTTATTATTGTTATTATTATTAATGTTATTATTGTTATTATTATTAATGTTGTTGTTGTTGTTGTTGTTGTTGTTGTTGTTGTTGTTGTTGTTGTTGTTATTATTATTGTTCTTATTATTATTATTATTATTATTATTATTATTATTATTATTATTATTATTATTATTATTATTATTATTATTATATCAAAAAACCTACAAAGTCGATCAATTTACAAGAAATTGGTGGGGAGCCGAGATACAATCTAGGCCCCCACCCCTCTATAGCTATAGCGAACCCGATCCTGCTGAAGATGTGAGCAGCTGCACGAGCACCAATATCCTGAATCTTAGCAAACGCCTGAACCCGTTTCAACAACACAATAACATCTTTTTCTAATTTCCCCAACGAAAAAAAGGAGAAAGGAAGAAAACCATAGCCAATAGCCCTGCAACGCTCCCCATACTTGTCCCACTTTCGCTGAGCCATCGCTGACACAACACGACCAGGAACGAAGTCAGACAACCCCGATTGTGTCAAAGGTGAAGAAATATTATTATTATTATTATTATTATTATTATTATTATTATTATTATTATTATTATTATTATTATTATTATTATTATTATTATTATTATTATTATTATTATTATTATTACAATATCAACAAAAACCTACAAAGTCAATAAATTTACAAGAGGTTAGTGGGGAGTCGAGATACAATCTGGGCCCCTACTCCTCTAGCTATAGAGAACCCGATCCTGCTGAAGATATGAGCAGCTGCACGAGCACCTATATCCCGAGTCCTTGCGAATCCGCGCGTGAACCCGCTTCAGCAACGAAACAATATCCTTTTCTAATTTCCCCATAGAAGAAAAGGAGAAAGGAAGAAAACCGTAACCAATAGCCTTGCAACGCGCTCCATACTTCACTACTAGAAAATAGTCAAATTTTGACGGAACGGTTCCAACAGACACGAAAATCCGTTGAAAAATGCAAAATTTCCGACGGAATTTTAATCCATCGCAAAATTCTTAATGTTATATTTTTTGACGGAAATTAATGCCCTCGAAAATGGAATTTAAACCCTTTTCGACGGATATATGAAGCTTGTCCCATTTTCGTTGTGCAACAACCGACACAACACGACCAGAAACAAAGTCTTATTACTACTGCTACTGCTACTGCTGCTATTATTATTATTATTATTATTATTATTATTATTATTATTATTATTATTATTATTATTATTATTATTATTATTATTATTATTATTATTATTATTATTATTATTATTATTATTATTATTATCTCAAAAACAAAAGCCATACAACCTACAATAAATTAGTGGGAAGCCGAGATACAATCTGGGCCCCCACTCCTCTAGCTATTGCAAATCCTACCCTAGTGAAGATATGAGCTGCAGCACGAGCCCCAATATCTTGCGTCGTCGAGAACCTTTGAATCCGCTTCAGTAACGCAACAACCTCTTTCTCTAATTCCCCAAGCGAAGAAAATGAGAAGGGAATGAAACCATATCCAATCTCCTGACATCGAGCTTCATACTTAACCCGCTTCCGATGAGCTGCATCAGCCACAACCCGCCCAGGAATGAAGTCAGATAGCCCTGACTGTGTCAAAGGAGAAGACCCTGTCAAATCAACACAGACATCGCGACCACGATCCCATGAATAAAGTAACACATCCGCGGGTCTGAGGGCCTCGTCGTTCCCTCCGGCCAACCCAATGTCAACCTCTTTTCTCGCTGAAATCCCAGAACGAAAGCAAACATCAACAAGGGTATCCCGAACAACATTATGCCGATGTTTAATACCCACAATACCAGCACAAGACACTGCGTGATCACCGAAAATATCTCCAACAAAAACTCCCGAACAAGCAGAGCACAACGTCGAGATAGAGAACAATGGTACACCCAACCGATAGGACAACACACAGCGATAAGTCTTGGCATTCATCGTCTGACCCAACCCTGAAATAGGAACCGCCCGAAGCCAAGCAGAGGTGTGATCACCTTGCTGTGATTTCCATAATGCTGATTGTCGAGGAGTTAAAGAATAAGCAGATTCTGCAGAATCCGTAACCTTTGTGAAATATATATCTGCCAATTTCTTCATGAGTTTAGGGGCAGCGACCTCACTAGGATTACTCAAAATGTCAGACTCCACTGTTCCATTAAACAGACTCAACGCATCCTCAAAGGCTCGTCCAAGACCAACAATGCCAGCATGCCGAAGAAGTTGTGTCTGCAACCCAACAGACTGTAACCGAGAAGCAAGAAAAGCATAGTGACGAACATCACCTGCAGAATAAACACCAAGCCCTCCAAACGCAAATGGTAAGGTGGCAAGTCGCCACTGCCAATCACCAAACCCCGGCCCCGAAGCAGTAATAATACGCTCCATGGAAGATCGAAGAGCTGCATCAAAAGTGCGCTGAGCCACCTCAAAAGTACTAGGAGGACAAGTATGCAATGCAAAGTAGAGTTTTGAAACTCCAGTACATGCCCTAAGTAACAACAGCTCACACTGAGGATCATCGAGCATAGCGACCTTATCCATAAGGGCAATGGTCTTGGTCACCCTCTGCATCACAAGCTCACCACTAAAACCAGAATCGGAACTAGCGGGACCTCCAAGCAACCTAACACCACGCAAAGGTCGAGCAATATTAGGTGGAAAGACACCCACCAGCCTGCTTCGAGGGTCTTCTGTAGGCCAGAAAACTTTAGTTTTTTCCACATTAAGACATAACCCAGAACGAGGTCCTTCCTCCATAATCAACTGCAGAACTTGCCCCACCACCAAATATTATTATTATTATTATTATTATTATTATTATTATTATTATTATTATTACTTTTATCACTTTTATTATTATTTCATTATTATAAATATTTAATATTAATTATTATTATAATTATTATTAATATAATAATTATTATTATTATTAAAAAGTAATAATTATTATCTTTAGATTTTAATTTTTATTATAAAAATTCAATTATAACTATTATTATTTTTATTAATAATAATTATTATTATCATTAGTAAATATTATTTATTTACTTATTATTATTATATATTAATTATTATTATTATTATAATAACTCAATATTAATTATTATTATTATTATAATTATTAATTATTAAATATTAAGTATTTATTCATATTATTAAATATTAATTATTATTATAATGGTTCAATATTAAATATTATTTTTAAGCAGAGCAGAGCAGAGCAGATTTCAGCAGAGCAAAGTAGGACTCAGCAGAGCAGAGCACCACAACTCTAAAGAACAGGGCCTAACTCCCACATATGGAAGATTTCATTCACCTAAACTTTCGATGTGGTTGAGCCATAACCACCTCTTTTAAAGAGCCATCGTCCCGAAAGCACATGTGCCTAGGTTCTTATACCATATAACACCCAAGTCACACATAAACCACTAGTAGATATTGTACTCTATGGGCTTTAGTCTGCAAAGATTTTCTTTGGTGTAAGACTAAACTTAGTGACCTCATGAGCAAACCCACATGTGAGTAAAAGTTTGTCCCACATTAATTGAGTGTAAAAGTAAGAATGAGTATTGGGATATGTATCCCGCATTGAAGAAAAATTGTGTCCACTTTATAAGGCTAAGGGGCTACTCCTTTCATTGCCATATGGTTTAGAGGCAAAATCTCCTTAATTGGTCGTATAAAGCGGACACTCGTAGCGGGTGTAGCTCAAGCCGTTTATCAGAACTTCTACCCAAAAGGCCTCTACTAGGTCGAGGTATCAACCCCCATATAGGAAAGAGTTTGTTCAACCTAGTAGAGACTTTGTGAAGGACTACTATCCTGTATCATGTATCCCTTATAAATTTTTTGTATTTAAATTTGTTGATAGAACTCGCACATTGTTTCACAATATTTACTTCCTCCGTTACGTATTATCTGCAACAAACCTTGTTGCACGCTTCCCAAGATAAAATTTGATAATGATTGATTAACATTGTGAAGGGTGTGTAATTAAGGATGGGAGAGAAAAAGAGGGATAATTAATTATTGGATTTTTTGTGAACCACTACCATTTACTTTACACTTTTTGTGAACAACTATCATTTAAGGTTTTTTTTTAAACAACTACCATTATATGTAAATTTGTTAGACTAACACTACCATTTAACGGAAGATGTTGAAATTTTTGTCAAGTGGGTCCCACATTATGAGTTTCCATCCAATTAGTATTGTAAATGACCAAATCAACCCCACTCAATTACCCTTCTCATAATATCCAACAAACCCACCTCTTCTTTCTCTCTCCTAGACCATTTACTTCATCTTTAATGGAAACAATAGTAAGATTCCATTGAAGCAAATTTTTTTTATAACTTTTTTCTTTCTTACATTTACTAATAACCTTGTTAATTGAATTATTAGATTATTCAGAGTAGCTATTTAGTAAGGAACGAATGACAAAAAAAAAAAAAAAAAGCTTATGTATAAACTTTATACTTTCTGCACACATTGATACCTACGGAAAATGACATGATGATTAATAGAAATTCATAATGATGTTGTGCAAAATATGAATGTTAACCTTCTCATTGTTCAAAGATATTGTGCAAAATACAAAATTGTTACCAGTAAATTAGTTCAAAGACATTCATAACAATTCAAAGCTAAATAATTGTCTACCACTAAATATTAAGAGTACTACATATACAGCTAATAATCTCAAATCTTCCATATTGGTTTCTTCTTAAAAGGCTTGACCTTCAATTTGGACTCAACTTCTTGTTGAGGTGGTGAGAATTGTGGTTGGTGGCTGTCAGTTTGACTGAGAATGGGAGAAGCATCTGTTGAGCATTGTATGGTTGCTACATCAGAGTTTAGATATTTACCTTGGCTACTTGATTGTGCAAATGTTTCTGCATATATTAACAAGTAAATGAGTTAGTTGCCTTAAGAATTAATGGTACATGAACTACTTTGACAATGTAATACTAACCTTCAAAGCCCTTGCAGCTTTCTTATTTCTCTGATCAACCACCCATGGATCCTTAGAGTAAGGTCTGCCACCTTTGTTAGTTTCCCATACAACATGAGGTTGCTTACACTTTACCTTATTGTGGCCAGGTTGCTTACAATCTATTTGGTTGCTTGCCTCTTTCCACAAATCTTGCTTCCTCATCTTCCCCAACTTCCTTAGCATATTCATGTGTTACATCCCCATACAAGATAAGCTTAGCTCTTGCCCTAGCAACCATGCTTTATAGTACAGTATCCCTGTAAACCCTTTCCTTGAACTTTACTAATTTCAAATCTGGTTCTGCTCTCCAATCTTCCAAATACCTTTCAGCAAGTTACCTTAGAGCTACAGTGAACAAATCCACAAGTGTACTTCAACTCAAACTCTTAATTTGATATGTTCCCTCCATTCTTAATTTCATAACATGTATTCTAAACCTACACTTGTTAGGATCATCACATTCACATGCTTTTAGCTTTCCATAATGGGAGTCCCAAGGGCAATTGCTACATCTAAACTTACAATATACAATAACTCTTTTCAGTCCATTGTGAAGATAATATTAATCATAATGATTCTGAATAGAAAGGTATCTGATTGCCTTTCTAACAATTTGAAAACTAGGAAACTTGAGACCCTTAGTTAGAACAATATTTCTTTTAAAATCAGTCTCGGGGTTAAATATAGGTGATGAATCAACATCATTGTCTGATCCATTTGTACTCTCTAGTTGGTCAGAATCATAATCAATCTCATGGACTAGATCACCTTGTTCATCTTTCACAACATTCTCCTCTACATGTATGTTATGTCCTTGCACCTCTTTCACAGTGTCTTCTCTCACAGTTGATATAACATGATGATGTAGAATTTCTCCTTCGTGTACTTGCAAAAATAGCTCATCATCCCCCTCTTCACTTTTATCCTCTTCTCCTAACTCAAAGTTCACATCTAAATCTGACCAACTAGAATCTATTGACCATTCCCCATCCTCACTCAAATCATCCTTGTAATCTCTTTCATGTACTTCCACTCTTTGCTTCTCTTTCTTCTTATTTTCCCTTTGACACTTATGTTCACCCTTCCCTAATTTTCTTGGATATCTACAATTTAAATTTTTTAAAAAGGAGCAAATTAATTATCAATTAAATTATTATGGTATCCGATTAAAAATAACATATAGCTGATGTGGCTCACTAAAATTCAAGCATTAGGATTTGTAATTAAATAATGAAGACAGTACACACATGGGATAAATAATTGAATAATTACCAATTATATTTGTCCAATTAAACAACTAAACAAATAATTAAGCCATTTTAGTCAAATTAAAAATTAGGAATCTGCAATTAAATATTCAATCCAACACAAAAAACATGGTGGGGATAAAAAGTACGAAATTATATATAGAGGAAAAATTGAGTACCTTGTTTGAACCCCGGCCCACTTTCTTGTTTACTTGTTAAAATTTCCTTTCCTTTAACAGTTGGCCCAGATCTTGTCATTTTCATGCATCCAAATTCAATAAAAGCTTCCCACTTAAGTTCTTTAATGCGTAAGAAAGAGGTAGGGAGTAGGAGTTGAAAAAGATGGAAACAAAGTTATGAGTAAATGTAAGAAAGAAAATAGTTATAAAAAAACTTGCTTCAATGGAAGCTTACTATTGTTTCCATTAGAGATGAAGTAAATGGTCTAGGAGAGAGAAAGAGCAGGTGGGTTTGTTGGATACAATGAGAAGGGTAATTGAGAGGGTCATCAATTTGGTCATTTACACCACTAATTGGACGGAAACTCATACCGTGGGTCCCACTTGACGAAAATTTTAACATCTTCCATTAAATGGTAGTGTTAGTCAAACAAATTTACAAATAATGGTAGTTGTTTTTTTTTTTTAAAAAAAAAACTTAAATGGTAGTTATTCACAAAAAGTGTAAAGTAAATGGCAGTGGTTCACAAAAAATCCTTAATTATTCAAGGGCCACCACTACCAATTTCCATCCTCTCCCAAACACCACAAATACCACTTGTACGCCACCAACACCATCAGAACACCGCCAATATACCACCAACACCAATCAACCACTAGCCACCCATATCGAAACCATTCTCTCACCACCATAACCACCCATCCCGTAACCACTCTTTCACCACCAACATCGTACCACCAGAACACCAACACCATCACCAGTACTACTAGATATAAGCTTGATTTCGATGAAATTGTTCCGACAGATGTAAAATTTCGTCGGAAAATTTGAAATTTCCGATGAAATTTAATCTGTTGGAAACTTCCGTCGAAAAATGGAAGTTCCAACGGATTTTCCCTCGAAAACTTTCCGACGGAATATATTAGAATATTCCCTCGAAAAATTAATTTCCGAGGGAATATTCCGTCAGTAGTTTAAATTTCGATAGAAATCAATTCCGTCGGAAAAAATATTAAAAATAAAAAGAGGCCTTTAGTTCAATCTCACGAAACACCGTACCGAGAAAAGGGGGAAGAGAGAGAACAAAAGAAATGAAGAAAGAGAAAGAGGAAGGCGTTTGGACCGGCGACCAGCGTTGATCCGCTGCAACCACCGGTCGTTTATGGCCTGAATCCTTCGCCGTCGATCTGGAAGTTTAGGGCCTTTTTTTAATTCATTTTTCTGTAAAAAACCCTAACATCACCCCCATCTCAACAGCCACCAACGCCACTTAGCGCAACCACCGCCGTCCCCTTATGACTCCCGCGCTGCCGCTCGGTGCTGGGTAAGTGTTCTGCCTTTTTTTTCCTTTTTTTTTGGGTGAAACCCTAACCTTCACGAATTGGCAGCTTCCACCCTTCCTTCTTCGCTGCGACGAGAACCACCACCACCTCCATCCTCCTGTCGTCCTCCAGCTGGTAAGACTTATATTTGTTTTTTAAAAATTTTTATTTTTTTTTTAATTTTTTAAAATGAAAACTGACATTATAGTCCCTAATTAAGTTTTTAAGTTAAATTTTTGTAGGATTTGTAGATTTTCTTGGTATAATAGTCAATATAAAGTGCATATTTATAGGTTAGTGACATTATAAACACTAAAATTCTTAGTTTAATTGATAAAAATCATGTTAATTAGTGAGTAATTGTATATAGATGTGAGTAATTGTATATAGATATATGTTAGTTTATTTTTGTTTTTAGTGTAGGGTAATATATGTTTGTTGTATTTTATGTTTAAATATGTTGAAATAGTTGAAACGAATGTGATGTATTATCATATGTTAGTTTAGTTTGGTTTAGTTTAATATAATGATGTATGTTAGTTTAGTTTAGTTTAATATAATGTGTGTTAGTTTATTTAGTTAAAAATATTTGTTAGTTTAGTTTATTTAGATACAATTAATATGTTAGTTTAGTTTATTTTATTTTATTTATGATTATGATATATAATTAATATAGTGGATGTGTTCTTTACTTTATATATATGTTAAATGAATCATTTGCATAAACATATGGTTAGATACCCATTCAAGGCATACACATTAGTGGTATGTCTTGAATAGTCCCTGTTTGGGATTGTCCTTGTACGTGTATTCTCACTTAGGTGGTGAATGTATGCCTTGTTAATGATTCTAGGGAATGATTCCTGCGGATTGGATCAAAAAAAATTCTTGAATGAGGTATTCAACTCCAGGGATGAATAAAAAAGAAATCTTTATTGATCTCCTATTATCCCAGCTTGTCATTTCTCTACAATATTCTTTAGGTACATATGGCGGGTTATCTAATTGCCTACATCGTGTACTTGCAGAACTAAAGGGAAATGTTGCCGGATTTTCCATAGAATTGAAAACCTGGTATACATTCACTAGTGAGATAAACGTCCAAGGATGGGTTAGGTTGGAGTGATAAGGACCCTTGGACATCATTTCAAATCTCATTTGCATTTCTGTAACACTATGATGGATAGTGAATATTAATAAGCTTTATGGCTAATGAATTTATACATATGTGTGAGTTGTGTAGAAGTTATAATCATGAAACGAATGGAACGTAGCTAGATGTATGAAAGGAAGGTTAGGCATTCTATTAATCCAAATTTCGTGGAAGGGGTAGATGAATTCCTTAAATACATCGAAGATCACCCCGAGAGCAGCAACCCAAATGAAGTTAGGTGTCCGTGTTTTAAATGTAAGATCAAAAAGCTTTGGGATGCGGAAATGGTTAAACTTCATTTGTATCGCAATGGTTTTGTACCTAATTACTATGAGTGGATGTGTCATGGGGAAGGGTTTCCAAGAGTTGCTGAATGACAGTCAAATGAATATCGTGAAATGGTTTTCGATGCTTTTGGTCATAATTAACGAAGATCAAGGGAATTCCAAAGAGGCCAGTGTTTCTGCAGAAGAGAAGCCTAATGCACAAGCTAAGCATTTTTTGGATTTGTTGAAGACTTCTGAACAACCATTATACGGAGGGAGTTTAATGTATGTATTAGAGATGGCTGCCAGAATTACTAGTCTTAAGTGCGAGTATTATTTGCCCCACAGATATGTTGACGGGTTTGCTTCTTTGGTGAATGAAGCGATTCCTAACAACAACCATATGGTCGACACATTCTATGAGGTGAAGAAGATTGTGAAGGGTTTAGAGTTGCCTCATGAAAAGATTCATGCATCCCCGAGAGGATGTATGCTGTTTTGGAAGGATGATGCTCAGTTATCCTTATGTAGGGTGTGTGGTAGCGACCGATACAAGAAGACTTCTAAAGGTAGCTTAGTGCCTTTGAACGTTCTATTTTATTTCCCGATCATACCCAGGTTGCAAAGGCTGTATGCAACCAAGAAAATTTCGAAGGAAATGGTCCCTATACTTAGTAAATAGCTACTTTAATGTGATTACAAACCATAACCACCTATAAATATGTAATAGTGAGATGATTTGAGAAAGAATGAGTTCATTAGTTAAGAAATGAAGAAAATAGGCAACATAGAAGTAACTTAAGCCATTTGTGGATGTGTTTGGTGGAAAATGGTTCCTAAACTCAAGTAATTGGTCTTTTTAGGTCTTTTCAAGTCATAGACACCTTCACATAATTAAAATATAAATGATATGAGAAAGAATGAGTTCATTATTTAAGAAATGAAGAAAATAAGCAAACTAGAAGACATTTTTGCCTTACTTAGCTCTATTTTGATAAAAAATGGTCCCTATACTTAGTAAATATCTTCTTTAATGTGATTACAAGCCATAACCACCTATAACTATTGTAATATATAAATGATATGATAGCGAATGAGTTATTATAAAAGAAATGAAGAAAACAGGCAAACTAGAAGGCATTTTTGCCTTATTTGGCTTTATTTTGATAAAAATGATCCCTAAACTTAGTAAATAGCTTCTTTAATGTGATTACAAGCCATAACCACCTATAACTTAAAGGAATTATGTCAACCAGCCAAGGGATTAAGAAGAGTCCGAATGAGTTGTATTGAGAGTGTGCAGTGGGTGGTCGCAACAAGAAAGGTCGGGTAAGGGACTTAAAGGAATTATGTCTTCGATAAGTGCAATTACTAGATATATCAAGGATTACTATTATGGAGATAATAAGTTCGTTCTTTTGGGTCGTCATTATCTATTGCTAGATTATGATCAATGATCTTTGGGCTAGTCTAATAGTCCAAAGCCCCCTAAAATGGATCCTATGAGGTCACACAACAAGGGTATTGGGTTAAACAAGTAAGAGGCCCATTAATGGGCCTCATGAGGACATGACTAACCATGAATAGGATTGGGCTTGAGTAAGTAGATTAGAGTTAGGATTTTGGGCTTGACATGGACTCTTAGTTAGAAATGTGATCCATAAATAAGATCCATGCCTAGGGTTGCAAGTAAGATACAATCAACATACAGTAGATTGTTAAATAAAGTAACCCATCCCAAAAACCCTAAAGCTATCTCTCTCTCTCACGCACGCCCTCCCCTCTCATCCCCTCCGTACGGTCGGCCACCACTAGGTGGTGCGTGGTGTTCGCGGTGGTGGTTCTTGGTTGGTTCGTTCTTCTCCTCTCCGTAGAAGGTTGATTGAAGGGTTCAATCACGACTAATAGTGGAGGTTTAATATGTGCCCTGTGTAGACACCTACTTTTGGCCTCTTGTCCCGAAAGGAGTGCGATGATGTTACAAAAACCCGTTCTTCATGCTAGATCAAAGTTGAAGTGTTAATGGACTACGAAAAGCATTATGAAGTAAGTTAAAACTCATGATTGAGACCAAGTTATTTTAGAGCCTTGTCCGATTATTAATTAGGCCTAAAAGTGTTCATACATGTTTAAACTTGATTAATAACAGACCCAAATGCGTCAAATGCAATGGTTGGATCTTGTGGAACCTACATTGTTGAAAACCGAGCCAAACAGATAAACCAACCATCAAATTCCCGTGCAAGCCCTATACAGATGGATAGCCCTTTCAAAGAGCTTTAATTCCAATGATATATTATAAGCCCAATTCCGAGCTAAAACGAAGAAATTATCATCAAAATGCTAAACCGGGCCCTAAAACCGACACCCTTGCACTCCAACGACCATATCTTTTGATCCATAAAATATTTTAGCCTAATTCCAATGGCATTGCAAAGTAGACATTCAGAGATTTCCAATTATATCTCACACGCCTTAATGCGACTTTGCAATCAAAATTTATGGAAGTTTTAAAAACACGTTTTCGTATAAGGAAAACCGCAACCCAGCGAAACTCAATGAGTTGCGCGCGCTACTCACTGAGATACGCGCGCCACCCAGCGCAACTTAGAGAGTTGTGTGCCCCACATGACGCCGCGGATCTAAAACCCTAAACCTAGATTTCTACGCCTATAAAAAGGGGTCTTCGTTCAACTCTAAACGAACAGAAAAATCAGAATTCTAAACCCTAAATTCTTAAATACCTAATCTCTCTCAAACCCTCTACTATCATACTACTTTTTCCTCTTTCTTCCCAACTACCCTTCAACCCTAATCTATCCATTGAAGCTGTTGAAGGTACGAAGAAGAAAGAAAGTCCATAAACGCATAAAACGGAGATTTAGCATAAAAGAAGAACGATTAGTTTCCCGAGCACTTAGATAAATCACTCTTCTTTTACTGTTTAAATAACTTTAATTAATTGATTAATTAGTGTTGTTTGATCACTTTAAACAAATCTTTTATTAATTAATTCACATAGTACTCTTTTGTTAATCAAGACTAGAATTTGAATAATTAATTGTTATTTTATCACTTAAGACAAGGCGAATCTTGTTTATTTATTGTTCTTTCACGAATATTAATTAAATAAGAATAACAAATTTTGCAATGTAATTCCTACATGATTAATGCGTGTAAATAAAATCAACTAACTTAGTTTTAGGTATCACGTTGCATATATTGTTTGGTGATGAAATTGTGAAAAAGGAAGAGCTAATAGAGGCCGCACTAGGGCTAGGATAGTGATTTCCCTCTTAAGGGAACATTATCTTAGTACCCTCGCTCCCAAACTCATTTCTGATTTATGTAGACCAATTTGGGAGTGGGTAAACTTACGATTCGTGCTAATTATCCCTTGAACTCTACTTGGGCGAAAGGCATAAACGAGGTTTATGAGTTTTCCTTAAACTCATTGGCGACTCCTACTTGTTTCTTACAAAAAAGCGTGATGATAGAATCCGTTCTAATTCAAGGTCCCCCATATAGTCAGGAATTCAAATCCTAATACACCCTAACAAGTGTAAAGTCCTAGGCTTTTAAAGGGCCATGGGCATCTAAGGAGAAGGATCCCTTACGATGGGAACACCCTCCTTACACCGTGGGCCAAGTAGAGGAATCACGCTTGAGGTTTTTTATCTCCTATTGTTCTTGCTCGATCACACGTGAATCATGCTTCAAAGGTACAATTATATGTTCTTTATGTGTTATGCAATGTTCCCGGTTATTAGATGCTTATGAATATGATTCATGAAAATCCGCTTAGAGTATTTAAAGTCTTACAGGACTTGGCCAAAGTGCAGAGTTGTACTATGGCAACCGGATGGGCCGAGTTTCCAGGTCTTCACAGCAGTACACACCGTCCGTTGTTTCTCAGATGCAGGACCAGATGGAGCATAGGGTGCAGGCTCTTCGCAGTGAAATGGAAGCTGAGATGCAAACCCGAATTCAAGCTGAATTGGTTGAAATAGAGTGGAAAAACAAGGAGCGGTGGGATGAGTTCATGAGTCGATTCGCCAGCAACGACACATGTTCCACCATTCAGCCCCAAGGACGACCAGGGTAATGGAGGAGCAGGCCAGGGTACCCCGACAATTATTTAGCCTAGCTTAGGTTTATGTAGTATGGACATGTAATTAATCTAAATTATGTAGCTTTTGATTATGTTTTCGCTCTTGTGGAAATGGCTATATATTATGTAGCTTTTGATTATGTTCAACTAGGGGCATAGCTTTTGATTATATATATATATATATATTATAATCTTTCCGTAATTCGATTATGTAGACACCCATTTGTGTCTCCCCAAAACCAAACCCAGTGATGAATGCCTTGCACGTTGTGTTATTATCGAATTAGGTGAAAGTGATTCGAAAGCCAAGTGTTGCGGTTTAGTTTTAATTAAATTCTTTTCTCTCTGTTTTTGAAAATGACCTTATTTATTTGAAAACGTCCAATTCAGTTTATTTTGGTCCATGATAAGGGTTCAATAATGGTGTAGATGGATGGGGCTCGAAGAGACTTTTCCGACGATATATTATAAGCCCGATTCCGATGAATATTGAGGAAGTTATGGCCAAAATACTAAACTGGGCCCAATATTAATTGTTATTCCTAAAATTATTAGGATTAATTATAGTTTTCTAGAAGTTTCTAGAAAGTTCTTTTTAATTCTAATATTGTTAGATTCAATAATTAATTATTTTTAAAAGATTTTTATTTGGAATAAAATATGGTTTTATTATCTTAAAAATATATTTTATCTTCTGTACGGATTCCGTAGATCAAGTTGATTAAAGATCGGATTCCGCGTGAAGAAAAACGCGCTAATACAGGCTGTCGCCGCGCGACAGACCCTGTCGCCGCGCGACAGACCCTGTCGCCGCGCGACAGACCCTGTCGCCGCGCGACAGACCCTGTCGCGTCGCGACAGAATTAATTCCTGGCGACATAGTGGAGTTTTATTCCTTATCAAATTCTATGTTTTTCCGGATTATTTTCATTATAAATAGCGTCCGAATTCCTGTTTTCGAAAATCATTCAGAATCCTCTAAAAACAATATTCTTAATTCTCTCTATTCTCTCTATTTCTAAACTACCTTTTTACATACAATATTCCGCATTCACAAGACTTAGAGTCTCTTAGCCAAGTTCGAAGTTGCCTTCTCCCTAGACGTGCAAGGTTGATAATTTCTGAGGGTTTGGTCCAAAACTAGTCTAAACTTTATTTAATTTGATTTCAATTTGATTATTTAATAATTCTTTATTATTTTCATTGAAGTTTACTAACTTGTGTATTTTGTTATTAGAAAGAGGTACGAGGCTTCAAAGTAAGTAGATTAGCTTACTCCCTATTTCTTTCACAATGTAGATTGCATGCTTATTATTGATTTCCTAGTATCATGTTAGGATGTTTAATATTCCTAGTATCATGTTAGGATGTTATTTAATGCTTTCTAGTATCATGTTCAGGGTGCCTTTTATTGTTTTACTCTTTCGAATATCATGTTAGTACCATGTTAGGTTTGAAGCTTTGATCTTTATTGCTTAGTGACATGCTAGGGTTTGTTATTAATCTTGTTAGTATCATGCCTAGGATCTTGCTATTATTATCAAGCTTTATTATGTCTTATCATGTTATTATCATTATTTATTATTATGATGCTTATGTTGCTTGATATGTTTTATTGTTATTGCTTGATCACACCTTTTATGCAGGTTTAAAGGGAATTTGTACTTGAAATCACGCTTAATAAGATAATTAATAATTTGGTTTAGGCTAATGTGATTTTAACTCAAGTGATCGCCAATAATAGTATTATTTGTGCATTAATATTTAACGAACATAGATTAAACAGGGTAGGTTTAATATAATGTTTGTATGTTATTCGAAAAGCGCACATGAATACGAGCAGAACAAAGTAGAGGCCTATTTTATAGGGCGGGTCCTTTCTTTTGTAGATTGGATTCGTACCCTCATCCCCGGACCCTGTTTGGTTCAAGACCTTATGGAGTAGTTGATGGTCCTTTTGGATTGTCTTTTGGGTTTACAAGTTCCTAAAACTTGTTGGCGACTCTTTTTGCTCTTTGTCTTTCCCTTTGGAACGCCACCGTACTTTAGTGTATGATCACAGTGGGGTTCAAGTTTGGGGTTATCATAATGCTTGAAATATTCCCTACAGTTTTTGGCGACTCCACTGGGGAGGATTTCTATTTATATTCCTGAAATTATTTAATTTTGGCAATTATTTAGAATGAGCGGATGAGACTTGAAAAATTCTAAGTATTTCATGTGCGTAATTTGATTAACATTATTGTCATATGCATTAAAAGGTCCTCATGGGAGTACCCCATGAGTCAATCCATAGGAATTTTACACGTAGGAAATTTGGGAAATATCTTTCATGACTAGAATCGAAAAGATGATGCGAAATCTGGAAAATTCGAAGGACACAGAAACTTGCCAAGGCATGTAGGAACTAGCGTCTTGAAAACAGGGCTTGTCGCCCGTAAAAAGTTTCTGTCGCCTGGCGACAGAAGCTTTTTTGCGGCGACAGTCCCTGTAGTCTGGCGCCAAGTTCTTCCAATACCGAGCCAGGGGTCTGTCTTCTTGCTTTGACCATTTCTAGTGTTGTTGGCTCGATTTTGCTTATTGATTGATTCATTTTCTCACTTTTCTGAACCCATATGTGTTCTACATATGGAAATAACCCTCTGGGGGTTCCTGCTTCACCTGCCCAATGGAATATCCCACGATCATGTGCAAAGTTCAGATTTGGGTACGTGTAATGTTTGTGAATCCACCAAACCATGGAGTCGAGTCCGAGTTCATCTCGCACTCGCGGAATCCTGTCCATTCGCTCCAACCCTCCCGGTAGGCTTGTGTGCAATGCATATGGATTCTTAACC
Organism: Chenopodium album; assembly: GCF_948465745.1. Lineage (NCBI taxonomy): Eukaryota > Viridiplantae > Streptophyta > Magnoliopsida > Caryophyllales > Amaranthaceae > Chenopodium > Chenopodium album. Next base: position 24,677,595 of record NC_137856.1, read on the forward strand.
ATGGACCTTTTTGACTTAACCCATATCCTCGAACTTTAGAGAACTAGAGCCATGGTTAGGTTGCAAACTCATCTTGTGACTATGTGAACTACTTGTGCACCCTTGCTTGTATTTATTATATGTGCTAACCGTTTGTTTGACTTGTGTTAAAGACTAAATAAATTGACTAATGACTAAAAGGACTTTGTCTAATTAATTAATTAATTTTGAATTAATTAAAGGCTAATAATTTAATCGATTCGACCTAGTACGACTTTAGGCATGTCCATTTAGAGTAAAATTACTGGAAACAGTCCAGATTAATGTTCCAGCATTGGCGCAGGAATTTGGACTGTGGCGCTGCAGTTTAGCGTCTGGCGACAGGCTCTAAACCGTAGCGACAGTCCTGTTGTTTTAGCGACAGTCCAGTTCTTTTGCTCGAGTCATCACGACGAGTTTAATTAACAGTCTACTAATCGGATTAATCAGTTTTTTTATGGTTCAGACCATGTTTAAGTCTTTAATTGAGTTTAGGCACTTAAAGTCCCATGGTCATACACTAGTAGTCAAAACATGTCACTCACATACACATAAAGCACACACATAACATGTTTGTCACATTATGACCATGTCTAGAGAGTCTTGAATGCGTGTTTTCTGTCATTTTTTTTAGGGGGGTAAGTCGGATATTAATCCTCCAATTTTTAAATTCCCTTAAAATATATACCCCATTTTTTCACTTGTTCTTTTAAATCTTTTAAACATAAAGTCAAGTCAATTAGAGTCAAATATTAAAACAAATATGGTTTAAATTACAGCGCGTGGTCAAGAAAGGAAGGGCGCTTAATCAAAGACAACACTTTTGTTCAAGTTTTACTTTTCGACAAACCAGTCGGTAGGAAAAGGAAAGCTAAGAAGGCAATGGCTAGTCAAGAAGAACTTAATGAAGTCAAGGGACAGGTAGCCAACTTGGCTGAAATGCTGCAAAACCTATCGCTGCAAATAAGTAATCCTGAAAAACAAAAACAAATGGACCTAATCCAGGAAAGCTTGGGCAAATTGTCCAGCGACTTTAGATTTCAAGAGATTAGCTCCCAAGGGGTCTCGGTGGATAAGGACCTTCTTCCACAAAAGTTCAATCCCAATGACATCCCTAAGTTCAAGGCCATGGATAACCCCTATTTTCATTTAAGAGCTTTTGAAACTGTAATGAGTATTAAGGGGATAGATAGAAAGGCATTTCATTCTGTATTTTCACTATCCTTAGAAGCTGTATGTCAACAGTGGTACTTTTCACTTGATAAAGAAAAGACTTCTAGTTGGGAATCTATTGTGAGCGCTTTCATTGAAAGATATAAATGCAATATACAAGTTGAAACCGATCATAGAGAATTAGAAATGCTGAAACAAAAAGAAAACGAGGGTTTTACCTCCTTCTTTAATAAATGGAGGGAAACCACTGCAAAAATGGTTGAAGTGCCTAGTGAAAAGGAATCCGTCAGGATTTTCATTAAAAACCTCCAAGAAAAATATTCTAAGCATCTCAAATATCAAAGCAACTTAAATACTTTCAAAGCGGTATATGACATTGGAATTAACATTGAAGATGACCTTGCTAAACAGAAAATTGCCAATAACAACTCAAGTAGTGGCTGGAAAAATAAGAAGAACGACAATCCTTCTTCATCCAAATCTACCCACTCAAATAATGTTAGCACTTTTCCTCTTAATGAAGTATTGGCAATGAATAATAATCAAGGACAAAAGAAACCATTTAGGAAGAATTATACTCCTATTGGTATGAGTTATGACACCGCATTTGATCGTTTACATGCAAAAGGTATTATAACTCCTATTGGACCATTTGGAGACCCACCTGTCGAAAAGAGAACGGCTAGCTGGAACCAAAATGAACATTGCAAATATCACCAAGGTAGGGGTCATCCTACAGAGAACTGTTGGAGATTAAAGGAAGCCATTCAAGATTTGATTGATAGTAACAAGCTCCCATTACCTCCTGCAAGTAAGAAGCCAAGTATCAATACTGCACCGCTATCGGATTCTTTGGCTATTTCCGACGAAGAAAACCAAGAGGATCCATCTAGTCTCATAAAACCTATCGAGACCATTGAAGAAGAAATCTTCGAAGATGCTCTCGAATTCTCCGGTCAGGAACCCGCAACTAAGCAAGAAGTATTGGCATTGACATTAATACTTTCGGAATTAAAAGAATTAATCTCACAAACCTTCGAGGCCATAAAAGAGAAAAATGAGTTGCTTAAAAATAAACCTCCTCTTAAGCCAAAGAAACCATTTTCCCTCCAAGTAATTGACACTCCCAAAAAGAACAGTAGGAAATATACTCCAATTGGGACATCATACATAAACATGTTCAAAATGCTCTTCGAGAACGGAAAAGTTCAACCTCTCGAACCAAGACCATTTGAATCACTGAAAAGGACAGACAAATATTATTGTGCATATCATCAATCAGGAGGACATACAATAGAGCAATGCTTCAAGTTTAAGGACTTGGTTCAACGTTTGATTGATGAGAAAAAGTTAGTTCGACTTCCACAAGATGCCATGATTAATGGAGTATGGGACAGTGACGATGAGGATGTGTACCTTAAAGACATTGAAGAAACTCCTCTATCAACAATATACCCAGTAAGTGACATTTGGGACGAGGAGGATTCACCCATAGATGTCCTCACTAGGTCCGGAAGAATACAACCTCCCATTTCAACACAACCCATACCTTCTATTCAGCAAATTCCCGTGCCTATTATAGAAGACAACGATATTGTCAAACAGCTAAAAAAGACTAAAGTAGAAATGAACGTATGGAAACTTTTAGCCACATCTCGAGAACATAGAGTCGCAGTCATGGATGCACTGGCTAAGGTAGGCATAGATTCGGACACCACTCCTGAGGGACTTGCAAACTTCCTCACGAGCGATCTCCCAAGTCCAATTAATTTGGTCACTTTTTCGGATAAAGATCTACCACCGGAAGGTGACAAACACAATAAAGCTCTAAACCTCACAGTCATATGCAAAAGAATGAATGTCCCTATGACTCTTGTGGATAACGGTTCAGCAATTAATGTGTGCCCACTTAGAACCGCAAGAATGTTAGGAATAAGAGATGAGGATTTATCCCCATCAACCCAAGGAATAAGAGCCTATGATAATTCACGCCGTCAAGCATTAGGAACGATCACTATGAATGTAACTGCAGGCACAATTGAACATGCTACTACATTTCAAGTAGTAGATATCAAGGCATCTTTTAACTTGTTATTAGGACGCCCTTGGCTTCATGATTTAAAGGTCGTCCCTTCGTCTCTCCATCAACAAGTAAAGGCTATAGTTGGAGGCGTTCCAATAACCATTGATGCTTCATCTATGAGGATTAAAACAGTAGAAAATCCACTAATTAATGTGGAACACGACGAAAACGATGAAGATTTGTGGGGCTTTAGCGAAGAGGTCTCCTTAATAGAGGAAGATGAAAGGACCCCTCTTCATTATGACCTCCACTCAAACATGATAACAAATGCTATCCTAAGAAAACAAGGACACTTTCCTGGAATGACTCTAGGAAAGAAGAAAGAAGTAGCTAAACACATGGGCTTACCTGGCCTCCCTAAATTGGATACTTTCGGACTTGGTTTTGAACCAACCCTCGAAGACCTTAAACGAGCCCAGGAAAAATCAAAAGCACGAAGAAATGCCCGTATACAAAAAAAGGAAATACCCATGGATCAATATCCTCTCACTTTAAACGGGCAATTTATAAGAGAAGGAGAGGATTTCCCTTGTCACGAATTTCCTGAACCTTTTGTTGTAAATGGTATAAGGCAGCCTGGATTCGAAATCTTTTTGGATTGTTGTTTCCTAGACGAGATCCCAGCCCCAACATATAAGGAAAAAGCACCCCCCTTGTTTCGACTTTAATGTCATGGGACTCCTCTTTGGAAGGGAAAAGAACGAATCAAGATATGTGGAAGATGATTCTTCACTCATCCAAGCAGTTCTCCAAAGCGAAAATTTCGATCCCTCGGAACTTATCACTCCAATAGCAGATCAAGAGCGTGGATGGCGCAAGACGGTGAAGATAGTTACTATAAATGGAAAGAAGATTTCAATAACTATAGGGCAAGGACCAATATTCGAAGAGTCGTCTGAGTTAGAGTCTTCCCTCGTCGAGTCTTCTAAGTCTTTAGTTGTAGCACCCTCACCTTCCCTTTCTACTCCTAGGATAGTTAGCAATCAAGTCCCGACGGACATCTCTTTATTTGATGTAATGATTTCTGAGTTTAATAATATGTCTTCTTTCCCTTATTCCTCTTGTTTTTCTTTATCTAAAGATGACGAGCATTGCTTAACTAATGATGAAAATGACAAAGAAATAATTAAAGCAATGGAAACACTTGAAAATAAGACACCAATAATTGAGGTTACAGAAACGGTTGATATCTCAAAAGATTCAACCATTAAAAGAGAAGTTAAAATCGGACTGACGCTAAACAAAGAAGAAAGAACCGATTTAATTAATCTACTTAAAGAATTTATCGATGTATTTGCCTGGTCATACGAAGATATGCCAGGCATTAATAGAGAAATAGCTCAACACACTATACCATTAATTCCAGGAATGAAACCTGTAAAACAAAAGTTACGTCGAATGAAACCCGACGTGGCCCTTAAAATAAAAGAAGAAGTACAAAAACAAATAACTGCAGGTTTCATCCGGGTATCCAAATACCCCGAATGGGTCGCCAATGTTGTCCCGGTTCCGAAAAAAGATGGTAGAGTTCGAATGTGTGTCGACTATCGAGATTTAAATAAGGCAAGTCCAAAGGACGACTTCCCTTTGCCACACATCAATATTTTGGTAGATAACACAGCAACCATGCACTCCTCTCATTTATGGATGGATACGCAGGATACAATCAAATCCTCATGGTCGAAGAAGATATGGAGAAAACAACATTTATAACGCCTTGGGGTACTTATTGCTATACGGTAATCCCATTCGGGTTAAAAAACGCGGGTGCTACTTACCAACGAGCAGCAACTGCCTTACTTCATGATATGATGCATAAAGAAGTGGAGGTCTATGTGGATGACATGATTGTAAAATCAAAAGACCGCCAAGGACATCCAACAGCCTTAAAGAAATTCTTTGAAAGATTAAGAAAATACAACATGAGGTTAAACCCCTCTAAATGTGCTTTTGGAGTTACCTCAGGGAAACTCTTGGGTTATGTCATAAGCTCTAGAGGAATAGAGATAGATCCCACCAAAATTAAAGCGATCATGTCCATGCCACCGCCCAAAACCGAAAAGCAAATTCGAGGATTTATTGGCCGGTTGCAATACATAAGTAGGTTCATATCCAAGTTAACCACGATATGCGAACCAATATTCAAAAAGCTTAAGAAAAATGTACCAATCATATGGGACGATGAGTGTCAAAAAGCCTTTGAGAAGATCAAAGCCTATCTTGCGAATCCTCCCGTATTAGCCCCAACACTCCCCAGAATACCCTTAAGACTATACTTAACCGTCACAAAAGAAACAATGGGAGCTATGCTCGCACAAGAGGTAGAAAGCAAAGAAAATGCTATTTACTACTTAAGTAAAAAAATGCTCGAATATGAAACACGCTACACCCCATTGGAAAAGCTGTGCCTCGCGTTGGTGTGGGCCACAACTAAATTGAGACATTACATGCTCGTGCATACCATTTACGTAGTCTTACGAATGGATCCCCTAAAATACCTATTCGAAAGATCTACACTTAATGGACGAATCTCAAGATGGATAGTAAATTTGGCCCAATTTGACATAAGGTTTATGCCTCAAAAAGAAATTAAAGGAGTAGTGGTCTCGGATTTTCTAGCAGATTTCCCAATAGAAGATTCAACACCCTTAGAAAAGAATGAATTCCTGGACGAAAATTTAATGATGACAGAGGATGATACATGGACTCTATATTTTGATGGAGCCTCAAACCAAAAGGGGTGCGGCGTAGGAGTCTTATTAGTATCACCTAAGGAAGAAAATGTCCCTATATCCATCAAATTAGATATAAATAATAAAATTGGAGAACCTCTTAAAGGTGCCCTTGAATCCTTTCTTAGTGCATCTAACCACAGCATAGTCTCTCCAACAATTAATGGCATTGGATTCCTCCCAGATTCAACTTGTTCTATAACAGATATAATTATCGATTGCCCCTCATTATCTTTGCCACTCACTAAGAGCAATTGGTTAAATAAACAATAAAGGAAAGCCCTTCTTTTATAGACACGGAAATCGGGATTGGGATTATCATAAAAATAATGTGCAAATTCTGTCAAATTAACTATGTTACCATGCACTATGTGTTTCAAAGCCGTCCCCCTCAAATCAAAAAAGTGTTCGAAATCTTTATAGTAATATTCATTGATTCTAGGCATTACCGCAAGGTCTGTGGAATAATAACCTATGATGGCCCCAAATTCTTCCGGTAAAGGACATATTTCATCATGAAAAAATCTAAAACAATGAGTATCAATATTCCAATAGTCTATGGCAGAATAAATAAAGTCAATATCAAGGCTCATCCCCTTGACTCCAAACATACCCCCCATATGAGAAAGATCTAATGCTTTTTTATCTTTAGCAGTCAAGTGACGACACCATTCATCCATGTACCCACAAAAGGTTCTTTTAGCTAAAGGCATGATTACTAGTTAATTAACTATTTAATAAGCTGGTTAAATTATGCAGTAAACGGATGATTCGGGGGCTATTTATAACTTTTTCTGCACGGCAGACTTCAATTCCTGTAGGAAACAGGAAAGCGCGTTTGTCGCCAGGCGACAAAATTGTCGCGTGGCGACAGGATGGATTACGCGGCGCCAGTTGTTTCCTTAGTAGCGTCACCTATTGCGCGTAGGAAACCGTGTTTTTACGTATTTGATTTCGACTTTGACTTGGCTTATTGTTCTATTCCTCTTCTCATACCCTCAATATTATGATTTTTATTATTTTTATTTTTATTATTTTTATTATTATTACTATTATTATTATTATTATTATTATTATTATTATTATATTAAAGCTTAATTTATTTTTACACTTTCCTTCATTTTCTTTTTTCTTTTTTTGGGGGAGAGAGTCGGTACCCTCCATTAATATTAAAAATGACGGAAAAATTTTGCGCAAAAATTACACTTTCTCACACACTTACATGCACGACACATTTGTTATACAATAATAAATCAGGCAAATAGAATGTTGATAAATAATAAAATGCATATATATATATACAAGTGTCTGGTACATAAGTCATGTAAATACAATAGACAAAGTCCTACAAAAGTCAAACATAAAACAAACACAGGTACAACTATGGCGCTGGAGGTCGCAAGTCGCGAGGGATGCCGAATGTATCGAAAAATGTCCTACTCCGTGGAGTATGTCCATCATCGCCCCCTGAACCACTAGGCGGCGCGAACTGCAGCTCAGGACCAGGCCATCTAACCTCACCCTGAAACCCGACGGAAAGAGGCTGGGGCTGCAAAGGCTGCTGCGACGACGAGCCAAACTCGTATGTCCCACCACCCATCCCACCTCGAACGGTCGGCCCGGTCGGAATGTCCTCAGGTGATGACGCCGAATCCTCTACAGTGGCAGCCTCAGAACGACCACCTCGACCACCAGAAGTAGTCCGGCGACGCCTCGAGTCGGACCTAGTAGTCTCCCTCCTAGGCTCGGGCCTCGATCGAGTGCGTGGAGAAGGAATAGGTTGCCCCTGCAAAAGTAAATCAAAGTTAGCAAATGCAACGAAAATAAAGCCAAAAGTAGTAAAAGTAAAAGTAATACCTCCTCAGCGTCGTTGCTACGGCAGGTAGCACGGTTCCGCAACCTCACAAGCTGGATGCGAAAGGCGTCAATGCACCTGGCCATAGCCGTCACCACCTCACGAGAGAACTGCCAAAATAGCCAAAGTCAATAACAATTATAAAGCCAACATAGGGATGGTATAAAAAAAAAACTACTTACTCGAGTCTGGTGACGAGGAATAGACCGCTCCACAAACTGCTCTCCCGCTGGAGCTGGCGGAATAAGCTCCTCGATCGGTCCATACGTACCCTGGTAGCGTATAGACATCCTCGGAGGGATGAACTCCCTAGGACCAGCCTGCTAAAAGTAAAAGTTAGAAAGATACTTGGGGGCTACCTAAGAAAGATAAACTAAACGAATAAAAGCATACCGCTGCCTCCTCTGAAGGGACAGGAGCCGGCGCTAGCAACGGTAGCAGGTCCTCCTCATAGCTCTGCTCGAGGAGAACGTGTGACCTCCAGGGAGCACCTCGCGAAGGCCCACCAGCACGATCCCGCTGCAAGGCATCGTGGAACATATGCCGAGGTGGAGGAGCGGGAACAACGAAAGTATCCGAGGAGTGTTGGATGGCCACCCTCTCCCCTAGGTAGACCACCGCGCCATATGTCCCCATAAAGTAACGACGCTCAGCCGTATACTGCGCCGCCAGCGCAGGGATAGGAAAAGTAGCCCAAGGTCGATATACCGGGCTAGGCTCCTGAAACATCACTAAGTAAGATACTAACGCTAAAAGGTGATAAAAGAGAAAGTAAGAATTTAAAGAAAAACCTACCGTGAGGATCATCTCTCGAAGGCGTAACACCTCCGGCGGACCTCTGCGGCTTTCCCAACTAGCAGCAATGGGGAGCACGCGAGGAGAAGGCCTCGCAGGCGCAAGAGAAGGGAAGTACTCGTAGAACCAAATCTATACAGAAAGTGAGAATCAGTAAAAATGGTGCTACTAAAGCTAGAGTTAAAATCTAAATAGGGAAAAGGAGATATACCTCTACGACCCTCCAGAAACTGGAAAGGGTTATCTCTCCAGACAAGGCCTTGTGACGACAGGAGTGCCGCAAGCCCAGTAAAAAATCAGCATAGGCCATGCTGGCCCAGTCATATGTCCCGACCAACTGGAGGTCGCGAACGGCGGACAGGTAGTATAGAAGTACTCTACTACCTCGATCGGGGGAAAATGTCCCTGATAGCAGAATCAGCACAAAGATGCGCACCCGCTGCTCTCGGGTAGTCGCATCATCCTCGAAAGCTGCAGCTAGCGTGCCGCGACGGATACATCGAGAACTCAGCTGTCCCGACTGAGCCTCAGCCTGGGCCCGAATAACGATCGGCCCCAATAACTCCAGAACCTCCGGCGAGTAAACGGTAACGCCAGCATCGAAAGGTAGAGGAGTAGACTGGAACTCTAGCCCCGTAATGAGACTAAAGTCAGCTGGAGTGACTGTCATCTCACCCCAGGGAAAGTGAAAGGTGTTAGTGGTGTCCCAAAAGAACTCCACCAAAGCTCGAACGACGAGGTTACCCCCATCGTATGAAAACATGGCCCGAGTGGCCTGCAGCAGAGGAGTCAACCCACATGACTCCCAAAGACGACGAAGCCCCTCATCGCGGTAGATAAAGTTGTCGTACAGGGAGATGATGGTGGAGTTACCCGAGCCATGGCTACGGGTCCTCCCACTCGCTAGACCTCGTCGGATTCTCTCCGACAGATGATGAACCGGCGCGTGAAATAGAGTGCGCTCGTCCCAATCAGGCATGACACCCAGCCCGGAAGTAGAAGGCACGTCCTCGCCCTCGCTGGTGGGCTCGTCCTCTCGACGTGTGTCCCTCGACCGAGAACCGGAACCACGTCGTCTAGCCATGCTAAAGTATGTAAAAGTAATTAAGTTTAAGGCTCTACAGTATCTAAAGTTCGCCTAAGCCGCATGATACTATGTTAAAAAAAAAAACAGAGTACGTAGTACTAAAACAGAGCAAAATCTCAAACAAGCATGGAAGTGTGTTTTTTTTAGCAAATAAATAATTTCTTGCAAACATATGATGAATATTGTGACAAATTGTACAAGTAAAAGCAGTCAAAATGCAAAGAACGACTCACATTGTTCTTCACGACCTTAAGAGGTCCTACAATGGTGAATTGCTTATTTCTTCACCAAATTGGGTCAAACAAGTCTCAAAATACTCCCAAAGTAATATACAAGCATAATTAAACAAATTCAAGGCATAAAATTCAACGAGCAAAGCAAATTAAGCAAAATGATTTTCGAATTTTTCGGAAAATTCGCGAATTAGAACGCGTAATTCATCAAAAACCGAGTAGAGTTTGAGAAAAACTTACATAGATCGGGAAAATAGATGAGAAAAGCTTCGATTTGCAACAAGTTTGAGTGAATTTGGTTGAGAAATGAGCAAGAACGAGTAATTTGAAGTTTTCGCGAAATTTGTGAAGCAGAGCAGCGAAATGAGAAAGAAGAAGAAGACGGGTTTAAAACCCCGATTCTGTCGCCAAACGACAGAATTGTCGCGCGGCGACAGACTCTGTCGCGCGGCGACAGATGCAAAAGCTCGCGACAGGCACTTCTGGTCAGCGCAGGAGCGGCGACAGAGTGCTGGGCTCTTCCTTATGGTTTTGTGGGTCCATTTTAGTAGTTTGGGTTCCTTGGTACGCCAGTTAGCCCCTTTGAGCAATTGACATGATTTAGTCAGCTTGATCAAAATGCACTGAGTGATCGACTTGATGAAAGATCGTCTCACCTTAACTTAAAGCGCCTAAGTACTGGCTCATAATAAAGCACCGAAATATTGGTTCAACAAATAAGGCACCGAAATATTGGTTCAACAAATAAGGCACCGAAATATTGGTTCAATAGACGCGCCAAAGTAATGGTTTACAAAGGCAAAAGCACCAAAGTACTGGCACAAATATAAAAAAAAAAAAACAATGATAAATAATGATATTAAGGGTCAATAGGTAAAGTGATTCTTTGGCAATGTCTCAACATAGAGAGGAATTGTTTAGCGGCGAAGTATGGTCGTGACGAGGTAGTGTCACAAATGGTGGAGATGGCGAAGCAAGGCCACCTTCGGCGGTCCCTCAAGGTAAAGAAGAGATTGTCTATAGCGGCGACATACTGCTGTGGCGACATATGGCCACACCCAGGAAATGACGACATACAGTTATTTTCGACGATGTTCCCAAAATACTGTGGAGGATTGTCACCAAGGATATTGAAGGCGACGACATATGGTTATCTTCAAAGATGGCGTTCACGAGGTATCGGCGTTATAAGAATGATTTGGAATCGCAGAACGTTCTGAATTGTTCTCCGTCCCTATCGGTACTTTGACTCTCGTTTTTTCGAAACATAAGTTTCTTCAAACTCAGTCAAAGTGGGGGCTTCTGTAGACACCCATTTGTGTCTCCCCAAAACCAAACCCAGTGATGAATGCCTTGCACGTTGTGTTATTATCGAATTAGGTGAAAGTGATTCGAAAGCCAAGTGTTGCGGTTTAGTTTTAATTAAATTCTTTTCTCTCTGTTTTTGAAAATGACCTTATTTATTTGAAAACGTCCAACTCAGTTTATTTTGGTCCATGATAAGGGTCCAATAATGGTGTAGATGGATGGGGCTCGAAGAGACTTTTCCGACGATATATTATAAGCCCGATTCCGATGAATATTGAGGAAGTTATGGCCAAAATACTAAACTGGGCCCAATATTAATTGTTATTCCTAAAATTATTAGGATTAATTATAGTTTTCTAGAAGTTTCTAGAAAGTTCTTTTTAATTCTAATATTGTTAGATTCAATAATTAATTATTTTTAAAAGATTTTTATTTGGAATAAAATATGGTTTTATTATCTTAAAAATATATTTTATCTTCTATACGGATTCCGTAGATCAAGTTGATTAAAGATCGGATTCCGCGTGAAGAAAAACGCGCTAATACAGGCTGTCGCCGCGCGACAGACCCTGTCGCGTCGCGACAGAATTAATTCCTGGCGACATAGTGGAGTTTTATTCCTTATCAAATTCTATGTTTTTCCGGATTATTTTCATTATAAATAGCGTCCGAATTCCTGTTTTCGAAAATCATTCAGAATCCTCTAAAAACAATATTCTTAATTCTCTCTATTCTCTCTATTTCTAAACTACCTTTTTACATACAATATTCCGCATTCACAAGACTTAGAGTCTCTTAGCCAAGTTCGAAGTTGCCTTCGCCCTAGACGTGCAAGGTTGATAATTTCTGAGGGTTTGGTCCAAAACTAGTCTAAACTTTATTTAATTTGATTTCAATTTGATTATTTAATAATTCTTTATTATTTTCATTGAAGTTTACTAACTTGTGTATTTTGTTATTAGAAAGAGGTACGAGGCTTCAAAGTAAGTAGATTAGCTTACTCCCTATTTCTTTCACAATGTAGATTGCATGCTTATTATTGATTAATTCCTAGTATCATGTTAGGATGTTTAATATTCCTAGTATCATGTTAGGATGTTATTTAATGCTTTCTAGTATCATGTTTAGGGTGCCTTTTATTGTTTTACTCTTTCTAATATCATGTTAGTACCATGTTAGGTTTGAAGCTTTGATCTTTATTGCTTAGTGACATGTTAGGGTTTGTTATTAATCTTGTTAGTATCATGCCTAGGATCTTGCTATTATTATCAAGCTTTATTATGTCTTATCATGTTATTATCATTATTTATTATTATGATGCTTATGTTGCTTGATATGTTTTATTGTTATTGCTTGATCACACCTTTTATGCAGGTTTAAAGGGAATTTGTACTTGAAATCACGCTTAATAAGATAATTAATAATTTGGTTTAGGCTAATGTGATTTTAACTCAAGTGATCGCCAATAATAGTATTATTTGTGCATTAATATTCAACCAACATAGATTAAACAGGGTAGGTTTAATATAATGTTTGTATGTTATTCGAAAAGCGCACATGAATACGAGCAGAACAAAGTAGAGGCCTATTTTATAGGGCGGGTCCTTTCTTTTGTAGATTGGATTCGTACCCTCATCCCCGGACCCTGTTTGGTTCAAGACCTTATGGAGTAGTTGATGGTCCTTTTGGATTGTCTTTTGGGTTTACAAGTTCCTAAAACTTGTTGGCGACTCTTTTTGCTCTTTGTCTTTCCCTTTGGAACGCCACCGTACTTTAGTGTATGATCACAGTGGGGTTCAAGTTTGGGGTTATCATAATGCTTGAAATATTCCCTACAGATTATGATTTTAATTTTAATAGGAATTAGGTACAGCAGTATAGGTTTTGAATGTTGAAATGTTCTTGAAAAAACAATCTGAATTTGTAGAAATGATAACTAATTTGGGACGGAAATTATATGGCATAATCCGTCAGAAATTAACCTTTTGCGACGGAATAATTGGATATGAAATCCGTCGCAAAAAATAAACATTGCGAGGGAATCAAATTTGCGACGGATATTTCCGTCATAAAGTTGCGATGGAATTTGATTCCCTCGCAATGTTTACATCTTGCGACGTTCCGTCGTAAATGATTTGATTTCCGACCGAATATTCCATCAGAAACCTATATAAACGACGGAATTTGTTCGTCGGAGATTTGCGACGGACTTTGAACTAAAGTCAAATTTTTTTTCGAAGGATTTAAATCCGTCGAAAAACAACTTTCTGACGGAATTTTCCTCAAAAACACGCCAATTTCCTACGAACAGTTTTCCTACGGATGTTAACGACGGAATTCCGCCGGAAACATGATTTCCGACGGAATTTCAACCTCTACTAACGGATTTTTTCGATCGTAAAATGGCCTATTTCTAGTAGTGTAGAAACCATCAAAACCCACCTTGCTGCCACCATAAACCCCAAAATGTAGCAACTTGCAACCCGCTAAGATGTACCAGACCCACAACCACCCAAAACCGACCAAGCGCAACCACCAAACCCTAAACCTGCAATCTCATAAACACCCTCAGCTCGGCCCTCCCCTCTCCCACCCATTCAAATACCAACCACACACCGTCTCCCCACTCACCAAAACCCACAACCACCCGCTCACCCTCCCACTTTGCCCGAAATCCACAACCACCCACCTCCCTCCCCTCTCCCTGAAATCACCACCATCCACCCTAATTATGAAGAAAAAAAGCTTAAAGTTGGAAAGTATTACCTTCTCATTGCTAATTTGGGGGTTAATTTGGTCAAATGTAGCCATGAAAACTTTTTTCATGGTTACAATTGACCATAAAAACCTCAACGTTAAGCTTTAATGGAGGAGGAAGTGGTAGCGACGACTTCAATGGAGGAGGAAGTGGCGGCTCGATCCTATGGTGGTGGTGGCCTGGTGTGGTTATTGTGAGAGTAGAGAGAGAAGATTGGTGGTGAGGGTGGCTTGAAAGAGAGGAGAGAGAAAATAAGGTGGTGGTGGAGTGGTGGTTATTAGAGAAGACAGAAAAAAGAGTGGAGGCGAGGGTGCCTTAGAGAGAGGAGAGAGAAAATATGGCGGTCTAGGTGGTGGATCTGATTATGTGGGAGGAGAAAGAATGTGTGTTAGTGTTATTATTGAGGGTTAATTAAGTTAAGTTAATAAGTTAATTACATGTAGTTAATTGGATTGAAGTAAGGGTATTTTAGTAAATTTACTCAATACAATTTCCTATATAAGGAACTTTTTTTTTTTGTTGCACATAACTTGTAACATCCCAAAATAGAAATTGTTGCACATAATGCATAACGGAGGAAGTAGTTAATATATTATTTAAAAAGACTCAATTGTTTATATTTTAACTGGTGTATGTAAATGTAACAAGGTTTATAGGGGTTAAGTGAGGTCAATAGACCTGTTTACTTTGAACATAACTCTGTCCATGCTCCTAATACCAGTAAACAATTGATTGAGAAAATTCTAACTAAGAGTAGAACAAACCAATAAGTCCCAATGAACTAACTAATCACCACTACCATAGTAGTAGTTGTCTGTATCATGGTTGCTATCACCGAAATCACCCTCATCCATGTCGTCTTCGCCCCGAAATCCACGACGACGACAAAGTGGTTTGACTGGATCTTTCTTCTTCCTCTTGAGGCGTTTAGAACATGTAGGTTTGACTTTCTTCTTTTCACTCTTCAAAACAGGGAGAGTTTGCTTAAGTGGTGAAGTCAAGACCTTTTCCTGGTATCTATTTAAGAAATTGAAATGCAATTATTAAATGCTTGTATTAATAAATTATAATGAATCCATGTAATCTTAATTATTATAATTTGGATTTGATAGAGTTGGTGTTTGATCAACTGTATCAAGAAAATGGTTAAAAAGAATTCCTTTTTGTAATTTTAATTATCATGTATTAATATGGGAAGTATATCACCCAGCTCTTCAAGATGTTGTCTTATATCTATTTGTGAAACAAAACTGAATGATAATCGTCAATCAGGCTTAAATTTCACCTTCTTTCTTATGTTGAATTGAAAGTTGGAGATCCATTATCCCTAATTTTAGCTCATGAATACTTTTCTTTCCTCTCAAATTTATTCTTTATATGAACCCAAACACACCTAGAGATTTGGGGACTTTGATTTCTTGCTTCGTCTCCATCATATGAATATATGCAATTTCATGTCATCTTTATTTTTATTCTTTTACATTCTTTTTAATTTCTTTTAATGGGAAGTATTAAACTGTTGTTTCATTAGTTGATTTATTTGTAGGGGAGCCAAAAGGTTAAAAGCTTTTATATCCTTTTTGTTTAGATTTAATAGGAATAAACACATTATTGCAATCTTACTAATCTAGTTAGTCATAGTGATGCTAAACTAATACTTGTATTTAATTTTCTAAAAATTTGCATAAGTATATGATAATACAAATAAAGAAGCACACTTAAAGTTATTAATTAGTTCAGTTCTAATTGTTTTACAAAGTACATAGATTATAAATGCGGTCAATGAAATAATTAATCATTTAGCACCAACATCAATCTTTCTATAAAGATTATAAGTTGACAAAGGGATTATTATTAATCATTGCCGTCATTCAATGTCGCATTAGCATTCTTTTGTTCACTCAACAGTGCAAAGGTTTTTTCCACCTGTGAGAAAATCGTAACATGTAACGAATAAAATAAAATTAATTGAATGATAAACGCATAATTTAAAAGAATAATATACCTCGCATAGTTATCCACTTAAGGCTAGAAAATAAATGGTTTATTTTTCAAGTAAAAGGTAGTATTTATGATATACATAAATGCATGTGCTCTTTAGCGGTAAAAATTTGCTTATGTAAATATGCATTTGATTTAAAATCCTAATGCTCACAAGACCTTCAAGTGCTTTTATGTTAGGTTCATCAATGGGCTCAATGCATTTTTTAAATTTTTTAAATTTCTTTTTTTATTTCTTAATTTTATTTTTTTGGGCAGGTCTACACGTACTATTCTTCTTGTGTATAACCGTGCATTCCTATTATATTATGTCCAACTGTATATAAGTAAGCATTAATTTTTCTACAGGTATAGTCCTAAACATTATAAAGATATGGTATTATAAAAGTACTTTGATAAAATAATTTATTGATACTGTCATAATCAAATGCATTATGGATCTTTTGACAATCAAATTGCATGTAAAAATGATTGGTTACTTCTATATATCAAACACATAGTGTAATTGGTTGGTAACTTACTTAATTTTATATATAGAGAGTATATATTTTTGCACTTTTCAAAATTTAAAAGACTATATCCATCTCTAGTTACCATACCATATTCTCAAGCATAGGATTCTACAGTGGCGAACGAAGCCAGAATTTTCAAATCGGGGGACAAATAGACAGTAAATTGTTTTACGAAAATGTTCAGGAAAAAAATCAATGCTTGGAAACACTGATAGTTCAATAGTTAAAGTTTATAACTCAAAAAATCCAAAATACGGAGTACTTGGTAAAAAATCCAACATCATATACCAATTTTTCCTCCAAAAATATTTGCTTATGGATTGAGGATATTTGAAAAATTCAAACATTAGATAATTTGGCTAATTAAGTGCACTTGAATAAGGTCATCATAAAATCCCATGAGAGTGGTATAATACTCCTCAATAGACATAGATTTTGATTGCTTGCAATCAGTTATCGCAGCATGTAATTGTATAAGCCGAGGGCCACTCACCTCACAAAATCTTTTCTCCAAGTAATCCCACAACTTATTTGCTTCTTCAAAATAAGAAATTGATGCAGCAAGTTTCGGCTCCGTAGCACGCAAAACCCACGACACCAAAATTGAATTGATTGTTTCCCAGTCAAGGAGTTTCTTCTTCTTGAAGGAGTTATGTCTTCGATAAGTGCAATTACTAGATATATCAAGGATCACTATTATGGAGATAATAAGTTCATTCTATTGGGGCGTCATCCTCTGTTGCTAGACTATGAGAGATGATCTTTGGACTAGTCAAATAGTCCAAAGCCCTCTAGAATGGATCCTATGAGGTCACACACAAGGGTATTGGGTTAAGCAAGTAAGAGGCCCATTAATGGGCCTCTTGAGCAATTAACTAATCATGAATTGGATTGGGCTAGCATAGTTAGATTGGAATTAGGTTTTGGGCTTTTGACATGGGCTCTTATTTAGAGATGAGATCTATAAATAAGATCCATGCCTAGGGTTGGATGTAAGCAGTCATAATTCACACACTGTGAATTTTGACATCAAGGCAACCAATCCCAAAACCCCAATTCCTCTCTCTAACTCACGGCTTTCCTTCTCCTCCCCTCGTCCATACGGCCGGCCACCCCTTGGTGGCGCGTGTGGTGGTTATCGTGGTGGTTCTTGGTTAGTATGTCTCTCCTCTCCGTAGAAGGTCAATTGAAGGGTTCAATTACAACTAACTAGCATTAGTGGAGGTCTTAATCCATGCCCGTGGACCAAGTAGAGGAATCACGCTTGAGGTTCTTTATCTCCCTTTGTTCTTGCTCGATCGCACGTGGAATCACGCTTCAAAGGTACAATTATGTGTTCTTTATGTGTTATGCAATGATCCTTGGTTTAGGTGCTTTATGAATATGATTCATGCTATTTCCGCTGCGTAGTGCCTATAAACTCCTACAGTGGTATCGGTTAGCCTATTGCATTTACGCATATTGACTATAATTCTTTGATAGTCCACAATTTTAATTCAATTAGGAGGGAGAATAACTAATTATGGTTCAATCTTTATATTAAATGGAGATTTAATTTTCGGGATATGATTAAATATGATTTAATTGCTTAATTTGTTCTAGCAAAATCCGAATTAAGCCCTAAAGTCCTAATTTTCGAAAATTTTGATTGAAATAAAGCCCTAAAATTTTGATTTTTGTACTTAATTTTGATGTTTTTCGAATATTTATGCTTCATAAATTTAATTGGATTGATTTGATACATAAAATATGATTTTTTGTATAATCAATATTTTAATTTAAGAATTAAATTAAATTTGAATTAATTTTGTGAAGAACCCTAGATTTGAAATTGAATAGTGAATTTAATTTCAAAATTGAATTGGGCATAAATGTTGTGTTTTAATTCAATAGACCCAATCAAATTTAATTATACAAATGTTGTATAATTTAATTAAAATTCTAAAAAAAAAATCAAAAAAAAATGAATAAATAAAGAATTAATTTTTTGGGAGGAGGCAGCCGTGGCTGGGTGGTCGAACCACCGTCAGTGGGCCACGGCGGCTGCCAGTAGGTCGGAAAAGGGTGCGCGGCGGAGGGCGGAGAACAGGCGGCAGCAGCGAAAGTGCAACCGTTGCACAGCCGCTTGCTGCTGCTAGTACAGTTTTGCTGGTGGCTGGGCTTCGACCTAACTGCCACGGGCAGCCCTCGGATGACGACAAAAGTTCAGGCGAGGAACAAGGTGGCTCCGGCGATTGGAGCCCACTGAGAATCAGCGGCAACTTCCGGTCAGGTTGCTTGTGCGGTTGTGCCGTGGCTGGGGTTTGCTCCTGGCTGCGGTTGCGGTTTTGCGGGAAGCAGCTGCTTCGTTGGTTGGGGATTACTCCCTGGCTGACGTGGCAGCAGCAATAAAAAAATTAAAAAAAAATAAATGTTTTATTAAATTATTTTGTTTTAAATATTTTCAAGATAAAATCTGATTTTATTTTGGAGATAAGATCAAATTTCATAAGTTGGTTTTTAATAATTATCCTTAATTAAAGTTGTTAATTTTGGATAGGATTTTTTAGAATATTCTAAGCATATTCCAAAAAGATAAAGATTGATTTAAATAATGTGATTATCCCATAATTATTTTTGGATATAATTGATTTAAAATTTTGTGATTGGCTAGTAAATAGGATAGAATTTCCTAACTTTGTTAGGATAATCTTTGAGGATAAATATGATTTATCTTTTAAGATTAAAATAAGATTTGATTCTATCTCATGACTAATTTAGAATACACAAACTTTTAAATAAGACGGATGTTCAGTAAATTACTGAACATCCGTAATAAAGTGACAATAAAATGTGCAAAAGTTACACTAAAACGCGCAATAGTTACCCTGACATATATAAGAGTTATTTATGCTTCATTGATAAATTTGACAAAAGTGATACTAAATTTGACAAAAGTAACACTAAATTTAACAAAAGTGTACCCGATGTACAGTAAATTACTGAAAATCGGGTGTATACAAAAGTTTTCCTTTAGAATATATGATATTTTATTGATGATCATGAATAGTATATGATATTATCTAATTACATTAATTAAAATATGAGGTATTTAGATGCCATGTTTCCTTAATTGTGAACATTCGATGTTGTAGTTTAGGAAAGCATGATGAGTGATTTATTATGTGGCAATTTTATAATATATGATTTTGTTTATTGCTATATAATGACTAGTATGGCCCAGTAGATTGCTAAATACGATATGCGCATCGTGATGTATTTTTGTAATCTTAGTAAGGTCTACGTACCGATAAAGTATTTTTGTAATTTTATTTTATTTGATTTAAGTAGTAAATAGAATAGAATAGAATTACAGGCTGCAGATAATCCAAGAAGCCCATGAAGTGAAGGCCCAAAGGAGCAAGGTGGATGAGATCCATGAAGATTCAAGTGGGAGCCATTTAATTTATTAGTTTTCTTAGGATTAGGGGCCATGCTATGTCTTATTTATGCATTCAGTATTTTATGCATGTTAGATTTTATTGATGTTTTGTGATGATGCGCTAGAGTTCACTATTTAATCACAACATAATAAATCTAGGTCCCGGTAATATTGAGGCAGCTTTTCCAATTAAAAACCCGATGAAACCTTTGACATTTATGATGGGTCATGCCAAAGCTGGGCGTCATATTTTTCATTGGGGAGTGGGGGTAGGACAAATTCTACACTTTTAATTGGTTATACTCAACAAGGTTACCTAAAGATAAAGTTTAGAACCTTGAAGCTAAGGGTAATAATTAAACATGTGATGGTTAATTATTCAACCAAGAGTTACAAGAGTTGTAATCAGTAAAGAGTTTACTCACCTTGAAAATGTAATGGTTGATGGCAGGGCCAAAGTCCGGTCAATTATTGCACGAATAAAGGATCTTGGAATCATTTAATTCAATTGGGATCAATTAACATTGAATAAATGCTTTAAAGTTACCAATTTAATTCGCTTATGGTACTTTAAATTTTAATAAACATAATTGAATTTTGCGTTTACTTTTAAGTAACATGTCGTTCTAATTTTATTATTATATATAATCTCCTCGATTGAAAATAAAGTTGAGAAACGTTCTCAAAAGTTTAAAAGATAATCCATAAACCTATATTCCAATTTTGCTAAGATTATTCTAAAAGGCAAGTTTTAGAAATTCATGTCACATGTCTAAGGTTGGTTTTATTCAAAATGTTTGAGTAAAATGCTAGCACATCTTCATTTTGAAAAGTGTTTCAAGGGATATAATGAGATGAGAGGTACAAACCCTCTAAAAGACAACTATAGAAGTCCAATAAAATCTCTTATCTTCAATATGATTGAATATAAGAAAGTGATTGGAAATCTCTATGATCAAAAGTTGATCAAATGACACTATTCTTCATCCACTTTATATAAGAGTTAAATAGCTGATTAAACTCTAATATGAATAATGATAGAATAGACTTAGCAAAATCATGAAAAGTACTTAAAAGGTTAGGCAAAGCATCATTTTGAACCTAAGAGAAGTGTTCTAAGTGGCTCAAAAGGGATAGGTTTAGGAATGTATGAGGATTGCATTAATAAATTATAGGCCAAGAAATGCAAACAAGTTGCTACTTCTCAAACCTAAAACTACTTACATGCTAAAAGTTGTTATGAACAACAAATGTTTTCAAATTAAATGGATCAATTCCAATTGATTAGAAACTACCTCATAACAGTTGGAAGGTAAAGGAATGGAAATGTTCTAATTTAAAAGTATATTATAGAAATTGATTTAGCATATTGCTGCTTCTTGGACATATGATGTCTTGTTTAGCTCACTCATTGCACAATATGGTTGATCCAAAGGAAGAAGTCATAGCTAAAGGAGGAATAAATCTAAAAGTTTAGAAGCAAATGTTGCTACTTCACAAGTAGAATCTACAAGTTTGGAAGCAAAAGTTGCAACTTTACAAGTAGAACCTATATATCACCTTACCTTATTGGTTAGAATTAATTAAATGTTATTCATTCTTGCCATTATCAAAACACTATTCAATGTTAGTAATGACTAAGAATTGAAGATTCAAAAAAACGTGGAATAAATGTTCTCTGTTGCTAGACTATGAGAGATGATCTTTGGACTAGTCAAATAGTCCAAAGCCCTCTAGAATGGATCCTATGAGGTCATACACAAGGGTATTGGGTTAAGCAAGTAAGAGGCCCATTAATGGGCCTCTTGAGCAATTAACTAATCATGAATTGGATTGGACTAGCTTAGTTAGATTGGAATTAGGTTTTGGGCTTTTGACATGGGCTCTTATTTAGAGATGAGATCTATAAATAAGATCCATGCCTAGGGTTGGATGTAAGCAGTCATAATCCACACACTGTGAATTTTGACATCAAGGCAACCAATCCCAAAACCCCAATTCCTCTCTCTAACTCACGGCTTTCCTTCTCCTCCCCTCGTCCGTACGGCCGGCCACCCCTTGGTGGCGCGTGTGGTGGTTATCGTGGTGGTTCTTGGTTAGTATGTCTCTCCTCTCCGTAGAAAGTCAATTGAAGGGTTCAATTGCAACTAACTAGCATTAGTGGAGGTCTTAATCCATGCCCGTGGACCAAGTAGAGGAATCACGCTTGAGGTTCTTTATCTCCCTTTGTTCTTGCTCGATCGCACGTGGAATCACGCTTCAAAGGTACAATTATGTGTTCTTTATGTGTTATGCAATGATCCTTGGTTTAGGTGCTTTATGAATATGATTCATGTTATTTGCGTTGCGTAGTACCTATAAACTCCTACACTTCTCACTCGGCTTGGAGATGGTGCCATCAACAAAGCCGAATTTTCTTCTAGATTTCAAGGAGAGAGTAATCGCACAAGACCAAGCCAAATAATTGTCTGTAATACCCCGTATTTTTATACGTATTTTATTTAAATTATGTATTCTATAAAGTATTTAAATAATTTAAATATTTTAATTATAGTATTTTAAGCACTTATTCCATGTAAGTTGGAAATATTTTGTAAAAGGAATGTTATTTAATTATTTTATTTTATAAAAGTTGGGGTTTTATTTTAAGAAAGTTTGATTTTAACAAGTTTTATTAGGGAAGGGATTAGGAAAAACTAAAAGAGAAAGTTTAGGGAAAAAGGGATTGGTAGAGAAAAGGTATAAATATCCCACTTATGAGGCAAATCAACTTTGCCCAGAGTGGAGAAAACCCAAGGTAAACTTCTCTCTCTCTTCTCCTTATTTTCCTTTCTTTTTCTTTTCCCCTTCCCCTTTCTTTTTTTTTCGGCTGCTCTTCCTCCCCTCCACCACTGCCAACCACCGACAGCAAGTGGCCGCCGCTACCAGCAGCCGGCAGCAGGTGGATGCCGTGCTTCTTCTTCCCCTTTTTTGAGTATTAAAAAAAACTTAACTTTATTGTTTGAATTAAATCTATGCTCAAATCTAATTGTAAATTATGAGTTTTGGGATTTGATTTTGATGTTTGATAATAATAGTTATGTTGATTAATTTTTAGATTTGATTTTTAATTAAAAAGCCCCAATTTTTAAAACCCTAGGTTCTTGATTTATGAATTATTGAAGGATTATGATGTATATTGGTTTAGATCTTTGTTTCTAGTGTTTTAAGGCTTAACTACAGCAAGTTTTAATTAAAATAAAGTGCTGGAATTTTATGTAGAGCACTTAATATTATGTTTTTGGAAGGAATTTTAATTACCCATTAATTGGGACTTAAGTATGGTGTTTAAAATATAATTTCAGCTTACTTTAATTAAATTATGAGGGATTTTATAATAGTATATATTGCTGGAAATTTGTTTAGAGTGGATTTTAATACTCTATTATGATTTTAATGTGTAGGAGACTTCGAAGTAAGCAATTTCTATTAGTCGTGGCGATTTTAAGATCGTACTCAAGGTACGTTCTCGTACTTCGCATATTTTGATGATGTAGTATCATGCTAGGCTTGATTTCAATCAATTATAAGTAGTATCATGCTAAGGTTTATGTATGGAAGTGTGAATTATTGGTGTTGGTGATTGAATTGTGAAACATGAATTATTTGTGATGGTTTATGGATTGGAAAATTATATTTTGGCATGATTAGATGGACTGCACATTTATTTATGGCATGTTAGAATGCATGTTTAATTAAACTATATGTTTAATTTGGCTTGGAATATTGAGAAGGAATTTTATTATGGTTCATATAAATTTTATTGATGCTTTAAGCATGGGAAAGGAGCTGTATAAGTGTCTATGAACACGAGGAATAAATTGTATGTTGGTGCCTTCGTGCACTTAAGGTGTTTTTAACACCGAGGGATAGGATTTGTGGCGCTTTATGCGTTTAAGGTGTCTTTGACACTGAGGTTGATTTAAAAAGGGTTCAACATTAAATATTATGTGGTCACTAATTATTCAAGAATTAAATTGGTATGTTTGGTTGAGTGAATAATTATTGTTGATTGATTTATTATGCTTTGAGAGTCATCACCAAGTCCAATAACATGTAAATAACGTAAAGTGAAAGAGATTACGCACCAAAACTCTTGGAACGTATATACCTTGAGTATGAACAATGGGGGAGTTATGGGGTTTTATATTTAATCATAACTTCTAACAGAGTACAGGATGCTGTACATTCCTTTTTATTTATTATTATGTGCAGGAATTCCGCCACCTATGAGTGGGTTGTCGCTGGCACGGTTAGCTCCCGTGTCAGTTAACCTCAATTATTTGGGGGAGGTAGAGTTGGAAACCCGTTCGATGCGTAATCAACGTTAAATGAATTATTTAGTGTCTAGTTAAAGAGTCTTGTTGAATGTTGTGTGTGCTTGTAAACAGGTGCATTGAGGTAAGTGCGTGTTGATAGGTGAAAGCATATTAGTGTGTTTAATTACGCTTATGTACTCAGCTTTGATGATTGTGTGTGTTTTGGCCATGTCTTTATCTTGGCCCTATGATGACCCACTTTTAATGGAGAGTAGTGGGGATAAGTAGAGGTAAACTTTTCAGGTATTGAAGCATATTCATGACGGGGCATGAGTGAAGAGTGAATCATGCTAGTTTCCATTAGTTTACGATGTGTTTTATGCTTTATTTATTTATGACATATTGTGTGTGGACTAACGCAAAGGTTTGGTTTTGGAACGGTTTTTGAATAAGGGCCTTTAATGGTTCCAAGTTGTAGTTTGATTTTATTTGACTTCGTTTGTTTCGGTTTTAAACTTTACTTTCGTTTGGTTGACTTTTAAGTTGACTTGTTTGAACGGTTTTTGATTTTAAGCCTTCCGCTGTGTATCCTTGATAATTGCCTTAGCCGTTTTCACGGTGGCGGTAATGTCTTAGATATTCCTAAATCTAGACTCTTGAATTCTTGATGCTCGATCCGCATCACATTTTATGGCCTAACATGGCATAAATCATAATTTCCTATTACAGCCGTAATTTGAGGGTTTTGTTCATGAAAAATTACAATTTATATAATGTTTTTTTTTTTGGGACATGCATGCTATAATTTAAATAAGTATATGTAGCAATTGTTAATAATTTTTTTAAAAAAAGATTGCAAAACATCCCAACAAGGAAGAAAAATGGAAGGAATACTACATCTAATAATTTTTAAAAAATAAAAAGATTGCGAAACATCACAACAAGGTTCATACTTGTATTTCTAGTAAACAAGCCCACTCCACTCATCACTACACCATCTCATTTGGCTAACACAATATTGCTCACAATTATGCATTTGACCTGACATTTTTTTTGGGGAAGTGGGGGGACATCTATCCCCACCTTGTTCCATGCTAGCTCCGCCAGTGTTCTAGCATCTCTTTTATCTTACCGACACCCCGTTACATTTAATTTTAAATAATCAAGACCTAAAGCTAAACACCTTTATGTAATTATATCAACAATAAACTATGCAATTAATAACCTTACCGTTTTATGAAGATCTTCTATTTGGTGGAGCATACGTTTGTTCTGCCAATCGTCAATAGATAAGCTGACTAAAATACTAGTTGAAGTAAAACACATGATTTTATGTACTACAAAAATAAAAAATAAATACCTTCATTGATCGAACTTGACGTAGAGAATTTTCCAACTGGTTTTCATACTGCTCTAAGTCCGTCATACTAATATTTGACAAATCCTTCGTTGGTGAATCCTGTTAGATAAATAATAAATAAATATTTGAGATATATAATTATATATATTAAAATAATTGCTTCGTAAAATAGAATGTTATTTAATATTAATTTAAAATTAGATAAGATAATTATTAGTGTCTTTGGCTGAATAATAATTCAAATAAAAAATCATGATTGAGAAGCTCCCTCGACATCTTAATAAAACACAATAATACCATTTCAATGTTACCAAACTTAGCTCAATCCTTTTATAATCATCACACCCCTAAAATACCAAAAATACCTTATTTATTGTTCTTTTGAGGTTTCAAATTTAAATATTTTTAAAAAAGTTAATTTACTCTATATAGTATTCAAAATATCTTGCTATAATGTTGAACTTTGAATGTTACTCATTTTAAATATTTCTCTTTACCTTACAACTTTTCAGAGTTGTTACTATTTATTTTAGATTTAAACAGTGGCAGACAACAATGGGGACCACTTAGTTTGTCAGGCACTGATACAAGCCTAAATTTATTCTACTTTAGATTTTGATATGTCCCAACTTAAAAAAAAAAAAAAAAAAAAAAAAAAAAAAAAAAAAAAAACACCTAATACATTACTTGCCATGTGTTGACTGTTTTATACCGTATTAAATTTAAAATCGATCTATTTAAGACATTCAAATATTAACAATAAGTTAAAGGCTAAGATGAGGGTCGATCCCACAAGCAGATTAACTTATTAACTCTTTTATAATCATAGCTTAACCAACCAAATCAACTGAAATGCTATTCATATATATTGTGATTGCATATGAATTTTCCAACTATTTACCTATATATGTATTTCAAATGGAAGTTTAAAAATCACCATACTGACGATATAGATAAGAATAAAAGTTATTATTATACTCCGTACTATATACAAGTATTGACATTAAAGTTGGATAATAACCACCATACGATTTAAGAAATAACCAAGGTTTCATCATTATTATTATATCAGCCAAGGGTGATGTATTTGTGTCCCCCAAAAGACCATAATACCCCTCATGACCTATGTTCATAAAGGGAAAAAATCAAGATTTATTTTAGGATAATTTTATACATTTAGACTTTCCAAAAAATAAGCATAATTAATCGACAAAAATAATGAATGCAATTATTGATATAGAATTATATAAATAACATATAATTGAAAAAAAAACATGTTGAATTTTTGAAAGAAAAATGTGTAATTAATTAATATATAACATATTAGTTTCAAACACATGCATGTATTTAAAAATAAAAACAAAAATATAAAAATATTTACTTTTTAATAAAATATTAATTTTAACCTATAAGTAAATAGGGTGCTAATAATTAAGGGTAAAATTACGCAATATTTACACATTTCTCAAGAATTTTTTTATAAACTTTGGTACATATAATATTGTCTCAATCATGAAAAATATATAATTGTTAAAATCATATTTTGATGACAAACTAAAAGAATTATTGTAAATATTTCTAATCATCCACAAGATTTTTTTTGTATATTTTAATGCTACAAAAAAAATTAAGCAAGTTACGACATATATGACACATTATAATAATAAAAAAAATCCTTACGCATACATAAAAAAAAACTTAGTAATTAGCTAAACTCAAGATTAATTGTAAATGTTAAGATAGCGAACTCTTCTTCCTTTTTAATAATTAATTAGTTTTGGACTTGACCAATCAATTACATATTACTAAAAGCGAATCTAAGGAGACACTTGGCAATAAATTATAAAAAAAAAAAAAAAATCCTGCCAAAATTACTTTCTAAAAATAAATTATTGTTTTGCATCTAGATTATGACTTTTATTTTATAGTATAATTCTAAAGTAAACTCTTAAAATCTCTACTTGCACTATATAACTATTACATATATAAATATTTTTTTTTATCATATGTCAAACGATTTATTTACTTTTTGTATAATTATTAATCCTTGTATTTTTATTATAATTATTCAACATCCATGCATTGCACGGGGTTTAACCTAGTAATAACTCTAAACTAAAATCTTTATTGCAAATATGGTTACAACCTACAATATCTAAATCCAAACGCATAGTGATTCATAAATCAAAGACAAATTAATCCCAAAGAACAAATTTCAAATCAACTATATCAAATTAAATTATAATCGTAATTAAACCTTTTAATTTGTAAACCTTGATTAAGATCGCTTAGTTGCCAGTAATCTAATCTAATATATTTAAATGAAGTAGACATTTTTTAGGAGCATTCAATGCACCACATAAGCAATTGTATTATTTAGGCCAATTAAAAATTAGAGTTTTATTTTATTTTAAAATTAAAAAAATCCACTCGCCATCCAAGCAAAAGTGACGAATGAGAATTAAGAATTTTTCCATATAGGTTAAAAAAATGAATAGTGAGTTATGAGGATTTAAATTAATTTTTAAAATAATTACTTCCTCCATTTCTATTTAGTTGACGCGTTTGATTTAGGCACATATATTAAGGAGAGGAGAGAGGGTGATAGAGAATGAAAAAGCAAGTGGGGTAGCTTATAATGTAAGGTAAAAAAAAAAAAGGAAACGTGTCAAGTAAAAAGAAACTTCCTAAAAAGGAATACGTGTCAACTAAAAAGAAACGGAGGTAGTATTTTGTAAGAACTAGAGAATAGCATTAGATATATATTAAAATTTAAATAATTTTTAAAACTAAAATTTATACAAAATGATATATATATATATATATATATATATATATATATATATATATATATATATATATAATTCTAAATCTAATAATATGTAATTTAAAGTAGAACAAATTTACATACTTATCATCTATTTTATAACCCAAACATAATAATACTGCAAATAAATCATGGTTAGGTTATAATGGTGAAACTAAAAATCAATATAACTAGAATATTAAACCAAAATTTAGGTTCATGTAATCAATTTAATACGAGTAATACTAGAATCAACCCAATTTACAAGATCATTAATTTGAAAATTTAGAAGAACAAAATAAGGAGATGGTTTTATGCTTACAATGAATAATTTGCTGCTGGATTGAACCCTTGAACAACTACCTTCTTGCTTCAATTCCATCGCAACCGGCCTAGTAATTCTCTCTCGATTTTCAGAGTAAATTTGCATTACCCCAATTAGATAGAAGGCCTCCAATTTATACACAAATATATATGATATTTATGGAAGTAAGGGAGATAATTACCAAAATTGGATAAATAATTTTCTTCCTTAATTTTAAATACTTATATTGATCAGTATAATTTGTTGTTATTATGTGGGATTTTCCATGTAAAGATTTTGGAAATTTGATGTCCTTCCATTTTTATCACGATTGAGTAAGAGAATCAATTTTGGCTGAAGAAGAAATTGGAAGCTTTTTTGCTTCTTTCCCTTTTATTTCTTTTGTATGTCGTGGAAGAAGAGTAAAGTGATCATTTGAGTCGGTGAAGGAGAATAGTCTATTTGGGTTGTTATACATGTACAATACCTAATATAGAACAATGTAATAATAAATTAGAAGTATAATGAATTTTATCGTATAAATTCAAATGGAATTTCAAAGTTACTGTATACATCTAAAAATGTCTCCCCAAAATCAAACTCGATGATGAACAACCTTTCACCGCCGTTATTGGTCTGGTTGAGTATTTTATCTTTGGAGTGCTTAAATCCATATTCAATCCAATACATTTCATAAACCAACTCAATTCTTAGCCCATTTCCCCAAACCATAATTTATTTTCCACTTTTCATGTCCATATCACAAAACCGAGTTAAATTGATTTTGTGGCCCTATATTTTTTATCGAAATATTATGGTTGGATAGGCCTTGAAATAATTTTTACAACAGTATATCATAAACCAAATTCTAATTTAAAATGAAAAAGATAATGAGCAAAACACTAAACTCGGCCCAAAACCGACACCCTTTCACTAAAACGGTCATATCTTGAAATCTACAAAAGATTTTGATCTGATTTTAATTGGGTTGAAAAGTAGACTTAGGCCCTATTCTTTAGAGCTATTCTGCTCTGCTAAGTCCTATTCTACTCTACTCTGCTTAAAAATAATAATTAATATTAAATTATTATTATTATAATAATTAATATTTAATAATAAATATTAATAATTAATATTTAATAATAATAACAATAATAGTAATAATAATAATGATAATAATAATTATTATAATTATTAATAAAAATAATAGTAGATATTTTATAATAAAAATTAATATTCAAAAACTAATATTGAAAGATAATAATAATAATTAATAATTATAATAATAATAAGTAACTAGTATTTAATAATGATAAATAATTAATATTTAATAATAATAATAATTAACATTTAATAATAATAATAGTAATTAATATTTAATAATAATTTTTGATGATTATAATAATAATGCAATAATAATAATAGTAGTACTAATAATAGTACTAGTAATAATAATAATAATTAATAGTTATGGAGGGAACGACGGGGCTCTCAGACCTGCAAATGTGTTACTTTATTCCTGGGATCGTGGTCACGATGTCTGTGTTGACTTGAAAGGGTATTCTCCATTGATACAGTCTGGGCTTTCTAACTTTGTCCCTGGACGCGTAGTGATTGATGCGGCCAATCAGAAGTGGGTCAAGCAAGTACGAATCCAGTTGTCGAGCAATTGTATATGGCTTCCTTCCTTTCTCGATCTTTCTCTTCTCTTGGGGAGTTAGAAAAGGAAGTTGTTGCATTGCTGAAGTGGATCCAGAAGTTCTCAAAGACTCAAGTCACCGGGGTCCGTGCTGCAGCTCATATCTTTACTAGGATCGGCTTTTCTAAATCTAGAGGAGTGGGGGGCCCAAATTGTATTTCGACTTTCCACTAATTTTCTGTAAGTTGTATAACTTTGTCGGTTTTTGAGATATAATAATAATAATAATAATGATAATAATAATAATAATAATAAATAATAATAAGGTAATAATAATAATAATAACAACAACAACAATAATAATAATAATGATAAATAATAATAATAATAATAAATAATAATAATTAATTATTAATAATAATAATAATCATGGTGGTTTTCGGCGCCGGCGCCGGCGCCGTGAGGGAGGGGAATCCGGGCCACCGACATTGGGTTTCAGCATGGTGGTTTTCGGCTTAGGTGGAAGGGCTGCTGGGAGAGGCGTGACTTTTAGACCGAGAGGAGGGAGAATTTGGGTTGGGTATGTGTAAGGAGAGTGTTCCCATCGTAGGGGATCCTTCTCCTTAGATGCCCATGGCCCTTTAAAAGCCTAGGACTTTACACTTGTTAGGGTGTATTAGGATTTGAATTCCTGACTGTTTGGGAGACCTTGAATTACAATTGATTCTATCATCACGCTTTTTTATAAGGAACAAGTAGGAGTCGCCAATGACTTTTAGGAAAACCCATAAACCTCGTTCATGCCTTTCTCCCAAGTAGAATTCAAGGGATATTTAGCATGAATCATAAGTTTACCCATGCCCAAATTGGTCTACATAAGCCAGAAATAAGTTCGGGAGCGAGGGTACTAAAATAACGTTCCCTTTAGGGGGGAGCTATTCTAGCCCTAGTGCGACCTCTACTAGCTCTTTCTTTTTCACAATTTCATCACCAAATAATATAGGCAACGTTATACCTAAAGACTAAGTTAGTTGATTTTATTTACACGTATTTATCATGTAGGAATTACATTGCAAAAGTCGTTATTCTTATTTAATCAAATTCGTGAAAAGAACAAGAAATAAACAATATTCGCCTTGACTTATGTGATAAAACAACAATTAATTATCAAATTCTAGTCTTGATTAATGAAAGAGTACTATGTGAATTAAATAATTAAAAGTTTGTTTAAAGTGATCAAACAACACTAATTAATCAATTAAAGTTATTTAAACAATAAAAGAAAAGTGATTTATCTAAGTGCTCAGGAAACTAATCGTTCTTCTTTGTATGCTTAGATCTCCGTCTTAGATGTTTATGGACCTTCTTTCTTCTTTGTACCTCCAAGGGCTTCAATGGATGGATTAGGATTGAAGAGTAGTTGGGAAAAAAGGGGGAAATTTAGTATGATAGTAAGAGGGTTTGAGAGAGATTAGAGATTTCAGAATTTAGGGTTTAGAATTCTGATTTTTCTGTCTGTTTAGTGCTGAACGAAGACCCCTTTTTATAGGCGTATGCATCTAGGTTTTGGGTTTTAGAGCCGCGGCGACAGGTAGCACGCGCAACTCTCTGAGTCACGCTGGGTGGCGCGCGCATCTCAATGAGTTGCACGCGCCTGGTTTGCGGTTTGCCTTATACAAAAACGCGTTTTTTAAAATTTCCATAACTTTTGATTGCAAAGTTGGATTAAAGCGTGTGAGATATTATTGGAAATCTCTGAATGTCTACTTTCCAATGCTCTTAGAATTAGGTTAAAATATGTTATGGATCAAAAGTTATGGCCGTTGGAGTGCAAGGGTGTCGGTTTTGGGCCCGGTTTAGTGTTTTGATCATAACTTCTTCATTTTGGCTCGGAATTGGGCTTATAATATATCGTTGAAAATTTCTATGAAAGGGCTATCCATATGTATAGGCTTTGTACGGAATTTTGATGTTTGGTTTATCTGTCTGGCTCGGTTTTTCAACAATGTAGGTTCCATTGGATCCAATCATTGCTTTTGAAGCATTTGGGTCCGTTACTAATCAAGTTTAAATATGTATGAACACGTTTTAGGCCTAACTAGTAATTGGACAAGGCTCTAAGATAACTTGGTCTCAAATATGGGTTTTAACTTACTTCATAATGTTTTTCGCAGTCCATAAACACTTCAACTTTGATATAGCATGAAGAACGGGCTTTTGTAACATCATCGCACTTCCTTTCGGGACAAGAGGCCAGAAGTAGGTGTCTACAGTATGGATTTAGGGGTGCTAATCGGGCGAGCCGAACCCAAACTATGGTCAGCTCGGGTCGTGATCGTTTAAATTTGTTCGAACTTGAACTGAGTTCAAACCGATATGAGTCGAGCTTTGACTAAGCGTTGATCGAGCCGAACTCGAACTTTTCACGAACAACCTCGATTTATCCTTATCCCTAATTCACTTGTCTTCTATATTGTTCATTATTAAATTTTTTTTTATTTTACAACGAGTTTATTTTTGTAATAATGAAAATACTAACTTATTATTGTGTAAATCTATTGATAATATTACTAAGCTTGGCTCATTAAGGTCTCGAGCCGATCTCAAACCCGAGCAGCCACCACGAATCGAGCTTGAATAGTTCACTTATAGCTTAGTTTCATTATCACCCCCGTATTGTGGTTTAAAGGAGGGTTCCGGGCACCGGTGGCGTAACACTGGGCGAGGGGCGGCGCCGGCCCAGGTGGTTCAAGGCTGGGAGAGGGCGACGGGGGGCTGGCTGGGTGGTGGTTTTGGGGGCGGGGAGATGGCTGGCAGTTGGTGGTGGTTTTTTTTTCCAATTATTTTTGTAAAAGCTTTTTAATTAAATAGTTTAGATAAGAGCCAATTAAAGGCTGCCACATGTCACATTTAACTCTTTTTTTAATAAGGAAAGTATACGTAGAACATATATTCATTATGAATAATTTTCCAATTTCGTCAAAGTTATAATGCTTTGGGGGGAAAGAGTCTAAACGTACATACTTAGATTTCACTCCCGTTTCCCACCTTGCTACAAGGTAAGCAACGGTGTTACGCGCTCTCTTAACATGAGAAATATATAAACATCAAAACCCTCCCTAACTCTCTTATCATTATAAATAACAAAAATAGGGGAAAAGCCACACACCTTCGAAGAGATATTCTTGATCATAGTTAACTCATCCGATTCAATCCATATATTCCTATAGCCCATTTTGCGAGCCAACTGTAAAGCATACCTCTAGCTTGAGCTTCGATGCATTCTGGGGATAAGATGGGAAACCTATTCGTTGCTGCCAGAATAAGCATACCATTCACATCTCTTACAACCGCACCAACACTAGCCTGGCTAGCCTGTGGTACGTGAGCATCAACATTGATTTCCACACAGCTATTGGGAGGGCGAGACTAAGAACCACAGCTAATGATGTTTGGCATAGCTGCTGCACACTTGAAGACTCAGTCAGGGTATAAGTTGTAATCCTGAACCAATCTGCAATAGCCCACTGATAGCATCACAAAGTTAGTCCTTTCATTTTCATGAATTATCAAGTTCCTACAGCGCCAAGAAGCCAAAAAGAGGGCAGCCATTGCACTGAGATCTACAGCAGTACATTTCTTGTTCAACCAGCCCCAAAGTTCAGCAAATATTTCAATTGGAGCGCCTACCAAATTTTTCATGGGCTCACTGTGATTCCATATGGCGGTAGCAAATTTACACTCTGTCAAAGTATGAACAATAGGCTCACTATTTGCCCTACAAATCGTGCGAGCAACATCTTGTATAATGTGGCGCTGAAAAAGTCTTTCTTTCACAGTTAAACTCCCTTTCACCTCACTCCATAGGAAATGTTGCAACTTAGGTGGATCTTTTACCTTCTAAACCGTACTCCAAACATCATCATTTATCATACCAGCATAATTATTTTCACCTACACCCTTTGCCAACCAGTATGTAGACCTCACAGAGAATTCCCCATCCTTGTTCAAGTACCAAAACCAAGCATCCTTACCACCCTGATAAGACAGAGGAATCAAAAGGATAAAAGAGCCAACATCAGCATCATTTAACTCTTAATGAATAACATAGTTAAGAAAAAAGGTATTTGGTGAAATTTTTGTTAAACTGAATGGTATATGGTGAATTTGAATTTTTTATGGTATATGGTAAATTAAGTTAAAACTCAGTGGTATATGGTGAAAAAGATATACATATAGCTACCCATATCACTCAATTAAAAAAAAAAAAAAAAAAAAAAAAAAAAAAAAAAAAAAAAAAAAACCACCTTTTAATAACTTTCACTTTTACTTTTATTTTTTAAAAACATACATACATCCTTTGCATCAACACGGGCAAAAAAAAGTCAAATGTGTCAATTATTTAGAAATGGAGGGAGTATTCAATTTCTAATTTAACACCACAATACATCCTTTGCGACATGGATGTACAACTGACCACCAGCCCTGGAAAAACATACGTAACCAACTTACCAAGGTGTACAACCAATCGCTTGCCCTGAAAAACAACCGTAACTGGCTTAACAGTGACCGGGCTTGTGAAAATCATCCCCGGCAAACCGGACCAAACAATTTGCTTAGGTACAACTAGATTAGACTCGTGTGTTGCACGATTTGAACAATTTTACTCCGTATATTACATGCCTATTTCTCATTTTGCACGGAAATTAAGAAAGTTAAAGATTCCTTAAAACTAAAAATTGGGAGTACAAATATGAGGCATGATGGACCACTACTAGGTAGGGACTCTCATGCCCAATACTTGGGGGTATATTTGTCACTTAACATATATTGGATAGTAACTTCATTAATAGTTACCACATGAGTTGGCAGTAATAAAAAGTAGTTTCTCTCTCATACTTTTGGAAAAGATACCACCACTGTTGTCAATCTGTCATTGCCGCTTTTCTCCATTAACACCACCACCAAAACCAAAGAAAATCACCATTATCATTATCTTCTTCTTCATCAATTACATGATGGTTTACATTATTGCACCGCCTTACCACCACCACTATCGGATGTCCAATAACAGCATACAAATCAATAGTAGTAGTATACAATCAACAATAACAGTTTATTAATTAACAATAACAGTACAAACTTAACCTAAACCAAAGTTATAAAATGATAACATTTAAATCAAACCCATAAATTTCCAAAAAAACAAAAAGCATATAAACCCAGATTCACAGATAAATAAAATAACTTTTTAATTATACTAATCAACCAAAAACAGTATACTAATAAAAATAACATATACTAACAAAAAATAACAGTATAACAATTAACAATAACTGTGTAAAATCAATAATAGTTATGACTGCCGAATAATTTTCATCGTCGACTTCAACCCCAAGCATCCAAAGCTTAGATGAATAGTCATCCTACCTGATTTGTATATTATCTACAAAAGCTTGCAAATTCCATGGAAATAGATCAGAGCTTTGCGCTTAATTTCGTTCCACAAGGGAGCTCGACTTTCCCTCGAGATTTTCAATCAATAGCCACCATATTTGGAATCTCCTCTAGATCTCCGGTGAATAGCCACTGGCTATGTGCCATTTTTGAGAACTCCATCTAATCCTCTAGTGTTTTTTCATAAAGAAATGGTTTACCCAACTATTTACCCCGATTAAGGTGGATTTTCATATTTAGGTGGAAGTTCTAGCCAAATTCTCCTCTCTGAGCTACCTTCAGCTACACCACTGACGCCGATCTCGACTATTTTTTTGCGAGAAGAGCATCAACTAGGGGGGGAAGTCTTCTCTCTCCTCCTTTTTTTTACCCAATCCTTTTTCATTTTACCCCCTCCCTATTTTATTTATCTTTTTTTAATCTGCAAATGTTATTTTTTTTTATTAGGGTATTGGACAGAGGGGCCTATACCTGGTAGGGGGCAATAGTTTCTCGTACAAATATGCATGTGGGGTTAGAGAGAGACAGAGAGAAAGAAAGAGGTGGTTAAGAATTAGGAGAGATAAAGTATTGTGAATTGATATAAAGTACAAAAAAGAAAAATAATGACAAATCATCAAAACAAAAATAATGTTGGCAAAAAGTACAACCTATAAATAGAAACAGGCACTTAATTTTGGTCACCCAAAAAAGGAATGCATGCGCATGTAATAAAGGGACGGAGGGAGTAGTTTTTATCATTTGTGTAAAAAAAAGAGAGGCAATATTTTTTGTATGAAAAATGTACTCCCTCCGTCCCCTATTGATAGTCACTTTTGCTAAAAAACAC
The DNA here is from genome assembly GCF_948465745.1 of Chenopodium album. Taxonomy (NCBI): domain Eukaryota; kingdom Viridiplantae; phylum Streptophyta; class Magnoliopsida; order Caryophyllales; family Amaranthaceae; genus Chenopodium; species Chenopodium album. The sequence continues at coordinate 24,714,264 of NC_137856.1, forward strand.
GGGAATGAAGGAGAATTAAACAAAGTACATGGGAACTAAAACACAATCATTTGCAAAACAAAAAAGGAGACAGAGAACTGATGCATTAAAAAGGGGCGGATTACAAGAGAAACCAATGGTTTTTTTTTTGTCTTTATTACACAACCAATGAAATAGTAGGATTTCAATACAAATCCATGTGATTATCTGTTAACCAATCACATTAGGAATAAAAATGTAGCCAGCCAATAGAATTAAAGTACACAGATTGATGACTAAACACATCAATTCATACACTTATAAAAACCCTTTCCTATTAAATTTTCAAATCATTTGAGAGGGAATTACACAATGAAATTAACAGACTCAACAACAAAAAAAATTTGGAGAAAAAAAAATTGGAACCCCTAAAAACATCATTGCCTCCTAATTAAAATGGCTTAAGACTTCTCTTTCGATTTGAACGATGATATGGCTGCAGCTGCTACTGCTTATGATGCTGAAATGGCAGAGGTTTTTGAGTATGATCTCAATTTTGCTTATGAAGATGGGTATGAATCAGAGAACTACAGCCAACATCAAACCCCTAGTTCAACAGAGGCAGCTCAACAAACAGGCAACCAGCATGAGACAGAGGAGTTCAACCAGACTCAGCAAGCAGCAGAAAATCAACAACAGCCAGATACAACAACAATCAACAAGAACCAATCAACCAACAGGGGAATGAAGTTCATCATCAGCTTAGGAGGCTCAGTAGTGGGGCTAGACTCAACATATTAATATGGCTGCTGACAAGGTCAACAAATGGCAAACTTAAACATGGATCTATTAAAGAAGCTTCCATTCATTTTAATCTGTGCACAAGAACAATTCTCAGAATCTGGAAGAAGGGAAAACAACAAAGAGAAGCAAATCAGGAGTTCCACATGTCAACAGGCTTCCACAACTGTGGAAGAAAGAGAATGAGCAACCAAATGAAACTCATATCATGTAACACATGACCTAAAGGGAGATGGTACCTTATGGTCATAATTATAAACACAATATCCCCAATGCCTTCTCAATTAACATAAGCTTTCATCATAGACCACAATATGCAACATAAACAGCCAACCATGAATCTTATGCAACAACAAGGCTTCCAATCAAAGGGCAAGAACAACAGGTAATAGGCAATCCAAATTAAATAGGCACTACCACCATCATCATTAATTAACATAAGCTTTCATCATAGACCACAATATGCAACATAAACAGCCAACCATGAATCATATGCAATAACAAGGCATCCAATCAAAGGGCAACAACATCAAGTAATAGGCAATCCAAAGTAAATAGGCATTGCCACCATTATCATCAATGACAGAAGTAATAGGCAAGCAAAGTAAATGCAACATAATCAAGCTAACAACCACCATATAGTAATATACGAACCAACAACTTAAAACCAACAACAAATTCTAATATGTCCAACAACTACAATGCAAAAGGAAACAACCAATCATCATGTTCTAATCTGTCCAGTCACAAAAAAAACCAATAAACAAACCAGCAATCTGTCCAACAACTCATCATAATAAACTTAGCCTTTTGACACAGCATCAGAATCCTTTTTAAGAGACAGCTTAGAAGGGGAGCAACCACCATCATCATCATTGGAGTCTGAGAAATCAAACTCTCAATTGTCATAGGCTGTAGGCAAACCCTTCTTCCTGGCTTGTCTTCTGTACCAATTATGAGGCCAGTAGTCAGAGTCTGCAGGTGGCATGCCTTCTGGGACAATTCCAAACCTTAGTCTCAGAGTCTCATTGCTGTAACTGTGCTCCCCATCACACCCACTGCCTAACTCACAATCCCTATCAGTGCATTGGTAGGTCTCAGATGTGTAGTGTGATCTAGAAAGAGCAAATTGCCTAGCATACAGTGAACTAGTTTGTTGTTCAAGAGGAATCCTAACAGGGGACTTGACAGGAGACTTGGGAGGAGATTGAAGTAAAGATTTGGAAGGAGGTTTGGCTAGAGATTTTGAGCTAGTTTTAGGTGGAGATTTGACAGGAGTTTTAGAAGAAGTATTGGATGGTTTATCAACCTCATCTCTAGTAGCCCTCTGCTTTCTATACATTTCATAGCTGTAGGTGTGATGAGAGTGTGATTCTTCTGAACCAGGGGACTCACTCATGGTCACAGGTAGCCTGAAAACAAAACCAAGCAAGGGACAAAAAAATAGGATGACATAAACAATAGTCCTGCAAGCTTAAACAACAACAAACCAACCAACAAGCAAGCAACCCGCAAACAAACCAGCGGGCAACCAGCAAGCTACCAACCAGCAAACAAACCAGCAGACTACCAACCAGCAAGGTATTAACCAACAAACCAACCAACCAACAAGTACCAAGAACACACATTCAACCAGCAATCTAAATACACAAATAATCCAAACTCATTGTCAAATACATGCATCCTTTATTTGTGCTTTGAAACATTCAAACAAAAGAACTCATGTTTTAACACTGTCAATACATACAGTGAACCACCCTAACTCAATTTGATTATCAATGAAAACTTAATCAAATGAACAATCAGCAAAATCTAATGCATGTAGTCAACAGTAAACCCTATATCAAGTTACAATTGAACCCCTAATCAAATGAACAGTAGTTCGAATGAACAGTGAAACCCTAGACCACATCAAGAAAAGATAAAAATCGAAACATGAAAGATCAAACTAAATCAGCATAATTAACAGACTCAACCTCATATAATTACCATGACTAACAGTGAAATAGATCGACACATATAGAAGATCAAAATCGAGACATGAAAGAGAAGAACAACACATGTACCCAATAACAGTAATCCACTCATATATTCACCCAAACTAAATCAAATGACAGGAGTATGTTCAAAAAATTGAAACTTGCGAATTAACATGAAAGCGAAGAACAAAATCGATACTTATCACCTGAATAAAGGGGCAGATTCACAAAATTTATTGAGGGCTTTGATCCGTTAGACCAAGTGAAGCACCGATCCACAAATTTCCCAGCGATTTTCAACCTCAAAAACGCCAAATCGAAGAGAGAGAATGAAGAAAATAGGGGTCTTCAATGGAAGAGTGTAGAAAAGGTAGAGAAATGATGAGAGAGAAACAAAGAGAGAGAAAATAACGTTACAAAAAAAAGAGTCAGAGTAGCAAAAATCTAGGAAGACCAACAATAAATTAAGGCACAAGTACAATTGCAAATATAAGGGCAATTCAGGAAGCTCAGGTAATAAAGACAAAAAAAATAAGGGTACATATGTCATTTTGATTTGGTACATGGCACCTGAAATTGTGAAATGTGACTAACATTTTGGGTTGTCAAAAATGGCAAAAGTGACCATCAATAGGGGACAGAGGGAGTATAATTTAAATAATTAAAAAAATGATGATGACAACACAAATCACATATAAAAATGAAGGGAAAATTTTTAATGTGTGAATGACACGTAGAATATATAGTTTAAAGGTTGATAATGTTAGCAATATTTTGTTTTTAGTAATAGTTAATATTCGTCGATAGATAAGTAACAAAACACAAACATGTCAAGCAATCAGTAGAGAGAGAAAACTTTTAAAATCCCAAAAATACCCTTCCAAATCTAATATTTCTGCTTTCCAAATTCTACTCAGTCTTTTTTCTCTTCTTCTTCGTCCCTTTGGGCTGCATCAATGGGGTCCAAGGAGTGGCAGGGGAAGGAAAATTCGAGCGACAGAAAAGGGCAAAAACGTAAATTAGACCAACAACAAGAAGAGAGAGAATCCGCCATTGTCACAGGTGAAGCTCTTCGTCGTGAGGTTTCTGCTCAGGTTGAGATTTTAAGCAACACCTATTCGTGGACTGAAGCCGATAGAGCCGCCGCTAAGCGTGCTACTCATCTTCTTGCAGATTTGGCGAAAAATGGTATGATTTTGCCCAATTTGTTGAATAATTTGGGTTTAATTTGAGATTTTGTGATGAATTAGGGGTTTTGATTTGAATGATCGATTGATTAGTGAAGTTTGTTGAATTTTTGTGGTTGTTGTAATAGAGGATGTAGCGAGTATAATTGTGGAAGGTGGAGCTGTTCCTTTATTGGTAAAGCATCTTAAGGCGCCGCCGTCGCCGGTTGAAGATGATGGCGTGAAGCCGTATGAGCATGAGGTTGAGAAAGCTAGTGCCTTTGCTCTTGGGCTTCTTGCTGTGAAGGTCAGTTAAGGTTTTTGATTTTAATTTCGATTTCGAATTTAGTGAATGTTTGTTGTGAATTGCCAAATTGTAGCAATATTGATTTGTTATGAAGTGTACATGATACTATAATGTAGCTTATTAGGAGATTTTAATGCATGACTTAAAGAATTGGTTTTTGTATTTATTTGATGCATGACTTGAAGTTCAGTGAAGGTTTTTAATCTTTTTTCCGATTGAATTTAGTGAATGTTTGTTGTGAATTTCTAAGTTATATTGATTTTCTATTTACCGGGTACTTAAGTGTAATATTGTAACTGTTAAGAGATTTTATTGCTTGACTTGAAAGAATTGATATGAAATTTTATTTTATGTATCTATTAATGTGATGATTAAAAGGGATAGGCAAACAAGTTTTTTTTTGCTGTTGTCAAGGTTTTTCTATAATGGAAATATATAATGGATCGTTCAATACCAAGTTAGTTGCGTTGTTTAAATGTTAAAAAATTAGAACGATGCAGAGTTACTAACTGTGGTTTTTGGTGAGGTATAGATATTCAGTATGCAAAGAGCTGGTAAGGTATATACAGCTGATAGTTCTTAGCAAGAAATGTTGGTGAACCATTTTAAGGATATTTGTAGGAGGAAACTAGTATCTGCTGTTGATTCTTACATAGATCTAAAGAAGGATTTGATTATCTTTTCATTCCAGTATTCCACACTTTTGGTTAGTTTACATTGGTGAACTTGCATATTGATGTGAAATCAGTTAGCAACTCAAAATATTTTGCATCCAATTGAAGTTCTAAATTTTATGAGATGATCTGCTTTGGTTTGGTAGATATTGATTCAACATGGTGCTATGCCACATCTATAGCATCTCTTCTTGCAATATATGTGTGGGTTAGTGTGTTACTTTTAGTATATGTATATGTGTGATTACTATTGTATGACTTTTTTGGCACCTTATATGAAGTACCCTCATACTCTTGAATTCCAAACTGCCAATCCATCTATTTTTCTGCAGTCGATTGGTTGGAAGTGGTATACCGTTTTGTTTATGCTTACAAAGCCTTGGTTATGTTTGTCACCCTTTGTATGATTCTGCTTGCAGCCAGAGCATCAACAGTCGATTGTTGATGCTGGTGTCTTACCTCTACTCGTAGATCTTTTGAAGAGGCACAAATGTGGCTTGAACTCTCGGGCTATCAATGGTGTCATTCGGAGAGCGGCTGATGCAATTACTAACCTTGCTCATGAGAATAGCAGCATCAAAACCTCTGTCAGGTTGGTTCAGAACTTTAGATTTCTTTTGCTGTATCTGAACTAGATAATTGCTGTGTTTTTCTAGCCTGACTTTGGTTCCTGGACTTTATCCAGGACGGAAGGTGGTATTCCACCCCTAGTTGAACTACTTGAATATAGTGATGCAAAGGTACAGAGGGCAGTGGCTGGGGCACTGCGCACTCTGGCTTTTAAGAATGATGAAAATAAGAAGCAGGTGATGGACCTTTCTGAAGCTAGCTTATCAGTTTATGTATATTGTTTTTAATAACAATTCTTCAAGTTCTTTAAGGCTTAACAGTTTTAATTTATGACCATACAGATTGTTGAATGTAATGCTCTTCCTTCTTTGATTCTGATGCTTAGATCTGAGGATTCTGCTATACATTATGAAGCGGTAATCTTTACTAAAGTTCATTTCAATGTAGTGGATTTTAATGTGATGGGGGTGTCGAAGCCCCTATTTTCCCTAATTTAATTGACATAGATGAAGTTTCTTGCACATATGTATATCATACTGTCTGCTTCTAATATTTTACAGGTTGGTGTGCTTGGAAATTTGGTTCATTCGTCTCCCAACATAAAAAAAGATGTCCTGCAAGCTGGAGCATTACAACCTGTTATCAGGCTACTCAGGTATTTTGCAGTTATATCTTTGATGGACTTGTATGTATCTGTCTCTTCTTTATAATTGAGACATTAATTTTTTGGTATTTTCTATGTGGGTTTCAGATATGTGTTTTTATTTGCTCATTTTTCCTTGCCATGTTTAGATATACTTTTGCCTACCTCAAAATGATGTAATGAAGTAACAGGACAATTAATTTAAATTTGACTTTGGCTTACAAAAAGTAGGAAATGTTATATCCCTCCGTCCTCATGTAAAAGCTTTGTTTATCGCAGGCCCAAGTATTTTGGAGAGGAATTGTTGTGGGGTATTGTTGATTAACAATGCGGCAAACAAACTTTGATGATGAGATATGAGTAAAAGTGAATAGATGTAATAATCCTTAGTTTTATGATGTTTGGCTGTTGAAAAGGGGCATCAGGATAAGTTAATTTGAAGAAAAGTGGGTGTATCTCCTTGTTATTCTTTCACTATTTTGTTTTCCGTAGTTTTCCCTTCAAGAGTGATGGAATAATTGTAAGTAATAGTGTAACACATTAAATTGCAAATACACTGGAAAGTCGAATACAACAGTGTAATGGGAATAATGTATTGTTTTTAGGGGAATTTAGAGAAAGTATGGTGGCATTAGAGGGATTTTGTTGATTAAAAGTGATAAAAAAAGAAGTTAATGAATGATGGATTCCACCCATAGGAAAATTGAGCTTTTATTCAAGACAAGAATTGGGAGAAATGGGGCTTTTATTTAGGGATGAAGGAAGTAGATTTTAATATATGTTGGTTGTCTTTCTTAATCCATCCGTTTCCAGAAATTTCAATGCACAGACTTGAGAACATAAAAAGTATATTTTTTGTAACTAAACCAAATAGATTTCACATGACCTTTTTTTTTTTTTTTTTTTTAATTTAATTTTTACTTATATATGTTCCTTAATACTCTTGGTCGAAATTTCCTTTTGTTCAAATAAAAAATTAAAGATAGAAGTAGAAACAGAGGGAGTGTTGGTTATTGGTAATCACTAAATCATCTGTAAAATTCACTGTGTATGTAGTTTCTTGAGCAAATTTCAAAGGTTGATTGTATGTCTTCTTTTCCTTTTCTTCTTGTTTCAAGCCTCATTTTATAAAGGTTCAGTAAGTAATGCATATGCTACCTTTTGAATTAATCTATCAGCTCCTGTTGCATACAACACCAACAATATCAAAGCCTTAATTCCAATGATGGCTCCTATGGTCGTTAGTCGTCACCCTCTCCCTCCATTCCCATCTATTAAGTGCTATATGCACAAGTAAACCCAAGTTATTCATATCATTTTTTACTACTCTCATCATAGTTTTCTTCAGTCCCCTTTGTTACTTTTAAGATCATGTTTGTTGCTTAAATTGTATATTTTAGAATACTGTGTCTTCTGAACCAATGTGTCATTGTTGTGAATGTAATGAATTTCTTTTTCAGAATTAATGGCAGATCTTTTAATATAGATACTGATACATTTTAAACACTTCTTCTTTCCCTTTTTCTAAATACTGCTTATAACTGAGTAAATATTCTTGGTAAACAGTTCATGCTGCTCTGAGAGCCAGAGGGAAGCTGCTTTGTTACTTGGACAATTTGCTGCAACCGATTCAGATTGCAAGGTCTTTCACAGAGCTATGTTCTTTTTTATTTGTTTTAAAGTTTAGGAACATTCTTATCAGAAACTTGTCATATCTGCTTCATTTGTTCGGTTCTAATTCTTACAACAGTACTAGTCTGGATTTGGAATTAGGTAGTTTCTCACTAGTGACTCAGGATGCAGATATTTGGCAATCTTGAGGTATCTAGTAGAATATGGAATGAAATATTATCATTTATGGTTTTGTTGTTGTACCCATTTTTCTGAAAGAGAACTAAAAGAGTTATTTAGAACAAAATTATTTACTCCCTCCGTGTTTTCATAAGTGTTACGTTTACCAAATGCGGCCATGTTTTAATAAGTGTTACACTTCCTTTTTTGGCAAAAAGCTACATTTTTATATTATATCTTTCTCTTTCATGGTCCCCACCAAAATCCACTACTACTTTTTTTTTTTAATTATATCTTTCCTCTCACATTCAATAAACTATTTACTCCACTATCTTTCTTTTACAAATATTTAATACTCCAACTATCCCACTTACCTCTTATTTTATTTAAGTCAATTAACTTGTCTAATACTATGTGCCTGATTAAGTGTAACAATTATTAAAACACGGAGGGAGTAGCTTTGTTTATGTACATTACTATGGCGTGAGTTTTGGGCTATTAAAACTTAAGTCTCATTACGTTTTGATAATTAAGGTGACTGTTTGGGGTATTAGAATGCTATAATATTTGTGATTCACTCATTTTTAATGCCTGAGAAACTGTATGATTAAAGCATCTTCGTTATTGCCCTTACTAAAATGTACCATGCACGGAATTTATTCCTTGCGATGAAAGAATTATAGATATTTGTGTCAATAAAATTCTAAGTTATTTTTGTTCCTCAAAATATATATATATATATATATATATATATATATATATATATATATATATATATATATATATATATATATATATATATATATATATATATATATATATATATATATATAGTGGAATAGGTTGTTGGTGTTTTATTTTTTATTTTTTATTTGGATAGAATTTGAGAATTAAGAATTTGGAGAGGGGTTGTGGTTAAATTTGCAAAATGGCTCCTCAATTACATTATAACATTGGTATGTGTATGTTAAACTTTTCAATACTTAAAATTTCCTGTTTATAAGAGCTCCCTGGCCAAAGAAATTACTAGATATTAGGTGTATAATTTTTTAAGAGTTATAAATCTACTTCTTGAGTGTTTGAGACTATGATTAATGGACTTGTCACTTTATCCTGCTGCATCTATTTTGACATGGCACGGCCTGGATGCGGAAATGGAACTTGATTTGGAACCTGGAGAATGATAATGTTTGTGAACCACTCTGCCATTGCTTGCAAGTCTGACACAATCCTTAGAAGGGACAAGGATAAGCTGTCAAAATGTTTTGTTTTACTCTACCCTCTTCACTTGATCTTCTCCCTCCAATGCTTTGACCTTCCCCTTCTTTTCAGTTCTTTTTTCCTCATATTCCTTTTCTTCTATTTTTCCTATTTGCTTTCTTTTTGATTCCTTGTTCCTTATTGGAAAAAGAGAGCAGATGTTGGGATTTGTTACTTGAGCTGATGGAAGAGCTGCAGAATTTTCCTAGCACTTCAGTAATGAAAACTGGCTAGCTCGAAATGGTCTATATGATTGATGCGGCTTGGTAGTTAATGTAGGAAGGAGGATGGTGGAGAGAGGTAGTGCTAACTACTATGTGGGGTGCATCATTGGGTGCTAGGGTCTTGTGGTTGACAAGTGACTTATGTTCTGTCTCGTCAATTCCATTATCCCCTCTTCCCTTAGTTTTTTCAACAAATAAGAGAGCATGCTTTGATCATCAGACTTGAAATGCGGATATGGGTCCTAGAGTCTTCTGTAGGAAATTCTTAATTTCAAAAATGGGACACGTGTTTAAACAAATATAGCTATGGTCATTACATTTGGATAGGGACTTTATACATGTATAAATGCGTAGATAAAATTATTAAGTTTCTAGTTTTTGGCCAATATTGAAGTGTCAAAGTGTCCGCTCCTGTATGAAGTGGCAAGTATTTGACTTAGATTTTTGAAGTCAAATGAAGAATAAGCATCATAGGGAGATTGTACTCTGTTGAGGAATGGGTTTTGGGAGCAAGCATTGAGGGCATGGTGCTACATCTTGGTGTGGTTGAGTTAAAGAAAGGTGGGAGAAAAACAGAGATGATTCTGAGAGTATTGACGGTTGAGTGTTAGAAGGCTAGGGTTTGAATAGAGCTCTGGAGATGGCTTCTAGATAGTCATTTACTTCCCTTCTTTTGGTTTTTTCTCCTTTGTGAGGGTGGAATTGGGGTAGGCGTGATGGTGATGAGGAGCCTTTAAAATATATTTTTCTTTCCAAAAGCTTGTTAGAGCTACTCCAATAGTGAGATAGTAGCTTGCCTAACCACATCCTATTTACAAGTTACAACACCTTGAATCCAAATGGTAGGCTACGATGCCTTGTAGCTTGCATGTGTTATTTTTTTCCTATTTTTTTTGGCTTTGTCCGCTAATATAAGTCCTTTCGATGGTAAGCTTGTAGCTACACTTTTCACATAAATTGCAAGCAGGTCTTTTTACTCCATGATTCGAATTTTTTTTAGAAAGTAACAGCTTCTTGCACTTGTGCAATAGTCGTGACGCAGTTTGAAATTTGTGGGCCTTCGTTGGTATGTTCCTGATTTGAATGTAGTTGAGTGTTGACAAGGTTTTATGTAAGTTCTATTTATCTATCAATCTATCTGTTGTACCCTTCTCTGATGTGAGCATTGAAATAGTTATTTTCTCACTAAATTCCTTCTTCTTGCATCAAACTTATCATAAATAATAATAGCTATGTTTAAACCTGATAAACTTCCTTATTTTGGTTTCTAGATTCACATTGTTCAGAGAGGTGCTGTTCCACCGTTGATTGAAATGCTTCAATCCCCCGATTTACAGCTGAGGGAAATGTCAGCCTTTGCTTTAGGGAGGCTAGCACAGGTTAATATTTTACATGGTGCATACTTTAATCTTGATGTGGATGTATGAGTTAATCATGCTTACATGAATTAATTCTCTGCTTTTTTGTTGTACATTTAGAATTATATCTTAAAGTATTACAAGTGATTTACAGATGCTAGGATTAATTTGTATGGATAGGAAGTGCTTGTTTTTCAAGTTAAATATATTGTAAGGATACTTGGAACAAGAATGTAAACGTTGGCATACAAACGATTCCTTATGCGTGCTCATTACCCTTTTTATTCCCCTGTTATTTGGGCATGGGGGTTGAGTATTGCAATAGGAAGAGTTTTACTCAAGTACTTTGTGTCTCTGAGGCCTGTGTGGCTATGCCCACAGCGGCACATGTGAATTGGACTAATGTAGCCTACTGTGATATATGAAGCTGTCAAAAGGTGTTTAAAGCATGTAGCTAGTATGCTTGTTTGAGCTAGATGTATGCCTCCCAACTTAGCTAGTATGCAGGTTTGACATCTTATCAAAAAATGTATCTGGTTTGACATTGTAAGCTTCAAAGTTTACCATCGCCCTTATACTATACATACCTTTTTTTAAATATTTTTTTGAATCGGGGGGGGGGGGGGGGGGGGGGGAGGGAGGGGGAGGGGGGTGGGGTTCAAAGGACTCTCATTTAGCCTTGTATTTCTGCCACTGTGTTTTCTCTCACCTAGCCACCCCCTTATAGGGTCATATTGGTGTGTGTAGCCAGGATATTGAAGAAGCTAATGACATATTTTTGTGGTCTAAGGTAGGTAAAGAGAAGATTTGTTGATTATATGTGTTTTTATATCTAAGGAAGAGGCTAAGTGGGAGGCCTGGTTTTTGTAATATGGCATCTAAAGTCTTCTTGGTGGGAGAATTGTTGTGGCGTTTACTGCAATGGTTTCATGTAGCATAGTGTGATACAGGGGTGTGGTTTTCAAAGGATCGGCAGGGATCTGCTAATTTCCTATGCAATCCCTTGGAATTATTTTTGATGGGTTTCGTAATAATTCTTCCTTTTGAGTCAAGTATAAGGCGGGTAGTAGGGAGTCCATTGTATCTTGAGGAGCCTTTTAGTATCCATGTTCTTTCTCTCTAAAGATTGTGAGCTGCCTATTATAATACTCCAATATCATTGTTTCGGGTGAGCAAGATACTAACATGCCTTAGAATTTTCATTGTTTGGAGGGACATTCATGATTGGGAGTTTGGGAAGCTTACTAACCTGTTGAGCTAGCTTGATTTTTTTCTTGGTTGAAATTCCATGATTGAAAAAGGGTCCTATAATTGTCGTATATTTTACAGCAACCAAAAAAGCTCCAATTTCACAATTATTTCTTCTTTTCACCTTTCTATTTTTGAAGGCCAAGTTTTCAAATTAGGTGAAAGCTTTTGTTTGGGTTGCTAGTTTGGAGAAATTCAACACTTGAAATAATGTTGATTTGGAGTCTTGGAGACCACACTAAGCTTTGCCTCCTCATCCTGTACACTGTATTCCTTTCTAGGGAGGAGACAGAAAACTATTTATTCATGTATTCTCAGGTGGCAATGATTTTCTGCCAGAAGCTATCAGTTAAGTAAGCCTTTTGTTATAATGCTTCATTCACAGTTTCGGGTCATTATGCTTTTAATATATGAAAGAACAGTGCCTTTTTGGTGCAGCAGGCCACATGGTGTGGCCTGCTGCCAAGTCAACAAAAATAATGGGAGTTACTGGTATTGTCAGGGTTACTTGTATTTTTCGGGTGTTACTTGTATTTTTTTTTTTTTTCAGGTGTTACTTGTATGATTACTTATTTAGGGGTTACTTATATTTTTTTTTCAAGAGTTACTTGTATGGATTACTTATTCAGGGGTTACTTGTATCATTTAGGGGTTACTTGTTTTATTTTTTTCATGAGTTACTGATTACTTGTATTTTTTAGGGGTTACTTGTTTTTTTTTTAAGGGGTTATATGGATTACTTATTCCGGGGTTACTTGTATGATTAATTATTCAAGGGTTACTTATATGAGTTACTAGCTTATTTAAGGGTTACTTGTATGAGTTACTTATTCAAGGTTACTTGTTCAAGGGTTGCTTGTACGTATGCCCTATACCAAACCAGTAACACCCTACAAGTAACCCCGACCAAAATTAGTAACACCCTACAAGTAACCCATGACCAAAACCAGTAACATCGTACAAGTAACTCTTGAAAAAAATATTGTATTCTGGGTTACTTGTTTCTGGAGTTACTTGTAGAATGTTACTTGTATTCTGGGGTTACTTGTATGGAACACTTGAATGGGTTGAGTTACCCCAGACCAAAATCTCGTACCAAACCAATAACACCCTACAAGTAACCCCTGACCAAAACTAGTAACACCAATACAAGTAACCCCATAATACAAGTAATACCTACAAGTAACTCCTAACCAAAACTAGTAACACCCATACAAGTTACCCCAGAATACAGGTAACACCTACAAATAATCCCTGACAAAACCAGTAACACCCGGCCCATACAAGTAATCCCAGAAACAAGTAACACCTATAGTAACACCATACAAGTAACCCCTGCCGCACCATGTGGCCAGCCACATACAAAAATTTGTGATGAAATTTGGAAGGCGCAAGGGGCAAAAATATTTGGCTGGCCATCTTATTTGCTAATAATTGGGTTTTTTGGTTGGAGAGGAATGACAATTGTTTTTGTGGTTTGCAGTTTTCTATAATATCTACGTGGAATTGAATTTCTGATTTAATGAGAGATTGGAGGGTTTTCTTTTTCTTTTTTTTTTTTTTTTAATTTTTTTTTAATTATCTAGTTTTCGTAGCTGTTAGCCTGTTAATAGATTTCTGATCCTCTTTGCCTCTTTTTTTTTTCCTAATTCTTGTATCAATTTTGATGGATTTTTGTTTAAGAATAAGCCTATCTGTGGTATAACAGTAAGGAACCCATGCATGCTGACACTTCAATTTAAAATACATCATAACTTTGCCAGTTGCTATTATTCCCTTGACCTATCGTGTAACGATTAATATACAATATCAGAAAAACATCACAGATCACACTACCACCCATTTATGACAACTACCACCCATTTATGACATTAAATTAATGGCAAAAACTGTTCTACTCTGAAATCTTTTCTGCTGAGTACTCCAGCTCTGCAATCATATAAGATTACTCTCTCTCTCTCTCTCTCTCTCTCCCTCTCCTTTTGTTTTTTTTTTTTTTTTGGTTTTTGTTTTTTGTTTTTTTTTTTTTTTTTTTAAATTTTATATTTAATTTTAGTTTTATTTGTAACTCTTTCTCTGGGCCATCTAGTGAGACATTCATTGAATTTTTATTTAGGAGTCAAATAATCAAGCCGGGATTTCTCACAGTGGTGGTTTAGTGCCACTATTAAAGCTTCTGGATGCAAGAAATGGATCTCTTCAACACAATGCTGCTTTTGCCCTCTATGGTCTTGCAGATAACGAGGTATCTTCATCTATAATTTTGGATGCTCTGAATTGCATCAATTGGAACTTATTGATTTCTTGATTTAAATTTTCTTATCGGTTTAATATCACACCCTTGTTACTGAAATTTCTAGGATAATGTAGCTGATTTTATAAAAGTTGGTGGTCTTCAAAAGTTGCAGGAAGGAGAGTTTATTGTTCAGGTATGTTTCTTGCTGTGGTATATAACATTGTTTACTGCTCTGTTGTATTTGCTACTTGCTATAGCTTACAGGACTTAAGCAATAGGGCATTTGTGGGAGCTGTAAACTATTCCAGTTTACTCTTGTATTCATGGATCTTTTTCAAATGTTTTGTGCCAAACATGTGCTTTCAGGCAACCAAAGATTGTGTAGCCAAGACACTGAAACGATTAGAGGAGAAAATACATGGCCGGGTTAGTATTATGGAGTTCTATTGTTATATATGTCTTTAATCAATCAATTTTGAAAGCGCTTATAATCCAGTTATGCTTTTGAAGGTCTTGACCCACTTGTTGTATCTCATGCGTGTGGGAGAAAAATCTGTTCAAAGACAAGTAGCTTTGGCTCTTGCTCATCTGTGCTCTCCAGAAGACCAGAGATCAATCTTTATTGATAACAATGGTATGTCTTTTTCTATAGCTGCATGGTCTTAAAATTATTCCTATTCAATTGACATTCATATTTTGCCGTCATTGACATTATATTATTTGGCTAGGACTGGAATTACTTCTCGGGCTTCTCAAATCCACTAGTACAAAGCAACAACATGATGGTGCTATGGCCCTTTGTAAATTAGCGAGCAAAGCTATGACTCTTTCCCCCATTGATGCAGCTCCTCCTTCTCCCATATCACAGGTAACTTCCCCTTTATTTGATTCTCTATATTTTTTGCTAAGTGATGATTGTACATGGTATTTTCTTTGCTTAGATAAATTTCTTAGCTCTTTTAGTCAACTATTATACAAGGACAGAACCCATTGAAGATTTTGCTACTAATTTTGTTCTGTCATTGTTTCTTTTCTTTTAGATTTCATTGAAGATTCAAGCTCATATTCAATGAATATCTCTACAAGCTCATATTCAATTTCTTTGATCATCAATAAGTATAAATTAAATAAAAAACTAATTAATTAATTAAAAAAATAAATAAATAAAAATTGGTATTCGAAAACTATAAATTGAGACAGATAGAAAAATTCTTATTATTAGCAAAGTTAATGGTATTCCTAATGGAAAGTTAACAGTGAGGGCATAATTAATAAGAAATATAAAATATAAGGGTATCGTGTGTAACTTTCAAAAAGAGGTGGTACAACGTAGAAAATTGAAAAACACAAGGGTACGGGCATTGGTTTTTTAGAATGTTCTTGGTGTTTTTCTAAGTTATACCTTTTCTAAGGAATTTTGTGTACATGTTCTATAATAAGTTTGTTGTAAACACTGCTGCATATGTTCATAGACTTTATTTTAAAGTTATAAAAACTAAAAGGTTGATTACATTTATAAATACAACTATACAAGAAGTTCATAAAATATTACTCCAGTGTTTTGAAATTAAGGAAAAAGGCTAAAATTTAGAACACAATAATTTTTTAAGACGTGTTTTAGATTACTTTAGACTTAATTATAAGAATTTTGACTTCATGTTATAAACTCAAAGCATGTTGCTCAACAAAAAGTTTCATATGTTCTAAATACTTGATGGTAGTTTCGTCTGAAAAATAGGTGATGTCGATAATTAAATGCTGTGTGTCTGATATGAAGTTCTTGAAATTTTATTACTTTGCAGTTGGGGTTCTCATATATAGCAATTGGTTTTGCAGGTTTACTTAGGCGAACAGTATGTAAATAATGCAACACTCTCTGATGTTACTTTTCTAGTTCAAGGTTCAAAGTGCATCTATCTTGCTTGTTTATAGTATTTTATTATTCGCTTGTTCTGAACTATTGATTAATTATCTGAACACACTTGCACAAGTTCTAAATAACATTACATCAAATTCAGGCAAACGGTTCTTTGCTCATCGAATCTGCCTTCTTGCTTCATCTGATGCATTCCGTGCAATGTTTGATGGTGGTTATCGGGTGAGTTTTACTTCTCTAGTTAGATGAGTTAGGCCTTTTGCCTCCTCTATTAGCTTAGTACGCTGCTATATATTTGTTTAAGAGAAATACCAATTTTATTATTATATCTGTTTTGGAGGGTGTTTGAGGGAAACCATAAATATGCTGTGGGAAGACCATAATAATCTAATGTGAAAGATAAAATACTATAATGGGGGATAGATGTAGAGGGGGCAATATGGGCTTAAAGAAGAAATAATTTCTAGGAACACAAGCTTGCTCAATTTACTTTGTAATATGGCACGGGATGGTCTTCTGCATCATTCACCATGTGTTCTAGCAAGAAACATTAGCTTCGATGTTCTTTCTTTTTTTTTTAAAAATTAATTACTTTCCCTTATTTTTAAGGATATTTTTTTACTTTTACCACAAAAAAAAAACAAAAAAAATTCACGAAATTGTTTTTTACCCCCTAAACTTCTTAAAAGTTATATTTTACCACAAAAAAAAAAAAAAAAAAAAAAAAAAAAAAAAAATCTAAAAATTGTTTTTCACCACCTCCCGTTATAAAAAAATCATTTAATCTAATGGAATTTCAAAAAATCTTCGATTTTTGTGCCAAAGTCTGAAGACGTGCTCTTTAATGCTTTTGGGTCATTTTAGCTCTTTGGGTCCGATTTGAGGTCAGAATTGACAAAAAAATATCACAAATACCTCGTTTTGCCTACTAAAAAATAACCTCAATTTGCATGGAATACGCAAAATGAAGCACTTGCAATCATTTTTTTGTCAATTATGACATCAAATCGAACCCAAGGGCCAAAATGACCCCCAAAACTTCTAAAAAGCATGTTTTTGGCATTTAAATTGAAGACATATTTTTAAACCGTTAGATTTAACGTTCTCTTCACGGCAGGTGGTAAAAACCAATTTTTGTACCTTTTTTTTGTGGTAAAATAAAATATTGAGAAGTTTTGGTGGTTAAAAACAATTTCTTGTTTTTTTTTAAAATTTTTTTTTTATTTTTTAAATTTTTTTTTAATGGTGGTCAAAATAAAAATTAAAAAAAAAATAATCCTATTTTTAAAGCCGTGGAACTATGGTATTTTATGTAGAACAGACTACTGTGCACTCATTTATATGCTTGGAAATTTTCTAATAAGACCTATGATGTTATCACGGTGATACAGGAAAAGGATGCCAGAGATATAGAGATTCCTAACATCAGATGGGAGATTTTTGAGTTGATGATGAGGTTATTTAAATATGCACTTGTGTAGCGAATTCTGCTGAGGATTTGTAATATTAGCAATAGAATTCATGTGTCTTTATATTTCTGTCATTTTGTTGCAGATTTATATATACTGGATCAGTAGACATAAAACCAGACATTGCACAAGATCTCCTTAGGGCTGCAGATCAGTATCTTTTAGAAGGGTTAAAACGCCTTTGTGAATATACCATAGCTCAGGTGAGCTGACTGATTTATCATTCATTTCTTTGATTTATTTTTCTTCTATTGGATGATGACATATCATGAGTTATTGGTTTTTGTGATATATGAAGGATATATCCTTGGAGAATGTGTCAAGCATGTACGAGCTTTCTGAGGCATTTCATGCTGTGTCATTGAGGCAGGCTAGCATCCTTTTCATCTTGGAGCAGTATGATAAATTGAGTGATCAACCAGGGTATGTAGTTTCTCTAATATCTTTTCGTTAGCTTTACTAGTTGACTATTACCTCTATCCCTAAATCCAAGCCCCATTTCTCCTGGGCAAAAATAAAGGAGAGAGATTGTAGTGGGTTATTGTTGATTTGTTAAATATAGTTGAATATTATAAGAAGGTATTGTGAACAGTATATTGTTTTAAGAGGAGGTGAGAGATATTATAATTGGGGTAGAGGGGTTTTATTGATTTAAAGTGAATAATTGAGGGACCCTTCCCAAATGAGAATAGAGCCTTTACTTGGGGATGGGAATTTTGGGAGAGATGGGGGTTTTATCTATGGACAGAGGGAGTGTTTTCTTTTCTTTTTTTTTTTTTTTAAAAAAAAAGGTGAGAATTTTAAACTGGGTGTTTCAGGTATTCTGGTACAAATCTAAAACCAATTTAATTTGGTCTGTTGAAATTACAAGGCGAAGCTTGTTATATTTGTTATTTTTTGCAAAATCTGCTTGTTAGACTTAGGGTGATTATCAAATATATCATTTTTAGTTGCATTTATGATTTACTTTGGGCGGCACAAAAAAGATTGGAATCTTTGTCAACGTTTACTTTTGCTGCCCCACAAAAACTTAACGGTTTAATCTAGACATCAGCTTTAGAAAGCTAAACTGTCAACATCATTGTCTAAACTTTGTGAAGAACTGAAGACAATTGAAGGTTACTATTGAAAAGGTTGAATGTCCAAAGGCATTAAGGGAGCCAAACTGATAAAGTAATAGTAGCCGCATGCAAGTTAGCAAAATTCTAGATATCTAACATGAGGTGAATGATATATCTGTTTTGTTTGTCTGGCAAGTATTACCGACATCAGAAACAAGGGGTTAGTTGTCATGTGAGCCTTTGAAGTAAAGAAGCTAATACTCCCTCCAACTCTAATAGATTGCCCTGTTCCCCTTTAACATTGTAAAAATTATAATGAGTGGGTAGATAATTTTGTCCTTTTATATCTAAAATAAAATGGGGCAATCTTTTAGGAACAAATCAAAAAGGAAAATAGGGGAGTATGTGCTTACGAAGTTATGATTGGCTTCTACTTTTTAGCAATTTTTAATTCTTTTCTCAATTATATAATTGGTAACGATGCTTGAGTGAATAATATGTAGAATACTTGACTGACCTTTTTGTGGAATTGTGCAGGCATTCATCTCTTATGCAGCATATTTTGCCAGAAATTAGAAACTATTTTCTCAGATTACTCACCAAACCCAGTGCTCTGAACTAATGACTTAAAGCTGCCAGTTTTTTTTAACCCTCGATCCTTGAAGCAGCAAATTAAATCACCGACGAGCTAGAGTGCTGTGATTCCAGACATGACTCACAGGTCTCTTATGCCTTACATTTCTAAACTCCTAGCCTCTCACATCTTTTGTTTTCTGCTTGATGAGCTAAGCCACCTGCCTTATTTTTTTTCCAATTAATTTTCAACTGTCCTCACGAAGGCAAATATTGGTTATTATTATGGCAAGTCCTGTGCTAATTTTTTGAAGAAATAGAGCTTGACATCTCTGGAAGCAGTTATGTATCAAGCATATGTGAAGTCTGATCTGGTTTCCGCAGGGGCAGATTTAGGATATAGTGTGCATGCCAATGCATCAGGCTCAAACTGACCTCACTGAGAAAGTGTTTAAACAACCGTCAAAGCAACTAAGGTGACTTCTCACTGTTGAAACACTTGAAACAAATGATCAAAATTGAGAATGATGCTGTAAGAATTAGTGATGTTGACTAAATATAATTACCTTAAAGATGCGTCTGATTTACAGAGAATCTGGAAAGAGTACATCTTACTGTAAGCATAGAATCTTACCGTCTATATTTTCTCCTTTCGCTTGTATAATTGTTAAGGGAATGTAATTATGTTATCATGACTTCATTAGCTGGTGATTTTAGGTGCTTGTGTAATTAGGATGTTGTAGCAGCTCTTATATTAACTAGTGTCGTAATGAATGACGTGTCGCAATATAAATATTTGGCAAATCGAGCAGGTCAGGCCGAGTCATGAACTCATGATCTTGGTTACAGGTTATTTTGGACCGTACAAGTAGGTGTATCTAGTTGCTTCTACTCAGGTCAATCCGTCTTGTATGGTTTAACAGATTGAGTCATATTTGTGGGCTGGAATTTGGTTTTATACTCTTATCAACAATGTGTTATTCTGAACAATTTTATACTTAAGTGTGAAGTAAAACTTTTTTTATTTTGAAGTCAAGTGTGAAGTAAAGTTCTGAGTGGTTAGGTTTCAGTTTTCTCCCAATTGTTGTTGTGGAGGGATTGAACACGGGTCCTCCCTATCAAGTATAATCTCAATCACCACTATATCAACAGTCAATTGATATGAAGTAATTAACAAAAACAAAATTGACAAAGGAAACAAACAAATTAAATTGGCTAAAAGCGAAAATCCTATAAAGCTGCTACTAACAAATTAAACAAATTAAATTGGCTAAAAGCGAAAATCCTTCTAGCTTGCTTATTTAATTGAGCCCTTAATCATCGAACTAAATTTATCTAGCTCGGTCTTGGGCTTTTAACATACGGTCATAAAATACGATTAAACTCCAATATTTTTAGTGGCTCAATAAGCTCAGAAATTGACATAAATAAGCAATTTTTTACAAAATAATACCAACTCTACAAAACAATAGAAAACGTATATTAGTAATAAAAATAGCTCTTCAGAGCTTATATAAATACAAATATGATTGTGGGACGGGAAATAAAAATTTATATAAAATAGACTCAATCAAATTATCACGAAGACTTAAAGTAATTAGCTAGGATTGCCAAAGAGGACCTTCACTCTTTTAATTTTAGAGGAAAACCAAATTGAAGTAACGCAACAAGAAACTCAATTAAATATATCATATGATTGCCAATCAAAATTTCAAAAAATTCCTTTATTGATTTAGAAAGAAATCGTAACACAAATGACAAAATAATACAGCTAAGTGATGAAACAAAACTTTTGTAAAGTGAGAAATGTATTGTAAGAAATGGTAGTTGCCATCAATCATAAGCCACAACAAAAGGTGTATTAGCCATGTGAAGTGTGAACTTCAATCTAACAACAAAAAAAAAGTCAATATTAAAGTGGCATATCTTGATAAATAATACGTTTACAAATTATTCTCAACCATTACTTAATAACATCATTTCCACTCCACAACTCATCTTCACTTTCCCAAAACACCTGTGAACCACATCAATTTGTTTTAGCTTTCACACCCTTAAACTTGATACTCTCTAAAAAGTTGTAAATTTTATAGTGTCAAGCTAAGTAAGGTAAGTGTTAGATTACGGGAAAACTCCTGGTTATGATCATGGCAAATTTCCAAGTGGCCTTCATAGCATTATTATTGTTGTTCATCGTAGCCGCCGGTGGTTACTCACCGTCATCGACCGTTGACATCGAGTTTGATGTCACTGGCTGCCAAGGGACAATTGGGGAATGCTTTGATCAAGAGGAGTTCCTTGTTGACTCTGAGTCAAACCGGCGTATATTAGCATCAAGAAGGTATATCAGCTATGGTGCGCTTAGGAGGAACCATGTTCCATGCTCCCGACGCGGCGCCTCGTATTATAACTGCCGTCCTGGTGCTGCCGCCAACCCCTACCGTCGTGGTTGTAGCCGCATTACTCGGTGTAGACGTTAAATTCTTCAATTGCATTTATTATTATATTCTTCTATTATTATTACGGACTACTATTACTATTACAAAGTATTACATTTTACTACCTCCAGTCCAATTTACTCGCAACAAAGGGTATTATTTGTGAGACATAAAGTATTTCCTTGTTGCGAGTAAATTGAACCGGAGGTAGTATTAGTATATGACAATTTTTATCTCTTTAAGATAGATTAATTTGTTGTACTAAAAATATACTACAAGTATTAGCATAGATTATGATGTACGTATTTTAATTGCAGTTACTATTCAATATTCTAGTTAAAAATATTTATTCATATATGAAGAAATTGTTATTTAATAAATCAAAGAATATATAGGTAAGTGTTTTATTCATCGTTTTACCTAAAAAGTGGCTTTTGTTCGTGTAAGATTTGTGAAAAAAAAAAATTAAAAAAATCTAAACATTATTTTTATTTTATGTTTATATTTAAGTTATTTAAGCTGTCACATGTTAAGATGTTTTCATGGAATCATTTCCACATTACCACATGGTCATGAACTACATTAGTCAATCTGAGCTTGTAAATTGATAGTTAAATTAACTACAAATATCGTATCATTTTTTAGTGAAATTATCATTGGTAGCTACGTAAAATTGCACATTCTCAATGGTAACAAACATTTTACAAATTCTCCCAAGTAGCATTACTTTTGATAAGTTTCTATAAAAAGACAATAAATTTGTAATTACAACTAATTAGATTAATTAAAAAGGATTTCACTTAATAATTAATAAAAATAATTCTCTTAAAAATACAAAAAATACTAGCCACCCCAGCCACCTTGCCCCTACCTCCACCACCCCCCGCGCCCCGGTACTACCCTTGAAACTGCGCGCCGGCGTAGGCGACACCCTAACTCAACCCTTGGTTGGTTCCACACCCTTTCCCACCTCAATCTAACTTTGTTCTTGGACGGGTTGTGGCTAATGCGACTTATCGGATGCGAGTAATAAAGTACGAATCCAGTTTGTCAAGCAATTGGATATGACTTCCTCCCTTTCTCTTTCTCTTCACTTGGGAAATTAGATAAGGAGGCGGTTGCATTGCTGAAGCAGAACCAGGTGTTCTCGAAGACGCAAGACATTGGGGCACGTGTTGCTGCTCATATCTTCACTAGGATAAGATTTGTTATAGCTCGAGGAGTGGGGGGTCCAGATTGTATCTCGGCTTCCCACTAATTTTTTTTAAGTTGTTTGACATTATATGTTTTTGAGATATAATAATAATAATAATAATAATAATAATAATAATAAAAAACATAAACATAAATATATAAAATTATTTAAATAATATACGAAGAAAAAAAAATTAGGGTTGCCAGGGGCTCGGCATGGCACGACCCACGTGGCACGACACACTAGGCACGTGGGTCGTGCCATGGGCTGGGGTGTCAGCGTGGCACGACCCACCAACACCCAAGACCCGCGCAACACGACACGACCAACCTCCAGGCACGGCCCGCGACGGCTCGACACAACACGATTTCCACCTCTAAGTACATAACCTTCATAAGACTAACGGAGTAACCTTTGTGATGGTTGGCCGCCATAAGGTGTGAGCAGCTACATATGAAAGTTTGTGAGCATGTTTGATTCCCATTATTTTCACTTATTTAAAGTAATATACTTAAGTAGGTTTCAGTTAAGTTCAAGTGAGATAAGTTCTTGAAAAAAACGTTCTAATAAGATTACCCAAGTTCAAGTTATAATAAAATCATGTTTAATATTGTATAATAATTTAAGTTTATATTATTTCAGATAAGATAAGATATGTTAAGAGAATTAAAAATAGGTGAATAAACACACCCTAAAGTATAAGGCTAGTAAATAGTAATGAAGTTGCTCTAAAACATGGTCAATGAGAGAAAAAATATTGAGAAAGTTGTACCTATTATATTAACCATATAAATAATTAAAGGAGTCTTGGCTTGTATGAAGTACTACCTCCGTTTCTTATTACTTGCAACAAATGAATATTTTATATCTCACAAATAATACCCATTTATTGCGAGTAATAAGAAATGGAGGTAGTATTAAAATTTGACATACCAATGTAAGAGTTGGCTTGTGTATAAATACAAAGTATTTCGGTCTTTTTTTACGAAGTTATAAATTTCGATGGTATATTTTGTGTATTATTAGAAACATATATAATATCATTGAAGTGTTAATGGTATTACTATTAAATAAATATTAATGTTATTGAAATATACCTAATTTATAAAACTTTATTTGTACTACTAAAAAAAAATCATGCATATT
The DNA here is from genome assembly GCF_948465745.1 of Chenopodium album. Lineage (NCBI taxonomy): Eukaryota > Viridiplantae > Streptophyta > Magnoliopsida > Caryophyllales > Amaranthaceae > Chenopodium > Chenopodium album. Next base: position 24,738,237 of record NC_137856.1, read on the forward strand.
TATACTATTAGAATGTTTGATAATACGATTACGTATCTGATGATCCAATTTAAAATGAGAGAGTGAGAGGTAGCCTAATTGGTTAGAGCTTCCCTTCCGGTTTCAAGAGATCTTGAGATCGATTCTCATCTCATGCCCTTGTGACTCTCTAAACACAAAAAGAAAATGATACAATTTAAAATTTATTCACTTAATGGGGTTTTTTTTTTAAAAAAAAAAAAAGAAAAGGAAAATGGTGTCTTTACTATTCTATAAGAAGTTCATATTATTTACAAAATTGTCATAGTATGTATTGGATTTTTACGTTAGGGTATATACCAATACTAGTGCCAACGTAATGAATAGAAGTTGACTAATTAAAGGAGAACAAAGTGAAAGAGAATATTGCTTCAAAAAAAAAAAAAAAAAAGTGAAACATAATATAGACTAATAGATAGTAGAAGATCAAAAGCAAATTCTTGGTAATGCGGTTCGATAAAAGAAGGTTCTTTATAGAAGTGGCATGATCAAAATTGACAATGATAGAAGCTTTGCTTGCTTTATCCGTAATTACGCGTTATTTTTATTAATATAAGACGAGGAATACCATGTTTGGTTGCTTAAATAACGGTTATAAATAAATTTTATATTTTTGTGTTTAAGTTTAGTTTTAGTTTTAGTTTTATTTTTATTATTTGCGGGATCACCGGTGATAATTATTAGGATGACAATGATGAAAACTTGATAATTACTCTCACATATTTAAGATTAAAATAAGGGTAGTATTCTTGTCCAGCTTTGTGTAAAAAAATTTGGATACGCTCGGACATAATATCTTGCGTGGACCTAAGATTTATATACACGCAAGACACAATTGACGTTATATTGAACATAGTGGCTGTAGACATACACTTATTTTTCCTAGAGAAGATGTTATTATATAGTTTATAGAAGGAAAATTTGATAATTACCACCAACTATTGTTGCCAAAATTGAAAATACCACCTCAAGTTTTTTTTAAAAATTTTACCACCTAGTTTTTTCCAAAAGTTTTCAAACTCCCACCTTTTATGAGACATGACGTCATCATGTGCCCACACTTCCATTTTCCCTCAATTTCCCTCTTTCTTCCCACGATTTCCTTCCAATTTTATCCTTAAGTTTGATTTCAAATACAAAAATTTCGCTAATTAAGTTATAATTGCTACAATCTAACCTACAATGAACTGAATTGAGTAGTTTAATTAGGGTTTGAGTAATCAATTTGGGGGTTTTTGCAAAAATTTAGGGTTTATGAATTGATTAATTGGACAATTAAACATGTAATTGGGGGTAATCAACGTCCAATTAATCAATTCATAAACCCTAATTACATTCCAAAAAATTATGCAGCCACTTGTCCAATTAATCAATTCATAAACATGTAATTGGGGGAAAAACACAATTTAAACATGCGCCAATTACATGTTTAAATTATGTTTTTCCCCCAATTACATGTTTAATTGTCCAATTAATCAATTCATAAACCCTAATTTTTTAAATTGAGCAAAAACCCCCAAATTTATTTCCCAAACCCTAATTAAACTACTCAATTCAGTTCTTTGTAGGTTAGATTGTAGCAATTATAACCTAATTTGCGCAATGTTTGTATTTGAAATCAAATTTAAAGATGAAATTGGAAGGAAATCGTGGGAAGAAAGAGGGAAAACGAAAGTGTGGGCCCATGATGACGTCAGGTCGCACATAAGGTGGGAATTTGAAAACTTTTGGAAAAAACTAGGTGGTAAAATTAAAAAAAAAAAAAAAAAAACTTGATGTGGTATTTTCAATTTTGGCAACAATAGTTGGTGGTAATTATCAAATTTTCCTTTATAGAATTTCATTCATTTCATACAACAGTTTAATTAAGGGTTTGTGAAAAGTAATTGATGGCTTAGATTATCTCGTATTATTTTAGTTTTATAAATGAAACTTTAGTCAAATTTGTCATCTTTCCACCAATCATTTGAATAGTTATACTCCCTCCGTCCCCAAATGATAGTTCCTTATGGGGAAAAATCACGGGAATTAAGAAACTTAAATAAAAGTAGTAAATTTACATTGAAAAGATAAATTTACATTGGGTATGTAAAATAGTAGAGAGAGAAAGTAATAAAAGTACAATGAATAACAAAATTAGCACGAGAAAGTTAAATTTGAACAAATATTGTTGCAATTGGAGGAAATTTTGATAAAAAAATTGATATATATGGTACTTGAAAAAAGCAAAGGAAAATTAAATATAAACTTTCCTTCCTAACGTTCGAATTTCGGATTACAACGGATAACATAATTTAATACAATTAAATACAGTTAGAAAAAGGGATCTACAAACAAAATTTAGATTTTCATATACTTTGGATAAAAAAAAAATAAGAAGAGAAAGTAGCTAGGATAGAGGGATTAATATTTTGAGTATTGTAAAGTAAAGTAATTGAAACAAAAGGGGAAAAAAAATTAAAAAGGATGTTGGGGTTTAGTAAGGTAATTAAAGCAAAAGAGAAAAAGAAATTAGAGTATTGGGGTTAAAAAAGGATATTGGAATTTAGTAGAGTAATTGAAGTAATAACCTACTCAAAAACAAAACAAAAGGTGATTGAACCGAAAAAAAAAAAAAAAAAAAAAAAAGAGGCTTAAAAAAGTACCTAAAGAAAAAAAAATAAAAAAGGCTAAAAAAAGTAGGTATGGGAATTGAACTGCTAAGTGCTAACCAATGAGCCCAAGCACACTATTGAAGGCTGACTTACCAGCGAGCTACGCTGAGTTTCGTATCAAATATTTACACACAAATTGTATTTTATCCTTTTTTTTTTACATTTTTTTAATTAAAAAAAAAAAACTTTTTTTTCCCCAAAAAATCGGTGGGTTCAATGAACCCACTTGAATCCATCGTGGATCCGCCACTGCTGACAGTGAATCAAAGTCTACAGTTAACTATTTAATATAAATGACACATAAAAAAGGAATAGAACAAAGTTTTGAAGAATAAATATAGGCTCGTCTAAAGAATTATGAATTATAAGTATACAGAGCTTTTTCAGTGCGGCAGGCCACATGGTGCGGCAGGGTTACTTGTATTCTGAGTTACTTGTTTCTGGAGTTACTTGTATTATGGGGTTACTTGTATGTGTTACTTGTATTCTAGGGTTACTTGTACGGATTACTTGATGGGTTGAGTAACACCTACAAGTAACTCCAGACCAAAACCTCGTACCAAACCAATAACACCATACAAGCAACCATTGACCAAAACCAGTAACACTCATACAAGTAACCCCATAATACAAGTAACCCCTGACCAAAATCAGTAACACCCATACAAGTAACCCCATAATACAGATAACACCTATAAGTAACCCCTGACAAAATCAGTAACACCCATACAAGTAACCCTAAAATACAAGTAACACCTACAATAACACTATACTAGTAACCCTGCCGCACCATGTGGCCAGCCGCATACAAAAATTTGTAATGCACATTTTATTTGAAAATCTTGGATACGCCATTGCTTGCAAGTTAGCAAAATTCTAGATATCTAACATGAGGTGAATGATATATCTGTTTTGTTTGTCTGGCAAGTATTACCGACATACATCAGAAACAAGGGATTAGTTGTCATGTGAGTCTTTGAAGTAAAGGAGCTAATACTCGGTAACGATGCTTGAGTGAAATAATATGTAGAATACTTGACTGACCTCACTGTGGAATTGTGCAGGCATTCATCTCTTATGCAGCATATTTTGCTAGAAATTAGAAACTATTTTCTCAGATTACTCACGCCCCTTAGCCTTATAAAGTGTTTAGCTCTCTCTTCTTCAACCAATGTGGAACAGTTACATGTGTGACACTCGAGAGGTTTATTCTTCAACACTAAGCCACCTTGCTTTTTTTTTTCAAATAATCCTTAACACTGTCCTCACGAAGGCAAATATTGGTTATTATTATAGCAAGTCCTGCGCTAATTTTTTTGACGAAATAGAGCTTGACATCTCTGGAAGCACTTATGTATCAAGCATATGTGAAGTCTGATCTGGTTTCAGGGGCGGATTTAGGATATAGTGTGCATGCCAATGCATCAGGCTCAAACTGACCTCACTGGGAAAGTGTTTAAGCGACCGTCAAAGCAACTAAGGTGACTTCTCACTGTTGAATTTCCCTGAAACAAAGAGGATGCCCCAGTTTCTCATGATGAGAAACGAATTCGTTTCTCATGGTGACAAATGATCAAAATTAAGAATGATGCTGTAAGAATTAGTGATGTTGACTAAATATAATTACCTTAAAGATGCGTCTGATTTACAGAGAATATGGAAAGAGTACATCTTACTGTAAGCATAGAATCTTACCCTGTCTATATTTTCTCCTTTCGCTTGTATAATTGTAAGGGAATGTAATTATGTTTTCATGACTTCATAAGCTGGTGATTTTAGATGCTTGTGTCGTAATTAGGATGTTGTAGCTGCTCTTATTATAACTAGTGTCGTAATGAATTACATGTCTATAACAAGAATTGATTCCACGTAATATAAATATTTGGCAAATCGAGCAGGTCAGGCTGAGTCTTGAACTCATGCTGTTGTTTACAGGTTATTTTGGACAGCAGAAGTAGGTGTATGGTTTAACAAATTTGAGTCAAATTCGTCGGCTGGAATTTGGTTTTGAACTTTTGTCAACAAATGTGTTATTCTAAACGATTGGATACTCAAGTGTGAAGTAAAACTTAAGAGCAGAGAGCCGTACACTTATTTTTTTCTATAGAAGATGTTACTGTATAATTTATAGAATTTCATTTCATACAACAGTACAATTAAGGGTTTGGATTAAATATGAGAAAAGTAATTGATGGCTTAGATTTTCTCGTAGTATTTTAGTTTTTTTGAATGAAACTTTAAAAGTCAAATTTGTGATCTTTCCATCAATCATTTTGATATCTTATACGTAAAACGTAATATTTTTACAGAAGCTCTGATTTGAAATGGTCAATTTTATGACTTAAACCTTCTACCATATCTTATAAGTCCTGATAGGCTGCACCTCTTTATCTTAAAATACTAATGTTGATCCAAATCTCACTCATTTTCTATAGTTCCATCATTTCTCAAACACAGTACTCTCCTTCAAATTATGATGTACTCTACATCGAAAGAGGTAAAAGTAGAGCTTCCGGGGTTCATCCGAGTCTACAAAGATGGCTCAGTTGAGAGACTTTTTGGTTCGCCACTAGGACCACCCACCCTCGAAGACCCAGAAACCGGTGTCTCCTCAAAGGACGTCACAATCTCTAGTGACACAAATCTTACAGCTAGGCTTTATCTGCCCAAACCCGCCTCAAACAACCACCCCATCTTAGTTTACTTTCACGGTGGTGGCTTCTGTGTTGAATCTGCGTTTTCTCTTCCCCACCAGCGTTACATGAACATCCTTGCCTCACAAGGCGGAGTGATAATTGTTTCAGTTGAGTATAGGCTTGCACCGGAGCACCCTCTTCCCACTGCCTATGAAGACTGTTGGACTGCCCTCAACTGGGTTGCCTCGCTTCAAGACCCGTGGTTGGCAAACCACGGAAGTCTTGATGCACTCTTTATTGGGGGTGACAGTTCTGGAGCCAACATAGCCCACAACCTAGCCATGAGGGCAGGTACCGAGAGTTTAGACAATGGGGTTAAGATCCTAGGAGCTTTTATTTCGCATTCACAATTAATGGATGATCCTAATTCGTCAAATTTGGATGTTCAGATGGGTTATAAAGTTTGGAATTTTGTGTATCCTGATGCACCTGGTGGTTCAAATAGCCCGATGATTAATCCAATGGCTGATGGTGCTCCGAGCTTGGCGCAGCTTGGGTGCGCTAGGGTGCTTGTGCTAGTTGCTGAAAAGGAAGGGCAGAGGGATACTGAGATTAGATACTATAACGCTGTCAAAAACAGTGGTTTTCAAGGGAGTGTGGAGATGTTTGAGACCAAAGGAGAAGGCCATTGCTTTCATATCTTTAACCCGGATTCGGATAATGCAAAGCTGCTGTTCCAACGCCTTACTTCTTTCCTTCACAAGTGATCATTGTAGATGATGCGGATTTGAGTAGCTTTAGTCAAGACTCAAAGTCGATATCATGGTTTGAGTTCAAAGAGTTGTACTATGGGATAGGTGTGTTCATATGCTATATTGGTTATGCTATAGTTCTTTGATGCTTTTATTGTTGTTATTGTGATTTTGATGTGAGGGTTTTGTTGCAATACTTGGCACGCGAGCAAGCTACTAGAATAAGACATGAATTTTAATGTTTCACCAAGAATCCTACATGGTTTTTACTTTAAAGGATTGGATTTTATGAGGAGAAAGGGTTGGATTTAGGTGTTTGTTTTCCTAGGTGATTTAAACATCTTCATTAGGTTATGGTATGGTTTATTTTTTGTACTTAAAGGTTTTAAAGTGTTGTTTTATGTAAGTGTGATTGAGATTAATAAAGCTTAAAGTTTCTGATAAATCTTCTGGGAGTATGTAAGATGGTTATTTGCCCAACCTAACACATCTAGTTTGTTTATTGTTTGATGTGTTTTATCAAAGTATTTATCTTATAAAGTTTTTTTTTTTTTTTTTTTTTAAAAAAAAAAAAAAAAAAACAATAGCAAAGGAACGACTAACAAACAACTACAAATTAGAAATAGTAACACGACACCTTTTTGCTATGTCGCTTGCCTTTTGATCCTGCTCTATTGGTACTTTCAGAACTGCACCTCTGTTGAAAGTCGCACCCACTTCCTTAATTTCTTTTACCATCCAAGCAATCGTAACGTCTCTACCCAATCCATCATGTAGATTGTTAATGAGCAAGACCAAGTCGGAAAGAAGCAAGATCCCCTCCTTACCTTGTGTTTGGGCCCACTTCATAGCTTCAAGACAGGCCCAAGCCTCACAGTGTATAGCTGACGAGGCAGTCCCGCACTTCCCTCTTTTGTTCATAGTGTTATCTTGTTCATTCCTTGTGACTGCCCAGCCAATTCCTGCCCTAGTGGACTTCTTGTCCCACGAACCATCCACTTCAATGATAAAGCTATCAAACCCCACCTTATCCCTTCCTAATTGCACATAATTGAACCCCGGGGGGATGACTGGATCAAACCCTGTTCTCAGAAGGGTTGGGATTGTTGTGGTTATCGTTGTGGATGAAAACTTCATGGTCCTGCAAAGCTATATTTATAAATTCCGTGATCAACCCAGTTACTGTAGTACCATTGAAGCTTCTTGCATTCCTAGCCTTCCACAATCCCCATAACGTTGCTATAAACCCAACAATACGAGTTCCATGATTACCATCCTCGCTATAAAACAGCAGGATACAACGTTGCTATAAACCCAACAATATCTTTTGAAGTGTTAATGATGAATACACATTAGAAAATCTCAAGTAGTTTTTCATATTTTGTGAAACTCGTTGATCTAACAAAATATATCATGAATTGTAATTATATTAATAAAGAATGTTTTAAATTGCTTATATTCTAGTTATAAATTACGGAGTATAATTTTATTTCACAAAGGCATTTGTACAATCAAAACGTTTTGTAAATATTTTTGTTCATTTGCTCATTTGGGACTTGGTAGAGCTTCAAAGATCAGTAAAAACTAGGTGTGGAATTATATGTTGTGTGAGGAGAACCCAAATATATAAGGGATACACAGATTATAACAAAAACACGATGTTTAACAAAATATATTTAAAACAAGGGGAGAAAAAATGGCATCAAGATTTAAAACAAGGGGAGAAAAAGGAAGAACGGTGAAGGTAGTGTGGTGTTAATTGGTGATGGATGGGTTAGACCATTTAAAGTTTCGAAAGTACTATGAAGCAAAAAAAAAAAAAAAAAAAAAAAAAAAAAAAAACTCAGGTTTTGACGTGCGACCAGAAGCTTTTAAAATTTTTATCAAAGGACAGTAGGACACAATACAGCATCTAGATACAGAAGCCAGATGAAGATGTTATGGTGAATTAGTGATGGATTTGTTAGACCACTTCGAGTGTGGAGCAAAAAACATTAAAATTTGACGAGCAACTAAAAGCTTTCAACTATTAATCATACGTTGTATAAAATCAGCACTATCAAGATTTACAAAGGACACAATACAGTATCTAGTCACAGAAGCCAAATACCAAACATGTATCGAGCATTCAGCAAATCAGCTGATTCAAGAGTCAGAATAAAGCTGCGAGGACTTTCAAGATTAGGCTTCCGAATTTGCTACAACAATTGCCCAAGTAAAAGGGAACATCTGATTCTAATGTAATTTGCATCAAATATCTCCTCCACTTTCTTCATCTTCAGGATCAGAAGGTACTTCATACCTTGGTTGATTGTACTTCTCGCGAAGTTGCTTGATTGGGATAAAATTTCCAGTTGTGTCAGTTCCATAAAATAAAAATGAAACATAAGGGTGATCAAACCTTCCCTGCACAAAAATGAAAATTCTTTTATGTACATTTCTTAGTGTATATGCTCATTTCCATTTCCAAGCTAAATGATTACTTACCAGGTCGGACTTTTCTGGCACTAATAGATTCTCTTCTGGAACTGAGACCAGCAGATTAACATGCATCATAATGAAGCACACAGTTAACAAAACATCTCTCTATGCTTTTACTTCCTCCATTTTCTTTTACTTGCAACACAGCCTAACACACACTTCTAGGAGGTGATTAGAGAATGTAAACGAACGGCTTTATAAAAAGTTTACACTGAGAATAGAAAGGGTTAGGTACTGTGTATAAATTATTTTGATTAATTTGTCTGTCATCATCTAATTTCTTGCTCAAAATGCATGCCATGAGGTTGTATCGCAAATACAACTATACAAGAGAGATCCTCTAGAATGCTGACCCAACAAAGGTTAGAGAAGAATTGGATATGAGAAAAAAAAGTCCAGCATACTAAGTTATAGGAAGTATTACCATATGCCACAAGAAGGTCTGGATCTTCATGAACATCTACCAAGACCTGAAATGCAATAAAGTAGTGATTGAGACAAGTAATACTAGGCAATCCTACACCAACAACTACTCTATTCCAAAAGAACAATTCTTCAGTGTATATAGTCTGTAGCGGCTGAGGTCATCAGAAATTCAGAAGTGAATGATGAAAAAAGTCTACAAGTGAAGTATGGATGCCTAGAGGGCAAAGTTGCTAGAATAAAATCAACAAAAACCTATGAAATCCTAAATTCAAAGCAAAAGGCATTGGTAGTCTGGAATTAATAAAAAATTCATTAGTTACTACTCAAGCTAGGACGATAGAGTAGTTCTCCATCCAAAGAAAAGAGGTTGCCGCTAAAAGAGTAAAGTTGTTGCAGCAAAAGGAAGGTTCTTCCAACTTCCATGGGAGTGGTAAGGAAGGTAGGAAAAAGAGATCAAGGAAATATCTTAACCTGATAGAAAGGCTGATTAGAACCATTGGACAAACTTGCAACATTCGCAGCTTCCATCCATCCACTTGATTCACAGCACACTGGATCCATGCCACAAATCACACCCCAGTACCCTGCGTTATACCTAAGTTTTTCAGTAACTGGGATAGTTAGAAAATCAATCACATGTGCAACTTGCTCCTAACTAAGCATTGCCGACTGAAAGATGAGAATAAACTATTGTTCAAAATTATACAAGCCTATTACATGTCTGCATTGTGGACTACCTCTTAACTAGGGAAGGGGGGACACAAGGATCCCAACTTCCAAACCCATTACTCGTTCCTGAACGAGATTTCCATTGTCCTCATAATAAGGGACAAGGATGAATACTGAGGCTACTACACAGCAACAAATCTGACAGTATCTTAGACCTATAAACACCTAGATCACAAATTAAGCAAAAATACATGTCATCTGAAAAGATGAAATTTTGCCAATACCATGAGCTGAGTTCAATTCACATACCAAATATCTTATGTCTTACTTTCTGTCCTAAGCGTAATGCATACTGAACATTCTCATAAGCCAAAGCATTTGCTGATGCAGCTAGAGACTCTGCTTCTAAATTGGAAATTTCATCACGTAACTCAGCAGCCCTGGCATAGCTCTCATTGTCAATTGCGTTCTGTAGTTCAGCACTGTGGGAAGAAAGAAGTTTTGAAATTAGAAGCAAATATAATTGACAACCCAATAGAAGATAAAAAAAAGGACTGACCGCAATCTCAGTAAACGAATGCCTTGATCCTGAGCGTCAACTTTTGAGGTTGAACCCTTCTTTGTATTCTGCTGCTTGATAACTTCTTCTTCAACCTACCAGAAAATGAGGTACTACACATAAAAATTGTCCACCATGGAAATTCAAAGATCCAGAGAAGAAACCCAAGCTACAGACTTAAGAACCGATGTTTGTAGAATAAAAAGTTTTAAGTTCAATCCGTCCTATTAAGGGCCCCACTATGCCATGTTTTGCCAGATTAATTTAGGAAATTTTTTGCCATGAGTTCATCTGTTCTCTCCCTTTACATCCAATTGAAAAAAAACATTAATTTTTTAAAAAATACAAATGCATCAGAATCTAATATGGATTTACTTAGACCAATACCAGAAGAGAAGCTTGCAATGGACAAAAATGCCAAAAGGACCATATATACAATATGCAGCAGAGAATGAACAATCAATCAATCATACCTCAGTTAGCCTGGTTCTCAACTGTTGAGCAATATCATACTGCTCCAAGTTCAGAGCGTACTGTGAAAAAAAAATATAAATAAATAAAAATGAAAAAAAATAAAATAAAATAAACACAGTTTAAAAATGAGCATTCTTTTGAAGGACACTTAATGTCAATTTCACTTACAATTTCAAAAGATAACAGGCCTCACCTAAATGCCAACAGAACTAGAATAATATGCAAGAGGCAACAAAGGAGCATGTCAGAACGGCAAATTGCAAATTGATCTCATGAAGGGAAATAAATTAGAACTTAGTGCATCCACAAAATTATACAATCCAGATCACCGACAGTGATATTGATATTGACCACCCAAAATCCAGCCACCCTAGACCCCTCCTATGTTGGACTCTATACTAGGTGCTTTGTCTACGGTTAGTTATATTTCTCATGTGGATGGATTAGCAGACATGATGTATGACTTTACACATGGAAAATTCCTTACCTATCAAATAGCAAAGTGGGGGGAAATCCGAAAATCAGATTGAAGAGTAAATGAATGAGGCCTACTGAAAATCCAGCTTTCAGATTGCCAGGTGTCATAACTCACTACAACGTCAACTATTACTATGGTTGCCCATGATGCGGATGTGAATGATTCCCATATTCCAATTTTAAATGCAGTAGATGATAAAGTAGAACAGTGGATGAAAAAAACATCCTCACTAAAAAAAGGACTGATAAACATAGGAATCAGAATACAAATTTCTTGTTAGTTCATATTCTTCTCTGTTCTTTTGAAGACATATTCAGCTTGGCAATCAGCATGTGAAAATTTAACACATAATCCACAAGCAACAGTGATTCAAGCAGTGTTCAACTACATGAAAGAAAAAGCAGCAATCTATCAAAAAAATGCAGATAGCACTTCTATGATAAGCGGCACTTCAAGAGTGCATCGCAATTCTTTTGCAGAGGTGCTTCCAAAGAGAACTACATATGCAACAAGATACATATGTAGATGTTCAATACCCATTAGAAAGGCGCAATTAAGCATCACACTGTTATACAAAGATCATTCATTTGCAGGACAAATGATGTACAAGAATGAAAATGAAATATACGAGTAGAACACAATATCCTGTGAACCGTGAACAATCAGCCCCTAAAGTCAACATAGTCAAAGAGACTAAAAAAATTTTGGCAGACAAACAATTAAAAGCAAAGGTTACAAACCTGGACCCGGGTTGCCAAGTCCAGCTGGAAAAAGAAAATCAATATATCTTCATTAGCCTTCTCACTATGTTCAATGCTTGCATCCAATCGTTTATCACCTCCACCTCCTTTGAAAAGCCATCCTGCTGCAACCCTCCCGCCTCTTTGTCCTATGATATAGGGTTGTCCTTTAATAAATACATTCTGTACACCACAATTCCAAAGGCAATGTCTTTCAGTCCTATTAAGTAACTGAAATTTTTTCACCGTCCTTAAGAGAAGAGTTGATCTATATATTCCAGTGCTTCCAGGATTCGTCAATGTACTCGTTGACATTCCTTGCACCATTTGTTCAAAGTAAATATCCTTTTACCTTTAAAATAATCTTGCCTCCACTTCTTAATCTGATATTACAAATCTGCTGCCACAGTCAAAATAATTGCCACATCAATATTGGGTCCAAGACTACCCAAACGTATCATTCAAACATAAATTTAACCCACTGCAACAGAAGTAATTTTATTCAAAATTCAATCTAAATCGACCCATCTTGAATTCTTGTTGATTACCTAATTTCTCTTTACATTAAGACATGGTCAACCACAGGTATTGAGATACTTAAGTTGTACTTTACTACTCTAAATCAAAAAACTTAGGTTGTACTGTTGCATACATACAAGAGCAGTCTCCCATTCTCCATGCCCTGTGAAAAATATATAGCAGCTCTAGCCACCATTTTCGACTAGGAACCCAGCAATTCATGAACTGATTAAACCCATACAAGTCCGTCCAGTCATTCAAAAGACAAAAAAACATACAAAATATTCCTTTTTAGTCTTTCTCAAATCTTATGCTCAACATTTCCCAAATATACAAAATGAAATTCACCCAAGCAACAAATTTCCTACTCCCTCTTCTACGTTTTTTAAGTGCCCCATTTTGACTTTTGCACTTTTCACATACAACACAACTATTTGACCAATGTTTGTGTTTTATCTTCTATACATAATTTACATATATGTGTACTTGTTATAGTCATCTCAATGTAAATTTTCCGAACATCAACTTTTTATAATCTAAACTTATTCATAATACATTATTTGTCAAATATGTCGATCAAATTGGGGCACTTTAAAAACCATATAGGGAGTATAATGTACTCTTTCTGATAAGCGATTACGCCTCTCCTCCAAGTCTAAGCTTGGGCATGAGGGGCGGTCACCCTCGGCCTAGAGAAAAAAAGTCCATTATCATATGCATCCTAACATTGAAGGATTATAAACAATTCTGCAATACATTACCAACATAGTGTCCTAATTTGACTGAATTATCAAATAAGGCTTGAAATATCACATAAAAATGTTCTCGCTTCAGAATAATTAAAGTAGAATGCAAATAGCAAAATTCTAGCAACAAAATTGCTCGTTATAATCTTTCACAACTCTAGTAATCATAACCAATAATTCAATAATCAACCTATGATGAACCCTAAATCGCAGATTAAATTGACGGTAGTGTGAAACTCAAACCTTGATTGTAAAATGATAAACGATGATTGAAAAAAGAAAATTAAAAACGTTTTACCTCTGAATCTGAATCAATGGAGGAGAGAAAGGTCAGAAGCTACTTCAATGGAGGACTTCAAGTACGCTTCAATGGAGGAAAGAGAAAGAAGTCCAGCGTAAAAGTGGAAAGCTCCAAAGGGGATAAAACATGAAAACAATGGCGGAAAATTAATGACACGTAACAGTCACGGTACGAGCAAGCCTCACTCGGATAAGTTGGATTAACACTACTCCCTCCGTCCCAAAAAGAACGACCCATTTGGGTTGATTACGCGGGTATTAAGGAAGTTAAGTAAAAAGAAGTAAAAGTATAATGGAAAGATAAATTTACAAAAAAAATAGAGAGAGAAAGGAAAACTTTTGTATACACCCGGTTTTCAGTAATTTACTGTACATCGGGTACACTTTTGTCAGATTTAGTGTCACTTTTGTCAAATTTATCAATGAAGCATAAATAACTCTAATATATGTCAGGGTAACTTTTGTGCATTTTAGTGTAACTTTTGCACATTTTATTGTCACTTTTATAATGGATGTTCAGTAATTTACTGAACATCCGTTTTATTTAAAAGTTTGTGAAGTAATAAAATAACATGGAAAATCAAATTTTTATATGGGGAAACTAATTTTGCACAAATATTATAGCAAATTGGTGGGTGTTTTAATGCAAATGGGTCATTCTTTTTGGGACAAAGTTTTGGCCAAATGGGTCGTTATTTTTGGGACGGAGGGAGTACGTATTTAATATCAATATTAGAATTTCTCGCCCTCTATTAAATGAGACTGCCCAAGTTAATCTCCGTGATAAACAAATTTCGTTTACAAGGAGTAAAACCGCTACGCCATTTTCACCGTAAAATTATACTTTTGTCCCTGTGATAAACAAATTACAAATTTTGTTTATCACGATGATTAACTTGTATCTTCACCTATAAATTGAGTGATTTATTTTTTTTAACAAACTATCTTATTGTTCATAAAATCTATCAAAAACTATGTAAAATGTAAGATAAATGCATAATTTGACCACTTTATCTAAACGGGTTGTGTTCGAATTGATTTCGTGTCGTGTCGACTTCGTGTTTTCTCTCAGTAACTTCGTATTCGTGTCGTGCCGATTTCGATCGTGTTGTCGTATTGTGTCAGAGATTGTCAGCTCTAGAGAGAGTCAATTTTAACATAAATTGATACGAGACCAAACACGAACACGGCATGATATGACTTTTTGTCAGCTCTAACTCTCTATTATGTCCCCTTTTAACAAATCCTATTTGATGTGAGATTTATGAGTCATATGGTGCAAACATAAAGGAACATATTTCAATTAAATGATAGAGTACTATTTTAGTATTGCATCCATCCTAATTAACCATCATACAAAGGTTTGCATATAGATTTAGGTAGAGCTGGCAAAAACTGTCACGACATAATAAAACGACACGAATCGAACACGGAAAAAACGAGTTAGTGTCAAGGGTTTTCAACATGTTTAATTAAACGGGTGAACACGACACGACACGTTTAATTAAACAAGTTGGGTTAGTGTTGAGATTCTCAACACGAAATCAACATGAATTAACCCGCCCAATATAAAAACCCAATAATTTATGGAATTATTGATAAATTTATTGAACGAGACTAATAATGTTCAATTCAACACGACAAACACGACACGAAAAAAGCGGCTTAGTGTTGAGGATTTTCGACACGGTTAATTAATTGGGTCAATACGACACAGCACGTTTATAAAATGGGTCGGGTTAGTGTTGACCTTCACCAACCCGTTTAATTTCCGATGCGAACACGAACACGACACGACACGATTGTCAGGTCTAGTTTTAGGTGATAAAATGTTACATATTAATTAAAAAATTCTTCAGAATCACTTGTGCAAGTACCGCACAAGTCCTAGTAGTGCAACTGCATGCTTCGCCTAATCTCAAATCTCCTATACATCTTCATCATCATTGCTTATGGAGTTCAAGCTAATGACAAATGAAAACAGTCACGCTCTTAAGCTTATTGATGTTACTTATTAGCAAGTTAGCATAGTTGTTACTACTTGGTCTGGTGTACCGTATACTGCGCCCTTTGGAATTTAAAGGCTTGTTAGGAATAATTTTGCGTCAAACACGGTGACTACTGACTAACCTAATTCCATTGTGCATGCTTTCTTGGCTTAATCAGCATGGTTTTCTTGGCTTATATATCCTTAAGATGACCCCCTACATTGTTATAACTCATCATGGGTTAAGCCGTTAAGGTGATGATAAACAATATTTAAAAACAAGTTAGGGAATATCGTAATTTAAAGATGTTGCACAATATTGACACAATACAATAGAAGACGGCCCATCAAATACCACGTGTCCACGTCTAATGGCTAGACGGAGTTATCTTTCTCATCGGGTCCACTTGTGCATATGCCACATGGGCACCTCTTATTGGCTTTCAAGCATAGATTGTATTTTCTGATGGGTGCAGTGTGGAGTTGTAGACAGTTGCTAAGAAAATAAAAACAGTCACGCAAAAAGACATGAACTACTTGCTATTCGAGCAAATAAACCATTGGAATATTCCTATTTTCGTAAATTAATACTAATTGAAGGCCTTCATTGCAATATACATAATTTTCTATAGCCAGACAAACACAAAATTAAATTGGTGGATGCAGTGAATTTTAGATAAATATATACTTGGACTCACCTAGCAAAACTCCCTAACTTATCTTACTAATATATAGCATAAACATTATACTAGTATATTCTTCTTAGTTATTTATACAAATATGATTCATTATTGTTAGTTTGTGACTAGTATAGTTACAGATATAGTGTTGTAACAAGTTTCCAAGGTAAATTTGGTTTGGTATTTTTGCAAGAAAGATGGCATTGTCGTCGGCCAACGGACATGTTTCGTTGTCGATGGCCGGAAGCGTGGCGTCGAGTAAGAGGGACCGGAGAGAGGTGAAGTTTTGCAATGGGGAATTGATGGGGCTGAAGTTGATGAATAATTCATCTAAACAAGCTCTTCAAGCTAACAAGAAGGCGGTTCGGCGACGTGTGTGCATGTCTCTTACTACTGATGTTGCTTCGATAGCTAAGGTGACTACTAAGAACTAATAACTCTAGTATTTTCTTAGTTTTGACATTAGGAATAATTTGTTTATCTGTTTTAGCAAAATGAAACCACTTGAAGAACTATGTTACAGTAATTAATTTGGTTTCCATCATCGTACATGTTAGTCATGTATTGATATATTATGATTTATGAAACGGAGGGAGTAATATTTTTTATGTCCAAAAAAAAGGATTGATACCAAAAAGTGCATTAATTGCACCAATTCATTTGTGTTTTTGTCATAAATTTTCACATTTATATTGTACTTATCTAGAAAATGTATCTAATGCTTATATAATACGGAGTAGCGTAATCCATATTAATTAACAAAAGCAAATACTTAATCTTTTTCTAAATCATTATTGCTTAAAGGTACTCCATAATATATGTCGATTTTGGATTGGCCTGGTTGTAAGTTTCAATTGTGTGTAGAGTCATGTTCTTTTAATTTATTTATATAATGTAAATTTCTTTTGCTTATTTTGAATTATTTTTACAGATTTAAACTTATTTTACTGATTGACTATTAAAATCTTATGCTTTGAACTTAATGATTTTTACTGATTAAAAATTATATTTGCAAAACTTAACTTTTCCTAAACTATTTAACCTATATGTGTTTTACTTTTTTAAAGGCGAAGAGATCATGGAAAACATTGAGTATTACAAAATTGCACTTGATCATAGCCAAACCTGAAAATGTTTTTGTCACTAGGTCAAAACACATTGCACCAATTGTGATAGCATAGGTTTTGTGATTTTGTTTTAAGAGTGCAAACGAATGGGTATGCATTGTTGTTAGGCTTGTATTCCTTGTAACATCATGTCTAATCAGGATTAGAAAATTCTGAATAATTGCAAGATAGAAGGATAAAATACTGCTACTTTTTAGTTGTTATGGGTTTACCCTGATAATCAAATTTTGAAATACAGCTTAGGGACGTTGAACAGGAGAAAACAAGCGCAAAAACTGTAGCAGCGATAATATTGGGAGGGGGTGCAGGCACTCGTCTTTTTCCATTGACAAAGCGTCGTGCAAAACCAGCAGTGAGTAAATATTCCCTTACTTGCTTCTCTTAACCTCAACAGAAAAGCTGAAACTCAAAATTGACAGGTTCCCATAGGAGGAGCATACCGGCTGATAGATGTACCAATGAGTAACTGCATAAACAGCGGCATCAACAAAATCTATATTCTGACACAATTCAACTCTGCCTCTCTCAACAGGCACCTTGCTCGGGCTTACAACTTTGGCAGCAGTGGCAACTTTGGAGATGGCTACGTTGAGGTTCTTTACCACCTGTCATAATACTTGTCTCAAAACAAGATAATAGAGTTCGTGTAAGGATAATAATTACATTCCATTGCACATACCGAACACAGAGAGCCAAAAGATCATTGATACAGCTTCAATATTGTGGCCATTTCAATATCAAACACAGTTTCTGTAAAGCCATTCAAGCTGCCCATTAAATTACTCGTGGATCATATCAAAAGCACTTCTACACCAACTAATCTTCATCTAGATGTCAAATTGAGTTGTATCACTCAATCTAATAGATTAAGTAGCTCACTCTATAGACAATAGAAGAACCATAAAACAACCTTATATTAGGGAGCACTCTATTCATCTGATTTTCACTTATTTGACCTTTTTAAATGTTATTTGAACTATTTTATAGTAAATTAAACTTGAGTGTCCTTTATCCAAATATATGTTCCCTGAAATAAGTGGGAAAAAAGGCAAACAAAACAGTCTTATCCCCTCTGTCCTAGATCAAATTAAATCAAAAGAGAAAGCAATCAAAGAGAACAATAATGTGGAAACCTGACTACATGGTAGATGAATTTTCTTTTCTTCAGGTTCTTGCTGCCACACAAACTCCAGGCGATGCAGGCAAAAAATGGTTCCAGGGTACTGCTGATGCTGTAAGGCAGTTTGGCTGGCTTTTTGAGGTACACATCTTCCTCCTATCAGTAAATTGAGTTGAGACTTACATACGAAAATAACATATTGAGTTTCCACACATAAATTAGGATCGGAGGAGTAAGGAAATTGAGGATGTTCTGATTCTTTCTGGAGATCACTTGTACAGAATGGATTACATGGACTTCCTCCAGGCAAGTAACTCTTTGCTCTGCTCCTACCACTTATATATATCACTCTTCTTTCAATTAGAGATTGCTTCAATTGCTACTTCCACGAATGCATATTCCTGTAAAACACAAACAATGATACATGTATCCAATTACAGAACCATCGCCAAAGTGGGGCTGATATCAGTATTTCTTGCCTGCCAATGGATGACAGGTATCTTTTTTCTGATATCAAGAACTAGTGATGTTTAGTACATTTACTATCCACATTTAGCACATGCATAATTATATAAAGCTGATCTGTATTTCTGTGTAGCCGTGCCTCAGATTTTGGTTTAATGAAGATTGATGACAAGGGGAAAGTTTTGTCCTTCAGTGAGAAACCTAAAGGAGAAGATTTGAAAGCTATGGTAGCACTCGTAACTCAAACAGTAGCATCCGATTCTCAAGTAGATAAAATAAGGATATGTGCTAATAACATTTATATGTTTCAGGCTGTTGACACAACTGTTCTAGGACTATCAAAAGAAGAAGCTCAGATTAAACCCTATATTGCATCTATGGGTGTATACATATTCAAAAAAGAAATACTTCTTAACATATTAAGGTAAAATTTACAGCTCCAACTGCTTTCCAAGCTTCTTAGCTTCTATATGTTTTGAAGATAGGAATACACTTGAGTACTAAGCTTAAGGGACGGGACTGAGCACTGTGGCTTTTTTTGGTAACTCAGATGGCGATTCCCAACTGCAAATGACTTTGGATCAGAAATTATTCCAGCTTCTGCTCGAGAATACTACACCAAGGTACAAGATCAAACTCTAGAAACAAAACAATAAGAAGTATACCACCATAATTTACCTAAAGAAGCAACAACATGCAGATTTGACAAATAATTTAAACACATAAACCAAAAGCTAATCCAACTATAGTATGTGATGGTTTGGCTACAACTTAAGTTGCTCAAAATCAAGTCTGCTTCTAATGCTCATAGAGATATATGCATGCAGGCTTACCTTTTTAACGACTATTGGGAAGATATTGGAACAATCAGATCCTTCTTTGAGGCAAATCTTGCCTTAACAGAGCATGTAAGTGTTGATGTTGATGTTGAGGTTGATGTATGATACCTGTACTGGCTTTCAAAAAGATAATCAACTCCTCTTTATTTCTTTCTACATTTCAGCCTCCAAGATTTAGCTTCTATGATGCAGACAAACCAATGTACACATCAAGGAGAAATTTGCCTCCTAGCAAGATCGACAATAGTAAGGTTAATTGAATATCTATAACTCAGTTTACACTCATTCAGTTTACACTTACAAGGTGCTAAACATAGTAAACAAACAATTCATAATATTTTTTATTAAATAAAAAGGATATAAAGGCTTACCTTTATTTGCTTCTTTAGGTTGTTGACTCGATCATATCCCATGGAAGCTTCTTGAACAATTGTTTCATAGAGCATAGCGTGGTTGGAATCCGATCTCGCGTCAACTCTAACGTCCACTTAAAGGTCAGTAATGAAGATCTACTTCTGCATGTACTCCATCTGCAACTTCTTGAGTACTAAAAATAGAATATAGTTCACTGCAGCTATTTCTAAAAGTCTAATGTTCGCAATGTCTGATTTTACCCCACTATAAAAGAATTTTATGTTTTCTCCTGCACCAAAGTGTATATAATATCCCCCTTCACATGATTTTCCTTATTTACAGCAGATGACAAACCCTGATCTTCACCAATCCATTTAGAATGAATACACTTTCCAGGAGATAGTGAAGTAGACAGGATGTAGGACTTTAACAGTCCATTCCCAGCAATGCTATTTCATACTATTCATTGTCATAAACAGCAGTTATAAACCCTTCCTAGATTATGCTTCAAAGTTTAAACCAAATAAACATATTTTAAGAACTGATGTCTCTCAGATAATATGGTAGCAATTAGTGCCACAGAAATGGCTTTGCAGAATGACCTAGTATAACTATTATATGATTGTTAGACTCAGAACTCTGAAACCCCTCACCCCACATGATGCAGGATACAGTAATGCTCGGTGCTGATTACTATGAGACAGACGCTGAAATTACATCACAGTTAGCTGCGGGAGCTGTTCCCATTGGAATAGGGGAAAACACAAAAATCAAGTACAAGACATTCTCTCATTTCTTTGTTTCCCCTCTATAATCATCATCAAAAAAAAAAAAAAAAAGGTTTACTCATTCTTTCTCACGCTATTTCCTACAATATTTTTCAGGGATTGCATCATCGACAAGAATGCCAGGATTGGAAAAAATGTTATAATTTCAAATGCAGAGGTAGAATTACCTCTTCTCTTTCATTCCACCAGTTCTGTCAATTCCATATTTGTAATCACCAATTCACCAGTGACAATAGTTGCAACAAGGAAAACTAATTTTTTATTTTTTTGCTAAACACACTGTATGTAAATAATGTAGGGGCATAGTTAATAGTCTTAACGAAATGCCAAAATGGCAAAAAAGAATTTCACTCCCCTTCCCCAGATGTGTAGCCTAATAAGATAACAATCACAAGATACTTCTTTTTTCCCTCATGGGCAGAAGTGACTTCAATTTCAGTCCAGAATAATGTGTAAAGGATGGTTAAGCTTCATTAACATTCTCAAGAAGAAAGGAACGCAAATTAATAAACATCTGATTTTACAATCCTCCTTTTTTACAGGGGGTACAAGAGGCAGACAGAACATCTGACGGGTTCTATATTCGTTCTGGCATCACCGTCATATTTAAGAACTCAATCATCAAAGATGGGACTGTAATATAACAAATAATACCCCACCAAGCCCTTCTTCCAGGAAGAGATATGAAGCTGAAGGCCCAGAAATTATGTTAAAGACCATGGAACATCAAAGGAGATTTTTTTTGTCTGCATGCTGAGTAATGTCATGGATACTTCAGTAGCAAGTGAAAAGGATACATTGTTCGCCAACTGTCAAATTTTCCAATGGGAAACCAAAAGGCCAAAATTGTTCTTTGTAAGTCATTGCTTAGTCAAAAAAGAGTACATACAACTCAATAGACTTCTGGTAGCTAGAAAGTATGAAAGTTACAACCATTTTCAACACTCCAAAAACACGTGATCAATCGTTTACATTAAGAACATATCTACACATGCATCTATTACCAATATGTGATTTGATAGTGCATCATACATTTTCTATCAAACAAACAACTAAGATTAAGCCTAGCATTCACATGCACATGTGGTAGAAAAAGTGTAATCAAGTGAATGACATAAACAATGAGAGATTTAATATTTCTTAAATGTAAAGCGCTTTGCACCCAAGTATATAAGATACTACAAGCAACAAAAGGGGGAAAAATATCAATAAAATTAAAAATTAAAAAAAAAAAAAAAGATATGCTAAACATAATACATTGAGCTATCACAGGAAGAGCTCTTCACAATGAAACTTCAATTCATGTTCAAAACGTTGCAAGACAAAATGTTCCTCTGGAGCTATAATACTTGTAACAATGCATTTGTCGTCTGAGAATGGTTTCCTACCTGCCCTCCCAGCTCTATGTAGATAGTGCACTGCACTTTTTGGCAAATCAAAGTTGTATATATGTGTTGTCTCTGGAAGGTCAACTCCCCGTGCTGCTATATCCGTCGCCACAATAAGATAGCAACTTTTTTTTCTAACCTCCTGAAATTCATGGATGAGTAATAAGCTTGTGAGATTCATAAAGAACAAGGGCAGTCAAAACCAAGCAACAATGTTTGGCCAAGAATTTGAAAGAATAAACAAGCAGGAAACTATGTAGCATTTGCACAGATGCTTTACAATTACATGTGCCCCAATATTTTTACTAGATCAAAGTTATGGTTAAAAAGAATTAAGAATAATAGCTAACGTGATGCCTTTATTGATGGTTAAGCACATCATATTACTCTATCTGCTTCAATTTTAAACTGGAGGATAAGCTTCTTTCATGACATAAAACCAACATTGTCCATTTGTTCATGAGACACTTTAAAACACAACTTCATCAGCCCAGATAATACACAAAAGCACTGGTAAAAGTGTAAAACACACAAATTACAAGTTTGGTAATGAGACTTCAACTTAGCAATGTAACACATTAGAGAAGAGACTAGAAACCAGATACTATTCCTAATCAAACAAAACTCATAAGGACATACCAAAAGAGAAGCCGCTCGGGAATTGAAATTCTGGTCTTCCTCGAGAAGTGAAATGTTGGAAAATTCTTCACACGAGCTTTTTAAATGCTCAATCAGCAGAGTAGTTGTCGGTATATCTCCTGCCTTTTTTGACTTTTCAGACTTCAAACAATAGAATCAGCACTTTAGAAACCTTTTTACAATATTAATAACAATTAATTTACATAACTTCTGCATCAATTACAAAAGACTTAATTTAGATTGCAAAAAATTCCAAGTTTTTATATTTTCTTTAAACCCCCCCCCCCCCCTCCTCTTCTTGGTTGGGAGTTAGGCGTTGGGGTTGCATATGAGATAAGATTTATTTTTTTTTTAGAATAAACATAAGCATACTAAAAAAAATAGCTCATTCATACTTTGGAACTTGACAGGGCTACCTCCATATTACAGAAAAATCTGCCTCTTAAAACCAATATAAGCTCACCAAATGAAGACTAATAAACTCCAAGGAAAAACTTCAAAGCAGATAACAAAATAGTTGATATGAATCAGACTGCTTCTCTGCTACTTCATAAGAAAGGGTCCAATTATATATCCTCAGTTTTTTAGCTTGCTCCACTTTGCTTTGTGCACTGTTCACATCTCCTACTTTAACCATTTAATTTTACTATACAGAGTACATTAAAACAAATACTGTATTGCCAAAACAGTAGCTCATTTTTACAATCTGCAAAAACTTCAACATACAAACATAACATAAACAATGCCAACCTGTTCATTGACAAAAAGTATGGCAGACTCGGGCAAATCGAATTGCAGCAACGACATAATAGCTTGAAATCTCTGACTTCTCGGACAAATCTATTAAAAAGAAATTACAAACAATTCAGAAGAGGCATAGCTATGCATAATACAGGAGAGAGAGAGAGAGAGAGAGAGAGAGAGAGGGTACAATGATGGAAACAGAGGTAATTAATATTCAAAACTGCGGTCCACAAACAAAAAACAACCTAACATGCATTCATTCACAATTTGTCAAAGTTTGATTAATTTTTCTGAGGTCCTTGATTCCATTACAACAAACATAGGCCTTGTTTGGCAAGTGGCTGTTGACTGGTTTACTTGGCTTGTTTGACCAGCTGGTATGTTTGGCTGTTTATAATGGCTTTTGAAATTGGCTGTTTAAGCTGGCTGTTTATAAAAGTGTTTGGTAAATTAATTGTTGGTTGTTGGCTGTTTATTAGATAATTTGTGGGCCAACAAGCCAAAAGCCAACAAAAAAAGCTACTTAAAGCAGTTTTTTCATTTTGGCTTAAAAGCTAGCTTTTTCACTAGCTAAAAAGCCAATTACCAAACATATTTTTTTGCTGTTTGACCACATAAAAAAGCCAAAAGCCAAAAGCTAACCAAAAAGCCATTTACCAAACATGGCCATAGACTTACTTAGTTTAATTGGCTTAACAGGTTTCGGAGAATTAACCTTAGGTGTTATTTTATAGCCATCTCTAAGGTTTATCACATCAATCTCAGCTATAATTCCTTTTTGTTCTTTGAAATAACTGATCCGCATAAAATATTGCAAAATAAATATGATATGGTAACAAGTGTGACTTCAAGGGTTATAAAGCTCAGTAGGCCTAATGACCCTTTAATGGGAATTCTCAAGGAATCAGCCTTGGGAATTTAAAACTGGTCTCAGATAGCACCTTGTACTGAGTTGAGCTGAACTAAATTGAATTGTTTATGAAAGAAGAAAATTAGGAACTGAACTAAACTGAAGTGAGCTGAACTGAAATTAAGCTGAAGAGAACAGGTCCTAACTATGGCCAACTAAGTGACTCAAAAAAGAAATTATGCATCTAACTGATCTTAGTCACTTATCTCTCAAACTCTACAACAAGAGAAAGTAATAATGGTCTATTTTTGCTTCATGGAGAGTTTTCACCATCAAAGTAGGGCTAGTTGCGTCAACATTCTAATAGTCACAACATGTTAGTAAATAAGTATCAAAATAAATTAAAATAAAACTGCTCAATATATAAAAAGATATATTACTACCTCCGTTATATATTAGTTGCAAATTTGGAATAGTTTATCTCTCACAAATAATACCCAAAAATGCAACTAATATGTAACGGAGGTAGTAATAAAAGATGATATAGATTATTATATTTTCACTCACTTATTAATATTGTTTAAGACTAACCCTTCTCAATTAATTTTAATCAAATTTTTAAATTTATGATGATCCGGGGCCGGGCCAATAACTAGTTTATCATCAATAGAAGAGTTAACAAACTAGTTGGAATTAAATCAACGAAATTAGAAGTTTCAAGAGGAATTCATTGTTTAGATGCACACCCAATCGGGGCTTTGCCTGATCAACTGGAAGAACTTTCACTAATCTAGTATTTCTTCACAAAAATTGATGATGCTTTTGTTCTCAATCAGGCGTGTAGTGAGCTTGCCTGATCAACCAAGCAAAGCTCTTAATCAGCCTTTGAAAGATCAATAATCCAATACCACCCATGTTTAAAGATAATTAATTTCTGATATAATGTTGTTCCAAAAAAAAAAAAAAAAATCCAACAGAGAAATCACAATAAAAAGTTCACTGTTACCATGTATCTATGATGCAAGCGTGAAGGCATTGGCTCAACTGCATTTACATGGACATGGACTACATTGCTCTGCCAAAAGAACAAAAGATTACACAAGTTAAAATTACCTTTACATCACTCAAAATGAAGCAATCATTCAAATTTCAAATTAGTCTATAAAACTCAATTAACCAACCTTGGTCCATTTCTGCTGCACACAATCATGCAGAAAGTGTCTATGCTGAGGAATAGATGCACTGGCAAATACAGTTTGACGGGAACGGCTTGATGAATATGAGGTGAGCAACTTCCGCAGGGAACTAACTTGTTTGGAGGAGTTAAACATGAAATCAACCTAATATAGAAAAAAAAATTTACAACAACATAAGCTGCTATTCAAATTATAAAGAGCATTATTAGTGATTATTGATTAAAAACCAGAAAGCAATTTTCAGACTAGCAAACACTTGTAGCTTCTAAGTAATACTGCCAAACAATGAATAGAAACACTCCTGGTTGAGACATAAAACTAGGGTGTGACAAGAAATAACTAATCCATTAAACAGATCCATTTGTGCAAGTGCAAATACTGCTATATGGCTATACCTAATTAGCAAAAGCACATTGATGAAATTCAAGGAAATTCCCCTAATGGTCAGTTTGGAAACTATCATTTCATTTCAAATGATGAATTTTCCCAAACAACCTGTTTTGGAATTACTCCCTCCGTTTTTAAATACTTGCTCCACTTTCCTTTTCTGTCCGTTTTTAAATACTTGCTCCATTTCCTTATTTGGAAAGTTTTTACAATATTCAATTAATTTCTCTCAACTAATGGGACCCAATATAATTGTATTATTACTTTTTGATTCTCTCACCTCCAATTTACCTTTCACCAGCCCCACTACCTCTTTATTTTATTACTTTCTCCACTTTCTCCTAAAACTCCACGCATGAAGAAATGGGGCAAGTATTTAAAAACGGAGGGAGTATAAGAATATGCATTTGGTTGTTTTGGATAATAAGTTCAATCAATGGAATTTGAAATCCAATTTCACTTGATGTCATTTCAAATGCTTCAAATCATTGAATGCTTAACCACTGCTGCTACCACGAGAGTAACCATCACCACCATCTAAATGACCTCCACCACTTGACCACCGCCGTCACGCCAACCATCTTTGTTGCCACTGCCTTCACCTGCGCGAAAAATATCTCCATAACCACCTCCTCCATCATTAAAAACAAACACCACCATCTTCCCACCCCCCCCCCCCCCCCAAAAAAAAAGAAAAAAAAAAAAAAAAAAAAAAAAAAAAAAAAAAAAAAAACCAAAATTTAAGATCTTCAATTCAATCAAACTGAAACTCCATTAAAGATTAAACCTACAATGGTGATTGAATTCCCTTAAAATTAACTTACAATATAACCTTAAAGTCTGGATTTTGATTGGTATGGTATTACAAGGATCATAATGAACCTAGTCATAATTTGTAGAGAGAATATTAGGAAGACAGAGAGTTAGGAGGAAAGAGAAGAAGCTATCGAGAACACATTAACAACCTATTCACCTTCCTGAATTTCCTGAGTGCTAGGTTAAAATGGAGATGTGACAAATGTGAGATGTCTCAGGAAACAGTAAGTTCATATGATTATCGTACATTGACCATAGACATTTCTCACAATCCTGGATTACTATTTGGTAAAGAAGACTAAATTCAGAGTTGAAGCCACATGCAAAAACACTTCTATTACCTCATCAATTACCAGCACTCTCATTGATCCAAGATCTAACACATGTTTCTCAAGCATCTGACACAAACTTGCCACTGTAGCCACCACTATGGTTGGGGGATCTGCCTGAAAAGTAGAATGATACGAGAAGTTTATCTTTTGAGGCGATAATGTGAAAGTTGAACTGGTGAGATTCTAGTTGAAGAGTAAATTTCAACTTTAAATAGTCAAGTTTATAATACAGAATACCATGTTTTGATCTGTAATGCTTATGAAAAACAACTGAATGTGAAACCTCTTTACGTTAAAATTCATATTATGCTCAAATGTAATATATTTGAGATTGAACAGATGGATAGGCACCTTTAGCCAAGTTTTATGTCTTTTCAACAGTCCTCCATCTAGAAGGGCCATGACTGTGCATGACTTTTGCTGCTCTGATCCAAAATCTGATGGCTTTGCAGCCAGCATTCGTGCAACTTTTGTAACCTTAAATATCAAGACAAAAACAACATCAGCATAGTGCAATCCCCCCTAAAACAAGATGAAGTACAACAGTAGATTTTCTATGATGGAAAAAATTTCAAAACCCGTGTCTGCTAAGAAATTGTTTAGCAACATGACATAAAAAAAAGTTGATTTTCTTGGTCAAAATAATAAATTGAATAGCAAAAAAGCAGGCATAAAATCTTCTTACTTGCATACCAAGCTCCCTTGTTGGCACTACAATTAATGCTTGAACAGAAGATCTTTGAGTATTGATTATTGAATATACTAAAAGGAGGTACGTCAAGGTCTTCCCAGAACCTGTCTAGAGACAAATAAAGACATATATGAGGTTGATTGGCCCAAAAATAAACAAATCAAAAGATAAATTTCCTGTAAGTGAGATAAGGCTTTTACTTCTTATTAAGTCCAAAGAATTAGATAACAATTATGAAATTAAATGAAGTTATGGAATTTTCTCAATATGGGCTACACGTAGATTGATGAAGGGAACACCTCAGTGCATGGAAGTGATGTTCAAGTGTTTAGGCTTCACAAACAGCTTAGCTAAATTATTGCCCAATATTTCTAAATATCCATCTTCTTAAGGTACACCTCAAGATCTTTCCAGAGCATAAAATCCTTTTCCTTTATTGATCATTACTTGGAAATCAATTGGGGAAGAGATTTGCATAGACATGTATGCTATAAATTCACGGTATGATGCAAATATGTAAGTAGTAAAGGCGTATGAAGCTTGATACTGTTCTTTCAATAGTAGTTTCAACATAAAAGAGTGTAATAAATGTATCTATTCTAATCCCAGCAGGTTATATACTTATATGTGATGACCGGTGATCGTTTAATTAGGTGATACAATAATATTTGGCCCTGATAAAAAAAATTTTGAGTTGCTATGAATCTAAGATATCACTTCTGTAAGTCCTTTTCTGGTTTTAAAGTTTCTTTAGTAACCATATCTATATGAAGGCCCTAATCAATGTCGTTTTGGGGATAAAATCTTAGTTTGTTGATGATAGCTTGTGAATATACCAAATTACCAACTCCATCCATCATGTTCAAAACTGCAGACACATTCAGTCATAATGGTCACTTCTACGCTTTCCCTCAAAAGAGTAAGCAAGAAAGTTGCATAAATTATTTGTAAAGTTACACCTCAAGTTCTTTGAGGTTTGTAACAGACTTGAGACACATGGAAACAATCTTCTAAAGTAAAAAGCTTGTAGGACTTGTAAAAGGGCACTATGAGTATTATGAATAGGTTTACCGAATAGTTGTCTACATTTTGTTAATGGTTTTTTTTTTATTATTATTTTGGAAACAACCATGAATGCACATATAAGTGACCCAAATATATTTATTGCATGTCAATTCTGGAGATAAACAATTTACTGTAATGATTTTACTTTGATCTCCTTCATCTCCACTCTACAATTTAACAATTTTGGTGATCAAAAGCCTGTAAACAATCCCAGGTACTTGCTTGTCAAGCTGGGATGATAAAAATATTGTCCTCTTTATTATCTTAGCACGAATTTGTCGTTTACAATCCCATCCCATACATTTACAGATGCATTCTATTCTTGTTAAAGTGTGTGTTATAAAGTGCATCCCTTTGAGAAATGGATTAATCAGAAAATGAGGAGCTATTACAGGTTGAAAAAAGAAATACTCCGTAGATTGTAAATCATAAATATTATCAAAGGGGAGACATGATAGAGGCAGAAAAATGACCTGAGCATGCAGTACACAGTCACAACCCGTGAAAAGTACAGGAAGACCTTGTTGCTGCACTTCTGTTGGTTGAATAAATCCATTTTCATCCATCCTACGGCATTCAGAAGAAGAGTTAATAATCAATCAACCAATTAAATCCATCATTTTTCACTCAAAGATCCATTTTCGATCCTGACAAGATAACAGGTTCATCGAACATTGAACACCAGCAAAATCCCAACCCTTTCTAACATTTCAACAAGTCTTGATAAATTACAAAGGCTACAGTTGCACATATAATAGCTTGGTAAAGGTGAACAGGCTATTTTTCTAATTAACCAACAAAAACAAAAAAAAAAAAAAAAAAAAAAAAAGTTGATCAACTAATTCAAAACCATCGCATAGTAATTCCAGCCCGAAAAAGCTCATTAGTCTAATCGATATCCACTTTGAAGTTAAACTACAAGGATTGCACACCTAATTTTAAATATAAAAGTCTTCTCCACATAAAACCAAATTGTGACAAACATCTAACAAAATCTGAACAATATTATCTTTTCTCATAGCAACCACTGATAAGATTTATGCAAATCAAAAGTTAGAACAGACCGCGCCTTATAAAGAAAATTCCAAAGCCATACATCTATTTCTCATTTCGCATTACTATTTCAATTTACTACATCCACATTATAACTACAAAAGCAATAACACTCTAAAAAGAGATAGGATGAAGATAAGTAACCTGCGGAGCACAGGCTCGGGCACATGACCTTGACACAGCTCGCGAAGAGTCACAGCACACCGAAATTGTGCAACAGAAGCTCCAATTGCAGGAACAGGATTGACAAATGTAGCAGTCAAAGTGCGGATTCTAGGGAACGGGCTTACTAATTTTCCAGCCCGTCCCCGAGTCAAGGCAGGAGGGGCACCCATCCTAGGTCCAAGGAAAAAAGGTCCATAGTCATACTTCCATCCTAACATTGAATGATAATAAACAATATTCTGCAACACATTAACAACCAAATTTTACTCAATTACCAAATTAAGCTCAAAAATCACATAAAATGATAAATATTCATCTAGCTTAAGAATTTCAACATATAAGTGCATACAGAAAAGTTATAGCAGCAAAATAGCTAGTTATAATTGTTCATAATTTGAGTAATTTATAACCAATAGTTGCATAATTTATATAAGAAGAACCCTAAATTGACTGTAATGACAATTAAATTAAGGATAGTATGAAAGTAAAGTAGAGATTGTGAAATTGCTATTCGAATATTTTGAAAGAATTAATGTTCATAAAGAAATAGAGAGAAAGAGAGAGGAAATTATTTTACCTAAGAAGCTATTTCAATGGAGGAGAAGAAGGTGAGAAGCCACTTCAACAAAGGAACACAGAGTGCTCTTCAATAGAGGTCAGATAAATCGGAGTGCGCTTCAACGGAGGAGAGAGATGGTGCAGCGTGGAGTGAAATGGAGTTTATAAATTAATGAGTAGATAAAAGAATATTTTGTCAAAATAATTCTCCCTTCATTTCAAAATAAGAAAAATAGAAATTAATAATCTCACTTTTGTCATTTCTGCTCAAAACAATCCCACATTTTTATAATCTGGAAATAATATCACCTTTGACCCACATCTATATATATATATATACACTAAAGTAATCCCCATAGTTATCCCCTAAATACATGTGTCATCACCATATAAAAAATTTTCCCGCCAAAATATTTTGTTACTTTTTTTTTTAAAATTTTTAATTTTTTTTTTTTATTGATATAAGTTTGTTACTAAATCTAAAGTAGAAGTTTTTGCCTTATATTTAGGGAGTGATATCCAACAATAATAATTTAAATAAAATTAAAAATTATAGTGATATTGAATGAAATGTTAGGTAAAATTATAAAATACGAGTATTATTAGGATATCATCAAAAAGGTTTTTTTTTTTTTTTTTTTTTTTTTTTTTTTAATCAACCAGAATAACATGAATAATTAGTACTTTTTTTTATTAAGAAAAGAGTAGCTTTCATATTACAAATACTAAAATCTAATTAATTCTTCCGTCTCACAATGAGATTAATCTTATGGTATATCACAATGTTTATTGTACTTTTTTATACTACGTTTTTTTTTTTTGTACATCTAATGATTCGTTTTGTACAGTTTCTAATAAACAAATAGTAAAATATTATTGTAAAAACGTGCATAGCACGGGTTTTGAACTAGTCTTCTCAAAACAGTTCCTAAACCGGTTTGTGAAATTAACAACCTATTTTAAAGGTGATTTGCCACGTGTCACCTTATATAATAAATATACTAAAGTAATCCCCGTAGTTATCCCCTAAGTACACATGTCATCACCATATAAAAAAATTCCCGCCAAAATATTTTGTTACTTTTTTTTTAATTTTTAATTTTTTTTTATTGATATAAGTTTGTTACTAAGGCCCTGCTCTCTTCACCTTAAAAAAAATAATATTAAGTAAAAATAATTTCAGTTCAGTAAAAATAAGTTCAGTTCAGTGAAATTAATTTCAGTTCAGTAAAAATAATTTCAGTTCAGGAAAAATAAGTTCAGTTCAGTAAAATTCAGTTTTCTTAAAGAAGAATTATAATAGATAATCAGTAAAAATAATTTCAGTTCAGCAAAAATAATTTCAGTTCAGTAAAATTAATTTAAGTTCAGTAAAAATAATTTAAGTTCAGCAAAAATAATTTCAGTTCAGTAAAGATAATTTCAGTTCAGCAAAATTAAGGTGAAGAGAACGGGGCCTAAATCTAAAGGAGAAGTTTTTGCCTTATATTTAGGGAGTGAAATCCAACAATAATAATTTAAATAAAATTAAAAAAAATATAGTGGTATTGAATGAAATTGTAATACCCCGTATTTTCATACGTATTTTCCTAATTAATTAATTAGGAATTATTTTATAAAAAGGGTATTTTAGTAAATTTATTATTTGGAGCCTTAATAATATTTGAATTTTGGCGCCAAAAGCATTTTGAAAACTAATCATTATTTTGGATAAGATTTATTATCCATTTACCTTATCTTAAAAATCGGATTATTTACATATTTCGGATATTTTAATTAAAGCAAAATTATATTTTATTTATTATATTAAATGGCCGAAAATTCCCATTTATTTAGCTAGGAAATTCGGATTTTCTATGTATAGAAAATCTGATTTTCTTAGTTAACTATTGGTGAATAATTGGTATTTAATTAATTAATTATTTATTTAATTATTCTATATTATTTACACGATTATTTTTATTCCTTAAACCGAGCAAAATCTTCCTAAATACTAGTAAGGGAATCTCCTATTTTCCTTAATTCTAATTCTCCATCTTTTTAGTATCCAATCATCATATTCTCTTGCCTTTTGTTCCTCTTGATTATTCCCCAAGTAATTCTAATTTCCTTATTATTTTTCATGACATACATACCTTCCATATTCAAGTATACACAATCACCTTAATATCCAAACTTTCCTTAATTCTTTATTCACTTCTCCAAGTAATCTCTTAAACCCTAATTACCATAATTCTTCCTACATTTTCCTACCATAATTCATGCTCACACTAGCCTATAAATACCCCTTCATACCTCTCACATTTTTCACACCAATTCTCTTCTTTTCTTCTCCTCAATTTTACACAAATCATCCCGTTTATCTTTGAAGCCAATTTTCGGGCACTTCTGGTCAGTTTTTGGGGTATTGACGTTTCACAGAAGATTGTTTCTCTCGAAAAATCCTTGAGGTTAGGCTCAAGAATCACCCAATTCGGAGTTATATCGAAGGAGTTATAGCCTCTGCAAGTTCTGCCTATTATTTCCTACGCAAATCCAATTCTTCTCTTTTCCTTGGTTTCTTATCTTTTCTTATTCTCTTCTCTTATTCAAGTATTATTATTATTATTATGGGGGATTTATAAAAATTATTATGAGTAGTTTTAATTATATAAAATCATATTTTAATGATGTTTATGAGAAATTAATTAAAAGGTTCATGTACATATAGTTGGGGTTTTTTTAATTATTTGTTAACCTTATATTGATTAAGGTTATATTTATTTGTAGGGTGTGTTCAACCAAGATTCTTGAGGTTCTTTTGGTGTGTTTGCTAAGCAAGGATCAAGGTACGTTAGGTGGCTAGATACCTTTGAAAGTGATTGGTTTGAATAACATGTTTTATATGATTTGATTGATGATTGAATTAAATTGATTTGAATTATGATTTTGAAATAAATTATGTTTGGAGGTATTGATAAAAGTATTTTGAATGATTGATTCTCAAATCATGTTTTTGAATGGTTTGAATTACTTATCGTGTTTAAAGAAATGATTTGATTTTAAAAGGTTTTCAACAAGGAAGAGTTATTGATTTTGAAAAGTTATTAATATGAGATTTTATTCTAAAGTATTTATTTAAAAGGTTTTGATTTTGAAAGCATGTGAAAGGAGTTTGAATTATATTGGAATTATTGGATATTAAAAGGATTTATTATTGAACCATTGAATTATTATTATTATTAATGCTTATAAGCATGTTAGTAATCCCACTATGCGGATTTGGTTTATTGATAAGACTATGGACTTTGTATGACCTAGTCTTTCCTCAAGAATAGCCTTGTAATATAAGGAGACTAGCTTGGGGGGTGTGCACACTTGGGTGAGGAATTGGATTTAAAGAAATTGGTTCAAAAAGGAATTGGATTTTAAAGAAATTGGTTTATCAATTATTTTGAATGTTGAATCATTGGAATTGGTTTTGAATCATGAGTTTTGGAATTATGGGATTATTTATTGGAAATTGGTTTTAAAGCATGTTTGCGAATAAATTGAGTTACATTATTTTGCACTTATCGTACTTAGCATATTTTGCTAATCCGTATTTCCTATTTGTTTTGGTTCACCCTGTTTACCGTAATGGTAAGCAGTGTTGACTATTTTCAGGTGGAGTCATGAATGAGCATATGGGAGTCCCGGGATTTGCTTCACCTAATTTCGGAATGTTGGTCTTGTCTTTATTTATAGTACTCATAACAATGTTACTATTTTTATAAGTATTAATAAAAGAAAGTTGAGTTTCCGCTGCAAAGTATTGGTTTATTTTAGTAAGTTTGAGTAGCCTTGCGTAATCACGCGGCGATAATACGCCCAAGTCTATCTTCGGTATAATTATACGTATTATACTAGTATTTCCGTAAAGGGAGATTTGGGGGTGTTACAGAAATTTTAGGTAAAATTATAAAATACGAGTATTATTAAGATATCATCAAAAAGTTTTTTTTTTTCTTTTTTTTTTTTTTTTTTTTTTTGGTTATCAACCAGAATAACATGAATAATTAGTACTTTTTTTTATTAAGAAAAGAGTAGCTTTCATATTACGAATACTAAAATCTAATTAATTCTTCCGTCTCACAATGAGATTAATCTTATGGTATATCACAATGTTTATTGTACTTTTTTATACTACGTTTTTTTTTTTTTGTACATCTAATGATTCGTTTTGTACAGTTTCTAATAAACAAATAGTAAAATATTATTGTAAAACCGTGCATAGCACGGGTTTTGAACTAGTCTTCTCAAAACAGTTCCTAAACCAGTTTGTGAAATTAGCAACCTATTTTAAAGGTGATTTGCCACGTGTCACCTTATAATTGGTTTTTTTTAATAAATTTAAAATAAAGAATAATTAAAAAAAAAAAAGCTTTCTTCTTCCTCGATTACATCCCCTATCGGAGCCCCCCTTCCCCCATCCAGGCCCAACCGCCTATTCCCTGCCTTAGCTTGCCAGCCCCATTGCCTTCCCCGCGCGACAAACACCAATCCAGTGGGGAGGAGAGAGAAATAAGGTGTGGAATATATAGGGGAGAGGCTGCCATTGTGGTCGGCGTTGGTCGAAATTTGGTTGCGATTGGGCAGTAGCTTGATAGACATTAACACTTTGTTTGGATAGAAGGAATTGGATGGAAAGGAAGGGGAGGGAAATGAAGGGATGAATAATCTTTCATTTGGACAAAAAATGAGGGAAGAAGAGAATTGGAGGGGAAGAGAAATATAGGGAATAAAATGAAGAAATTGATCTCTCCAACAATGGAGAGATTTGGAAGGAAAACTCATATTACTTCCCTCCCCTCCCTCCCCTTCTTTTCCTTCCTCTTTCTCTATCAAAACACACCCTAAGTTGCAAAAATTGGTGAAAAGTGGTTGTTCGGTGTTGAATGGTTGCTATTTTGGGTGCAAAGTGTGGCGAGTGGCAAAGTGGAGGTGTGTGGGTTGCTGCTGCAGACATTTGAGGGGTTTGTGGGGGAAATTGCAGTGGGGAGGAGAGAGAAATAAGGTGGTCTGGTTGTTGGCGGTGGTGAGAGGAATTTGCAGTGGCGAGGAGAAAGAAAGAAGGTATTGTGGTAGAGGTTAGGTGGTGATGTGGTGGTTGCTATGGTGGGTTGCCATGAAAGAAGGTGGTGAGGTGGGAGGAGAGATATTAAAAGAAAAAAATTTAAAAAAAAAACAAAAAACAAAAAAAAAAACAAAAGTTTGACCTGTTAAATAGGTTGTAGGTAAAAGGGATTGTTTTGAGAAGATAGGAGTCAAAGGTGGGATTGTTTCCATATTTCAAAAAGTTGGGATTGTTTTGAGCAGAAATGACAAAGGTGGGATTATTAATTTCCATTTTTCCTTCTAAATAAACTTAATGAGGCGTTGCCCCGGATCGCTAATGTTGTACACGTGTGATTGATAATTTTTTTTTAAAAGGTTTTTCAAAACTGCAATTGTCATCGTCAAACCAAAATTGATTTTTAAACATTTTTTAAAAAACATTAAACTTCATGGTTTGAAGTTATATACTTGTAGTATCATTTTTTTTTACATATTAATTAATAACATAGTTGATAAATTGGCCTAGATGGTTAAATTGTCAATTTTTTTATAAGAGGTTGAGGGTTCAAACCTCCTTATTCTTGTGTGGTGCAAAGGACTATGTGGCACATTGACCTTTTTAGAAAAGTCTTTTAATATACCGGTCATGATATGAGTAGGCTGTCAGTTTTTTTTTAATTAGTGATGAATATTATGATCAGATGGCAACCAATGGGTATATATGGGCATAACTGGGCATGGTGATTAGGCATAGATGAGATGGAAGAGAGAGATATTAATAACAAAAAGTTGACCATCATTGATTTGGCAAGTATTGACGTGGGCAACCATTGACTTTGCTCAACCTATACATTGGGTAAGTTTTTTTTGTTTAAGGGACACGTATCACTTAATGATTGGTTAAAAAGAAACTAAAAATTAAAAATAAAATACTTCCTCCGCTACGTATTATGTGCAACAAAGTTGCTTGCACAAACTCCAAGAAGAAATTTCTTAAGTGGAGATTAGTTGATGAGAAAGAAAAGAAGCCCATGTGAGCAGGAATATCAAGGAGGATGGCTTTATCCTCTCATTCATTCTCTCTCCTTATCCTATTTTGACACATCATAATCTCTTTCATCAACCTCATTTCCCACTATCTCTTTCCTCTCTTCCATCCTCTTCCATTTATTTTCCCACGTCAAAGGATATTCTCTTCCTTTAACTTTTTCCTATCTTCGCTCCTTTTACTTATCAAGTCGATCATTCGTTCTCCTTGATCAAGCCGCTTATCACTAGTTTCGCCAAGACTTGTGTTAAAAGCTTCAAGGTTTATCAATGTAGAAGAATTACTACCTTCTACAGCTACACTCTTTGATTTTTTATACCCGAAGGCCGCTTTCTTCCAGCACCCACACTTGGTGATTATGCGCTCTCCAAAGGAAGCTGTTGGACCATATGTGGGTCCCATTTAGGAAAATTTTGCATTGTTTCAAAACAATGCACCAAAGTAAAGTGTTTTCCATGATTGAGTTTTGCATAATACTCATGGGCACGTTGGACAGCGTCTCCACCTGAGTTTCCACTTTTTGGGTGTCGTAGGATATAAATGTACGCCACAACCCATTTTAAAGCCCATTTGTTGATAAAATCCCAACGTTATTGCATGGACTTAATGGTTCGTTATTTTATCTCTTCAAGGTTCTCTACCCCGTGCCTCTTCGTATAACTTCCCAATTGCAGCCCATAAACCGGTTTTAGTTCGTTTTGTATTTATGGTAACGTTCCCACCTGCATTGATGTAGCCTGAAACAAGCGCCTTATCCTCAGCTATACTCCATGCACTAGCTTTTTTTATCATTAGGGTCTTCTCCACTAATGTCAACAACATCATCATCGAGATCTTCTAGATGTTGCACTTCCCGCACATCTTCTGTTAGAGAAGCAGTGCTACTAACATTTACTCCTGGAGATTGATCCATGGGTTGGGTAAAATGTTAGGACATGGGAAATAATGGGACATTTTGTGAAGATGAACTCCCATGAAATTTGTGAGGAATTTGAGATATATATTTCGGGTTTACAGGTCTTTGGTGGCTACCAAACCATTGCAAAGCAGCTTGAAATTGTGGATTATTGAATATATTTGGATCAAAAGGGGGAGTGTTTGAATTGAATTGAGAATTTGGATTATTATTTGAAAAGTTAATATTTCTTCCATAATTATGATTATTTTCATCCATTACAAAAGAAATGAATAAAAAGAGAGGAAAAAGAGGAAGTAGTGAAAAAAGGTAAAAATTTGAAGTGCATAAAAAATGGCCAAAATCAGGTTCATTTGATAGAGAAAAAATTAATAAAGTCGTTGATGAAATCGGATTTTTAAAATAAGTTATCGTTTTTATTAATTACCGTTATAAATGTTTTGAGCTAGTAAAATTATGTAACAGAAAGACAAATAAAAGGTTGACACTTGTCAACCAATAGGAGGCCAATTTAAAAATCTAGCTGTTACACTTTGCTTTTGCTATTTTGATGTTTTTGCGTATGTCGGTAACTTTCATTTTTCTTTTTTTTTTTAGCAAAACGTTGTTGTTTGTGAAACAAAATTGCTCAAACGGTGGGTTTTGGCTGTTTCGCTTCATCCTCTTGGCACAAAGGACGAGGTGAACAATCCTTCACCAAATGAGGATTGTTGAGAATCCTCTTCCCCTTGAGGATCCTCTACATTACCTAAGAGCATGAATATTGGAGAGGATGGTTTTATCCTCTCTTTCATTCTCTCTCCTTACCCTATTTTGACACCTCATACTCTCTTTCATCCACCTCATTTCCACTATCTCTTTCCTCTCTTCCATCCTCTTCCATTTATTTTTCCCACATCAAAGGGTATCCTCTTGATATATTTTATACTATAAATATGGCCCCACCATATTATTATTGATTATTTGTTATTGATTTCTTTAATGATAAAATCTAATAATAACAATAATAATAATAACATAAATAATAATAATAATAATTAGTATTCCATAATTAGCATACATAATAAAAATTACCATACTTTACCAACATTTTGATACAATAACACATGGAGTTAGGAATAAAAACACTGATTGATACACTAAAGTACAACAAATACAAGAAATTAAAGACAAATAACTAAATATCCTCATTTTTCCTTACCGAGTACTAGTATGCCCAAATCTTGCCCACAAATGTTCTACCAAATCTTGTTTAAGTGACATATGAGTTTGTCTATCGTGGAGATTTTCTGGTGTTGCCATTAATGTGGTTAGATTAGGATTTTTGTAGCGCGAGGTTACGGTGAAAGTCGTTCCTCTTCGGTTTGAAGTTCCTGCTAAATACTCGGGTTGTTCAGTAGCAAACTCATTAGGATCCCAATAATTAAGATAACTTTTGCGCTCATCTTCCACGATCATATTGTGCATGATAATACACGCCATAACAATTTTCCACAACATTTAGACACTCCATGCCAAAGCAGGACGTCTTATAATGGCAAATCGAGCTTGCACCACTCCAAATGCACGCTCTACATCTTTTCTAATACTCTCTTGTTTGGTAGTAAACAATCGTTGTTTAGGGGTTTGCGGTGCAGTTATTGCATCTATAAATGTTGCCCATTTTGGGTAGATCCCATCTGTGAGATAATACCCCTGATTGTAAGTATTTCCATTCACGGTAAACTGAATTTGTGGAGCACGACCATTTAAAATGTTGTCGAAGACGGGTGAACGTTGAAGGACATTTATAACGTTGCAGGATCCAGGTGTTCTAAAAAAGGCATGTCATATCCACAAATCACAAGATGCAACAACTTCTAAGATAACCGTCGCCATTTTTTATCGCCCTTGATACATCCCTTTCCACCCCGCTGGACAATTTTTCCACTCCCGATGCATGCAGTCGATACTTCCCAACATACCAAGAAAACCTCTTTCCTCTCCTTCTCTTAGAAGGCGATTCATATCTTCAGGGGTTGGTTTCCTCAAGTATTCTGCTGAGAATTCACGAATCACTCCGTCAATGAAGTGCGTGATACAATGTCTAGCCGTAGTTGCCCCAAGCTTGAGGTACTCGTCAACTTGATCAGCTGCATAGCCACATGCTAACATCCTTATAGCCGCTGTGCACTTTTGTATTGGAGAAGCACCCAAACGCGTACTAGCATCTGGATGTTGCTGGAAGAATCGATCAGTTTCACTCAGTTGGTTCACTATCTTCATAAATAGAGGTTTTCGCATGCGAAACCTACGTCGAAACTTATCATCACCATACAATAGTTGTTCGCTGAAATAGTCAGCAACCAACTGATCATGTGCTGCTTCACGATTACGTGGTATAACTTCCCTTCGTTTTCTTTGACGTGGAACATCTTCTTGTTGCTGTTGCATGGTGGTGTTAACCACATATCTCAATGCATCTTCTATGATTTGTTGTTGCCGATTTTCCTCAATAAAATCAAGCAACATGTAGTCATAGATTTCATCACTAGAAGTGCAAGAATTTGAATTACTACTCATTTTAAAATTATTAATATGTAGTTGTAGTTGTGATAGTAGAAGTGTTGTAAGTGAAATAAGTCAATTTATAGGCAATTGAGATAAAAGTTACAAAAAATAATTTGCAATCTGGTAAGATAAGATTTTTACCAGAAGATATGATTTTCTAGCTGAAGATAAGATTTTTTAAACAGCGTATAAGATTTTTTAGAAGATAAAATGAGATTTTTAAATAGAGGTTAAGATTTTTACCAGAGGGATAAGATTTTTGGTAGATAAGGTCAGATTTTGTGGCAGATAAGATAAGATTTTTTGGCAGATAAAATGAGATTTTTTTTACAGAGGATAAGATTTTTAGCAGAGGGATAAGATTTTTGGTAGATAAGATAGAAAATTACATGTTTTATTTTTTAATAGAAACATAATATTATTACTCCAACACATAAGATTACAACATCTAATATCAAATAAAAATACAAACGATTAAAATTACTACTACGTACAATTACATCTTAAGTACTACAACAAATCTTAAACATAATGTTGTTAGATGAAAGATAAACTCTTGATACAGAAACTAAAAGATTAAATACTTAATACATAAAAAATAACTAGTACTTAACTAATATCTCTAAAAAAACCTGATACTAAACTCCTCTCTAAGCTTCTTGTACATTTCGACTTCAAATTCATCGAGGACGGGTTTTGCCATCAATGAACGTAACATGCTAAATTTCATCTCCTCCTCCTTTAGCTTATTCCTATCTTCGCTCTTTTACTTATCAAGTCGATCATTCGTTCTCCTTGATCAAGCCGCTTATCACTAGTTTCGTCAAGAGTTGTGTTGAAAGCTTCAAGGTTTATCGATGTAGAAGAATTACTACCTTCTGCAGCTAAACTCTTTGATTTTTTTATACCCATAGGCCGCTTTTTTCCAGCACCCACACTTGGTGATTCTGGTTCGGATCGTTTCCCTCTCCAAAGGAAGTTGTTGGACCATATGTGGGTCCCATTTAGGAAAATTTTGCATTATTTCAAAATAATGCATCAAAGTAAAGTTTTGCATAATACTCATGGGCACGTTGGACAGCGTCTCCGCCTGAGTTTCCACTTTTCGGGTGTCGTAGGATATAACTGTACGCCATAACCCATTTTGAAACCCATTTGTTGATAAAATCCCAACGTTGTTGCATGGACTTAATGGTCCGTTCTTTTATCTCTTTAAGGTTCTCTACCGTGCCTCTTCGTATAACTTCCCAATTGCAGCCCATAAACCGGCTTTAGTTCGTTTCGTATTTATGATAACATTCCCACCGGCCTTGATGTAGCCTGAACCAAGCGCCTTATCCTCAGCTATACTCCATGCACTAGCTTTTTTTTTTTTTTTTTTTTATCATTGAGGTCTTCTCCGGTAATGTCAACAACATCATCATC
Source organism: Chenopodium album (assembly GCF_948465745.1). Classification (NCBI taxonomy): domain Eukaryota; kingdom Viridiplantae; phylum Streptophyta; class Magnoliopsida; order Caryophyllales; family Amaranthaceae; genus Chenopodium; species Chenopodium album. The sequence continues at coordinate 24,779,948 of NC_137856.1, forward strand.
GAGATCTTCAAGACGTTGCGCTTCCCATACATCTTCTGTTAGAGAAGCAGTGCCACTAACATTTGAAGGAATTATGTCTTCGATAAGTGCAATTACTAGATATATCAAGGATCACTATTATGGAGATAATAAGTTCATTCTATTGGGGCGTCATCCTCTGTTGCTAGACTATGAGAGATGATCTTTGGGCTAGTCAAATAGCCCAAAGCCCTTTAGAATGGATCCTATGTTGGTCACACACAAGGGTATTGGGTTAAGCAAGTAAGAGGCCCATTAATGGGCCTCATGAGCAATTAACTAATCATGAATTGGATTGGGCTAGCATAGTTAGATTGGAACTAGGTTTTGGGCTTTTGACATGGGCTCTTATTTAGAGATGAGATCTATAAATAAGAACCATGCCTAGGGTTTGTTGGAACCAGTCATAATTCACACACTGTGAATTTTGACATCAATGCAACCAATCCCAAAACCCTAATCCTCTCTCTAACTCACGGCTATCTCTCTCCTCCCCTCACGTTTGTACGGACACCCCTTAGGTGGTGGTTCGTGGTGGTTATCGTGGTGGTTCTTGGTTAGCATGTCGCTCTTCTCCATAGAAGGTCAATTGAAGTGTTCAATTGCAACTAACTAGCATTAGTGGAGGTCTTAACTTGTGCCCGTGGACTGAATAGAGGAATCACGCTTGGGGTTCTTTATCTCCCTTTGTTCTTGCTCGATCGCACGTGGAATCACGCTTCAAAGGTACGATTATTTGTGCTTTATGTGTTATGCATTAGATCCTTGGATTAGGTACTGTATGAATATGATTCATGTTATTTCCGCTGCGTAGTACCTATAAATCCCTACAGTGGTATCAGTTAGCCTATTGCATTTACGCATATTGCCAATAATTCTTTGATAATCCACAATTTTAATTCAATTAGGAGGGAGAATATTTAATTAGGGGTCAATTATTATATTAAATGTGATTTAACTCTTGGAATTGATTAAATGTGATTTAATAATGCTCAAAATAGCCATGATGTGATCCGATTTTTGCCCTATTATGCTCGAATATTTTTCGAACCCTAACCCTATTTTTCCGAAAATTTTGAAACCATAAACCCGAATTTGTGAAATTTGTGTTTTAATTTTGATTTATTTCGATGGTAATATGTCTAAGGAATTTAATCTATTTGATTACATGTTAAAATTATGAATTTTTCATGATCAAATTATTTAATTTAAGTGTTAAATTAAATTGGGGATTAATTTCATCAAGAACCCTAATTTCAAAATTGAATATGATTTAATTTTGAAATTAAAAGGACCACATTAAGTTAATTTAATTTTAACAAAATGTTTTGTTTTAATTAAAATCACAAAAAATTAAAAAAAAAAATTTTAGCAGCGGCAACCGCGGCTGGGTGGCGCAGCCACGGCGGCTGCCGCTGCAGGTGGTCCGGAGGGAGGGGCGAGGAGGGGCAGCAGGTGGATCAGAAAGGTGCAGCAACAGCAGCACCGTGCAACAGTTGCGCGGCACTGCTGCTGCTGTGCGTCGCTGCCTATAGCAGCGTACACCTCACGGTGTACGGCCACCGTGGCTAGCTTCGGCTGGCCACACCACGGTGGCTGGCGCATTTTAAAAAAAAAAAAAAAAAAAAAAAAAAAACAGTTTTTTGAAAATTTATTTCAAGATAATTATGAATTATTTTGGGATAAAATCAGTTTTATTTTGGATAAGTTAAAATATTTTGAAAATATGATCTTTTATTTTAAAAGATAAAATTGGTTTTATTTGGATAAAATCTTTTATTTTAGGATAAAATCAAATATTCAAAAGTTGTTATATTTGATATTATCCATATTTAAGTTGTTAAATTGGTAATTATCCTAAATTAAAGTGGTTAATTTTGGATAAGATTTGTTAGGATATTCTGAGCATATTCCAAAAGGATAATAATTGATTTAAATAATGTGATTATCCCATAACTATTTTTGGATATAATTGATTTAAAATATGTGATTGGCAAGTAATTAGGATAGAATTCCTAAATTATTTAGGATAATCATGGAAAATAAATATGATTTATATTCCATAATTTCAAATAAGATTTGATTCTATCTCATACCTAAATTAAAATATATGATATTTTATAATTGGTCATGATTAATATATGATATTATCTAATTACGGTAATTAATTAAAATATGAGATATTTATGGCCATGTTTCCTTTATTGTGAACATTCGATGTTGTAGTTTAGGAAAGCATGATGAGTGATTTATTATATGGCACTTTATAATATATGATATTGTTTATTGCTATATATAGACTAGTATGGCCCATAGATTCTAAAATACGATCTGCGCATCGTGAAGTATTTTTGTAATCTAAATACGGTCTGCGTATCGTTGAGTATTTTTGTAATTTATTTTATTTTATTTAAGTAGTAGTAGAATAGAATAAAAATTACAGGTTGCAGTTGATCCAAAACCAATGAAGTGAAGGCCCAATGGAGCAACATGGATGAGATCCATGATGTTTCAAGTGGGAGCATTTTGCTTAATTAGTTTTCTTAGGATTAAGGGGCCATACTATGTCATGTTTTATTGCATTAGTAGATCATGCATGTTTAGGTTTATTTATGTTGCTTGATGATGCGTTAGAGTTCACTATAAAATCACAACATAATAAATCTAGATCCCAGAAATATTGATGCAGCTTTTCCAATTAAAAACCCGATGAAAACCTTGATCGTTTGTGATGGGTCAGCACTCAGCAGAGCATCATAATATATCTTGGGGAAGTGGGGGTAGAACCGCATATCTACACTTTTAATTGGTTATATTCAACAAGGTTACCTAAATCGTTTAGAACCTTGAAGCTAAGAGTAATAATTAAACATGCGATGGTTAATTATTCAACCAAGAATTACAAGAGTTGTAATCAGTAAAGAGTTTACTCACCTTGAAAATGTAATGGTTGATGCGGAGCTTCACTCTGGTTAATTATTGCACAAATAAAGGATCTTGGAATCATTTTATTCAATAGGGGTCAATTTAAAATTGAATAAAATGCTTTAAAGTCACCAATAAATTCTAAAATTACTTATGGTACTTTAAATTTAATAAACATAATTGAATTTTGCGTTTACTTATTAGTAACATGTCGTTCTAATTTTATTATTATATATAATCTCCTCGATTGAAAATAAAGTTGAGAATCGTTCTCAAAAGTTTAAAAGATAATCCATAAACCTATATTCCAATTTTGCTAAGATTGTTCTAAAAGGCAAGTTTTAGAAATTCATGTCACATGTCTAAGGTTGGTTTTATTCAAAATATTTGAGTAAAATACCTACACATCTTCATTTTGAAAAATGTTTCAAGGGACATAATGAGATGAGAGGTACAAATCCTCCAAAAGACAATTATAGAAATCCAATAAAATCTCTTATCTTCAATATGATTGAATATGAGAAAATGATTGGAAATCTCTATGATCAAAAGTTGATCAAATGACAGTATTCTTCATCTACTTTATATAGATTTTAATACTTGATTAAACTCAAATATAAATAATGATAGAATAGACTTAGCAAAATCATGAAAAATGCTTAAAGTAGTTGAGCAAGGTATCATTTTGAACCTAAGAGAAATGTTCTAAGTGGCTCAAATGGAAGGGTTTAGAAATATATGAGGATTGCATTAAGAAGTTATAGGCCAAGAAATGCAAACAAGTTGCTACTTCTCAAACCTAAAACTACTTACATGCTAAAAGTTGTTGTGAACAACAAATGTTTCAAATTAAATGGATCAATTCCAATTGATTAGATACTACCTCATATAGTTGGAAGGTAAAAGAATGGAAATGTTCCAATTTAAGAATTATATTATAGAAATTGATTTAGCATATTGCTACTCCTTGGACATATGATGTCTTGTTTAGATCACTCATTGCACAATGTGATTGAACTAAAGGAAGAAGTTATTGCTAAAGGAGAGATAAATCTACAAGTTTAGAAGCAAATGTTGCAACTTCACAAGTAGAATCTACAAGTCTGGAAGCAAAAGTTGCAACTTTACAAATAGAACCAGTATTTCACCAATAATGGCTAGAGTTAAATAAAGGTTATCTACTCTTGTCATTATCAAAACACCATTCAATGTTAGTAATGACTAAGCATCGAAGATTCAAAAACGTGGAATAAATGTTATTCTATGCTTCATTGAGTCATAATGTGTTTTGAATTGCTAAATAGGTTTAAAGTTCTATATGATAGAAATAGTTAAACCATTTCTATATATATAAGTTGTCTCTAACATGTCAATTAATTCGAATGAGAATGAAAATTGCATGCGGAAGATCCAAAGGGATGGACTTTCAATATCATTAGATTATGAATCTATTGATATATGTAATTATCATTCTAATTTGAAATTTTGACTAAGTCACCATTTAGAGAAATGATGATGAGAACTCAAGGTCGAATACATATCGATGTAAGAAGACCAAAGGTTCAAGGCTAGAGACGGACAGTGAAACTTCATTTGTGATATGATCACTTGTGCTTAGTTGAAACACAAGAGTGAAGATTTTGAAAAGTTCAAAAATGTTCAGTATGAAGTTCAGTATCAACTTGACAAGAAAATGATTACATTACAATATGATTGTAATTGTGAAAATTTAAGTCAAGACATGTACTTGGCTACACATTCAAAGTATTGCGATATGATCGTAATAATGAGAATTTAAGCCAAGACCTTGATAAACATCCAAGAGTTGTGAAATCGTTTTACAACAAACTCCGAAAGAAAACCTTGTGAAGTGTTTATGAAGGGAGTTATCAATCTATATGAGATACATTTTGATAATGGATGTAAGTTACCTATCTTCCAACCATTGTTCAAGGGATATACTTTTAAAATAAGCTACAAAACTAAACAAAAATTACATAGGTCAAATCAGATTGTAACAAAGGCTTCATATGTGATATGGATAAGAAAAGTTCTTATAAAGACTTTCTACAAAGCAAGGAATAAAAGTTGTATTGAAACGTTTAATGCACATTCGATTCCTAAATAAAGCACGGGGTACTACTACACAACCATGCTTAGCACAAAATGTTTGTTGCTCAAGTAGATGCCCTTATGGAAATTGTTCCAAAAGGTCAAGTGGGAGTAGTGTAAATCTCAAAAGAGTTTGAGAAAAGCAACAAACAAATTAAACATGGTTCAAACCATGATTGGTTCACCCTATGCAAAATATGCCTCCTCAAAAGGCAAGTGGGAGTATAAGAATCTCGAAAAGTTCGAAAGCCTTGAAAGAGTTCAAGAAAAGTGATTTCGAAATTCTTAAAGAAATTCGAGAAGCAATCGAATAATAGCAACAATATGAGCATGATTCACCTCATGATACAAATGACAACGCGTGGTCTCATTAAGTATAATGGGATTAATAACCATGTGTCGAAGGTAGTACATTCCAAGTGCACATCCTCTATTGTCATTTCTCATTGAAAACTAAACAAAGTTGTTGTATGAGTTTCAATTGTTGCATAAAAACCCACAATGATGACTAGCATATGTAAAACTTAGCCAAAGAAATATGATTTCATATTGACTAAGAGTTCTAAAATATTTATTTTGGAGCATTATGATTATGCAAGTAATAAAGATGATTTGACAAGTTATAACTCCAAGTGTTTTAAAACCATGAAATCTGAAATAGATTCTAAGTCTGTAAGCAAGCGTATGACACTTGAATAATTTGCCTAAGTTGGGTGAAACCCATATAAGCAGAGCAGACAAGAAAGAAAAACGTTTTCTAACTAAAGCAAAGACTTGTTATAGGATTCAACTAAATCATAGTATGACTATGATTACGATGAAACCTTTACATGTTGCAAAGATCTATTAAAGATACTTTAGTGATTTCTACCTTATGAGATTTGGTAGATGGATTTCAAAACACCTTCTTGAAATTGTTCATGAAATAAGATTTGTATATGATACAATCAAAAGTTTGGAGATCCAATAATCCTAGGGATGCCTAAAAGATCCATAATGGATTGAAGTTAGCATCAGGGAGTTAATGTTCTTAATTTTATGAGTTAATCAAATCGTTTGATGTTCTTGTAAAATGAAGAAAAGGTCTTGTATGTACAAGATGTTTAGTGGGAGCTATGAAGTCTTCTTGGCCCAGTACAAAGAGCAATTAATGAAGGATCAAGTAATGGCTATTGCATTTTGTATGAAAACCTTGAAGAAGAAGATGAGTACATTTGGGATTCAAGATCTATATAGATAGGTCTCGAAGGATGTTTGAGTTTGGTTAAGAAGCTTATATTGATAAGATTCTTATAGGGTTCAACATTATATTGAAAAGAGTTTCAATCCCATGTAACATGGCACATTGCTTAATGATTCAATACTTTAAGAAAGGTTGATGAAATTAAGACTTTGAGTGATGATCCTTATGCAATTTGCAAAGGACGCATCATGCATGTCATGGACTATACTTATCCATTTGATTCACGTGTTTTAAAGAACAAGTGATGATAGATTTCAATCGAAATCCAATGTAACGTTGGAATACAAATTAGAAATTCCAAAGTTCCTTGCGAAAGGGCAAAGGAAAATTCTTAGTGTATGGAGATGAAAATGATTATAAAATTTAGAAATTGCAAAGTTCATGTTTATGAGAATGTCTCATGAACTCTACCTTCTAAACCCCTTCCATGACCAAAGTATGAAAGTCATACTAAGGTTTTTGGATTGAAGCAAGTTATGTAATTTTAGTTGTGTATGTTTGAGAAAGCATATTACAAAAGTAAATACATTAACTTGCAGAATTATGTTTATCAATTGAAACAAAGTTTCAATCTTATTTAATTGTGGTTTCAAAATTAAATGAAATGTCCAAAAAAAAAAATAATTGTGGATTGATGGGCTCATCAGGTTGTGCATTCGATGCAGACCTGGTGTATGAAACCCCACAGGTGAACAGATCCATATATTATTTAAGTTCCTAGTTCGAAATCATTAAAGTGGACATAAATGATTTCAATGAATGGACTAGCATGTAAGATTGATTGGATAGCTCGGTTTCATGGGCTATAGGAGCATAGTGATAAGGCTCGGTCAATCACATGGATATGCATGAATGATGCAGGATCGAACTATAGACCAAACTTTGAAGTTCAAGTATAAGACTTCCGGATATATTAGTGGATTCCTTTGACATGAGTGGAACATTGATTTCATTCAATGGATGATGTAACTGTGGTACATTCAAACGTCTGCCCGTAACTGGAGATTATAAAGGGTGTTTCCTGGTTATTTCAGAAGTTGAGTGGGAGCTTTGGTTGCCACAAGATTGGATAGAGTCTACCTATTAAATTAGGAATGTGTCATGTTTTGGCCTCTTGAAGAGGGAGAATTCAGAAAATGCATGGCCGTGCTCAAATGGATTACATTGTAACCATTTGTTTTGTAATTCTAACTCAGATTTCAAGAAATGATTTGTAGATTAATATAGATTACATAAGATGTAATCATATTATCAAATCGACACAAAATGACTTAAGGAATTTGAATATTGCGCACTTGTCTCAGACAAGTGGGAGATTGAAGGAATTATGTCTTCGATAAGTGCAATTACTAGATATATCAAGGATCACTATTATGGAGATAATAAGTTCATTCTATTGGGGCGTCATCCTCTGTTGCTAGACTATGAGAGATGATCTTTGGGCTAGTCAAATAGCCCAAAGCCCTTTAGAATGGATCCTATGTTGGTCACACACAAGGGTATTGGGTTAAGCAAGTAAGAGGCCCATTAATGGGCCTCATGAGCAATTAACTAATCATGAATTGGATTGGGCTAGCATAGTTAGATTGGAACTAGGTTTTGGGCTTTTGACATGGGCTCTTATTTAGAGATGAGATCTATAAATAAGAACCATGCCTAGGGTTTGTTGGAACCAGTCATAATTCACACACTGTGAATTTTGACATCAATGCAACCAATCCCAAAACCCTAATCCTCTCTCTAACTCACGGCTATCTCTCTCCTCCCCTCACGTTTGTACGGACACCCCTTAGGTGGTGGTTCGTGGTGGTTATCGTGGTGGTTCTTGGTTAGCATGTCGCTCTTCTCCATAGAAGGTCAATTGAAGTGTTCAATTGCAACTAACTAGCATTAGTGGAGGTCTTAACTTGTGCCCGTGGACTGAATAGAGGAATCACGCTTGGGGTTCTTTATCTCCCTTTGTTCTTGCTCGATTGCACGTGGAATCACGCTTCAAAGGTACGATTATTTGTGCTTTATGTGTTATGCATTAGATCCTTGGATTAGGTACTGTATGAATATGATTCATGTTATTTCCGCTGCGTAGTACCTATAAATCCCTACAACATTTACTCCTGGAAATTGATTCATGGGTTGGGTAAAATGTTTGGACATGGGAAATAATGAGACATTTTGTGAAGATGAACCCCATGAAATTGGTGAGGAATTTGGGATGTATAATTCGGGTTTATAGGTCTTTGGTGGCTACCAAACCATTGCAAAGCAGCTTGAAATTGTGGATTATTGAATATATTTGGATCAAAAGGGGGAGTATTTGTATTGTATTAATTTGGAAAATTCATATTTCTTCCATAATTAGGATTATTTGGATCCATTATAGAAGAAAATTTTAAAATTAGAGGAAAGAGAGGAAAAATATGAAAAATTGAAGTGCATAAAAAATGGCCAAAATTAGGTTCATTTTATAGAGAAAAAAAAATAAAGCTGTTGGTGAAATCAGTTTTTTAAAATAAGTTACCGTTTGTTATTAATTACCGTTATAAGATTTTTGTGCTAGTAAAATCATGTAACAAATATAACAAATCAGTGGCTGCCACTTGTCAAGCAATGGAAGGTTGGTTTAAATATTTTGCCGTTGCATGTCTTCGCCACTTTGTAGTTCTGTCAGGAGATTAACGTTTTCCTTTTTTTTTAATTTAACAAAACGTCGCCGTTTGCATTGTTTTTTTCTTAAAACGCTGTATTTAGTCATCCTCTTGGCGCGGTAGACGAGGTTCACTTTCCTTCAACAGAAGAGGATTCATGAGCATCCTCCTCTCCTCAAGGATCCTCAATAATTCCTAGCATCAAAGAGGATTTGTCCACGTAAGCAAAAACCACTTTCAAGAGGATAGATATCCTCTCCAATATTCATGCTCTAACACCAATGAGAATTACTCCAAATCAACAAAAATACCATACAAGAGGACATATATCCTGTTTGATATTCATGCTCTTAGTTTGTAACAAAAGGTAGTGGGATCGTTGAATTTGGAGCAAAAAAACTGAACATTTTTGAAAAAAAAGGAGGGAACTTTAAATTTGGGGAAATTTTAAATTTTTCATCCAAATTTAAAATTTTGGCTCCAGCAGGCAATTAAGTTACAAAAGTCAGCATATATATTCAACAATACATTAAAGGAGATACTCTCTCTCTCTCTCTCTCTCTCTCTCTCTCTCTTCATAAATTACAACCACCATTAATAGTCTACCAAATTAGCATTTAATACAATCAGATTTCACAAATTACAAAATTAGCTTAATAATCATGAGTTAGGGTAGTTGTAGCATCATCATTTGGCGAGGCGAAGCTTCACCACGTTCTCTCCGTTTTTTCTTCATCAACCGCAAAAAAAAGGTGTCTAAAAAAACGGAAGATGAAATTCTAATCAGTTTTTTGGTTTGGATCAAATATTGTTGGAAGAAGGGGATTTGCAGTATAACAACAACAGAACAGAAGCACAACAAGAGGCAGAAATCAGTAGCAAAAAATAGCTTACATTGGATGCTAAAAGGAAGATTGTTGATGACATTTTATCAACTTTACAAAAAGATTCTTTACCAAGAGGGGCACAAACCAAATTAGCAGCCAAGCATGGTGTTCACAGATGCACTATAAGCAGAATATATGCAGATGTAATGAAAACAATTAGGAGGCAAAAACTAGCCGTTGGCTGGGGCCCACATCACAGATTTCCACTTGATTTTCAATTTGGGTGGTAATCTGAGTATTTAACTAAATTAAGGGGTGGTAATTAAAAATAAAAAAAGTTTTGGGTGGTTAGTTAGAAAACGTATCATTTTTGGGTGGTAATTTGAAAATTTTCCTTAATACAAAGTATAAATTAAATTTAATATATACGAAATACAAAAATTATGAAGTATATTATTTATAATTTGTTAATTTGATCAATTCGTCTCGATAAGTATTTATAAACAATGCGTGGTTCCTACACCCAGGTGTACCAATGTACCATGCATGGTATACCTAGTACACCTGAATTAAAACGTAGTTGTTTTGAATTTCAAATTTTTAAATTTTAATTCCATTAAATCTTATTATCCAAAATACTATATTTCGCTCCCTTTCTTTAATAAAATATTCTTTTCATATTTTTTCACCAATATTTAAAAATATTTAATTATAATATTTATTTTAATAATTGTTGTGTGTACTTTTTATGAGGTTCTTTATATGACTATATAGTGTTCTTTATAAAAAAAGTTTATTTTTATTCTCTAAAATTATTTCACCTGAAAATTACTTAAGATTTCATTTTTAAATTTCAAGATTTAATTTTATAAATTTCATTTTCAAAATTTTAGTTTTCAATTTTTTTTTTTAATTTCGTTCAATTTTTCACCATTACTATATATAGTTACAATATTCATTTTAGGGTTGGTATATATAAATTTTTTGTGATGTTCGCTCTATATGTGATTGAATAATGTTCTCTATTAGAAAACATGATGTACTTTATAGTTGTTTGTAATGTACAATTATTTTTTAAAACTATATCTTTACCCTTATGTCCATAATTATATCATGTAATGTTTTTTATTAGATTTTTTTGATAGATATTGTAAATATCCATGTTTTTTGATTGTAATTGCAATGTACTCTTATCGTCATATATATATATATATATATATATATATATATATATATATATATATATATATATATATATATATATATATATACACGCACATATACACTATGTTCATTACATAATATTATCATGTTCTTTAATAATATTACGGATGTTCTTTAGATCTGACAAACAATCATCAATGGAGGAGATCTCAAAAGAATATCGCCATTAACCTTCACGACCCTGATTTTTTTTTTTATATATATATTGTGGTACCCCATTTTTGACTAATTAGAATTAGAAGTCAAAATCCCACGTTAATCGATAATATGACTAAAAAAAGAAATTAGAGTCGCCACTCTATTTTTGCCCGAATAGAGACGGTCTTTTTGTTTATGATCGTTTTCAAATAGAAAACGACATTGACTCCATTAGGTGAGGCACTATATAAGTATGGTCTTAGGAAAATTAGAGATCTAAGTACGGGGTATAAGTTAGGAAGATCGAACGTTTGGAACTCGTCTCTTCCTCTGTTCTAATGAACAGGCTCTTACTAGTACGTTGCTAATTGGTTATGGTTATTCACATACTTTGCCTTAAACTAATGCATAAAAACACGAAAATTTCCACATTGTCAATCACACTCAAATGTAAAATAAAAGTGAATTAAACCTTACGATATATGGTGGGTTTGAGCATTAAAGTTGCCCTACGTACCGTTCATTGTGGGATTTGAATCCACTCCCGGATCAAAACCCTACGTAGTTCTTACGAACGTCCATTTGCACATGGTCAAAGATTCCATACGAGGTTTCAAGAAGGTTTATATTTTTTTTTTGGGAAGGGTGGTCGATCCGTATGGGGTTATTTGAATGAGGCTGAGCAATCTTGCTTTCAAGATGGAGGTCAATTTATCAAGGTTGAGGAAGTCACTAGAATTAGCGACATCATAGGAGTTTCTTTGAGGAGAATGCTTTTTTATTTGGAAAATGCGTTTCAAATCAACGGCTTTACTTAGGGTTGACCAACTTCTGAAAAGAGATTGTATGGGCTTTATTGGAGTCTGATAAAAAAGGGTATTTTACTTGGTATGAATCGAGAAGAATACAAAGGAAATGTATTTGGATTGTAGGAAATTGACTTATGCAAAATGGACATTCCATATGGCTTAAATCTAAATGATAGGTAGTGAATTGAAAACCTTGATCATGTCAGATTACGTAAACGATCTATCAGAGATAATAAAACTTTAAAAGTATAGTTCTCTGTGGCAAAAGATCATCTCATAACCTATCATGATTGAATATTCAATTTTACCCTTTTATTTAAATATAGGCCATAAACCACAACTCGAAAGGTTTATTTTATTAATAAAATGATACAAGCATGCAAAGCCATATTTCACTTAATTAAAAATTAGTTGTCTCTTTATTAAGAAATGCATAAGGAAATTTCGCTCCTCCGAACGGTGATGGAATTAAAACTTAAACAAGATTTATATATATAAAAAAAAAGTAAGACATTCTATTCCGAAATAAATGAATTATTTATATCGCTCCTTTCATATAGCCAAAGGAGGAAGAAGACTTTTTTTTTTTTTAGAAAAAAGAGTGTTAGTCTTAAAGTGATACATATGTGTCTCTTTTTTGGATTAATATCAACTTGAGGCATGAGTAATTTATAGCTTCCTCAAATAACTTAAATTTAAATCTTTAAAAAAAAAATACCAGAGGTGTATATAATAGGGTGACACAAATTATATAATAAAGTTCATTCTTTCTTAATAAAAGAACTTAAGGGTTTAAAAAAATTTCCTTCATGTCTGATTTTTTGTGGATTGGTTAAAATTTATTTTTATGAAATTCCAAGTCTCATACACTCCTAAATACATAAGCTTACTGTAAAAAATTTATTTCTTAATTTTATAATAAAAAACGATTTTTTACATAATAAAATAAAGTGGTCGAAAATGCTATCTTGCTAGAATTCCATCATTCATTCTTTGGAGCTTCCTTATGCATTTTGTACAATTATCATTGCTTCCATTTCATACTCTACATAATGATGATACATACAAGAAAAGAAAAATCACACAAACCATGTATACTCACTCTCAAACTCGCTTGCGGTCGTTCAAATTTTACTTGGTTTCCAAATTAGGAAACCGGCATGTATAGTGCCCTAGGAAGTTATGGAACACACAAAAGTAGAAAAGTTAGTAAATGTATGTAAAAATAATATGAAATCACAAATGAAAAGAAAGAAAATATTACCTTTGACTTTGAGTAGCTATCTTGAGGAGTTAGTAAGAGTAGATAGTGTCAAACGATCGAATTAAAATTAGGCCAAGTCTTTCTACAATATTTATTTTTTTTATAATTTTTTTTTATGGAAAATAAAAAATTTGATTGCTCTTTTTTTTTTAGTCTAATAATAATGCTGAAATAATTTATACTTCTTTTATGGTTTTTTTTTTTTTTACTATTCTCTTCAATCTCTTTCTTTTTTTTCTTTTGTTTCATGAAGAGTGGGTGGTATATATATGGGAGCAAATGGGAGCTAAAATACAAAATACAAAGAATATACTGTTATACAAAATGAATACATACAAATACAAGAGTTAGGTAGAAATTATAACCAAAATTCGTCTAAATGAGGTAAAGGACAAATAGAATAGCCTACTACTTTATGTAAAACTTAATTACTATTGACTGAACAAAAGACAATATTATTAATGACTAAAAATAATTAAAAGTACTAATATAATTTGAATACAATGGTTAATTGGTACTACTTTCCTTTGAAGAGTGTATTAACTCTTCGTACATTAAACTTACCATAGCAAAATACGACTATTACACAACCCACTTATCATAAAATAACAAGGAAAAAAGTTGTTTGCCATTGATTGTGGATAGTCATACCACCATACCGTTTGGGAAGAACATGACTCAGTGATATAACGTATTGTCATATCACACCATTTTCTGATTCTCGTTGCTAAATTACAACCATGGCTTACCATTTTCTTTTTCTGTAGAGATTTGACATATCAAATGAGTGGTAATGGCAGAGGTATCTTTGCTTAAAGCCACTCTTTCACTGTCAAATATTGTCGTCATTGTAACAACCCGAAAGAGAAATAACATGCATACTTACACTCGTTATTTCTGAGTGTATGAAACAGAGAAAAGATGACTTATGAAGGTATAGTGGTAATGGTTTTTGGTGGGAAGTTGAAAGGAAGGAAGGAGATCAAATAAACGAAATAGTAGTACGGTCTTAACAAAAAAAAGGTGGAAATTAACAAGTTGAATTAAGGAGTTAAACAAAGAAAAAAAAACAAAATAATGCAAGTTGGGGGAGTAGCCGTATTATAATGCATGCAATGCATTGGAATTGGTTTGTATGCATGAATGCATGCTTTTCCACTTACCAAAATATGCTAAATCAGTAAATCGTCTTTTGTGCTTTGTATTTTCTTTTTTTCTTTTTCTTTTATTTTTTTTTTAAAAAAAAGATGATTGAAAATATTAGAACAATAGCAATAGGATACATAAAATCAGTTAGTACTAAACTTTTATCCGGGGTTAGAAAGTGATACTGTAGAAACGGTCATGGTTTTAAAATTGTACACATTAAAGGGTCAAAATTTGATACTATTGACCAGGATATGTCAAACGACATGATTATTACATATGTCACTGGTAACAACATTGTTTTTATTTTATGTTATTTCTAAAAGATACACTTACTACTATTATTAGACTAAACGATTATACAATTGGGATACGACAAAAATACGGATAAGATTTATCCCTTATAAAAGGGAGATTTCCCTTATCCGAAATCATCCTTTACCCGAAAAAACACACCCCTTGCCTTTTCCTCTTCGGTTTCCATGGCTCCCGGCAACCAAAATCGTCAAGCTCCATCTCCGTTCGACGAGCATTTTCGAGTGCTAAATTTATATTTAGCTTTGATCATGGCGTTAGTGGTGCTACTAATGGCGTTAATGATTTTCATAATCATGAATAAATGACGACTTGAAGTTCCCGGCACGGAGTGTACAAGGTTCGAGTTATGCTTCGAATTAATCTCGTATTTTGTTCGTAAATTAGGAGTACAAATTGTAAGAGTTTTGTATACTCCAAAATTATAAATAAACACTACTTGAATTTGTCTCTTATGTCTAATTATTGCGGTTGTCGTTAGCAAAATCAGATCTTATTATTATAATTATGAAATTACTCAAAATTTATTAGTGAATTGAAAGTAAAAAAAAAATAATAAAATATGGAAAATAGGGGATCAAAATTTGGTGTCTACATATATATACACGTAGTTAGTGATAATTAATATTAATATAAAATATATAGAATTAATAAATTATATATTATTTTGAAAAACATTATAATAATTCAAAGAACATACAGAATAAATCAAAGAACATCAAAGCAAACAACATAAAGGATAAAAATAAAGAACATTCATTTAATTGTTCAATAATTATATATAATAACAAACATAAGTACAATTTATAAAGAACACCATCTTCAACATTTGACAAAATATAAAGAACATCATCTACAACCTTTTACAAAATAAAAGAACATCATCTTCAACCTTTGTCGTATGGATCTCAAATTCATAAATATCAAAATTGAAAAAAATATGATATTTTACAATAATTGTGCAAAATAATAACGAAACATAATCAACCTAATAAGCAAAATCCTGAAATTAAAATCATAACAAATAAAATCAAACTACCTTTTCCGTTCCACCGATTACAATGTCATCATAATTTGCTCTATATTTTTCTCGCTACTAAATTTTATTATAAACTTTGTTTTCTCTTAATTCGAAATTGAAATATGGTGAAATTTAATTTTGAAAATTATGTAAAAATGGAGAATATCACGTTGAATCCCATAAATTGTGGAAGAGATTGAACTTTTATTTTTATTTTTATTACTTTTTTAATTAACAAACTGAAGGCTTGCAAATGAAATGTTAAAAAGGCATAATTTAGGTGTACCATGAGCATGGTACACCCTATGTACTATGCAATTTTCATTTATAAATTACCAAGCAAATTGATATAATAAAATACCATTCAAATGTGTATAAGGTCACCAATAATAATTTTTCTTCGAGGGCTAGCCATCTTGCACAAATCGCGAGCGTAAGAATCTTTACTTCATAAAAATATTCTATATATCATGCATGCAACAACAACTTTCATACGTAAACGTAATTATAAATCTATAATATTATTAAAACTCAAAGGGACTACATGCTACCGCCGTGTCACCGTTCCTTCCATACGAGTTGGCAGTTGGCATCACATGAGCATTAGGTGTCTATCTTATGTGTCATCATTCATCACCCCCATCCTTTATATGTGTAACCTTTGTACTTCATTTTCCTACCTAATGTAAGATGTAACTCCTAAATAATTGCACATTAAGACATTAATCACACACTAATTGTTGTTGATTCCTTGGATGCTAATTTTCTAAATTCAATATCAATAAATCAATTATATTTAGTACTCCATAATATTTACATAAGTTATTATTTTATTTTAATTTTGACAAAAAATTATATATATATATATATATTCACTTATAAAGATTGTTGAACACTGACCTATTAAATTTTAGTTATTATCAAGCTTTCAAATTTTTAGTGATTCGGGGCATCGCTCGGGCCAATAACTAGTTACTTTTATTACAATGCAACAAGTTATATGTCATAAATGTAGTTCATATGAATCTTCTCAATTTTACCAAGCTAATTAAGTTTTTTGAGAAATGCATTGAGTTTTTGACATAGAGGATCCCATATATGGGCAATTATATTATAGAATATACTCCTCAAATATGTTTTGTAAGAGAAATAAAACACTTTTTAATTTGGATAATTGGTATATATGTACTTGAGCTAGTGAATATATATATGGTGCTGATAATGTGAAATATATAGAGAAGAAGTAAAATTAATATTAGAGAAGATGTAAGAATACAACTTATAAGTTATTACTCCTTGTGATTATTGTACATCATACAAAGTGAATTTGCATGGATATTTATAGTAGTGCTATTTACTATTACATTGTAAGCTGTGGCGGATCCATGATTTCAGAGATGGTGGCTCACATCAATTATTGATCACATGTGATTTTTTTTTTGTTTTTGTTTTTTTCAGGTCTAGTTCATAATTGATTCCAATCTAAAATTATATATATAAAAAATTATATTACAACCAAATTGATTTCAATGGACACAAAAATCCACACTACAGCCAATAACATGTAACAAATAAATTGTACATATCCATTACTCTTAATACTACCTCCGGTTCTTGTTACTTGCAACTTGGGGAGGTATTGCGGACTTCTAGGCAAAAGTTTTTAAGGGTTGTTAATGAATTGTATATATGAGTATGTAATTAGGAGAGATAAATTGGGGGGAACTGTTGTGATCCCCTATTCACTTTAAAGAAGCACATGTCCGCTATTGGGGGACTCAGAAGGTTGACCCACTTCGCCGACCTCCAGATCTACTGGGTTAGAGTCCCTAGTTCCAAATCCACCATCAGAAACTGTAACACCCCCAAATTACTCTCTAATATTAACAATAATAATCCAACTTTAGGGAGTAACTTGGGAGTATTACCGCCACGTGATTGCGTAAGGCTTAACAGAGACTTGCAGCGGAAGAAAAGTAATTATCCTTTATTAATAATAATAGTAATAGTTTTGAAACACTTCTGGATCAACTAAAACACTGATACTATGTTTACTAAATTAAACTAGGTGATCACCGTCCATCGTTCTAATGCAGCATATAATTCACATCGTCTAGTCGTCATCACTTATTGACTCATCATTAATAATAAGTAGGGCCAAGCTAAAACAAAAAGAGAAATACGTATTAGCCAAAATGCTAAGTACATACAAATGATAGACATGTAAAATCAATTTAGTTATTAAACATGCTATCCACAATCGTCATCTTTCAAAGATAGTTCCAAATATAATAGAATATGGGTTCAATCCTCATTTTCGTAAATCATTTTTCCACCTAAGTGTGCACACCCCCCAAGCTAGTAAGTCCTTACATAGTGCTATCAAGGGGAAAGACTAGGTCATACATAGCCCATAGTCTTCAATTTTATCTCCGCATAGTGGGAGCCATAATTCCAAAATCCAATAAATAAATCTGATATTAACCTTCCAATATCCCATACTTAGGATAATTTAAACAATAAAACTTCCTTTTTAAACATCTTAAATACCAATACAAGTCTATAATCAACCATATAAAATATTTAAACATTTAAGATCAAATTAAACAATTAAAACATGTTCACCGAAATATATATTTCACAATCATTTAAACATGGTTCAAAATCGCTTAACATGTAAATCACTTTATAAAAGATCTAGCCACATGTACGTACCTTAATCATTGCACACAAGTACGGAACTCCTACTTACGAACTCCAAATTCTTCCTACAACAAGCAAATAATCCTAATCAAATACTTTTCAACCCATGGACACAAGGGCTTAAAATACCGACTTTAACTAGTAGTGCATGAATAATTGATTATTTTAACCCCTTTATAAATTTAATAATTACTGTCATAAATCAATCTTTAATAATTCATTAAAGATGATGATGATGATGATGATAATAATATATAATAATAAGATAGGAAGAAGTAGAAACAGTACGTAGTAGTAGTATCATTACTCCCTCCGTCCCAAAAAGAACGACCCATTTGGGTTGATTACGCGGGTATAAAGGAAGTTAAGTAAAAAGAAGTAAAAGTATATTGGAAAGATATATTTACATGGGGTTTGTAAAAAAATAGAGAGAGAAAGTAATAAAATATCATGAAAAATCAAATTTTTATATGGGGAAGCTAAGTTTGCACAAATATTGTAGCAAATTGGTGGGTGTTTTAATGCAAATGGGTCATTCTTTTTGGGACAAAGTTTTGGCCAAATGGGTCATTCTTTTTGGGACGGAGGGAGTAGTATATAGTAGTAGTAGTAGTAAATTAGTTAGTATAGAAATATTGGTAATCATTATTGTAGACACCCATTTGTGTCTCCCCAAAACCAAACCCAATGATGAATACCTTTCGCGTCGAACCATAATCGAATAAGGTGAAAGTGTGAAAAGTCAAGTGTTGCGGTTAGTTTTTATTAAAATCCTTCTTTCTGTTTTCGAAAACCCACTCTACTTTATGAAAATGTCCAATCCAGTTTAATTTGGTCCATGATAAGGGTCCAATAATAGTGTAATTGGATGGGACTTGAAAATACCTTTCCAACGATATATTATAAGCCCAATTCCGATGAATAATGAGGAAGTTATGGCCAAAATACTAAAATGGGCCCAAACCGGATTTTGCCTACGACCCAATGATCATGAGGAGGGTTCAAAGGTTTAATCCTATTCCTAAACTAATTAGGATTGATTAGAATCTTCTATAAGATTCTAAAATATCTTAATTATCCTTTTTTGAAAAGATAAGATTAAGGAATTTGATTTAAATATAAACTTTACTTCTTTAAAAACTTTCCTTTTTTAAAGTCCTAGTTCTATTCGAATTTAAAGATGTTCAAAGACAATCAGATATTATTTTCGTGCCTCATATTTTTTATCCAAATTTTATATGGTTGGATAGATTTTGAAATTATCTTTCTAATGATATATTATAATATTAATTCCGAGCTATAACGAAAAAGATATGAAAGGAATACGAAACTCTATCCAAAACTAACACTGTCCTACTATTTCGACCATATCTTTTAATCTACAAAATATTTTAATCCGATTCTAATTGCATTGGAAAGTAGACTTCAAGAGCTTTCCAACGACATATTATATGACTTATTTGGACTTCTGGATCAAAAGATATGATAAAAACAAAATCCAAAAAAACTGTCTCTGTCGCCAAGCGACAGGTTTGTCGCCTCGCGACAGGTTCTGTCGCCTGGCGACAAGATGAATTTCTGGCGACAAGGTCGGTTTGCCGGCGACAGCGTGGAGTTTTATTCTTGATCAAATTCTATGATTTTTCGGACTGTTTTCTTATAAATAGGGTCCTCGACCTCCGTTTTTATTCATCAACAATCAATTAACTATCATCAACTCTCATCAAGAATTACTCAATTCTCTCTATTCTCTCTTGAGCAATATATGCTTTCTTTCTTTCTCTCTCTTTCTAAACTAGCCTTTTGCAAACACAATTCCGCATACACATGATTTAGAAACACCTAGCCAAATTCGAAGTTGCCTTCGCCCTAAACGTGAAAGGTTGATAATTTCTGAGGGTTTGGTCCTAAATCCAGTCTATACTTTTTAACTCTTTCTTTTAATTATTTAATTTAATTCTTTAATCTTTATTATTTTCATTGAAGTTTACTAACTTGTATATTTTGTTATTAGAAAGAGGTACGAGGCATCAAAGTATGTAATCTTATTGCTCTATTCTTGTAGAAAGCATGTTTATCATTTATTAATTCCTAGTATCATGTTAGGATGTTCTTAATGCTTTCTAGAATCATGTTTAGGATGCTTTTTTATCTTTTCTAATATCATGTTAGTACCATGTTAGCTTTAAAGCTTTGATTTTTATTGCTTAGTGACATGCTAGGGTTTGTTATTAATCTTGTTAGTATCATGCCTAGGATCTTACTATTATTATTAAGCTTTATTATGCCTTACCATGATCATGATTATGATTATTATTATTTATGATTTATATTATGTTGCTTGATATTATTTATTATTTATTTTATTGTTATTGCTTGATCACGCCTTTTATGCATGTTTAAAGGGAATTCGTACTTGAAATCACGCCTAATAAGATAATTAATAATTTGGTTTAGGCTAATGTGATTTTAATTCAAGTGATCGCCAATAATAGTTTTATTTGTGCATTAATATTCAACCAACATAGATAAACAGGTTTAGGGTTAATCTAATGTTTGCATGTTAGTCAGAAAGCGTACATGAATACGAATAGAACAAAGTAGAGGCCTATTTTATAGGACGGGTCCTTTCTTTTGTAGATTGGATTCGTACCTTCATCCCCGAACCCTATTTGGTTCCTGACCTTAAGGAGTTGACGATCTCCTGGATCGTTTTGGGTTTACAAGTTCCTAAAACTTGTTGGCGACTCTTTTGCTCTCTTTTCTTTCCCTTTGGAACGCCACCATACTTTAGTGTATGATCACAGTGGGGTTCAAGCTTGGGGTTATAGTGCTTGAAATATTCCCTACAATTATTAGTAATAATTGTGACAATAGTAAGTAGTAGCAGAACGTAGTAAGGTTGTGGTATATAGTAGTACTAGTAGAAATTTTTAAGGAAATATATATATTGTTTGGGACTTACGTTCAACAACAATAAGGAAGGAGGGGCTGCTTTTGGTGGTCGGTGGCCGACGGCAACAGGTGGCGGAAACGGTGGCAGTGTCGTGGTGGTTGGGCGGCGGTAAGGAGGAGCTCCGACCAACTCACGATCAAGGAAAAAATGAAAGAAAGAAGGGGATGAAGAAGAAAGAAGGAGGATATAGTTTGGACGAAGAAGATGGAGTAAGATTTACCTTACTTCATGGCTATTTATACTAGTGGTGTTGGTACTTTTTCAACCTTCATCAATGAAGGAGGCAAGTGGATGGGTAGTTTCTCCCTCTTGCCGACATAGCTCCATCAATTAATATAATACACACACACACACACACACACAAACTTGCTTATAAAAGCGAATTTGGTACTCTGTCGTCTAAATCGGGTGCAAAGTATTAACGGTTGACACTACAAGAAAAAGGGAAATTAGCAACTTATTTTTGCGACTACCATAATAATTAGTCGCAAAAAATATTTTTGCGACTGAAAAAGACGAGTAGTTGCAAATTTTGCAACCGATTTTGCAGTAATTGCTATGCGGTCACTAATTAGCGACTGATTTTTGCGACTACCATAATAATCAGTCGCTAAAAGTATTTTTGCAACTGAAATAGACGAGTAGTCGCAAAAAATTGCAACCGATTTTATAATAGTTGCTATGCAGTCGCTAATTTACGACACTCTTAAAATAATTTGCGACTAAATTGTAGTTGCCAGTGTTAATAATTTTGAAATCATTTTTTTTCTAAAAATTGCACTACTATTGCAATTAACACGGTTGTCGCTACTTTTTTTTTTTTAAATTTATTAAGAAAGAATTAAAGAAAACCCTTAGTATAATAAAGTTGTTGCCGCCAAAAAAAAAAGAACTATAACTCCTTATTGTAGTGCAGTTTATCGCTATTTCTCTTTACATACTCTTCTCTTTACTGCTCTTTATAAAAAAATATCAAATTTATCGCTATTTTCGTGCGCTGAATCTCTATTGTAGTGCAGTTTACGTTCTCCACTGATCATCAATTTAAGGTTTGTTTTCTAATTCATAAGCTTAATTTTGCTTTTGATATATTAGATTTTTACTCATGCTTTTGATTAGTGAAATCGTGGTGCTAGAATTCCATTTTGTCGAGATTGGGTTCAATTATGTGTGCTTAATTAAGGCTTATTTGGATCCTTTTCTGAAATTTCAACCGAGCTACTTTAGTTTTTCTTGGTAACGAATAATTGAATCATGTGTGGCTGGTTTTTTGCGCAATTGGACTAACCTTATTTCGTGAAATTTGGTTAATGATTATGCAAATTGTGAGTAAATTTTGCTTAATTGAGGGGCCGAATTGCTTAATTGTTGCTGGTTGTTGACGGTGGTGTTGGTGAGGGGCTGCTGTGGTGATTTTGGTTTGGTTTGGGTGGCTGCTGGTGCTGGTGAGAGTGAGCAGGGGCTGTTGCGAGGTGAATTGGAGCAGGGGATAATTGGGTTGTTGTTGCGGCTGCGCGTGAAGGTGGTGGTGCGGCTGCAATTGGGTGATGGTGGTAGAATTGAGGTGTGATTGCGTTGCTGGTTTGGGCTGTGGTGGTGCGGCTGCTGTTGCTGTAGCAATTGGGGTTGCTCTGGTGGATGATGGATGAAATTGGTGGGCTGAGAAGTGCGTGGCTAATTAGTTTTAGGAGATGCTGGCGGTTTTGGCGGTGGTTGGTGCTGGTGTGTGTGGTGTTGTTGGTGGTAAGGCTGGAATGCGTGGTGGTTGATGGCTTGATGCGTGAGTGAAGGAGAGGGAGCAGGGGATGTTGATTGGTTTTGGTGGGCTGATGTGGTTGGTAGTTGCAGCAAGGTTTTGGTGGGCTGCTGTGTGCGAGAGGGAGCAGGGGAATTGTGTGGTGGAGGTTAAGAAGGTGGGGTGATGGATAAGAGGTGGGCAGCAGCCATCAAAGTAAAGAATTGCACACACTTTCACTCGTCCCCGATCTCCGAACTCACTTGACATGAAACCTGGGACCCTAAACACAAAACCGAGGAGAAATCAAGACAAATAAAAATGAAATAAATAAATTAGGAATAAAATAAAGTGAAATAGAAAAGGAGAAATAACACTAAACTAATAAAAATTAAATAAAACTATACAAGTAAATAAAATCAAATAAATAACAAAATGAATAAATTAGGAATAAAATAAAGTGAAATAGAAACTGTTTTTCTGCAATTTTCCCAATTTTATTTGGGAATTTGGGTATATATTTTGATTTTTGTCAACAATAACCAAACCCTTAACAATCTGAATATTGGCCCTGCTGCTAATTCTTTTGTAAATATGAATTTGTTGGATGAAATTTTGTAATTGGTCTGCGAATTATGGTGGGTATTTCATTGCTAAATCTGTTGTGTGTGACTGATAAGTGATAAGTCATGTTGACAATCTTTGTATGCAAGGCTATAAATCATACAATTTGTAATTTGTGTTCATGGTCCTTTGCTTTAGTTTTCTATGTAATTGTATATGAATCTGACTTGAATTTACTCATAATTAATGGTCCTACACCATAGATTTGAGTGTGAGATTGAAAATGAAATGTCCACCTTTGATTGTAGTGCTTCACATAGTCAAATTATATCATCAGCAAAACAGACGGGGCATCAGTTTAAATATGTGTTTCTCAGATAATAATTTATCATATCAAGTGATTTTAGCGTGCCCATGTTTTTTTTTTTTTTGAGAGTGAGAGAGAAAGATCGACAAAAAATGAGGTGTAAGTACGTAGTATAATAGTTATAGAAATATATATATTTCTCATGATTTTTATTTAAAAGAGTAGACCTGTATAGAAACATGTTGAAACTCAAAAATGTAATTAGAAAAGACATTGTCAACTCCTTACTAGCATACCATGTTTTTCAGATTTTCCAGCTGTACCACTTGACAAAAACTGACTTAAAACCTTATATAATATTTTTAGATTATTTTTCTAATATTTTTCCTTAACACTAGATATCCTATTCTCATATTTACGCTGCTTCATATTTTGATGTATGTAGTTTCCGCTGTTCTGAAATTTTGTTCCTTGAGTTGGTAAAATATATTGAGTTGTACCTATCATAGTTTTGTTCTGCTTGTTTCACTATAAGCATATGCAAATCGTGGATATCATACACTGATGCATTAAGTTTTTTTTTTTTTTTTTTGTTCCTATTAAGTTTCTTTTTTTGGTTTCTCTATATTTATGTTGTCCCACCCAATGAATATGTGTGTATGATTAACAATGTCGTTTAGCAATTAGGATCATGGAGAAATTGAATCGAAAATGGATGTACGAGAGATTAGAAGGTCGACTACTAAAAAAAGAGTTCACAATTGGCGTGCGAGGGTTTATTGAGTTTGCTAAACAACACCGTGATTTTCAAGAATCTTCAAAGATCAGATGCCCTTGTGCAAAGTGTAAAAATGTTCCTTTTTTAGATGTTGAAAGTGTAAGAGAGCATTTGTATAAAAAAGGATTTCTTAATGACTACTATGAATGGGTTTATCATGGAGAGGATTTTGATTCTTTAAAAGCATCTGATGAGCCATCGGATCCGTATGTTGACATGATTATTGATGCATTTGGTCAAGTTGATGGTGATCCAATGCATGAAGATATTCGGAATGTTGAAGAAGAACCTAATCCTCAAGTTAAGAAGTTTTTTGAGATGTTAGCGGCCGCACAAAAACCATTGTATGAAGGAAGTCGATTATCTGTTTTAGAGATGGCTTCAAGGATTACGAGCTTGAAGTGTGAATACAACTTGCCCCATAGATGTGTCGATAGTATTTCATCGCTCATTAGTGAAGTAATTCCTGATGAGAATTCAATGTCCAAGACGTACTATGACACTAAAAAGGTGGTAAAGGGCCTTGAACTTCCTCATGAGAAGATACATGCATGCCCTAAAGGATGCATGTTATTTTGGAAGGATAAAGCTCACCTTGAAAAGTGTTCGAAATGCGGGGGGGGGGGGGGGGGGGCGTTATAAGAAGACTTCTCGTGGAAAATGTGTGCCGGCCAAAGTGTTATTCTACTTCCCGATCGCGCCAAGGTTGCAAAGGCTCTATGCGACTAAAGACCTTGCACATGAAATGCAGTGGCATTCACAAAATCCTAGGGTAAGTGGAACACTCGCCCATCCAAGTGATAGTGAAGCATGGAAACATCTTGATAACACATACAAGGATTTTGCAAGTGAGCCCCGTAATGTTAGATTGGGTCTATGCATAGATGGTTTCTCAGCACATGGAAAATTTGGAAGGCAATATTCTTGTTGGCCAGTAATTGTTACCCCATATAACTTGCCTCCATGGTTATGTATGAAGAAGTCGTTTATGTTTTTATCCTTGCTCATTCCGGGTCCTAAAAACCCAAAAGGAAACTTGGATGTGTACATGCAACCCTTGATTGACGAACTGATATCTTTATGGGAAGTAGGTACAATGACATATGATGTATCCACAAAGCAAAATTTCAAGTTATGAGCTGCCCTTTTATAGACGGTTATTGACTTTCCTGCGTTTGGGATGTTATCTGGTTGGACTACATCGGGAAAGATGGCTTGTCCATACTGCATGGACACGCATAGATCTTTTTGGCTAGACAACGGCTCTAAAGTATCATGGTTTGATAGTCACCGTCAATTTCTCCCACCTACACATCCTTATAGAAAAAACCGCACTGCTTTTTTCAAAAAAAGAGCAGAAACTCGATTGCCTCCTCCAATATTGATGGGCTATCAACTATGGGAGCAGGTTAAGGAGATTCCAAAGTCCATTGATCCAAAAATCCGTTCGACAAAATAAAAAAAGGTTAAGATAGGGTGGCATAAGCAAAGCATCTTTTGGGAGCTTCCTTATTGGAAAGATTTGTTGATTCGACATAATTTAGATGTTATGAACATTGAAAAGAATTTTTTTGATCAACTCATCCACACAATAATGAATGTGAAAGATACCGCAGTTGATACAGATAAGGCTCGCCTAGATGTTCAACGATGTTGTAAGCGGAGTAGCTTAGAGCCTATTGAATCTGATGATGGGAGCTTGATCTTCCCAAAAGCACCATACACTCTTGATAAAGCACAACGTAGAGTGTTGTGTGAATGGATAAAAGATCTTAAGTTTCCAGATGGATATGCTTCTGATTTTGGTAGATGTGTGGATTTGCAAGCCTGTAAGATACATAGAATGAAAAGTCATGATTGTCATGTGTTCATGGAAAGGTTGTTGCCCGTTGCAATGAGAGAACTTCTTCCTGATAATGTTTGGAAAGCAGTCACTGAAATCAGCCAATTTTTTCGCGATCTATGCTCTTACACTATTAAAGTTGATGATGTGACTCGTTTAGAAAAAAACATTCCAGAAATCTTATGCAAGTTGGAGAAAATATTCCTGCCTGCATTTTTCAATTCAATGGAGCATTTACCCGTTCATTTGCCACATGAAGTAAAGGTGGGTGGTCTTGTGCAATACAGATGGATGTATCCATTTGAGAGGTAATATACATTTTCCTAATCCACTCCATTATTTTCAAGTTTCTGCTATATGATTTATAATTTTACATGTGAATGAGTTAATTTAACTTATTTTGTAGATTTCTTAATCATCTGAAGAAGAAAATTGGTAATAAGGCACGAGTGGAAGGCTCGATTTGCAAGGCTTATCTTGCAGAAGATATTTCTAACTTTTGTTCTTATTACTTTCAACCTCATGTTGATACGAAATCTAGAGATCTAGGACGCAATGTTGTTGATGATGATGATCTAGGCCTGCCTGAATCAGTTTGTTTGGGGATTCGGAGGGGGCAAGTAGCATTCATTTGTCTGCAGTTGGTACGATACATCTTTCGTTTAATTCTATGATGCCGATCCTCGCAAATAATTGCTCTACATTTCCATTCTTACTGGTGGTAACTGGTTCAATCTCACTCTGATGCAAACACGAGTACGTTTCTCACTCATATGCTCACTAATGTGTGTTTCGTTTATTTTCTGTTCTTTATTGCTTTTCTATTTCATTCTTGCATTATTGATCTAAGATCACATGAATGAGAAATAAAATCAAAGAATTAAACACTACACCATCTTTAATCTTCTCTGCTTGCATATACTCATAAGCAATGCAAAACCTTTTAAGCCTATCTAACTCTGCATTCCCATTAGCCCACTGCATGTACTGCATTCTTTCCTTCCTCAACTTTTCCAAAGCAGGTAAGATTTCCTGATCAAGAAGCTTATCAATATCGTCAACTTTACTTTGCTTTTTTTCAAGTGTTTTCAAAGCAGAATCTTTCTTAATTTCATACATCCTTGTCCCAGCAGCCTCTTCAAGCATAGACAATATTTCAGGAAGCTTCATGTTTAAAAATTTTGTAATACGCCCTTGCATAATAAGAAAATTTGGATTATTCACATTGAGCTGCACTGAATGGAAGAGGTTTTGTACCCTACTAGGTTGGGCAAGGTGCCCATTAATCAGATACTTGTTCCTGCCGCCAACCACAATCTGCAAAATTTGACTATAAGCATATAGCTCCTTGTAATTTCGATTTCCAAAAGCAATCTTAATAGCTCATGACTCTTATGAGCAGTCGAAAAAGGTTGATAAATTACTTGAAAGATAGGTTTAGACTGATTAATGATACAAACAAAATGCCACCAGAATAAATAGGACCTATTGGTTGATTTGGCTAGATTATAAAATGTCAAAGTGTTCATACTTGGCTAGATTATAAAATGTCAAAGTGTTCATACCCATATCAGAATGTCAAGAATCAACCACCTATGCTTGAACTAAAATAAAAAGTTCGATTGACATACTCAAACATACAGAAAAAAAAACACAAATTTAACTTAAAACTGAGCTAAAAACGAAAACTTTTAGAAAAATAATAACCTGGGAAAGTGATCAATTTACACTCCACTAAAGTTGGTATCTTTGATTTTTTATCCAGTGTTTAATTCTTGAAAATCCAAGGCCTATCTTTTCATATGAATGAGACTAATGAGGAATTCGGAAAATACTTAGAGAAGAGGGACAGCTGGAAAAATGTGTAGTAATCTTTCATTTGTGAGTATAAACTTAGGTTACAGCTTATTGGAGTATTGATTCACGAGTTGCCCATGGTTTTCGTCATGCCAATATTTTAGTGTATCTTAATGAGATAGATCGTTAAACTTTGGTAGTTAATTGAGCTTTGGCTTACTATAATGTGCTGTTGTGTAATATCCTGCACTCCTGCAGCCATATCAGGTTGTAAATTAGAAATAAAATTATTTATGTATAATATGCTATTTTGAGTTAAAATTATAAGCTTTACATGTTAATTATGTGCAGCGTACATATACTTGGAGAACTGAGTTCGATGCTAAGGCTAGGAGAGAATTTGACAAAAAAGCTGGGGACCGACTTAGGGGCACATTGAACCAAGTTTACAAAATGCCTCTCCATAAGGAAGTTAGTTTCATGACTGTCATTGTTCGAGCTGAATTCATAAATAAGCGTAAGCATCCTGATTTTCTGAAACGTTCTAACCAAGCAAGAGATAATCGGTTATCTGGCTAAACATTAGAGAAGTTTGACCCTGGCCATCGCCAAGGTAGCGTATCTACTCCTCAAGTGGTTAAAAAAAATGGTAAGTGTATGATTTTAACAGCTAACTTGTAATTTTATATAAGATTGAAGCAAGTAGAAAATTTTTAGCCACTAAGACATGACAATAACTAATCTTTATTACAATTGCTCTGTAGTTTATGTCCCCTATTTTTTGTTGTATTTTTTTTGTGCTAACAACTTCTTCTAATACAAGGCAAAGAAAAAGGATGGAATTTTACCAACTGCTGCTGAAGTTTATGAGAGCACTCATTCTGTTTGTGTGGGCAATGATGAAGTTGAATTGATGGGTGACAAGTCTCAAAAAGTCATGGTATGAGTATACTTCTATATTTTGCTAAGATTACAAAAAAAAAAAAAAAAAATATGTGGTAGTTAATGTTTGGAGATATTATAGATTGTTTATTTGTTTGTGTGATTGAGTTGGAGGATGAGAATGATTTGTCGGCATTAATCATATGATTAATGTGGTATGGCACAATGTGAATTGAGACAGGTTTATTTTGAAGCCATACCCTATAGGAGGGGATTCTTCAATTTACAAAGGAGACTCTGCCGAAATTTTTACTAATAACTGCTTACATAAATTATTTTGCTATAAGTGTTACCTTTTTTATTTAAAAAAAAACAACTATAATAAAAATACCCATGATCCTCTGTTCCCAATAGTTGTACCTTTGTAATCTGGAACATCTATTAAGAGGTAACTCTGACTGTACTTGTATTCATGTTCTTGCATCATTGATGGGTAATACTCTATTAGTTGCTCTAAAGCAATTAAATTAAATTGTGTTTTAGAAGTCCAAACAAGTTTTTATCCCGGACGATGTCCCGAGTCATTGCTTGTATTTTTATTATAGTTGTTTTTTTTTTAAAATGTATTTAGTTTATTTAAGTTTTAACATTTGAGATCATAGTTACTAATACATATCTTAATGCAGGGAGAATATATGGAAAAACTTGAGGAATATAAGAACAAAGGAATTGAGATAAACCCCGACAAAGTCTACTTGGAGGTTGTAGGTGGGTAAAAGAAAGGAAAAGTCTACGGTTTAGGGAGTGCTTCACAAATGTATTACAAGAGTGATCCTACTTCTCAATCTACTGCATCATCTTCCACTCCTTCCATGATTTCTCAATTAAGTTCTCAAGTTGAAGAACTAAAGAAGATGGCGGAAGAAAACCATAACAAGGTAGAAGAAAGCCAAAAAATAGCGGCAGAGAGCTTAAAATCTGCTAAGGAATTCGTCGAAAATAATGAGATCGAAAAAGCTATATGGAAGAAGGAAAAATTAGCTATGCAAAAAACATTGCAGGAAATGGCATCACTTGTAAAACAAGTTTACCGTCCTTATAAGCCTCCTACGCCTGCAGTCACCCGCTCTCGTGATACAACTAAGTGATTTTTATTTTCTTGGTGGTAATTTTATGAATTGGTCTTTTACATTGTCATTAATTCTTGTTTGAAGTAGCTTTTTTTTATATGGGAGGTGACTTTTGGAACAATTAGTCTTATAAGTTAAATATTGTTTTTTAATACATTGATACAAAATTGATTGATATTTTGGATATTTGAATAAAATTAACATTTTGGTTATTTGAATTTATGCGTGGGGTACCTTTTTTGCTTTGTGATTAATATTGGTTGTCGCTTAATTATGGTCTCAAATATTGATAGTTAGTTGCAAATATTTAGCGACTGCAAATTTGGTTTAGAAACTAATTGGTTAGTTGCAAAATCATTAGTCTCAGTAGTCGCTAATCTGTCACAAATAATTAGTTTTGTAGTCGCAAAAATTTGGTCTCGTATGTAGTTGCTAATCCGTCGCAAAACATTAGTCTCAATAGTCGCAAATCCGTCACAATAAAACTAGTCTCCGTTGTCGCAAAAGTTTAGTCTCGTAGTCGCAAAAATTTGGTCTTGCAGTCGCTAATTCGTCGCAAAAGTAGTCTTAAAATATTGATCTCTGTAGTTGCTAATCCGTTGCAAATATATTACGACGGACAATAATTTAGTTGCTAAAATTTGAAAGTTAGTCGCTAAATGGTAGTTGCAAAGGCGATGCAAATCTGTCGCTAAATTTGCGACTGTTCAAAAATTAGTCACAAAAATGGATTTGCGACGAGGTCTTTGGCAACTAACCAAAGTAGTTGCAAATCCGTCGCAAATCCATTTTTGCGACGGATTTGCGACTACTTTGGCCGTCGCTAATTACCCTTTTTCTTGTAGTGTGAAAATTTGATTTGGATACGACAAACTTTGACTTGACTCGTATAATTAAAACCTTTATAAATCATAAAAATAAAATCATCTTCGTAAAATCATATAAATATTTTTGTATGATAATAAAATATATCATAAAAATCTATAGTTAATAATAAGTGAGTAGCTTAAAAATACGGGGTATTACAGAAACAGCAACGACAGCGTCAGGAGCCCCACCATTAGTCGCAAGGTTGGCCACCGCAGCAGAAACCACCACAACCTGGTCTTTTGGTGGTTCATCAGCAGCCTTAGCCTCAAGGACCACTTCCTTAGGCTTTTCTTCCCCGTCGCTGATGTATTCAGCAATCTTAGCACCGCAAATCCTCCTCTGAGCTATGACAGAAGCCCGACGAACAGGTTTCATGTTTCTCGTTCCTGGCTGTGGCTTGTAGGTAGTGATTTCAGATTTCCTCTTAGATCTGGTAGAACCAAATGATTCATAGCAAAAAAAGGTATGCTTCTTTGTCATTTGGGGCTGTCATGGTGGTACTCTTACCAGAGAAAATAGAGAAATGAAGAAGGGAGAAAGGTGAGAACCTAAAAATTGGAGAGAGAGAGAGAGAGAGAGAGAGAGAGAGAGAGAGAGAGAGAGAGAGAGAGAGAGAGGGGGGGGGTGGGTGATTTAGCAGAGAGGGAGGAGTAAGAAATGATGAACTAGGGTTTGGGGGGGGAGGGATTTATTCTGGAGAAATCTCCAAAATAAATGAACTCAACTAAATTGATCTGATGAATGAAAGCATTCAATTCTGTTGGTTGGGGTGATGGGGAATTTAAAGAGATGGGGTAATTTTGGTGGGAATGGTTATTTTAATTAATGAATATGTTAGTTTTATTAGATAAGGTTAGTAGTTTAAGTAAGTTGATTTTAAAAAAAAGTAAGGGTAAAATGGTAAATATAACCCTAAAAACTTACTAATAAAGAAAAGAAAAAAAAGGTTTCAAGTAATGTGAACTGTAATACCCCGTATTTTTATACGTATTTTATTTAAAGTATGTATTTTATAAAGTATTTAAATAGTTGTAATTATTTTAATTAAAGCATTTTAATTAATATTATTATAAAAGGAAAGTTTATTTAATTATTTTATTTAAAAGTTGGGGATTTTATTTTAAGAAAGTTTAATTTTAACAAGTTTTATTAGGGAATGAATTAGGAAAACTTAAAAGAGGAAAGTTTAGGGAAGAGGGTTAGTAGAGAAGGGGTATAAATATCCCACTTATGAGGCAAATCAAACTTTGCCCAGAGTGGAGAAAACCCAAGGTAAACTTCTCTCTCTCTCCTCCTTATTTTTCTTTCTGTTTCTTTTTCCCCTTCCCCTTATTTTTTTTTCGGCTACCTTCCCCCTCACCACCACTGCCAGCCATCGGCAGCTGGTGGCCGCCGCTGCCAGCAGAGCAAGCCGCTGGCAGCAGGCAGCCACCGCCACCAGCAGCCGGCAGCCGGTTCTCTTTCCCCCTTTTCAAACCATAAAAAAAATTAATCTTTCTTATTTTAATTTAATCTATGCCTAGATCTAATTATAAATTATGAGTTTTGGAATTAAATTTTGATGTTTGAATGTTGTAATTATGTTAATTAATTTTCAGATTTGGTTTTTAATTAAAAAGCCCCAATTTTTGAAACCCTAGGTTCTTGATTTATGAAATTATGAAAGTATATGATGTATTAATGTTTAGATCTTCAATTTAAGTGCTTTAAGACCAAATTACAGCAAGTTTTAATTAGAAATAAAGTGCTGGAATTTTATGTAGAACCCTAAATATTATGTTTTTGAAGGAAATTTAAATTACCCATTAAGTGGGACTTAATTATGATGTTTTAAATATAATTTCAGCTTATTCTAATTAATTTATGAGGGGTTTTAAAATAATATATATTGCTGGAAATTTGTTTAGAGTGGGTTTTAATGCTCTATTATAATTTTAATGTGTAGGAGACTTCGAAGTGAGCAATTTTTACTAGTCGTGGCGATTTTAAGATCGTATTCAAGGTACGTTTGCGTACTTAGCATATTTTGATGATGTAGAATCATGCTAGGCTTAATTTCAATCAATTGCAAGTAGTATCATGCTAAGGTTTATGTATTGAATTGTGAATTATTGGTGTTGGTGATTGAATTGTGAAGCATGAATTATTTGTGATGGTTTATGGATTGGAAAATTATATTTTGGCATGATTATATGGACTACATATTCATTTATGGCATGATAGAGAGCATGTTTGATTAAACTAATTGTTTAATTATGTTTGGAATATTAAAAAGGAATTTTTATTAAGGTTCATATAATTTTTTATTGATGCTTTAAGCATGAGGAAGGAAGGAACTATATAAGTGTCTATGTACACAAGGAATAAATAGTATGTTGGTGCCTTTGTGCACTTAAGGTGTTTTTAACACCGAGGGATAGGATTTTTGGCGCTTTATGCGTTTAAGGTGTCTTTGACACTGAGGTAGAATTAAAAAGGGTTCAACATTAAATATTATGTGGTCACTAAATATTCAAGAATTAAATTGGTATGTTTGATTGATTAAATTATTATTGTTGATTGATTTATTATGCTTTGAGAGTCACCACCAAGTCCAATAACATGTAAATAACGTAAAGTGAAAGAGATTACGTACCAAAACTCTTGGAACATATATACCTTGAGTATGAACAATGGGGGGAGTTATGGGGTTTTATATTTAACCATAACTTCTAATGGAGTACAGGACGCTGTACATTCCTTTTTATTTATTATTATGCGCAGGAATTCCGCCACCTTTAAGTGGTTTTGTCGCTGGCACGGTTAGCTCCCGTGTCAGTTAACCTCAATTTATTTGGGGGAGGTATAGGAGGAAACCCGTTCGATGCGTAATCAACGCTAAATGAATTATTCAGTGTCTAGTTAAAGTGTTTTGTTGAATGTTGTGTGTGCTTGTAAACAGGTGCAATGAGGTAAGTGTGTGATGATAGGAGAAAGCATGTTAGTTTGCTTCATTACGCTTATGTACTCAGCTTTGCTGATTGTGTGTGTGTATTTGTGTCTGGCTATGTCTTTATCTTGGCCCTACGATGATCCATTTTAATGGAGAGTAGTGGGGGCAAGTGGGGATACACTTTTCAGGTATTGAAGCATGTTCATGACGGGGCATGAGTGAAGAGAGAATCATGCTAGCTTCCATTAGGATATGATGTGTTTTATGCATTGAATATTTTATGATGTTTATTTTGTTGACTAATACAAAAGTTTGGTTGATTCGGTTTTGAATAAGGGCCTTAAATGGTTCCAAGTTGTAGTGGATTTTTATTTGACTTTGGTTTTGTTGATTTTCAACTTTTCTTTCGTTGGTTTGGCTTTTGAATTGTGTTATTTAAATAGTTTTAGTTTTTAAGTCTTCCGTCGTGTATCTTTGATAGTTGCCTTAGCCGTTTTCACGGTGGCGGTAATGTCTTAGATATTCCTAAACGTATTTTCAAAGAGTAAAGGGTACATTTTAAAGGAAAGGAATTTCTAGGGTGTTACATGAACCATCCAAAAATGGCAAAAGTTGCAAGTAATAAGAATCGGAGGTAGTAGTAGAATCAAAAAGTAAAATGACCTTAGAGACCAATTGTTAGATATAACGGAGAACGGGAGTGATACTGCTAGCATCTAAGAGATCATAGACCGACGGTTATTTGTAGTTATTATAATAACCAGCAACAAGTGTGATACTACAAAGCATTATTTGTAGTTATTTATAATAGGAAAATTTGACTACAATAATCCAACCTTTGCCCGGTTCTATTTTAATAATCCCACCTTTCGTTAATTGTACAATAATCCAAGCTTTGGCCCCCCTTCTATTTTATCCGAACTAGCAGGTAACCAAACCTGCAACAGTAGGTTGCTGTCTTACGTGGCAATGACTGTTGTATTTCCTCCCTTTTTATTTTTTTTCCCTTTTTTTTTCTATTGTTTTCAACGGATCTTTCTCCTTCTTTCTCCCTGTATAAATCTATTCACTCCCTTTTCTTCCTTGTTTTATCAATTCATCCCTAATTTTGCGATCTTCCTCCCTCACCAAAAATTGAATATATTTTCAATTAAAAATTTAAAAATTCAGCCAATATAATGTCTGCAATTAGGCAAGTTTCTGGTTGCTTTGGTGCGTCTTCTTCATCAAGAGATGGAAGAAAGGTGAAGTGCAAGTGTGGAAGGGATGCAATTTTGCGAACAGTCAAGAACGGACCTAACATGGGAATGAAATTTTATGGGTGTCCATTGTGGCCTGTAAGTTTAACTGTTTTCAATTTTGGTATTGAATTGATTTAGGGTTTTCAATTGATTTAGGGTAATTGCAATTGAAGTACCTTGTGTGTGTTATGGTAGGACACCACTTGCAATTTTTTCAAGTGGAACTTAGGGGATACTGTTGTTGATGACCTACGGTTTCAATTATTTGAAAAAGAAACAACAATTGCTGAGCTTGAGCTGGAGAAGAGTTTGATGGAAGAAAAAATAAAGAAGTTGCAAATTAAGAAAGAAAATGCAGAAGAAGAATTGCAAGAGATGAAGATGGAACTTGGGCAGATGAGGATTGAACTTTATTAAAATAGAACCGGGCAAAGGTTGGATTATTGTAGTCAAATTTTCCTTTATAATAACCAGCAGCTAATTAAGTCATAACCTATCTCACATTATTTGTACCCCCTATCTCACATTTTATTAACTAATTAAGTTAACTCTTAACAAAGTAAAATTTCAATTTAGACTTCAAAATTTATCAAATGATCCAACTCTAAATCTAAAAAACTTGATTTGTAACCCTCAATTTTGCTTCAAATCTTTTTGATTTTCAGATTAGGGTTTGATTTTCCCTTAAAACATTAAAAAAATTACTCCGTATTTTGTAACGTCTAACCTTGGGTCGGGACTACCGGACTAGAGAGGATACAAGGAGTATAAAAGCTAACCCTCGTCCGTTGCCACGATGCAAACTCAACAATTATACGCACCTCACATAAACAAAACCCAAAAAAATACCTAAAAAAAAAGGGGAAAAACAAAAAACAACGAAACACATCAAAACGGCAAAACCAAAACCCCAGACTCTGGTCTCTCTCTCTCCTCCCTCTCTCAGTTAATCAGAGCAAAACTGAGATTATACTAAGAGAGAGACTGATTTAAACCCCTTTAAATTGGCGCAAATTCCAGATATAATTCATCAAATTAGCCGTTGAACAAGAAACCCTTTTGTTCATTCATTCCCGCCATGGTTACTCAGGTGGTTGAGGCCAATTCCTCAACCCCACCTCCTTCATCTTCTCTTGATCATGTTCAGAAAACCAAGACTTTGATTTGTGCTCTTAATCTTCTCTCTCGTGACATTCCTCTTCCTCCTGAAGTTTTCGCCTCGGTTTCTTCTATCTATCGCGGCGATGATGGTGATGCTCATGAGGGTATTTCGCCTTCTGGTGATGCTCAATTGGGTGACTCTTCCCCTAAATCGAATAAAGTGAGGATTTTTTTGGTTTATTGTTTTGGATTTTTGATGGGTTTTGTTTGAATTTTGATTTTGGGGTGAATTTGGGGTGTTTTTGTTTTATTCTTGCTGATTTGATTGTTTAGGTGATTGTTCTTTTGATTTTTCCGGGGTCTCTTTGATGGGTTTTGTTCAATTTGTGATTTTGAGTTGAATTTGGGCTGTGTTTGAATTTTTCAGAATTTGGTTTCTTTGCTTGTATTGGAATTATTGTTTTTTGCTTGATTGAATTGTTTAGTTGATATGTTTTGGGATTTTTTAATTTCTGATAATTCTTTATTTATGAGTATTTAATTGGATTTTTGGGTATTAATATTTTGTAGGACATTGCTCTCATAAGTTATCTAAGCTTGTTGTGTGCTTGATGTTGTATTTGATTTGATTGATGAAATTGGGTTGTAGGATGCATCTTGTATCTCTAGTTATGGGGATTTAATAATGGAATTTGAGGATGCTGTGGTTAAGCAACGGCCGAAATGCATGTCTAGTAGCGCTCTGACAGAATTGAATGAGAGCCGTTTTCAGAGCCGGGTTGAGCATCGTTTGACTGAACTTGAAGGTTGGTGTATTTTATCAAACTTTGTATCAGTGTTAGGTTATGACCTGTTATTTGAGTTCTTTTCTGTTAGCTTTTGACTTGTTATTGAGTTTTTATTCATAAATAGTATTTTGTGATCTTCAATTTGTGAGTCTGCCTTCATTGGGAGAATGCTTACTCTCAAGATTCTTGGAAGATATTGAGCTTCAAAATCGGTCACATCTCACATGATTGATTTAATTTATGGGCCTATAACGTAATTTACTGTTCCCAATGGCTGTTCTTTGTGCCTGTCAAGACCCTCTTGTGTATGAAGAGACCATTAATTATAATTTTCAGTGTGTTGAATATTTGGATCGTAAACTCAGCTTTGCTTGTTGAGCTGGTGTTTGATTGCTGATGAAGTAATAAAGAGCATTCTAAAGGATTTAGTTTGACCACATTGTGGTGCTCTCACGCATTTGTATGTTATTATCTTTGAAAGTATACATTTAGGGCTTGTGGTCCTTTAGTTTTCAGCTGTCCGCTTTTCAAGCAACAGTAGCCGATTGTGTCCTCTTTTGTGGAAAGGTCACAATGTCTTGGGCATTGATGATTTAGAACAATGAACTGATGTATTATTGACTTTATTTACTGCAGCTCCGTGAATGTGAAATGGTACTTTTAACTTTATTTTCTGGTGAAATGGGTTATCTTTAGTTGGAAGGAATTTCTTTTGTGTGGGGTATAACTCTGTTAACAAGGTATTTATACTGTTTTTTTTTTTTGGTAAAATTAGTGCTGATGCACAGTAAACCAGATTTTTGTGTGATATGGACTGCAGTGATGCGTTTATTGTTTACTTAACTTGCATGGTTGAACTTGATGAGCTTTATTAGGTTAATTTCGCTATTAAAATTGTATATTTTTATTAAAAATCAAGTAAAGTTTCCCTTAAAGTTTGCTGATATGTTGCACTATCCATTTCATAGCCTATGAGAGAGTTTAAGATGTTCTCTATTTTACTAATTCTTTATAATAAAACCAGAGCTACCTTCAAGTAGAGGCGAGGATTTGCAATCAAAGTGCTTGCTTGAGCTTTATGGTCTCAAGGTAAATGCTATGCTATTTCTTTTGTGAGCTGTTTGTTTGTTTTTTTTTTTTTTTTTTTTTTTTTTAAAGTGTTTAAGCCAATACAAAATTGGGGAAGTACCTACCTCCTGAGCTTACTGTATCAAATCTTGCCTACTTTATGAGAGTTATGACTAGCTTTTGAATCAAGAGCCAGGACTGTTAAGATCTCAGATGTCACTGAATTCTCCAGGGTTCTTTCATTTTTGTTTTTGTTTTTGTTTTTTGTATTTATAAGCATTTGAATGTGTAGTCTATCCAATATTTTGTTAGAACTGGATGGATAACATGCTCTGTTTTGTTTATTCAATCAGCTTGCAGATCTGCAAAGTAAGGTCCGTTCTGAAGTAAGTTCAGAGTATTGGCTGCGCCTCAAATGTGTTCATCCTGAAAAGCAATTATTTGATTGGGGGATGGCACGATTGCCCCGTCCTTATTATGGTGTAGGACACCCTTTTGCTAGAGATGCTGATGATCAATTGAGGAAAAAAAGAGATGCAGAGGTGATGTGATTACTATTTTTGTCTCCCTCTGTCTTACTCTCTTCCATCCCCTCCTCTCTTACTTGAGTACATTCTTCAATCCCTTCCCTTCTATATGTTTTGCGCTTAGTAGAGTTTCCATCTGCTGCTTCAAAAAAGTTGTGCATGTGATGATGATTAGCTGACTAACATTTGAAATCAGAGGCCAAAGGATTTAGTGAAGGTCTAATGAAAGCACACTATCTCCAAAAGGGAATAGGTTAAGGGTTGTTATGCATATTTAAGTTTTCTTAAAGGATGATTCAAATTTGAGTCAGAACTTTCTATTTCAAATTTAGTGTCATTGTTATGTTCAGAAGTAAGCTAATAGTTGGTGTATAATATTGATTTGGTGAAATATGTAATTGCAGAGATTATCCAGATTTGAAGAAGAGGAGAAGAACTTTGTGGAGACTAGAAAAAGGAAATTTTTTGCAGATTTGCTCAATGCAGCTCGTGAGTTCCAGTTACAAGTTGGTTCTATTTCAAAACGCCGGAAACAGAGGAACGACGGGGTCATGGTACTTAATGTTTTTCCATTTGCTCTCAGTTTTCTGTGACTTTGATAGCTGTAAAAATCTTTGAAAAAGTGAGGGAAAGGGGAAGGACCAGGGAAATAGAGAATGTGGAGGCATTATTTAGTATAAGGTATTTTCTGAAACATTGATTTTCTAGGCGTGGCATGGAAGGCAAAGGCAACGCGCTACAAGGCAAGAGAAAATGAGGATGGATGCTCTCAAAAAAGATGACCAGGAAGCATACATGAAAATGGTTGAGGAGAGCAAAAATGAGAGATTAACTATGCTTCTAGGGAAAACAAATGATCTCCTTGTTTCTCTTGGAGCTGCAGTTCAACGACAAAAAGATGCAGAACATTTTGATGGCATTGAGCCATTAGATGAGTCTGATGTTGATATTCAAGAATTAGATGTCTCGAAAGATCGAACTCCTATCCCTGATGAAGATATTGATGCAAGCGAAGAAGATTTTGACAAGACAGGCAGTTTACTTGATGGTCAGAAGAAGTATAATTCAGCTGTCCATTCCATTCAGGAAAAGGTAAACAAGTTTGGAATTTAAAGATGGATCTTTGGGATCATAATAATATTTACTTAATGTGCTATTGCTAATTTAATTATATCAAAAATGAAATTAATGAGCGAAAATCTAAGAAGTCATGCTGTCACTGATATGATCATAGTTGTTTGGTGTCTATGCTTGGAGGTGGAAAATGGCACTTTTAACTGTTCCAAGCCCAAAATCTATTAACAAACTTTTGGACCACTTTCTTGGCATTGCTTTGGCTTGTGCCAATTATGTGGTAGGGGGATATTTCTCCCTTTTGTAAAATTTTCTTTTATTTATTTATTAATTTTTATCATTTTTTTTTATTTTAATTTTCAATAGGGCAGCTTATCATCAATTATATGGAGCACTTATGTTAAATTTTAATAACTATTCTTGTAATTAAAAAGGCCTAAAAGCAAGCTGAACACCGAGCTCTGCTTACAAGTATTACAACAAGAATGCCACGAACATAGCAGAAGCAGTTTTGATCAGTATGCAATTTTAAATCCCTGCTTTAGAAAACACCCATTTGGCTCTAGATACTCTGCACTTTGCCATTCTTTTTTTCTTGGCCACTGATATGAAGCAGCACAAGTCTAGAATCATATACTTGACCAAAACTTTAGACCTTAGTTGATATTCCTCCCTTTGACAGTATCGCTGCAAACTCATTGCTGCCTGAGCTTCCCTTGCAGAATTCTCTGTAATCGTATTAGCTTTTATCTTGGCATTCTTGTCCACAAGGCACAAGCTGAGCAAGCTGACTACCTTTTCCTTAAATTATTGAAAGGAAGCTTGAGCAGCTGGCTGGATCAAACAAAATGATTTGATATTTAGTAGTTCATATTTTCTTCTAGAACTCTACAGTAGTACCTGAAATCAGATCTACCTTTGAGGCAAACACCTGAGCCATGGAATTTACCATCGAATTTATTACCTGGTGCTTACAGGCACTTCGATGCTTACACCAAAGTGCACACCTTTTTCCGGGCAACTATAGCTGTTTTCTCGAAAAAAGAATTAGCCTTGTTTGGTCACAAGTAAAAGTGTTTAGATTGCACAATCATTTGCAAAACTCTATGAACTGCAGTCTGTCTTCTGTGACTAGAGGCTGTTGAATACTTGAATCACTTACACTGATATTAGAATTTGAGGCAGGTTAGCCAGATTCCATCTGCATATATGAAGTAATATATGTGTGGTTTATGACTTGAAAGTATGCACACAGCACACTGTAGCTGACCGTTAAACTGTTGCTCCCTACATTAATGCTTTATTTATTTTAAAGATGATTGCATAGAAGTTTTAAAGGTTATGTTGTACCCTGAGCATGACCAATGCAGTATGGAAATTCTTTGCTAATACTTGAAAAACAAATTTTATAATAAAGCTTGTGCATTTTTCTACAGGTAACAGAGCAACCATCAATGCTTCAAGGTGGAGAGCTTAGACCATATCAGTTAGAGGGTCTCCAGTGGATGCTTTCATTGTTCAACAATAATCTGAATGGAATATTAGCAGATGAGATGGGATTAGGGAAAACTATTCAAACCATTGCTTTAATTGCATACCTATTGGAGGTAAAAGGCGTGGGTGGGCCTCATTTAATTGTAGCACCGAAGGCTGTTTTACCTAATTGGGTTCATGAATTCCAAACATGGGTTCCCGGGTATATAATTTCTTCTTAGTTTCTGCCATGTCATTTCCTAAATTTCACATTTTACAGTACTTATAGTCAATTGATTTTTAAATATAATTTCTTTTTGATTTAGTATTGTTGCTGTCCTCTATGATGGGCGACAAGAGACAAGGAAAGCAATCAGGGAAGAATATTTCGCTGAGGAAAAATTCTGTGTGATGATTACTCATTATGACCTTATCATGAGAGATAAGCAATACCTCAAGAAAATTCACTGGTATTACATGATCATTGATGAAGGGCATCGATTAAAAAATCATGAGTGTGCTCTTGCGCGGATTCTTGTCTCAGAGTATGTTCTGTATTTATTCTTCTCACTGCCTTGTTCTTGCAAAATTTCAATATGCATCAATAAAATATAACAAATAAAGTGCTGGATGAACTTATTGCTTTTTTTTTTTTTTTAATTTTTTTTTTAATTTTTTTTTTTAAATATTGATGACAAGTGATAGTCTGCATGTTACCATTGAAATTCTATTTTTTTTTTATTATTTTTTTATTTTGCTCTAGAGAAAAATTGTTCAGTAGTAAATGATAGAACTTGAATTTTTGTTGACGTAGGAGCTAGTGAGTTACCATGACCTCGTATGGAAGAATGAGTGCTCAATCATGGTAGGATGCTGTACATTAGTGTTTATGTCTGCAACTATTTAACATTCTTATTGTCCTTGACCTATGGTAATCACTTATGAATTTGAGTGTGGGTAACAATGTCCTATAATTGGACATGGATGTGGGGACTCGATATTCATGAAAAATATTCTTGATTTTAGAAGAATTTCTGCACGTGACATTACAAATACATACAGACATTTCAAGCTCACTTGTTTGCTAGTTCTTGTTCAAACTTTCTCAAGCCCTTTTGTAAACACATTTGATTTATCACATCATTTCCTCCTCTTTCCCTCTGAAAGCTTTTTTTTTATTCAAACATGTGATTTAATATCTTTGGTCTGGTTGAAAGTTGAAGTGTTGAGTAAGGATTACATACCCTTGTCAGAGTGTCAAATGTCTGACATGAGTGTTTGAGACAAGATGAAGAGTCAGAGTAACCTTGTTATCAATTTATTCTCCTCTATTATGTTTGTCTGCTTTTTGTTAAACTTGCCCTTTTTGTAAGTCATGTGGCTTTATGAAATCGTGCTTGTATTTTGGACTTGAGCTTGCAGTGATGTTCTGTTATCATGAATCTGTGATCTCTCTTGGTGAATGTGATGATTCAGAGTGCTACTTACCTTTTTCCTAAAAGTTTTGCTAATTGGTATTCATTATTGAATTTTCCACACTTAATACAATTTTTATATATATCCAGATATAGGATTCGGCGCAGACTTTTGCTGACTGGGACTCCAATACAGAACAGCCTCCAGGAGTTGTGGGCCCTGCTCAATTTCCTTCTTCCACACATTTTTAATTCTGTTGAAAATTTTGCAGATTGGTTTAATGCGCCATTTACTGATCGATCTGAAGTTGCACTTACAGATGAAGAACAGCTATTGGTCATTCGACGGTTGCATCATGTGAGTGCCCATTATCCTTCTAGTCTATATCCTATTTCATAACACCATGACATGTTTTGCTCATTAAATTTTCTGTGGTTAGGTTATAAGGCCATTTATTCTCAGAAGGAAGAAAGATGAAGTGGAGAAATATTTACCTGGGAAGACACAGGTCATATTGAAATGTGACTTGTCTGCATGGCAGAAAATTTATTATCAACAAGTTACAGACATGGGTAGAGTGGGCATGGATTCAGGTATTCTATTGATTCCTTAAATTCTAGCATTTCTTAGCAGTGAGCTTGCTGTATTTGATCCAATGAAATTTTTGTACATAGTTGCTAGTATGGTGTGCGTTAATATTTTTTGGTTTGATAGAATTTTTTCAGATGCTTCTCTCCTGTAGAAATTAATGCAGGATAAGATGGGCTGGGATATAGTCTACGGAGGGAACTTACATTGGAGACTTAATTGTTAATAGTTTTATGTCAAAGATTTTAGAACTATATAGCAATATGGTTACATACTTTTTGTCCGCTTTCATCTCATCAGATTCCTGTCTTTGTTCCAAATTTTGCGGACGTTTCCTTATGACAATTCTTATTAGCTGACCCCAAATCATTTTGGGACTAAGGCTTTGTTTTTGTATTATAGCGGTATGGTTACATTTTCTTTTGCCTGTACATGTTTAATGGTTCCTTGAATATCGGCTTTCCTTTGATAATACATTATGCACTCTCTCTCTGAACATGTACCTTTTTCAGATGTGTAATGCTGAACTTTGGACAAAGAAGTAACTTATTAGTTATGCATTTTTGCATGAATTATAAGCTGCTCCAGTACTGTTGGGCTGGGGATGGAAGAACCATAACTTGGGAGTATAGAACAAAGCCAAGCCCCCATCTCCATGTCATTCCCAGCGGTTTTTGCTTCCTTTACTTCCACCCATTAGGTGTTTTCACTGATCTAGGAAGAGCCATAGCAAGGGAGTATGATGGTTCCTTTACCTCCACACTTTGTCTTCTATTATATAAAAACTGAATAGGTATCTACACAGACACACACAACACATGACACACAACAGAGAACACACACACGCACACACTGGCCCCTCTCCAGTCTCCATGTCAACCCAGTAGGTTTTTGAATCCACCAAACCAGTGCAACACTTATAATGTCAAAACAATGAAGCCTTTATCCACCAAAGATAGTGCAACACCTAGAATGTAAAAATAATGCAGCCTTATTGCCTTAATGACTCGGATCACTGTAACAGCCATGCACTAGTCTTCGTATAACAGTTCTTATTATACCTTAATTACTACAGATGTCTTATCAGATTCAGTTATTTTATTTCATCTAAAAACTAACAAGATTTATTTTATTTAGTTATATTTATGGCGAGAGATTTTTCGAATTCCCTATAATTACTTGTCTCAGTTCTTGTCCCTTGTTAGGAAAACTTGTGTAACACACCGCACAACAACCCGTGGTAGGATAGTCATTAAGGAACAAAGGGAGTATATGACCAACAATAGTAATTATGAGGCAGATTGTGGATTCATATCTTGAATTCAAGAGAGTATAATGAAACCAATCAATCAAACATACATATAACTTAATTGACAATTCCCTCATTATTGGTTTTAGGATAATTATCT
Organism: Chenopodium album; assembly: GCF_948465745.1. Classification (NCBI taxonomy): domain Eukaryota; kingdom Viridiplantae; phylum Streptophyta; class Magnoliopsida; order Caryophyllales; family Amaranthaceae; genus Chenopodium; species Chenopodium album. The sequence continues at coordinate 24,824,817 of NC_137856.1, forward strand.
ATATTGTCTAATTACAATTCTGATAGGTTGAGAGTGAGGGATACATAGTTGGTTAGAGCTTCCCATCACCCCCCCTTTGTGGCTCTCTAAACACTTAAAAAAAAAAAAATTCCGATAGTTTAAAAATACAAAGTGTTTGCTTCCTTTATTACACATTACTCACAAGTTTTGGAATTCTTTATAATATTGTAAATCACAACTTAAAAACTTGCAAAAAAATTTGGGATAGATGAGGTACTATTGTATAACAAAAAACTATTGAAACTAATCCCAAAACCAAATAAAATCTGACTTAGGATATGTGATAAGTAAAACATAGATTTGATTAAGCAAGAATCAATATCATATATATGTACCACAATATTAATCGGATCTCTGATAATGTATTTTATTATGATTTGTAAGTATGTATGCATTAGAACTATTACAGAAGTCACAAGTGAACATAATAATGACATAAGCAGAAATTTTTTGAATGATATTAGGATTCAGGATTACCCGATTTAACGATCACCACAATAATATTATTGCTTCATGGCACGTATGTAAGAGAAATACAGTACCTTTGAAATTTATAAAGATATAATAAGAAAAATTGTGTAAAACGATGATCGTTATCAGCTAATATTCATTGATATTTGATTAGAACCTATTATAGCAGAATCGAGAAATAGGAATTTTGCTTCTGCATTTGCTTTAACGAATATTTAAAAAAAAAATATAGGTTTCTTTTCATTTTGTTCCTCTTAGTTGTAGCACGTAGGTATTAATATTCTACTATTTAAATTAATAATGGTAATACTCCTCCGGTTTTTTTTGCTCTACTTACTTTCCACATTATTCCCTCTATTTTGTTGCACTGACTTTGCTGTGTTCTATTTTAAGCTTACCTTATTTACCATCTTACCCTTTAACCCCATATTAATTACACATGTACACATTTCCACACTATCTTTTTAATTTGTTCATCTTTTTCTTGTATTCACCTACCTTTTTACACACTATCTTTTTTTTATCCTACTTGATCTTATTCCCACTCACCTTCTTCTCTAGCATTTTCTTTTATCTATATTAAATGAGTCGGAGGGAGTACTTATTACTATTATTGTTGAACTTATTATGGCAACAACAACAACAATAGCAATTATTGTCATTATATCAATGACACACAACAATGGCGAGTTATAACCGGAAATGCAAATTTTTTAAAACATAATTGTGATTGTATTTATAACAAGAAAATGAAAATTGTTTCCAATCCTAGCTTTGTCCTTCATTTTTATAAGTTGAAAAGAATAAAGCCTTAGTCCAAATGCAATTGATTTACTTTTGCTCATTTGAATCATAGTTAGCTACACTTTGGACATTTAGATGAAAATTATGTCAACCATACAGTTTAGATTAAATAGACAAATTGATTGGAATAAAGGTTTAGTAGCATATCAAAAGGCAATCTCCGCATCACACAAAAGTAGTTGATTATAATTAAGAGGGCAACAGCATCTAGGATGGAATTTTGCTGTTAATAGTATGTGTGAGGAAGAAGTGGGATCTTCTCCTATAAACACAAATCTGCTACCAACTCTTAACTTCTTTAAATTTTTTTGTAAATGTCTCTAAAGCGAGTGGGTGCACTAGAGGTAGAGATTGCTTTGTTGCTTGGGTAGCATAATATTTGCCATGATGACTTAGACTGTCACCATCAACGTCTTCCCCCCCCCCCCCCCCCTATGAAGATTAAAAAATCGCATGAGTTTTCCCCACCACTAAATGAATGAGTTTATACTTTTCTGCTAATATCAACTTGGCTGCTCTTGTTGCCTCATCTCTCGTATTTGGGTGTTACACTTCATATTGGACCAAAAGCGTGCATAATTTTTATTAATGGCCACATATGACACTTTGACACTTGCCCGTTTTCAAAGTCCAAGTAACATAGCTTTTCGGGAAAGCTTTGTGATATAGTCTCTACCCTAGTTCAGATCTTTTTTATATTTGCCTTTGTAGCTATTTCGTTTTAACCAAAAGAACCCATACCTTTATGAGGGCTTTCAAGAGATTGGGCTTGGATTATATGTTAACAGCCACAAGGAGAAAGAAGTTGCCCTCATACCCTTTTAGCTGCTGAGTGGGGGTGTTCTTTGAACAATGATAAGGACACGAAACGGAAAGAATGCATTATTGAAACTGAATAATCTAGGAAAATTTTCAATGACTTGAAGGCAGATTAACAACAATCCGTGTGGTTTAGATATGCATTTAATGTGATCCTTATATGTTTGCTTGGATTTGTTTTCTCCTTGGCTCTCAGCAAGGTATGTAATCGCCTGTCCCCTTGTTGTGAGCCAACTTATAACATCCTTTTTGAGAAAAGCAAGCTGTGTGCAAGATTAATAATAAAGCTGACAACTTTGTTTGCCACCTTAAAAATTAGATTATTTATTTATTTTATTTCTTTTTACTTAAGATACCCAATATTCTCATTAGTATAAAAAAGAAAGGATCAGTAGAGATTGGTGCCAGACCTGGAAGTATTAATTGCTCAAGAAAGAGGTTAATTGTTACTTGACTGAATTAGTTATGTTGTATTAGGACCAGATTAGTATATCATTGTATCTGGGTTTAAAATTGAAGTATTTCCTTAATTGCTCCCAGACATTGTTCTGCTTGTGCTCATGGGTATTGGTCATTTCTCATTTTTTCTCTTCTTCTAGTGATGGTGGAACTGTGGAAGTGGAGGTGGGAATTTGTATAGCTTAGCTTTGTTAGAATTCTTATGCTAGGTGTATATGCAGCGTGAGGGATAAAGAAATGAACTTACAGCATATGTAAGAGTTGGAAAAAAGGGTTATGAAAACTGAGGATCGAGACCTCTTTGAGCACAAGATTTGAGCGGTTAATGGAGAGCACCAAACTCATGTGGATGTCTCTTGATTTAGTGGGCACTTAATTTGTGCTGTTTAACTGCTAAACCATGTTAGTATAATTTATCCCACTGCTCTTGTGTTGGTTTCTTTGTTCTTTATTACTTTGCTTATATATTTTTGGTGGTGCGTGTTTGAAGACAGTTTGACTCTCTGGACTCAATCTGTCTTCAACTGATAGTCTGATAACTTGCAAATGTTCCTGTGTCCTCTTATGTAATACTTTAACATTATCTCCATACTTAAAGGTAAGGCATCTACTTATAGCGGTCTGGGAGGATGTTGGATGTACCGAACTTCTATATTTGCAAACAGGATATTTTATGGCCTAAGAAGGAAATTTAGTACCGATAAATAAGGGTAAAAGTGAATGCATTCAGACCTTTAATATTGTTGATAATAATCCCAAAGGTTGAAACTGCCCTGCTATACAACGTAAGTAGAAATGAGTGCATATATATATATGCCTCAAGTTTCGTTTCACTAGGTATTAGGGTATTGAGGAAAGGGAACCCAATTGTCCAAAACGTAATGATCGGTGCAAAATACGCCATCTGTACAACAAATACATGTATGCTTGCCTTTGGCAATTTGGTATGGAGATTAAGATTTGCTGTTAAGTATGAGTTCAAGATTTGTATTTGTGATTTACTTTGTTGTTATTGGTGTTATTGTTGTTGTCGTCTTTATCATTGTCGTAGTGCCTTTTGGATGATCATTAAATCTATGATTGAATGTTGCAGAGCGAGGGAAATCAAAGAGCCTACAAAATCTGTCAATGCAGTTAAGAAAGTGCTGCAACCACCCTTACTTGTTCTTGCCAGAGTATAATATATGGCGCAGCGATGAGATAGTGAGAGCATCAGGGAAATTTGAGCTACTTGATAGACTGCTTCCTAAACTGGCTAAATCTGGACATAGAGTTCTCTTGTTTTCACAAATGACTCGTCTCTTGGATATTCTTGAAGTTTATCTTAGAATGCGTGAGCACAGGTTCCTTCGACTTGATGGTTCATCAAAAACTGATGAAAGAGGGACTTTACTTAAAGAATTCAATGCTCCAGATTCTCCGTATTTCATCTTTCTTCTCAGTACTCGCGCAGGAGGTCTGGGTTTGAACTTACAGACTGCAGATACTGTGATTATATTTGACAGTGATTGGAACCCCCAGATGGACCAACAGGCTGAGGATCGGGCCCATCGTATTGGTCAGAAGAAGGAGGTGAGAGTTTTCGTGTTGGTTAGTGTTGGATCTATAGAAGAGGTAATTTTGGAACGTGCAAAACAGAAAATGGGCATAGATGCCAAGGTAATTCAGGCCGGGCTCTTCAATACAACTTCAACAGGTATGCTGCCATCTCTCTCTAATTTTTTTTCCCGTTCTTATTGGAGCCTCAAGCATATTTCCATAAATTTGATTTTTTAATAAAAAACTGGCATTGCTGTCGTTGTCCTGCATTCTTGTCTACCATCTGAGTAATTTGTATTATAGCGTTTTCATGGAATTTCAATACATTTTATACATATATTGAACTTATGAAGATAATGGAATCCTCCCCTTTCTTTATGTTCAAGGGTGGAAGTATGAGAAGTGGATAATATTTCTGTGATAGAAACCAGCAATTCTTGAAGCATCTTTCTTTTTCTTTTACCTCTCTCTTCTTTTGCACATGTGCTATCTATCCCCTGCCCCTATATCTGTGGTTGTCAAGGGATTGACTGATTGCAGTTTATGTTTAGGACTTGAGTCTTGAGACTCTTGATCTTTTCATGGCTCTTTATCTATTGTATTGTACTTTTTGTAGTCAAGTACATGCCATGTGAAAATTTTATTTGGTTTATGCAGCTCAGGACAGGAAGGAGATGTTGGAAGTGATTATGCGTAGGGGAACAAGCGCGCTTGGAACAGATATTCCGAGTGAGAGAGAGATCAACCGGTTGGCAGCTCGAACAGATGAAGAGTACTGGCTATTTGAGAAAATGGATGAAGAGAGAAGGCAAAAGGAAAACTACAAACCTCGTCTTATGGAAGACCATGAGGTGCCTGAATGGGTGTACACTGTTAACACTGATGCCTCTGAGCGAAGCAAAGGTTTTGATCATGAAGTGGGCAAAATAACAGGCAAGCGGAAGAGAAAAGAGGTGATATATGCTGACACCATCAGCGACCTACGATGGGTAAAAGCTGTAGAGAATGGAGAAGACTTGTCCTCAGCTATTAACAAGAAGAAGAGGAAGGAAGCTGCTTCCTCTGAGAACTTCAACTCGCCGAACAATAATCATGGAGGAATGGAAAAGGTTTATGATCTTGGGGATGATGATATCAATAGTTTCAGTGATGGAAAGAGTGAAGAATTTCCTCATCCTTCCCCTCGGAAGATGAGGATGAATGGGCTGAACTTTGGAACACCCGAACATGAAGATGATGGTGGATATGGAAATGGAAGTGGAAGTGGAAGTGGAAGTGAAGCTTGGAATTTGACATGGAAGACCCATAAAAAAAAGAGATCAAGTATTAATGTTTTGGGATCTTCAACTTCTATGTCTGAATCTTCCAGGGGTCAGAATTCCAGTGGTCGAGGAAACCGATGGAGTTGATTTATTTAGTTTCTGCCCTTCCATCATCCCCTTGGAGGCAGTTTAATAGTTGAATGGTTTTCACCTTGGGATTTCTATAAGATGGGTTGAGATATTTGATGGCATTGAAAAAGCTCAAAGGAGAGGATCGATACTATGGCCTTCTATCAACCCCTGAAGACTGAAGGTTGAGAAGTGTATCTAAGATGTTGCACCTGGGGACTTTTTTCTGGTCTGGGGTTGGATGATCGGCTTATATTTGCTGTGATTAGTTGTCATTAGGTTCTATTTAGCGATTAATTGTGAAGCTCCCTATCATTCTAAATCTAAGTAGCACTATAAAATGCTACATGTAAAAAGTAAGAGAGTTGTCGTTAGTTTTGGTGGTAGATCTTATTATCTCTAAACTTCAGCTTAGGGTGATATCGAGTTTTAAGTTAGACATTGCCAAAATGTGGTACAATGCTATAGCATGGTGCTCCTTTCTTATGCATAGGTAAACTTGGATAATATGTCAATTAACAAACTAATAAATGTTTATAAACATTAATTATCTCAACAAAGTAGAATTGAGCTTGCTTGTTTGTTCGGAACTACAGTTACTTTGTTGTTTAGCATAAAAACAGAACAAGAACAAAAATCAGCTACACCATTTCCAATGTGTGATATGTGAAAACACTGTTACCAAGATCCAACTAAGAAGTAAGGAGTAGAAAATTTGTACAAAAAAAAAATCTCAAAAATTTAGTTTTTTTTTTCCTGTGAAAAAGTACATCATAAAATTGAGGTAATTAATTACAGTTTATGTTACAACATAGACTCTTGGATTTGGAATAGAATCTTCAAAATTTCCAACTACTTTGTGTCCTTAGATGAAAAATGGGTAACTATACTAGAGTTCTATTATTGATAACGGTTGCTCTTTTGAAAACTTTATTACTCTGCTTAATTTAGAAATTTTGGATATCGACCTGATCCAACCATGGTGAATTAATAGGGTAACTTTTACTTGAACATACTCGACATATTGTAATTGAGTAATTCGATCAAAATTCCTCTTCATTAAACTTTTCAATTATTCACCTAATATTTTTTCTCTTTGTCTTTCATTATTACCAATTACGGAGTAGTTTTAACTCGCACACAAAGTCTTACATGTACACAAAGCCTTTCATCATGAAAGTTACTTCGTTAGTATTATAGAGGTTACTCGTTTAGGGTTACTTGCTCAGTTTTACAGGGGTTACTTAGTGTTATAAAGGTTACTTAGGGGTTACTTGGTCAATATTACATGGGTTACCAGTTTAATTTTATAGGGATTACTTTGTTCTTTTACAAGTGGCCACATGGTGTGGTCAGCCGCACACAAGACGCACTGAAAACGGGACAATTTAGTGTACTACTGATATATATTTGAGATGTTCAACATTATTTTAACACCTTTTTATTGGTGATATCTGTGGACTTTAATTAAAACTTGTGGCAGCATATTTAAGCACATTTTTTTTAGTTGAAGCAAATATTTAAGCACTTTTCTGAATCAAATCAAATCATTATTTACCATTAAAAAAAAAAAATAAAAATCAGATACCAAATGGTTACCGAAAATTTTGAATACGGTAGTTCTAAGGTTGACAATTGAGCTTGAATTTGCAAATTGAAGATTAATTACTCCATATATTGCGTCCCATGATTTAAAATTAATTGACAAATCATCATCAACCATATGCATGTTTCATTAAACATACGAAGTAATAAGTCGATTATATTAATTACTGAATCTTACAGTTAATGTTATAAAATTGCCTTCTTAGCTCAGTGGTAGAGCGCGTGGCTTTTAACCACGTGGTCGTGGGTTCGATCCCCACAGACGGCGATATTTATTTGAGTTGTATATTTTGGACTTTTACAAAATTCAGTGAGGCCGATGTTCTTAAGCTAATGCAAATTTTTTTATGAGATTTGTGTTAAAAGTCATATAATTTTATAAGGTAAATATTTAAATAAGCTTTTAAGACTTTTATTGGAAGTTAAGTAATTTAGGGTGCGTTCTATTCACCAAATTAAATTTTTACTTATATGAACTTATCAGATTTTATCTGAACTTATTAGTGCTTATTAGAACTTATTTTAGTTATAAATCAAATTTGGGTAGCCCTGATTAACCATTATCACAACTTATCTGAACTTAGTTTTCCTGAACTTATCTTATCTGAACTTATTAACCCTTGTCTGAACTTATTAATCTTAAAATAAGTGGATTTAAGTTGAACAGAATAGTGCCTATTATATGCATATGAAATATTAGGAGATTATCAAAAATAACATTTTTTGTTTAAAAAAAAAACCATGAATATATATATATATATATATATATATATATATATATATATATATATATATATATAGGCTGCTCTCATGAGAACTCCTTCTATATGTGATAACTTGTATGTTCTAAATTTTTCTTATGTGTGAGAATTTTTCTTATGTGAGAACACTCTTTATATTCTAAATTTTTACTCGTATGTTCTAAATTTTAAATATGATGTTCAAAACTTTTCCTTAGGTGTTCTAAATTAAATCAAATGTTCTAATTTAGTACTCACATGTTCTAAACCATATATATTAAATAATTAGTTAAGTTTGATGTCATAAATTTTAGATAACTTGTCCCAAAATTTTAACTTATATGTTCTAAATTTTAAAACGTGTGTTCTAAGATTTTTAGTTATATGTTCTAGATTTTAAAGCGTCTGCTCTATTTTTTTACTCTTATGTTCTAAATTTTTTACTCACACTTTCTATATTATATATCAGTTTTTTCTAAATTTTTACTCACATGTTCATAATATTAAATCAGATGTTCTAAATGTTCCTCATATGTTTAAAATTCCATAAAGCAAATTTTATGAATTTTTAATCACTTGTTCTAATTTTTAAATCAGATGTTCTAAACATATTACTCACACAAATGTTATAAATTATTACTCATATGTTCAAATTTTAATTTGAGTCACATGTTCTAAATTTTAACTCGTATGTTTAAAATTTTTACTCACATGTTCTAAATTTTAGATTAGTTCTCATATAAGTGTGAATTCTCACATATTGACCTATTCTCACCGGATCCCTCCCCTATTATGTAAGAACCCCACCTTATATAAGAACCCTTTCTTATGTATGAACACTAATTATGTTCTAAACTTTGTCCTATGTTCTAAATTTTTTTCAACTTATGTGTTCTAAAGTTTTTCCTATATTCTAAAAATTTTCTTACTTATGTTCCAAAATTTTTTCCAATGTTCTAAATTGTTTTTTAGATTATGTTCTAAATTTGTTCCTATGTTCTAAATTATTTTTTTCAGCTTATGTTCTAAATTATTTTTTTAGCTTATGTTCTAAAGTTTTTCCTATATTCTAAATTTTTTCTACTTATGTTCCAAATTATTTTTAATGTTCTGAGTTTTTTGTTAGATTATGTTCTAAATTTGTTCCTATGTTCTAAATTATTTTTTCAGCTTAGGTTCTAAATATTTCCTATGATCTAAATTTTTTTTTTCAGATTATGTTATTAATTTTTACCAATGCTATGATTATTTTTTTCAACTTATGTTCTAAATTATTTTTCTTATGTTCTAACTTTTTTGGTTGCTTATGTTCTAAAATTTTGCTATCTTTTAAATTATTTTTCTTATGTTCTAAAATTTTCTGCTTATGTTCTAAATTTTTTCTGCTTATGTTCTAAATTTTTTTTCTATGTTCTAAATTTTTTTTCTATGTTCTAAATACAAAATTCTCAAAATTACAGAAATACCATTACTAAAGAATCATTTTAGATGGTTAGATCAAAACTAATAAAGGCCTGAGATTGATTCTTATATAAGATTGGGTTCTTATATGAGCCTTCCTCTATATTCACACACACACACACACACACACACACACACATAAATATATATATATACACACACACATATATACACATATATACACATATATATACATATATATATACACATATATATAAATACACACACATACTTGTGCTTAGTTGTTGTCATCTAATATATAACACTTGTGAAAATTTAGAATGTCAAATGTTAAAACTCAGCTATATATATTAGTGATAGCTTACCATCAATTCCACTTTAATTAAGTACCAAGTGAAATGAGTTGGGAATACTAGCATGTTCCAAGTTGAAGAAATATAGAGGAACAACATTTAAGATTAGCAGTTATTCCACGTCCCACTAATTGATTTTAGGATATAGTTTTGGGGTTTTTAAAATTGAATTCATAAGAGTGATTGTAATTTTTCACTACAATTATTCTTTATAAATGATAGTTAAAATGAGACTAGAACCCATCACATTGAAGAATAAATGTTTATTTGCACTATTAATTATTGATTAACAAAGTTAAGGGTGTAAATATAATAATTTGTATGTGGTGTCAATTTTCACACAAAATATAAAAAAATAACATGCGAAATATGAATGCTAACAAAAAACTATATAAAATATAAAATCAATTAATTACAATATTATATACTTCACACTTTGATGTATATTATGATACAATTATTTAATAATCTTAAAAGTATGCCTGTTTTCAATATTTTGTAATTTTAATATACACAATATCAATAAAATATTTTGTACATCAAAAGTCGTGTGCTATACCACTGAGCTTATATAATCAGTTAGAAGTGTTAAAAAACTAGTATGTATCGAATAAATAGATCGAATTAAATGGACCAGATGTAATTTGGAGCGCTCACTTTTTACTTAGGAGTTTCCGCTCTAGCGCCAATACCAAATCCCACTATATCCCTATTTTGTTTTATAAAGTTACGTAAGGATAAACATTATTATTAGAAAGTTAGACATTAGAGATTGTGAGTAGACAAAAAATTAAGTTGGGTTGTATACTGAATACTGAATTATTGACAATACTACTTTTGCTTTGAAGCAAGTAAAACACAACAAAGCAGAAAGAATCTAGGGTATAGCACAACAAGCAATCCTTTTATGAGGAGTTTAGCCAATCTACTATTTGACATTTCTTTGGAGCATAAGAAATTAAAACTCACCTATTCATAACCTCCAATTCCGATCTTAAATCTTTCTGAAAAGTTAACTGCCAAAGTCAATCCCAATATCGACAGTGCCATTAAGTTTGTTGCTTTTCCGTAACCTGTCGCCAGCCGTATAAAGTATGATATATTACGGTCACTTTGTTGATATAATTCAAATACATCGTTTGAGACAATGTGTGAGAAAAGAAGCTGCGGAAGAAAAAAACCTCAATGCATTATTGCATTTACCATAGCAGCTCAAACTAACATATTTATTTGATGTGAATTTATTGGTAGAAGACTATGACGAATTGACGATAGCGCGCTCTCATACTCCTTTGTTTGATGGACAACTATCTCTTTCCTTTTCCCTCTAAGTTTCTTTAATTTTTTTTAATATTGAGTTTTCTTTTGTAATTATATGGCTATGATACAAACAAGAGCTTTTCCTTTGTTTAATGGACAACAATCAATTTCCTATTCTCTCTAAGTTTGTTTAATTTGTTTTAATGTTGAGCTTTCTTTTGTAAACCTATGGCTATGATGTAAAAAAGAGCTTTAGTTTTGTATTATTCCCTATAAATAGGGTTAGGTTGGATGAAGCTTGAATATTTCCTATTTTCGAATTTGATTAATTTATTTCTCTCTATACTCATAAGTATTTATGTGTTTTTATTTTTTTCTTTGTGATTACTATCTTAATCTTTGCTCAACTTTGTGTGTATTTGGGATTAATGTGATAAGATTCTACTTTATATGATTATATCTCTATTGTCCAATATTTTCTCATTTTGTATTGATGCTCAAACTTCCAAAAACATTTGTTGATAAATTATCTAACACAGCATTGTTGACACCGAAATTTTGTAATTATTAGGTGTTAGATATATGTAAATAAGGAGATAATATCAAAAAAATGTAAGATATTTATCTTCAGAATCTCATAGATTATTATCTTTTAATCTACGACACTCTATATAAAGAGGGTCGTATCTAGGGTTTAATAAGGCTCAGATGGAATAAGTCACAAAGACCCCATCTCCTCCCTACTACCAAACATTGTAGGTACATAGTATGGAATAAGCCGACAAGGCCCCGTACTAAAAACAAATATCAAAACCCTAGCCCTTTGGAGAGAGGAATCAAGAGATCTACGAGAATTGTAACCCCACAAATTATCAATGAAATAATTGTTCCCAAATATTTTTCTACCTCTTTAATTATATATTGTAGGTTTGAATTTTTATGGTTTACAAATTTTGGCACGCTCGGTGGGACAATTTTCGCTCTTCATCTCCAATCTTCAAGTCTCAAAACTCGTAGATTTAATGGGGGCATACCAAATTTGCTTTCAAATTCTACAAGAAAAATTCGAGACCAAGTTGCATCCGCTATCAAATCTTCACAACAGGTCTCGAGGGGGCATTTGTTGACACCGAAATTTTGTAATTATTAGGTGTTAGATATATGTAAATAAGGAGATAATATCAAAAAAATGTAAGATATTTATCTTCAGAATCTCATAGATTATTATCTTTTAATCTACGACACTCTATATAAAGAGGGTCGTATCTAGGGTTTAATAAGGCTCAGATGGAATAAGTCACAAAGACCCCATCTCCTCCCTACTACCAAACATTGTAGGTACATAGTATGGAATAAGCCGACAAGGCCCCGTACTAAAAACAAATATCAAAACCCTAGCCCTTTGGAGAGAGGAATCAAGAGATCTACGAGAATTGTAACCCCACAAATTATCAATGAAATAATTGTTCCCAAATATTTTTCTACCTCTTTAATTATATATTGCAGGTTTGAATTTTTATGGTTTACAAATTTTAAAATTTGTTTACACAAATTTCGAGTCTAAATAAATAAAGACGGGAAATAAAGTAACAAATGAATTTATATTAATATGTGAATTTTTGGGTACAATCTCTGTATAACAGTTTATAATAAAATAAACTAAATCCTCTGATTCTGTTCCGCAGCTTGACGATGACACGTGTGTGACACCTGTAGGGTGACGTTTGATGACGTCGACTTGAGTTTGAATGCAGGGTGATGTTTGATGATGTCAACCTGTATTTGAAGGGTTTTGTTTGAATACACCTGAACGAGGGCTTATGAAGCTTAATCCCGTTCAAATGTGTTTGAGTGTATCTGAACAAGTCGGCACGAATTTGATGTGCTTATTGACTCACTTCAGAGAGAATTCCGTTTGAGTTTTATGAGCTGTTGGAATAATGATTTCTGGATCCCCTCAACTGATGGAGGAATGATGTATTTATAGAAGATGAAAACCCCTTAAGTGGACTTAGTAGGTTTGGGCCTGGCCCATTTTATGACTTAAAAGTCTTTTAACCTAGTCTAATTTGATTTATTTTATAACCCGAATTATATTTGATTAATTCGGATTACTTGTTTGGGTGGGCCAAAAAATAATTAAAATGGATCAATAATATGATTTATCCCAAATTAATTTATTTAATTTAATGTATGACACTTATAAAATTTCCGTGTCTACAAATTGCCCCCTCGAGACCGTGTCACATACACGATTTGAAGTGTTTGGCGTGACAAGGTCTTGACTCTTTTGCTTGACTTGGGAGTTATTAGTACTTCTTTTTTTTTTAGTTTATGGGAATTCTTGATCCCCAAGATTAGACTCCTAGTTGCACTAGGTTTTAATCTTCCACAAGATTATTGTCCACCGTAACTTATAAATAAGGAATTTAGCCCTTTTTTTTTTTTTTTTTTTTTTTTTTTTTTTTTTTTTTAACGGTAGACGCATACCTTATTGCTTGTCAACAACCCTCTTCTTGCCGAGATAACATCCCAACTTTGATCATTAACGCTGGCCGTTTGGGTATTACCTATTCACGTAGTCAAATCAAGGTAATTTATCTTCCACCCTTAACTTAATTACCCAGCAGTTAATTAATTAGGTTACACATGTTTGCATGAGTTGCATGTTGACTTTGTATTGCCGCCTAATTGCAATTCCTTGATCTGACAAACATGAATTCATCATATTGACTTGTCTTGTCACGAATTTGATGAATTTATCAACCTTGCTCTTTTCTTTATTGATTGATGTGCAGTACCAAACCACCAATTACCAAAACTACAAGAGTTTGGGTGACTTTGGATTTCGTCCGCAACCGAATTGAAATCTCCAAGAGACTACATAGTCCTCTACGTCCAAACAATAAGTAGTCTGAAGACTCTGAACTATTCCCTTTTTTTTTTTATTATTATTCGCACAAGTAATTAATTAAAAAACTAATCAATTACTTGTTAAATTTGCAGACCTTAATTTGAGTCGATTTTTAGTATTTGTCAGATTCCCAAGCTTGGCAAAGTTATACAATTAACCAAAGGTAATTGTACCAAATTTAGGCCTCTTTACCACTAATATTCATGTCAATATAATCACAATCAATCATGATTACTCCTTGTTTAATACAGTATGAGAGTAATTTTTTGTTTGCGGGTTCTTCACCAAGGTCAACCACAATTATATTGTGATTTGTGATACTACCTGCATCTGTGATGTGCACGTATATAGCATACATAAATACACCTTTTTTTTTTGCGTATTTTTGTATGTTTGTTCTTTGTAATGTTGTGCATATGACAGATTCACAAGGTAGCCATACGTTACCGTCCATGTCGCGATGGGTCAGGACCCTTTGTTATGAACCCATCGGAGATGTCAAGGCATGTATGCTAGCCGTTATGAACTTGACATCTTGAGACTGGCCGGATAACTTGAAGACTTGAAGTCGCCCTTGTCGCGATGAGTCAGGACCCTTTGTTATGAACTCATCGGAGACGTCAAGTCATGTATGCCAAGCGTTATGAAGTTGGCGTCTTAAGACAAGTCTGATAACTTGAAGACTTGAGTCGCCCATGTCGCGATGGGTCAGGACTCTTTGTTATGAACCCATCAGAGATGTCAAGTCATGTATGTCAATCGTTATGAACTTGACATCTTAAGACTGGCCTACTCAAGATTCCAATAAGAGATTGACTTTATGACATATTCAGCATACATGTGCCATGTCAAACACTACACCTTTTTTGTATTTTTTTTTGTTGCTTGCTTTGCTTTGTTGTTCACAGTTTATACTCTTGTGAGTCAGGAGTAAATTTTTTTTTATTTTGTTTTGCCGTACACAGTTTATACTCTTGCGGGCCAGGAGTAGTACAATGATGATGATTTTTTTTTATGTGGCTGCACTTGATATTTTTCTTTCAAGCTGTCTACGTACTTGCTAAATAAACAGGTTATCTTGCAAGATCAAGCCAACGTAGTTCAAACAATGCATCATTTTTTTTTTTTTTTTTTTTTTGGTAAGCAGTTTATTCTCTTACTTAGGAGTGTACAAGGCTTTCACTTCATGTATAGTAGCGCTTTAAAAACTTGCCATTAATTGGACCTACTCGGACTCCTTCGACATCAACAATTTTGTATGCTCCATTAGTGTAGACTTCTCGTACCACATAAGGACCATCCCATTTTGATGTGAACTTATTTCCAGTTTTGCGCGAAGTAATGATATGCCTTCTCACTGCTAGGACCATATCTCCCACTTGAAAAGAACGAGGTCGAACCTTCTTGCTGAATGCGCGTGACATGCGAGCTTGATAGCATTGCAATTTTTGTTGAGCTTGCAATCTTTTCTCATCAAGCGCTTCAAGCTCAGCCAATCGAAGCTTATCATTTTCATCACTAGTTAAACCCTGTTGAATGGCAATTCTTAGTGATGGAATTTGAACTTCTAAGGGTAGGACAGCCTCAACACCATACACCAACGCGTATGGGGTCGATTGTGTTGCATTCTTGTATGTCGTCCGATATGCCCAAAGTGCTTCCCTTATCTTTTCATGCCAGTCACGCTTAGACTTTGCAACGACCTTGCTTAGCAAATTACAAAGTGTTTTGTTAAATGCTTCAGCTAGACCGTTTGCAGGAGCATTGTACATGGATGACTTATGTTGCGTGAACTTGAACTTTTGGCAAAGGCTATCCATCAAGTTGTTGACGAATGGCTTTCCATTGTCAGTGACGATTCTTTGAGGTAGTCCATACCTGTAAATGATATGGGTGCGAATGAAATCGACAACATTTTCTTTTTTTTACCTCACGAAGGGGAATAGCTTCAGCCCACTTAGAGAAGTAATCAGTGGCAGCCAGTATGTAAGCATGACCACCAGATGACTTTGGTGTGATCGGACCGACAACGTCAAGACCCCATCCTTCGAATGGCCATGATGTCACAGTTGGATGTAGTGGTTCTGGAGGTTGGTGAATGAAATTTGCATGAAACTGACATGCTTCACATTTTTTAACAAACTCCATGCAATCTTGAACCATTGAAGGCCAGTAGTACCCCGCCCTTTTGATACGATCATGAAGCTTAGGACCAGATTGATGAGCTCCACAAATCCTTGAATGAAATTCCTCTATTGTTTTGGATGCCTCCTCATCTTCTAGACATCTCGACCATAGCTTGTCAAAAGATCGTCTATAAAGAGTCCCTTTGAAGAGAATAAAACGAGGGGCTCGGCGGCGAATTTCTATTCGATGTCGTGGATCATTAGGCAGCTTTTGGTGATCCAAATAATCAATAAATGGTTGACGCCGGTCTTCTTTGTCAATTTGGCAGACAGTGATCATGTCAACTTCCTCGACCTCTTTATCTTCAATTTCATATTCTTCAGGAGCAACTACCCATATTGTTTTGGCTGCAAGGCCAACAAGCGCGTCAGCCGTCTTATTGGCACTCCTTGGAACATGGCTTAGCTTGACGATGTCAAATTTGTCAAGCAATCTTGATGCATGTTTGTGATAAGGAATTAAATCCTCTTTCTTGACTTCATATTCGCCTAAGAGTTGACTTATAACGAGTTGCGAATCTCCATAAACATCAAGATCTTGAATTCCCATTTCAACCGCCATTCGATGGCCTAAAATGAGGGCTTGGTACTCAGCCATATTGTTTGAGCACAACTGAGTTAACACAAATGAGTAAGGTAAGACATGCTTTTCTGGCGATACAAAGACTACCCCTACTCCTGCGCCGTCGTGACGAGCAGCCCCATCAAAATATATTTCCCATGGTGGGAGTATTTTAATGTTAAATACGTCTTCTCCAGGCAAGTCAACGGAAATCTCCCATTCAGGTGGCACTGGGTGGTCGGCAAAGAAGTCAGTGATGTCTTGTCCTTTGACAGACTTTTGTGGTACGAAAACTATATCGTACTGTTTGATGAGTACAGCCCATTTAGCTAGTCTTCCTGACAACATTGGTCTTGAGAGGATGTACTTGATTGGGTCGGCTTTTGAGACGACATGGACGGTATGAGCTTGCATGTAATGCTTTAACTTTTGGACGGCAAAAATTAACGCAAGATAAATTTTTTCAATTGGTGAATAATTCAGCTCGGCACCCACCAATGTTCGACTCAAGTAATAAAGAGCTGTTTCCTTACGTTCTTCAATTTCTTGAGCACACATTGCCCCCAGTGATCTTTCTTGAGCAGCAATGTAAAGGATTAGAGGTTTTCCTTTAACTGGTGCCCCCAAAACCGGCGGAGAGGACAAATACTTCTTTATATTGTCAAACGCTTTTTGACATGACTCATCCCATTTGAATGGAGCATCCTCCTTCATGAGATGGCTAAATGGTTGACATCTGCCTGCAAGATTGGAGATGAATCTTCGAATACATGCAAGGCGCCCTTGGAGACCGCGAAGTTCCTTGAGATTTCATGGTACAGGCATTTCTTGAATTGCCTTGATTTTGGTCTGGTCAATTTCAATTCCCCTATGTTTTACGATGAAACCTAAAAATTTTCCTGAGTTAACACCGAACGCACATTTGAGAGGATTCATTTTCAATTGACATTTGCGTAGTCTTTCAAAGATTTTGCGAAGGTCACCTAGGTGATCCTCCCTCTTTTTAGACTTAACCACTAAATCGTCCACATAACACTCCACAATTTTGTGTATCATGTCTTCGAAGATCTTTTGCATTGCACGTTGATACGTAGCTCCAGCATTTTTTAAACCGAATGGCATAACTTTGTAGCAAAATATCCCTTTTGGGGTGCGAAATGTTGTGGCTTCTTGATCTTCAGGCGCCATGTGAATTTGATTGTATCCGGCTGTACAATCCATGAATGACAATGCCTCATGTCCAGTAGTGGCATCGATCATGATTTCTGTGACTGGAAGTGGGAAGTCATCCTTGGGACATGCTTCATTCAAATCGCGAAAATCCACACAAACTCGCAGTTGTCCATTTTTCTTCCTCACAGGGACAATGTTTGCTATCCATGTAGGGTATTTGACTTCACGAATGAAGCCTGCATCAATGATTTTGTTCACCTCAGATTCAATTTCTGGGATCAACTCTGGCCTGAATCGCCTTTGTGATTGCTTCTTTGGACTTACACCCTTTTTTATTGCCAATCGATGGACGGCGACTTTTGGGTTGAGACCTGACATTTCTTTGTAACTCCATGCGAAGACATCCTTATACTCAGAGAGTAATTTGAAGTACTCTTGTTTTTCCGCTTGGGTGAGAAGAGCACTGATGTATACAGGGCGCGGGTCTTCAAGAGTACCAAGGTTTAACTCTTTTAACTCATCTACTGTTGCTTGCCCCCCGTCTTCAAGTGTCTAGGGAGCTTCATCAGCTTCTATCTCCTCATCGAGATTTGACACCTCTTCAGCCGTTACATGGTTCGTGGAAACAATCTCCTTGTGTTCCTCTATAGCATGGTTTGACGACTCATTTTGGTTGGTGAAAACCACAGTGCGAACTCTTGCCTTTAAAGGTTGTTGCTCAGTGATGTCTATGTCTTACGTTCTCTTCATACGAGAGGGAACAACACTTTTTGGCTTGTCATTCTTCATGACATTGTCTTCCCTTTTCTTTATGCGACTAAAAGCCGACTGTCTTTGTTCTTTGCTAGAGGCATTTGTCATGCCTACGCGGTTAAAGACAGATACTTTTCGCCTTAAGGGTTGAGAGTTTGAAGCTTCTTCCACCCTACGGTCACATTCTCCAAGCCTATCAGATACTAAGATATGATTCCTCGTGGTAGATGGTTGAAGTCGATCAAATACAGAAGTTCTGGGAGAGGGAACATCATTCTCACCCTCATTTTCCTTGCGTTCCTCAGCAGTGATGTACTGGAAGAAGAGGTGTCTACTTTACGCCATACACCAATTTTAATTGGCTTGGGGCGCTGAAACCCTAGACCTGCCTTGGATTCTTGATAACTAGAGCCATAGTCAAGCAATTTCTTCTGAGTATCATTGAGTCCGTTGGGTTTAATGTCAATGACTTTACCCATAGGTGTTGGGTTTTCAAAGTCATATCCCGACTTTGCCAATAGCTTATATGCATTTTGGCCGAACTTTGCTTTATTAAGCTCTTTTGCCTTGGATGACTCTGTTGGCAACTTAGAAATTTGGCTTTGTGTGCCTTTACCTAATGGTACAGTTGTTTTACTCTTCAAACTTTGTAGAGTAGTGTCATCAATGGGCTTTGCTACCTTAGCATCGAGGTTAACTTCGCGACACTCAAAGGGTGATTCTCCCTCCTTGCGACGTGATTTTGGGATGTATCGCAAAATAGGAGTTGTCAACTTTGGCTTTTCTTTTATGACAAGCTGAGAGTCACTCTTTTCCTCCACTTCTACCTTTTGTTGAGGCTTCTCTTCAACATGAGATGTCTTTTCGGCATTTGTAGCTAAAGCAATGTTCTCTTTAACTTCTCTCTTTCCCGTTGAAAGGACTTGCGAAGGTAGTATCTCACTTGACGCCTCCTCTTCCTCAAAAAACTTGGCGTCAGCTAAGTAAGAATCTGCTTTGCTAAAGGGTTTGACATCCCCATTTATCTTCTTTTCGCCCCCACGATAGTACTTAAGACATTGATGGAGGGTCGATGCAACAACACCATTCTCATGCAACCAAGGGCGTCCTAGCAACATTTTGTATGATGTCTTGGTGTCAATCACATGAAAGAGAGTCGATGAAGTTAACTCTCCCATTGTGAGTTCTAGGCGTATTATGCCTATTGCACACTGACTGTCAAGGTTAAATTCTTGGATTACTATGCGACTGTTAGATAGTTCATCCATCTTGATTCCTAACTCTGTCATAGTGGATTTTGGCATGATGTTGACAGCTGATCCACCATCAACTAAAATGCAACTCACTTTTTTTTTGCGGATATACCCTGACACAAACAAAGGTCTATTATGGGGTTTTGACCCCATCAACAAGTCATCATCTGTGAAAGCTAAGGCTGCGTTACATGACACACATTTTGTGGCGTCCTCCGCAGGTTCTCCAACATTTTTCACCTTATCGGCATACAACTCTGGGTGTTGAAGTGCAAGCGATAACTGTTGACACATTGCTTTAAGCAAATGAAAAATTTGCCTCCATCCCATACGTGAAGGAAGAGCATCCAAGACAGTAGATATTTTTGGGTTTACTACCACCTCAGATTGTTGAACAACTGATTTTGTTGATGTTTCATTATCAACTTGTTCCTCCTCACTTTCCACAAAGGAAACCATATTCGCCGTAACCACAGTAAAGTAGTCTTCCGGGAAATATTCCTCCAAAGTTATGGGAGACAACGGCTCTTGCTCAAGCAAATCTATAGGGAGGACCTTTTGCTTGCTGACCCCTTTTTCTTTCTTTTTACCCTTGGATTCTTGGGCTTTCTCTTCTTCTGCTGCTTTTTTCTACGATATGAAGGTTGTGGTTTTGGAGCATGCACATGCTTTCTTGGCCTTCTCCTTGTCACCAATGTCCACCCTTCGTCATCATCTTCATCTTGGGCGTTAACATGTGTTTGGTGTTCAACCTGGGACGAGACTTCATGTCGAATGGGTTGACTCTCCACAAGTATAATTACTGGCTCCAAACTTCCAAACTGCAAAGTTTGAGCCTGAAATGATGGTTCAGTAGCTACTGAGGCATGATTTGATGTCACTGGCTCGTCGACATCTAGCTCAATTGTTCCATCCTTCGCCAATTGCATAATTTTCTCCTTAAGTGTTATACATGATCAACCTATGATACGGACAATAATTGGGATCGGATGTCTTGTTCATTTGCTCAGGTCGCTTTGACTCAGGCAACTCAATGATTTTGTTTTCAAGCAATTTGTCTAGCATGCCAGACAAGTCAGAGTCTGGGAAAGGGTACTTCTTAGCTTGAAGCTCTTTCAAAGTGGGTTTATCTTTCTTGACAAATCTCGAAGATGAACCCTTACTTTCTTCTTACTCGAAATCTTAATGGGTGCAGAAGAGGTAGTCACAGACAACGTCTCCTTAGTTGAACTTTTGGAGGACTTGTCATTTTTGTAATACTCCTTCTTTTCTTTCTTGGCTTCCAAAGAAAGCCCCTTCTTCTTCTTGTTGTAGGCAATTGAAAGTTCCATGTCATGAGCTCTCGTCGCCAACTCTTGAAAAGATCCTGGTTTGATCCCCTTTAGGATGTAATGTAGTTCCCAACTCATCCCGTTGATGCACATCTCTATGGCAGAGGTTTCAGTCAGCCGATCTTTACATTCCAAACTTAGAGCGCGCCAGCGGTTGATGTAATCAATGACTGGCTCTTCATCCCATTGTGCAGTTTGAGTTAGCTCAGTCATGCTAACAACGCGCTCAGTGCTGAAGAATCGCCCCAAAAATTCCATTTCCATTTGATCCCAACTGTCAATGGACTCAGCCTCTAAGTTGGTGTACTAGTCAAAAGCGGTTCCCTTAAGAGAACGAACGAATTGCTTAACAAGCAAGTCACCCCTGGTACCACCATTGCTGCACGTCTCTATGAAGTGTGCAACATGTTGTTTTGGATTACCCTTTCCATCAAAGAGTTGAAATTTTGGAGGTTGGTATCCAAACGGCATTTTCAGCTCATCTATTCTCCTAGTGTAAGGCTTCACATAACATCGGCTATTGTACGAACCTCCCCCTCCAAGTTGGCTCTTGACAGCATTGGCTATCATAGCTTGAACTTTTTCGGCAGTGATTAAATTGTTTGATCCATTTGGCTTTAATTCCTTTGATTTAATACTACTATCCGAACAGTCATCGCTTTCAGTCTCCATCGATCGTTTTTCAAGCTTTTTTGTCAAAGCAGCAATCTGTCCATTTTGCTGTTTGATTTGAGCATCTTTTTCCTCCCCATCCTTCTTCAGCTGTTCAAGGATACTGCTCATTTCAGTCAGTTGTTGTTCGACCGTCTTAGTATTCGTCACCATAACAGCAACAAAATAAGGCTCAGGTGAGCTCACACTAAACTCATTATCATGTCCTTCATCAGAGTGATCAAAGGATGAGTTTGTGTAGGTGACGGGCCCGAACGAACCAAACACAAGACTCTCATGTGGTTCGTGAGTGGAGGACGTGACAGATGTCATAGAAGCAGCACGACGAGCGCGACTTTTTCGTGCCTTGGTAGGGACTGATGCGGCGCGCAAGCTTCTTGCGGCAGAGTCAACAACAGCTTGCTTCATCCCTCTAGTAACGATGCCCTCATCAATTTGGCTGTTGAGCATTTCAGCCAACTCAGCAGCCCTTTGTTGAGCTGTAGCAAAGGTCCTTTCGGCGACAGTGTTCTTTGAGGCCATTTCAATTTTTTTTTTTAACGTACGGAAAAAGAGATGAGAGGCAGAGATAGTCCCACTAGGCGTGCCAAAATTTGTTTACACAAATTTCGAGTCTAAATAAATAAAGACGGGAAATAAAGTAACAAATGAATTTATATTAATATGTGAATTTTTGGGTACAATCTCTGTATAACAGTTTATAATAAAATAAACTAAATCCTCTGATTCTGTTCCGCAGCTTGACGATGACACGTGTGTGACACCTGTAGGGTGACGTTTGATGACGTCGACTTGAGTTTGAATGCAGGGTGATGTTTGATGATGTCAACCTATATTCGAAGGGTTTTGTTTGAATACACCTGAACGAGGGCTTATGAATCTTAATCCTGTTTAAATGTGTTTGAGTGTATCTGAACAAGTCGGCACGAATTTGATGTGCTTATTGACTCACTTCAGAGAAAATTCCGTTTGAGTTTTATGAGCTCTTGGAATAATGATTTCTGGATCCCCTCAACTGATGGAGGAATGATGTATTTATAGAAGATGAAAACCCCTTAAGTGGACTAAGTAGGTTTGGGCCTGGCCCATTTTATGACTTAAAAGTCTTTTAACCAAGTCCAATTTGATTTATTTTATAACCCGAATTGTATTTGATTAATTCGGATTACTTGTTTGGGTGGGCCAAAAAATAATTAAAATGGATCAATAATATGATTTATCCCAAATTAATTTATTTAATTTGATGTATGACACTTATAAAATTTCCGTGTCTACAAGCGTCATTTCATATCAGAAAAAAAGTATGAGCGGGGACGCAATGCCAAAGCTTTTAAGACATCGGATCTTGTTTTTTTTCAACCACCTATCAATGTATGATGATTGAACATAACAAAGTGTTACTAAAATATGGTGGAAAAATCTACTTATCGTAATAATTGTAGTTCAGAATTGGATCAATCATCTTTTCATGAAACCAATCCGGAAAATCAACTTCGAATTTTTCCATTACTTCTTCTCTACGCAAAGAAGGTCAAGTACTAAGAATGTGGTCCTCAAACCTCCTATTAAGTGGAGATCAACTATTAGGTGTTACTCAAGTCAATCATATGTTTGTAAATTATTGAGTTAATAACGGTGTTACCTTTCATATTCACCTAAAATACCGTTGTTTGATAACACTCGAGTTTTCCCTTGAGTTAATAACGGTGTTACCTTTCATATTCACCTTTCATACTCTAGTTCATTTTCATCTAAAAAACGAGTTTTCCCCTCATTTGGCACCCCGACCGCTATCAACCGAGAATAGTTCAGGGACTTCATCTTCATTTAAGATAGGGTCAACATCGGCATTGACATTTTGACTATTAGATCTCTTGTTTTGGTGTCAATGGTTTCTTGAAAGTAATGTGAACAAAAGTTTGCAATCTCTTCGGCAATATAGGCATTGCATATTGAACCTTCAACCCCGAGCCTTGTTACCGATCTTCCTTTTTATATGATTGAGGAACCTAAGGTTGTAATTATAAAAGTATAAACTAATTATGAGTATAAATATATAGAGAAATGAGTTGATAATGTTTAAAATGATGCACTTTGAAATAAGATAATGTTACCTTTTGAATGGATACATCCATTGATATTGAACATGATCACATAACTTTCCCTCAAACAGCAAATGCATAAAATGGCAGCTCGAAGATTGAAATTTTTTTTCCTTGAAATATCTTAAGTATTTGCACCCACTTCCCATAATTGTTTCAACTCTTCAACAAGTGGTTGCATATACACATCTAAATTCCCCTTCGGGTTTTTGAGACCGGGAACGAGCAAGGAAAGGAACATGATTTGTCTTTTCATACACATAAATGGAGGCAAGTTATAAGGGGTCAAAATGACCGACCAACAAGAATATTGACCCCCAAAGTTGCCATGGGGAGCGAACCTGTCTGTACACATCCCAAGACGAACATTCTGAGGTTTAGAGGCAAACTCGGGAAAGGAATTATCTAGGTGTTTCCATGCTTCACTGTCATTAGGGTGTGCCATGGTGCCCTGGACTTGAGGATTCTTCAAGTGCCAAGTCATTTCCTCGGAAATGTTTTTAGTTGCAAACATCCTTTGCAATCTTGGTGCAGTGTGATCGGGAAATATATTAGGACATTTAAAGGCACTAAGCTCCCTTTAAAAGTCATCTAATATCAATCGCTACCATAGACCTTGCACTAGACAACTCTGCATCCTCCTTCCAAAACAACATACAACCTTTTCGGACATGCATGAATCTTCTTATGAGGAAGCTCTAATCCCTTAACAATCTTCTTCACCTCATAGAATGTTTGCCCATGTGGTTGTTGTTAGGAATTGCTACACCATCAAAGAAGCAAATCCATCAACACACTTGTGTGGCAATAAACACACCAAAAATAAATTATTTTGTACCATTTTTGCTACTAACTACTAACATATATATAAAACTATAAGTGCATTGAAAATAATAGCCACTAAACTTTCAATTTGAACTATTTTTTGAGGATCAAACAAACCTAAATCTAAAATTCCTACAATTGATTTGAATGAAAAAAAATTCAAATTACAAAATCTAGGGTTTATGGGTAATTAATTAAAACTAAATTAAAAAAAAAAAGAAATAACAACCATTACCTGGTGGCCAACGCAACAAGGACAACTGGAGGGGAAATTGGGTGGCCGGTGGTGGTGGTCTGAGGCAGAAATTGAGGATTAGGGTGACACAAAAACAAAAAATTGAAAAAAAAACCTTTACCTGGTGGCTGACGCAAGTCAACGGCTGGAGGAGGCCGGTGAGCTGTGGCAGAGGTAAGCGCGGCCTCCTTCCCCTTCTCCTTCTCTCTTCTTCTACTCCTTCTCTCCCTTTCTCCTTTTGCATCATCCTACTATACTCCTTAGAATAAATATGAGTTGTCTCAATATGCTTCTCAGAATCATCATCATGCTTATCACTGTAAACAATAGTAGCAATCTTCCTCCCCTTTGCCTTTGTAATTAGCATTGTTGGATGGATAGCAATGAATTTTGAAGCATTTTTCTACTGTGTGACCAGGAATTTTGCAATAATCATAGATTAATAAAGAATACTTTCTAATAGGACCACCTCTACCAAAACTAGAGCTTTGAACACCAGATTGAGAACTCCGAGGAAACCTATTCCATGTGTTAGAGTCCTGAGGTCTAAAAGAGGTTGAGTTATTGCTATAATAAGAATCAGGTTTTTTGTTATCCACAGCAAAATCCATGTTAGCAGAATTCTGAGTGTCTGATAACAAACTGACTTGCCTTTGCTTCTCTTCCTGAATTAGTAGTATGTAAGCTAGAGAAACATTAGATAATGGATGCATCATCAAGATATTTGTCCTGACATTTGTTTATTTGCCATTCAGCTTCATTAATAGCTAAATAAGTCTCTCGTCTTGTTGTTGTTTCAGAAATTTCTGAGTTAAATTGTAGGTGTAATTGTTACATGAACAGATAGGAACTGGATTGTGTAGGGAATATTTCAAGCATTATGATCCCAAACTTGAACCCCACTGTGATCATACACTTAAGTACGGTGGCGTTCCAAAGGGAAAGACAAAGAGCAAAAAGAGTCGCCAACAAGTTTTAGGAACTTGTAAACCCAAAAGACAATCCAAAAGGACCATCAACTACTCCATAAGGTCTTGAACCAAATAGGGTCCGGGGATGAGGGTACGAATCCAATCTACAAAAGAAAGGACCCGCCCTATAAAATAGGCCTCTACTTTGTTCTGCTCGTATTCATGCGCGCTTTTCGAATAACATACAAACATTATATTAAACCTAACCTGTTTATCTACGTTGGTTGAATATTAATGCACAAATAAAACTATTATTGGCGATCACTTGAATTAAAATCACATTAGCCTAAACCAAATTAATAATAATGTTATTAAGCGTGATTTCAAGTACAAATTCCCTTTAACAAGCATAAAAGGTGTGATCAAGCAATAACAATAATGATAATAGCATGATAAGGCATAATAAAGCTTGAAAATAATAGCAAGATCCTAGGCATGATACTAACAAGGTTAATAACAAATCCTAGCATGTCACTAAACGATAAAGATCAAAGCTTTAAACCTAACATGGTACTAACATGATAACATAATATTAGAAATAATAAGAGGCAACCTAAACATGATACTAGAAAGCATTAAATAACATCCTAACATGATACTAGGAATTAATCAATAATAAACATGCTTTCTACATTGAAAGAGAGTAATAAGATTACATACTTTGAAGCCTCGTATCTCTTTCTAATAACAAAATACACAAGTTAGTAAACTTCAATGAAAATAATAAAGAATAATTAAAGAATTAAATTGAAATCAAATTAAATAAAGTTTTGACTAGTTTTGGACCAAACCCTCAGAAAATATTAAACCTTGCACGTCTAGGGCGAAGGCAACTTCGAACTTGGCTAAGTGACTCTAAGTCTTGTGAATGCGGAATATTGTGTTTTGTAAAAAGGTAGTTTAGAAATAGAGAGAAAAAATAAGCTATATTGCTCAAGAGAGAGAATAGAGAGAATTGATTGGGAGAATAGATGAGAGTTGATAAAAGTTGATGATGAGAGATGATAAAAGTTGATGAATGAAAAACAGAGATTCGGGACACTATTTATAAGGAAAAAGTCCGGAAAATCATAGAATTTGATAAGGAAATAGTGGGATGGTGTCAGTTTTGGATAGAGTTTCGTATATCTTTAATATCTTTTTCGTTATAGCTCGGATTTATTATTATAATATATCATTGGAAAGATAATTTCAAGATCTATCCAGCCATATAAAATTTGGATAAAAAATATGAGGCACGAAAATAATATCTGACTGTCTTTGAACATCTTTAAATCTGAATAGAATTAGGAAAGTTTTAAAGAAGGAAAGTTTTATTCAAATCAAATTCCATAATCTTATCTTTTCAAAAAAGGATAATTAAGATATTTTAGAAACTTATAGAAGATTCTAATCAATCCTAATTAGTTTAGGAATAGGATTAAACCTTTGGACCCTCCTCATGATCATTGGGTTGTAGGTAAAATCCGGTTTGGGTCCAGTTTAGTATTTTGGCCATAACTTCCTCATTATTCATCGGAATTGGGCTTATAATATATCGTTGGAAAGGTTTTTTTAAGACCCATCCAACTACACCATTATTGGACCCTTATCATGGACCAAAATAAACTGAATTGGACGTTTTCATAAAATAGAGTGGGTTTTCGAAAACAGAAAGAAGGATTTTAATAAAAACTAACCGCAACACTTGACTTTTCACACTTTCACCTCATTCGATTATGGTTTGACGTGACAGGTATTCATCACTGGGTTTGGTTTTGGGGAGACACAAATGGGTGTCTACAGATTGATACCAGAAATCTGATCCCAAATAGCCTTAATCTCAGGGAAAAACTCAGCTACACTACTAGAACCTTGTGACAAATCACTCAAGGTCTATTGAAGTGAATATAATTGAGCACCCGAACTATGTGAATATCGATCCTCAAGATCTTTCCAGATCTCTCTAGCTGTGTTGAAATAAAAAAACACTTTGAGGAAAATCATAATCAAGAGAATTCAAAATATAAGCAAGAATCATTGCATTACACCTATCCTAAGCTTGAGATTCAAGCAAATCAGAAGGCCTAGGTAAGGTTCCATCAATGAAACCGAGCTTATTCTTAACAGCAAAAGCAATTATCATAACTCTTTGCCATTCATTATAAACATCACCATTGAGTTTAACATAAATAAGAGGATTCGAAGGATTTTCAGAAGGATGTAAGAAATATATACTAGCAGGATTTAAATTTAGAGAATGAGAATTTCGAGAACTTCCAGGATTTGCAGCCATAATTGAAGAAATCAATTTCAATTATAGAAATCCAAAGCAAGCAACAATGCATAATCAAAAACAAAATTGAAACAAAGAAGAAGAAGAAGAATCAATGCCTGAAAATGGAGAAATCAAATAAAAAATGCAGCGAAGAAACAATCGATCGTCTGCTCTGATACCATGTTGATATTTGCCAAAACTCAGAAAACAGTAGAGAAAAAAGAGAGAGATTGTTTTGATTACTTGGGAGAAAATTCCGAAAATGAATTACAACTTGGAAAAATAAAGCCTATTACATCTTATATACTATTACATGACAAAAGCATGCTATGAGGAAAGGAGTTTGTTTTAAAAGAAGATTTCAGAAGAAAAGTTAATTATAACTAACTGTGATGAGCTGGCAGAGCTTCATGGTGGATATAGGAGCTCATAATCAGATACTTCAATAACTTGAAATAGATTATTGCAAATAACTGAAATCACTGCCAGAAGCAATACAACACCTCACCTCCCTCAATACACTTACAATATATACCCCAAGCCTTAAAATCAAGGATAGTTGCCACGGGGAAGACTGGCTCAAAATATGCCACATCCCTAGTATAAAACTTGATTAAGGTAATGTAACCACTTTATGTTTGTTATTTATTTATTTATCTAAAAATTTCAAGTTATTAATGTTTGTAATTTACTCATCAGTAAGTGTTTTCTATTAATTATTGACAGGGAAATGCATATTTCTACTCCGAGTCTTATACGGAGCTTCTATGTATATATGATTTTCTTAATTGTAATGATTGCAACACCTACATCTCCTCTGTATGGTCTTCTACAAGGCAGTCCTTACCATTACAGTTTTGTGAGAGGGGCTAGTAACACCCTGAAAGGAATGGTGTCCTTCAAACAAGTGTATTATTCTGATAGCGGGTTTAGAATTATTAGAAAGCTAATATATTCAGTGAGGTCAAGTGATCGGAATGCCTGGGTGGAGGCCGCTTTCGATCAGTAATATTAATATAATTAATATTACTGCTTAATCTTGACTGAACCCTTCGGGTCACACCCAAGCAAATATACGAACCGACTCGACGAATTAATTCGGAAGAAATTAATTCATCGCCCGAGTGTTAAATATTTAGACGTCGGAAATTCGAGCTTAGAGCGTCGAAATCGAGTGTCAGAAGTCGAGTCAAAAATAATAAAAGACGAGACGGCAAATTAGTAATAAATCAACAATGACTAAAATAACCCAAGCATTGTAATCCCGAGTGCTAGGGGATTAGCCGAGCTAGTAGCCCGCACCATGTGCGAGGCGTGCTAGCAAGGCACAGCCAGCAGCCCGCAAGCAAGCGAGGCGTGCTGGCGTGCGCTGATGCTAGCAGCCCGCACTAGTGCGTGGCTAGCTAGCAGCGCCACTCGGCAGCAGCAGCCCGCACTCTTGTGCGTGGGCGTGCTGGGCTGAGCTGGCAGCAGCTAGCAGGCTCGCATGGGGTGGGGCTAGCTGGGCCGTGACATAGGGTCAGGTAAAAGGGGAGAGTTAGTAAGGAAGCTTTCTTTTGTGTGGACAAGTGTCACAAGGAGAGGAAGGAGTGGGGAGCAAGTATGGTCCCCTCCTCTCCAAGTGGTCCATACTCCTCTTTACATATGACTAGGACACTTGTTGATTTATTACTTGCTTACATATTTAATTTATTTTAGCTTTAAATTAAATTGAGGAATTTCATGATCCCACATTGATGGGATTGAAATTCTCACTCCCACATTTCTCTATAAATACCAATCTTGGGATTTGGAGAAAAGTGCTTGAGTGGGAGTTAGAAAGAGCATTGCATTTTGGCAAAAACTCTTAAACTCCATTTGGGATTTGGTCGGACCTTGTTAACTCCAAGGTAACGGACCTAAAAAGTCGTGCTCTTCCTTTGTGGGTGGATACCGTTGGAGGTTCGGCATTTGCGGAGCTAAGAGATTTCAAGTAAGAGCCCGTGTGTGAGGGCGAAGCACGCGTCGAAGGTAAATTCCGGTTTTACCCTTCTTTATGTTTTGTTATGCTTTATGGTTTTATTAATTGCGAGTGGTTCTTGGGTCGGGGTTGTTTCCGCGGTGAGTCGGAGTCACCAAACCCCAACACACCTAACATGTGGTAAAGCTTCCACTCATTAGTCCTTATATAGTGAACATTATGGATATTGTAGTTCGAACTCATGTAAATATGAATTATGTTGTGCTGCTTGATTAATGTACACTACCATACTATGCATGTTGGGTTGTTGGCTTAAGTTGTGTTTGTTGGATAAGTTCTATTTTGTTGATGGTTAATATTGCTCTATTCTTCGTTTTTGCATGAATTAGGTGAAGGGTGCATTTAATACCTGACGGATTGGCTTGTGTAATTGATCACAACTCATGCTTACAAAGAGAAAATCATCTGATATATAAAGGTATTTTAAATATATAGTTCATTATCAATCAAAATTGAATGAATGTAATATTAATTTTCCCAGGAAATTTAAACAAGGGAACTAAGAAGATTACATATCTGAATTTGCTTTCAACTGCTTTTGAATAAACAAAATCTGTTGACATTTGGCAGTAAATTTTGAAGTCGTAGGAATTTTGAGCAATAAAGAGAAAAATTCATGTGATGTACATAACTCATGCTTTCTCACATATAAGCTTCTTTATCAAATTATTATATTGTAACTGATATTATACTTTATGCATGTCCTTTTCTTGCAACTCTCTACTGGGAATGTGCTTAAATATGTTAGTATGTAATCCTTATAATTCTCAAGATGGCTATGGCTCCTGACGCACACTTGATTCATATTGATAGAGAATGGTCCGACCATGCTCCTATTAAGCTTGTTGTTTGGAGTAAGGGTAATGATCGGCTGATGACAAACTGTTTAGGTTTGAGCAAATGTGGCAAGTGGATGAGGGGTGTGAGAATATTGTTTATTTGGCATGGAATGGTAATTTTCATTTGGATTCAAAGCTTGTATCTTGCACTAAGGTGTTGAAAAAATGGAGTAGTGAAAAATTTGGTGCCACAATTCGTGAGTTAAGGAAGAAGCGAAAAAAATTGGAGAATGAAATTAAACCTTGGGAACCTTTCGACCACTTAGTTAGAGCAGTGTAAGGCTCTAATCCATGACATTGCTGGTTTAATATGCCACAAGGAAGTCTGTTGTAAGAAAACGTTCGAGAGTTTTATGGCTTTCGGAAGGGGATCGAAATACAAGTTTATTCCACTAGAGAGTAACCTGTAGGAAAAGCAAAAATACCATCCGAAAGTTGCAAGATGAGAATGGCATCCATATTCCGGGAACGAGAAGATTGGGAGTATTGCGGTGAATTATTTCCAAAATATGTTCACTTCAGCAAATCCACCTATGATCGAACAAGCTCTACAAAATTTTTAGAGTCGTGTCACTAGTGAGATGAATGCGATTCTCAAGGACTGAGTATACTACGGAGGAGGTGAAATTTGCTCTTAGTTAAATGCAACCTATAATAGCCCCGGGCCCTGATGGTATGTGTCCTTTGCTTTTTCAATCTTACTGGCTTATTGTGGGGCCTTCGATTTCTAATTCCGTGTTGGCTATTGTGCACGGTGATCCCATTCCTGCTTTCTTGAATAAGACGTTTATTGCTCTCATCCTGAAAAAAAAAATGATGCTGATTGTGTGTCGAATTTTAGGCCTATCTCTCTTTTTAATGTGATCTATAAGTTAGTTTCAAAGGTCTTGTCAAATAGGCTGAAATTATTTTGAGACAAAATTATTGCAGTTAATCAGAGTGCTTTTACTCCGGGTAGGCTGATTACTGATAATATTTTAGTGGCCATCATATGAAGAATTTGAATAACAAGGAGGGATGTATGGCTCTGATGCTCGATATGTCAAAAGCTTACGATAGGATTGAGTGGGATTTTTTGGAGGCGGTCCATGTTAAATTTGGGTTTGATGTGTCTTGGAGAAATAGAGTTATGGATTGTGTTCGCTCGGTGTCTTTCTCGGTTCTAGTCAATGGAAAGCCGACGGAGGAATTTATTCCTCATAGAGGTATTCGTCAGGGTGACTCGATTTCTCCGTATCTATTTATTCTGTGTGCTGAGGTCTTCTCTCATCTCTTACGAAGTGCTGAGGAGAATGGTAGCCTTCATGGTATTCGTATTGCCCCTACGGCTCCATCTATTAATCATTTACTGTTTGCAAATGGCTGTATTAATTTTTCGAAGGCGACTTTACAAGATGTGGAGGTGATTAAAGGGGTTTTGGAACCATATGAGTTCGCTTCGGGGCAGAAAATTAATTTTGATAAGACAACTTTGACTTTTAGCAAGGGGGTTCGCGAGGAAAAGAGAGTTGAGATTGTAGATGGCTTTGGGGTTCGTATTGTGGATGTTCATGATAGGTATCTTGGCCTTCTGACGGTGGTTGGGAGATCAAAGAAGGTTATAATGAAGGGGGTGAAGGAGAAGTTGTGGAAGAAGTTGCAAGGTTGGCATGGGATGGTGCTTTCTAAGGCGGGTAGGGAGGTCATGATAAAGGCAGTGGCCCAATCTCTCCCTACATATGCGATGAGTGTTTTTAAGTTTCCATCTTTTTGTGATGAGTTGAGATTGTTAGTAGCTTAGTTTTGGTGGGGCCAAAAGCAAGGTGAAAGGAAGATACACTGGCTTGCTTGGAAGAAATTGTGCCGGACTAAAAATGAAGGGGGTTTGGGGTTTCAAGATTTTAAGCTTTTTAATTGGGCTCTTTTAGGAAAACAAGCTTGGAGATTATGTCCCCGAGCAGCCTTTTGGAGCAACTATATAAGGCTTGTTACTATCCGAATTCAAGCTTTTTGGAAGCATATTGGCTCACTTCTGAGTTACACTTGGCGGGGTATTTGTGAGGCTAGATGGGTGGTAAGGGGAGGTATGCGATGGCGAGTAGGTAATGGGGGAGAGCATCCAGGTGTGGTCCGATCCTTGGTTTCCGGGTACACAATTGCATCGTATTATTTCTCATAGAGGCAATGCCGAGGCGGATATGAAGGTGAGTGAGCCTATTGATATCTTTTCTCATTCTTGGAAGTCGGATGTGATTTTACGTACTTTTCTCCCTTTTGAAAGTGATTCATAGAATGTCGGTTGATTGTGTTTGTTGGGACTTGGAGAAGGATGGAGTTTATTCAGTGAGATCGGCTTATAGGGCGTGATGATAATTGGAAGGATGCATAGGAGGAGCCTTCCAATGGGCGTCACGTTTGGAATATATTTGGAGCTTGAATGTGTTGCCTCGGGTTAAGGTGTTCAGGTGGAGGGCTTGTCAAAATGCCCTTCCCACTAGGGAGGGCATTCACCGCCGAGTTCGTGATTATGATCCCACTTGTGGGGTGTGCAGCAGGGAGTCAGAGTCCGTCTTTCATGCTTTGAAGGACTGTAATTTAGCTTAGGCTATTTGGAATAAAAGTAAGTTCTCTTCGCTTATTTCTCACACTTTTTGAAATGTGGTTGACTGGTGGAATTTTTAAATTGAGAAATTGGAGGGGGATGAGTTTGAAGAGCTCATTACCTTGTGTTGGGCAGTGTGGGGTGCAAGAAATAAGTGGGTTATGGAAGGGGGTGATTTTGATCCTGAGAGAGTCATTGCTTATGCTGAGAAAATCGCAAAGGAGGCTCGTGAAGGAGGGCAGCTAAAGGTGGGAAGTGCTGGGGCTGGAAGCAGTGAAAAGAAAGGAAAACAACTTAAGTATTTAAACTAAAGAAAACTCCCAAGGCTCACACCCCGAGGTGTGAAGAAAACCCTTAATTATTCACAAAAGCAATCAAGATTATAAATATCTATTTTTTTTTTTTTTTTGAAATAATAGATATCTATAATTTTAATTAGAAGTTATTAAATTTCATAGTTAGATATCTATAAAATTAATTAGAAGTTATTTTAAATATAAGATATTGGCCCCCCACATCCTTTAATAACTTCTAATTAAATTATAGATATCTAACTATGAAATTTAATAACTTCTAATTAAAATTATAGATATCTAACTATATACAAAAAACAATAATTTGACCGGTGCCAAGTAAGTTTAAAAGTAATGAAATCAATCGACCTCACTTAACTATTATAGAATCTTGTTACATACAATTAAAATATGATGATTAAATAATAAATCACTATAAGAAAACAATATGCGAGTTTGATCTAAAATTTCACTTCACACAACTTATATGGGCCAATAGATGCAAACAACATATCATGATACATGTACAATATATGTACAATATATGTCCGAAAATAATATAAATTAAAAATACATACCATTTTGGATTTGTAGTTGTTAAATTGTAAATACTGAAATAAATTTGTAATGATGTCATGATTCGAGCGTAAATATTTAAGGTCTCGATAAAAAATATATTTAAATATTATTTTTTCTTTAAGTAGAAAAAGTATCTATGTTATATTAGATTTTAATTTTCATTTATTTGAACCAACTTTACTCAACCAATTTGACAAGAAGATACTCAACTTCATCCATTGAAATTTGAAACAACAAATACTAAGCAGAGCCATAGTTTTCAAATGCAAACTTGCATAAGGAAATTATAATACTTGTTTTATTTAACTAAATTTCTAACTCTATCTAAAAAAAAAACCTTTTATTTTTAACCACTCCTTGTTTATACGGAGTATCAAAATTGACTAAAATTGTAATAAACAAACTTAAACAAGTTGTTCATACACTTAAAACGGATGCACAATTAAAAACAAACTTAATCTATATAATTATATTACTACTTAATTAGTTAGTAACTCCTATTACACAATACGCCAAAATTCAACTTTTCCGTAGAAAAAAAAAGTGAGTTGGAGATAACATAAAAGGATTGAACAAGTGATATACAATGCACCTCTAATTATAAGACAAAGTATATATTTGTACCTTTAATAAACCGTAAACAATAAACCATAGCCGTACTACTTTTTTTAATAGAAAAAAAAGTAGTAAATACAACACACTAAAAAAAAAGTAGTAAATAACAACACAATAAAAAAAAACAAAAAAAAAAAGATGGAAAATTAACCTTAGTCGTAATACATTTTTTATAGGAAAAAAAAAGTAGTAAATACAACTGAAAAAAACGTAGTAAATAACAACACACTAAAAAAAAAGGAAAATTAACCTCCACAACTTAGTGGGTGTTGTCAGTGTCCTTGTCGGTGTCGTAGTCGTAGTCGTCGTTGGTATTTGAGTTGGTTGATTCCCAATTAACCCCTAAGAATTATCAATTAATCGGCGAACAAACAAAAAAGTAGGGATTTATTTTGTAATGAGAATTAGGATTAAGGAGAAATGAGATTTGGGAAGATAAACACTATGTTGTGTATAAACACTATGTTGTAATGAGATTTGTTTGTAAATTCCCTCAACACTGTGATCTTATTTATAAGGTGAAGTTAATCTTTGGGAGTCTAGGTGATGAATCAATTATATATATATATATATATATAGTGGTTATTTGAGCTCTACGGAGTTATTTTTATTACTAATATACGTTTTATAGTGTTTTTGTAGAGGTGGTATTATTTTGTAGGAATTTGCAGAATTATAACAATTCCCGATCTCATTGAACCACTACAAAGGTATTGGAGTCGGATCGTATTTTATGACCGTAAATTTAAAACCCAGGACCGAGTTAAAGAAATTTAGTTCGGTGATTAAGGGCTCGATTCATAAGGAGGTCCAAGATTTACAAAGTTATTATTATTTCGGACCAAGAAAGGAAATTGGGCTAAATCTAAAATTAATGGCCCAGCTTGCTGACCCAAACGAAGAAGCAATCAACTCAATTAATAGCCCGATCAGCGAGGTTAAGCCTCACAAATTCTTAGCTACACTCTAGTGTATCTAAGCTAAAAAAAAAAAAAAAAAAGCTAGTTGCAACAGCTTTAAATATAAACATATAGTACTGTATTTTAACTCTATCTCTCTTCTTCTTTCTTAGTTCTATAAATTTTCTCTCTCCTCTTTTTTCCCTTTCCTTAAAAGTTTACTTTATTACTTCCCTTCAATCTTTAAACTTCTTTGTCCTACGTTACTCCGGATATTATTCAATTAATCACCACTGTAGCATTCTCCATCGTCATCATCTTCGTCGTGATCATGAATCTTGAGGTAATTTAATTTAATTTGAATTTTCTTTTTTTATTGTTTTTTATTTTTTTTATTTTTTGTGTGTTTATGTGAATGTTGTAAAATTGTTGATTTCTATCAAAATTGCATTTGTGATTCCAAATCTATCATGTTATTGATCAATAATTATTGTCTCCATGATGAATCAAGATTAGATTTAAGGTGGATTTTCAAATTTTTAGAGTTAAAATAATTACAATTGAACTTGTGTATAATTTCTGTTAAAAAAAATGAACACGGAGTACTTTAAAATTGAACAATTTTGTACAAAATGAACATTTAGTACACTAAAAATGAAATTTTAATAGACTAAAAACACAAAAAATATGAACATTTAGTACATAAAAACGAACTTAATTTAACGATTTATTATAGCTTTATTTTTTGTAAATTTATTATATACACTACTACAAAAAGAGTGATTTTTGGACGCAATTGGTTCGACGCTGTTGAAGGGGCGTCAGTAGAACCTATATGAATATAACCTATATGAATATATGAAATCATGTTCATTTTAATATATTAAATGTTCAAATTTTATTTTACGTGTTCATTTTTTACTTTTTTTTTATACTAGATATTTATTTAATGTATTCATTTATTTTTACGAAATGTTCATTTTATTTGGTATGGTCTAGCTATTTTATGGTTGTATGATATATGTGCATTTCTAATATACTAAATGTTCATTTCCTTTATTGTCATGTTCACTTTTTATTGCTAAATTTTTGTATTTTTTTACGCGTTCATTTTTTAATACTGAATATTCCTTTTTTACGTGTTCATTTTTTTCTACTAAATGTTCGTTTTTAGGTTGTGATCTAGCTAATATATGATATATGATAATCATGTTCAGTTTTAATAAATGATCATTTTTTATAACATGTTCACTTTTTAGTATTACATGTTCATTTTTTTTATTATTAGATGTTCATTTTTTTTCATATTCATATTTTTTTACTAAATGTTCATTTTATAGAGCGTGGAGTTGATTTGGACGGGTCGCGAATATATTATCTGGGTTTTCTAATTTGGGCCGCGCGTTTGGACCTTTCCTTGTTGCAGCTATATTAGCTACATTAGTATCCAACTAAGACTCATTGGTTAAGCCTGCATGTTCTTTACTTCATTAGTGGGTTTCATCGTAAAGAACATTCTCTTGTTTTAGTCGGTGGACTTGCATAGCTTAGAAGTTGATTAGGAGTTAAACTCCTTTTTCCTTCCTTATTAAAGGAAGTAGTACGTAGGGCACGAAGTAGGTAGTTTTAGTTTAGTTTTCTTTTAGTTTAGTTGAGTTTAGTTTTCTTTTCTACTTTTCCTATCAAGATTTATTATTTTGTTTTAATACTATTAAACTTCTTATTTTTATTATTATTGTTTTTATCATGTTTACTTTAACTGCTTTGTTTAATTTAAATTTAATTATGTGTGAGTAGTTTAATTCTAGGGTTTTTGGGGAATCCATAATTAATATGAAGGGATAATTTGTTGCTATTGATTATTGATATTGCATGATAATTTCTTATTGAATTGTTTTAATTCTTTACAATTGGATTATGAATCGAGCAGATGTGATTTGATTGTAAAAGTATAGCAATATTTAATTGATGAATCGAGCAGATGTTAATTTGGTATTAAAGGTTATTTTTAATGGGAACTTAGATCTAGTAAATTGCGAGAGCCTGTTAGATCTATGTTGATTAATAAAAGAGTCTGTTAATCATGTTATATGTGCAATGTTAATTATTGATTGTTATGTTTTATCCCGGAATATTAATTATTAGTGAACCTGTGACCATAGGCTTCTTTTGATTAGTTAGAGGACTTAGGTAATACTTTTGATTAGGTGATACGACTTTAGCCTATCACCAGGGTTAAGATGTTATTGTACAGATTTTTCATATAGTTCTTTAATAAACTATCAGAGCACATTGATTTCTACAAAGGACCAATCGAAAAATGATAAGCCATCTATCACTTACCCAAAATAAAAAGTCTTTAAGACCTAATGGATACTTTAATAAGTAGCCTTAATTTACTATATTAAGAATTTGAATACTAGCCCTCTTTGTTATAAATTCCACCTTTTTCAAGGTTTGATTCTTCACTCCCTATTATTTGCACGTGAATCTCCGATGAAGGGAAAAAAATTGCCATTTAATCTAAGCATTGGAAAAATGCTTTATCTCTCTAGAAGCTTAGTCATAGGAGACTCTCTCTAAACACACTAGTGTTTGGAGCTCCGGGAGCTTTCTTCTAGCTGATAGCAAGCAAGGATACACTTGAATGCCCTTAGGTATTTGGTAGTGCTTTTTTAGTTCGTTAGTCTTGATTAGTTCCGTTCTTTTAGTTAGGAGATAGGGTATGGAGGTGGGTTTCACTTCAAGTATGGATGGTAAGTCTATACAGGAGTTGAAGTAGATTTAGTTAATAGATCAGTCACTAGGTTGGATGAAGAAGTTAATACAGTAGCAACAACAATCCTCGATCAAGAGATGGAGATTGTAGAGCAGCAGCATGAGCAATCAGATGTCCAGAAGAAAGCTGAGCAGGCAAAGGAGGGGGCAGATAACAATAAATTGTCGGTTAGCACCAATAAGAAAGTTGTTGGATCATTTAGAGATGCTGTCACAAGCTCATCACAATGGTTTAATGAAGCAAGAAAAATTGTGGTTGCTTCCCAAGAATGGGAGGATGAAGAAGAGGATGTCACCAACCACTCTAATTCTGTCAAATTTGATAAAGCAAAGTTGAGAGAGTTAAGGAAGCCACGGAGCATGACTCTAATTGGCAAATTCTTAGGGATAAAAATTAGAGCAGAATTCATCACCCAAAGAGTACAGCGAATGTGGAATCCAAAGGGGGGTGTAGAAGTTATTGAGATGGAGAATGGAGTCTTTCTATTTCGATTCTCTATGCAGGATGATCTTGAAAAGGCCTTATTTGGAGGTCCCTGGTTCGTGCTTGATCACTACTTGATGATGGCGAGGTGGAAACCTAACTTCAGACCTTCGATGGAAAGTAATAAAAATATCTCGGTGTGGATTGGGTTTCCTGAACTTCCTGTCAAATATTACGATAAGGAGGCATTGTACAACATCGTTGAGGTAGTAGAAAATCCAATTAGGGTCGATTATTCGACTGATAAAATTAACAGATGCAGGTATGCTAGAGTTTGTGTAGAAATTGACATGGAGAAGCCCCTAATTACAAGAGTATGGGTAGGGAAAGCTTGGCAAAAAATTGAATTCGAAAAAATTCATAATTTATGTTTTGAGTGTGGGAGGATTGGTCACTCAAAGGAGCAATGCAGATTGAAGATAGGGAACCACCTCAATGAAAAGGAGAAGCCTAGTAGCGCGCCTGTTTTGTAGAGTAGCAAGGCTACTGATATTTTATTAGCGGAACACTCCAAGTAAAAGGATGATAACCCTACTACTGTTAATCTGCAAAATGAAAGGGTATGAGAAATAGGTTTGCAGCTTGAAGAAAAAGAGGCCCATGGGCCATGGGTTTTGGCGGCACCAAAGAAGAAATATTTTAAAAAGGACAGCAGTTACAAAAAGGAGGGAAATACAGAAGGAAATAGCAAAAATCCAAAAGAGAAATATACTACTGAGAAAAATAAAGGAAGGCAACCTTGTGATGCTAGCAGCCGTCAAAATAAAAATAAAAAATTACAATGGGAAGTTTTGGGAGTGGAGGAATGTGAAGAGATTGAAATAAAAAAAGAAAAAAAATATTTCTGGGGAAGCAACAAAACAGGGAAAGAACAAGCAGCAAGAGGTTTTCCCAAGAAAAACATTGAGGTTGGAAATACCCAAAATTAATGGCAGCATAGTCCCTAGAACAAAAAACCATGTTTCCGCCAATGGTGCTTCAACTTCCGCGGCCAATAATCCCTCAATCCCGTCCTCTATATCTTTTGTTATTTCCCCTCCTCATTCTATATTCCCAATTAAACCTTCAAATCCTACTATTGTCGAAAATTGCAGCAGCAAGGGCGAACCAGATCAGAGCCAATCTCAACTCGGACAATTCAATGTCGACTCCGATGCAACCCACACCTCCAACCAACCATGAACCAACCATTCAGCCAGCAAATTCCTCGCCTATCAATTTACCACCCATCCCAATTCACTCTCCTCCAACCACCGATTGCACTACTATAATCCCACCTTACCCAACGAACAGAGTTCTAACCCCATCCATTCTTTCCCGGGACTCAAGTTCATCTCAAACACACCATCTATTCCCAATCTTCTCGACCCCACACCTATGGCCTATCATGAGAATGACACCCACACCAACCGAAAAATTAAATATCATAGAAGGGGGTATTCGAATAATGATGAATTACATCATCCCGCCCGTTCATCTAGAGTACGAGCATGTGTTCATCCCTACAAGAACCGCACCAAAAAACCCTCCAATTTACCCATTGCAATTGATAAGCCACAACTTCAATCTAATGGAGAACAAAAATCTAATGGTGATTTTGGAGACGAAGAAGAAAGTGGTAGGCTTCGAGGTGGATTTCCTTTATGCGAATACGGGGAATCTAATGAAGGAGATAAGAATGATAGCTTCTCCATTATCAATGGAGGACATTTGGGCGATGGACAAACTTGACCAATGGAGGGATTGGGGGAAGCTTTTCCCAACCAAGAATAATTTTCTTGAACAAAGTAAAGGGATTTTTCCCGAATTTCCCTTTCCTTGTGTCAACATGAAAGTGATTATTTGGAATGTTAGGGGTGCTACAAGCAAGGATTTCGCCCCTCATGCAATTGAGGTGGTGCGTATCCACAAACCTGATGTTTTGTTTTTACTAGAAACAAAATCAACTGATGAAATTGCTCATAGATTATGCAAAAGACTCGGCTTTGAGGACCTCAAGTCAATTCCGGCTAGTGGTCTAAAGGGTGGCATCTGGATGTTTTGGCGCAAACCAGCTGTGCTTATGGAGTGTGTGGCTGATGCACCACACGTTCTCCATGCTTTGTTCAAGTTGTCTCCGAATGATCCAAAGGTCTTAATCACAGGTATTCATGCTCCTACTGCTGCTATAGAGAAGCAGAACCTGTGGAATAATCTTGGGGAGAACCCTCCTCCCTCTTCCACCCCTTGGCTTCTTATGGGGGACTTAAATGAAGTGACCGATCAATCAGAAAAAATGGGGGGCAAACCTGTTACTAACACTCAAGGGAAGGCATTTTCAAAGGTGATGGATGCGGAGGGGCTTATTGACATGAGGTATAGTGGACCGGCTTTCACATGGAATAATGGAAGGGAAGGAACGGAACTAATTAGGGAACGGCTAGATAGGGCACTTGCTAATGCTGAATGGTTGAAAGTGTATCCACAAACTCAGGTATTACACTTGGCTAGAACCTATTCCGATCACTGTCCTATTATGGTTGATACTTGTAGTATTGTTCATCATGGTAATTTTCCTTTTCGTTGCAAAGAAGCGTGGATTGAAAACCCTAGCTTTGATAGCTTTTTCAAAAAAAACTTGGGAAAAGGGGAATAATTTTTGTGAGTCTAAACTTTGTTTTATTAATGAAGTTAAAAACTGGAACAAATTGGTTTTTAATGAAAATGTTCAGAGCAAAAACCGAATTATTGCTAGACTCCATGGAATTCAAAAAGTACTCAGTTTAAGATACTCTACCTTCCTAATTAATTTGGAGAAAACCCTCTTAAAACAACTTAATGACATTCTTAAAATTGAAAGAATTAAGTGGGCTCAAAGGGCGGGGGTAGATTGGAGAAAATATGGAGATTGGAACACAAAGTATTTTCACATATTAGCTAAGGTTAAGCATAGTAGGGGGCGGATTGTTTGTCTAAAAACTGATTCTGGTTGCTGGATTAACGATCAAAATATGCTTAAGTTGATGTGTGTCAACTACTTTAAGAAGATCTTTGAGTCTAAGCAAAATAATCAACCTAGAACTGTTGACTTTAGTCCCAAGGCAG
Organism: Chenopodium album; assembly: GCF_948465745.1. Taxonomy (NCBI): domain Eukaryota; kingdom Viridiplantae; phylum Streptophyta; class Magnoliopsida; order Caryophyllales; family Amaranthaceae; genus Chenopodium; species Chenopodium album. Next base: position 24,867,107 of record NC_137856.1, read on the forward strand.
TAGTGAAGGATGATGATTTTTCTTTCCTTTCTAGTGATGTTAGTACTATGGAGGTCGAAAATGCTTTGTTCATGATGGCACCTATGAAAAGCTCGGGGCCGGATGGAATCCAACCTAGGGTTTTTCCAAAAATATTGGGATGTGGTGGGAGGGTCGATTGCTAATCTAGTGACTAATTGTTTTAGGGAGGAAAAAATTCCGGCTTATGTAAATGAGTCCTATATTTGTCTCATCCCTAAAATTGATCAACCGAAAACTATGAACGATTTTAGGCCGATTGGTTTGTGCATGTAATAATTCTATTTATAAGATCATCACTAAAATTGTTGCTAATAGGATCAAACCTCTTCTTGGCGATTTAATCAATCCGGTTCAATCTAGTTTCATAGAGGGACGATCTATCGATGAGAATATTTTAGTCATAAAGGAAATTGCTCACTTTTTTAAAAAAGCAAGCAAAAACACCTTATGGCTTTTAAAATCAATATTTCTAAAGCTTATGATAGTTTAGAATGGGGTTTTATTAGAGAAACTTTGTTAGGTTTAAAGTTTCCTGCTTCTCTTGTTAATTTCATAATGAGTTGTATCACTACCCCGTCTCCTTCTAGAGGGATTAGGCAAGTGGATCCTCTTTCTTCTTATATCTTTGTTCTTTGCCTTGAAAGATTATCTTTGATGATAGAGCAAAATGTGGGGAAGGGTCAATGGGAACCTATTAAAATTGACCATGATGTTAGTGTGTCACACCTTTTTTAGGAAAATTTGTTAATTACTACCTCAAAAAGGGGTATTTGTGAATTACTACCCATAAAAAAAAGTTGTTAATTACTACCCTAAAACTGATGAATTCTATAGAATGCTACCCTTTTCCCTAATCAGCCCTTAATTAGGTGATTTAATCTATTAATGATATCATTATCCGGCTAATTTGTAATCAGTTGCTTTTAAACCTTAAATAATTAATTAAACCCTAGAACCACCTCCACACCACCATTTCACCACCTCCGGCCACCCTCCACCCACTACCGAACCTACCTCCTACAATTCCCCACCATGACAACACCCCTTTCTCGGTCCCCACCCTAAAACCATCATCTGCCCACCCTAAAACCACCTTCCTTTCACGATACCCCCATCCCCTACCCGCGGTGGCCCTGACCCCTACCCCTCACCGGAAAACCTTGCTCGATCATCCCCAATCTTCCTCTGTCCCCTTTCCCCCTAATCACCTCCCTAGGGTTTCAATTTTAGGGCTTTAGGGTTTTAATTTTGGAACATAAGGGTGGTGATTAAAGGGGGGAAGGGGGTGGAGGAGGCTTAGGGAGGGCCTAATAGGGTTCTCTGACAAGGGGGAGGGGGCTAGGGTCGCCGGTGGGTGGGGAGGAGGGATTTTTTCGAGGGTTGTAGGGATTGTTGGGGGGTTTAGAGGTGGTGCATTGGGTGGTTTAGAGGTGGGGTGGATGTCGAGGCAGGGGTAGGCTGCCGGAGATGGTGGGGATGGGGTAAGGGGGCTGTCGAAGGTGGTGTAATGGTGGTTTAGAGGTGGTGTTAGGGTTTATTTAATTAATCATGCCTTAAAAGTAACTAATTACAAATTAGCCGGATAATGATATCATTAATAAATTAAATCACCTAATTAAGGGCTGATTAGGGAAAATGGTAGCAATCTATAGAATTCATCAGTTTTAGGGTAGTAATTAATAACTTTTTTTTTTTTACGGATATGTAGTAATTCACAAAGACCTCTTTTTTGAGGTAGTAATTAACAAATTTTCCCCTTTTTTATGCCGATGATGTGTTCCTCTTTGCTAAAGCCTTGGTTAGTAATGTATCAGCCATTAAAGATGTTTTGCTTGAGTTTGGCACTAGGTCGGGTAATTCATAAGTCCTACTAAGTCTAAGGTTATTTTCCCCCCAAAAATGTGTTTGTCTCTCAAGAGATCTATCCTAAGTGCTTCGAACATTAAAGGTGCTCCTTCGTTTGGGAAATATTTGGGGGTTAACATTAGTCCAAATAGGCTTAGAATTTCTGATTATGTCGATCATCTTAATAAGACTGAAAATAGAATTAAAGGTTGGCAAGCCAAGCTCCTTAATATGGCCGGAAGATGTACTTTAATTAAATATGTGCTTAATTCTTATCCACTCTATGTTATGCAAACTTCTTTACTTCCTAATGCCATCATTGATGACTTAGAAAGAAGTTGTAGAAGATTTCTTTGGAATAAGGTTGATAAAACGCATTATCTTCCTAGAACTAGTTGGGAGAAAGTTTGCCTTCCCTTAGGTCTAGGGGGCCTTGGTATGCGTATTCTTAGAAATTGGAACCTTGCTTTCATGGCCAAACTTGGGTGGAGAATCATTCATGAACCGGATAAACTTTGGGTTAGAATTCTCCGTGCTAGGTACTTCAAAAGATCCACTTTCCTCAATAGTATCCCTAAAGCTAGTGACTCTCCTCTTTGGAAGGATATTTTAAAAGGTAAAGAGCTACTTATGACGAGGATTATTTCTTATAGGATTGGGAATGGGAGGGATATTTGTTTATGGTTTCATCATTGGATGGGGGATAAGCCCATCTACTTGCTCATCGACAATCCCATCCCTAACTCTATTGCTCATTGGGGGGTAAATCACATCATTGACAATGGAAGGTGGAACACTAACAAGATAAAACACATCATTCCGGACTATCTTTGCAAGCTTATTGAGAAAATTCCCCTACCTACTTTTGCCTCGGTGGAGGATACTCTTTGTTGGGGTGTGGAAACAAATGGACAATTTTCTATTAGAAGTGCTTATAAATTGGCTTCCAATTTTGTTGCTCACTCCTCCTTTCCCAATATTAGTTGGAAAATCTTTGGCATATTCCAATTCCCTTTAAGTACAAGATGCTTGTTTGGAACGTTAGTCATCAAATTCTTCCTACAGCTACTGCCTTGGCCGAGAGAATTGATAATTTTGACCCGGTTTGTACTAGGTGCAATCTTGATAATGAGAGTCATTTACACTTGTTTAGAGATTGTATTAATTCTAGAACTTTGTGGTCTTGGGTGTTCTCCTTAAATAAGATGAGTAAGGATTTTAATTATCAAACTTTTTTCAATATTAATTGGGATGGTTGGGTAAATTACAATCTTATCTTGAGTACTACATGGAAAGTAGCATTTTCGGTTGCTCTTTGGCATATATGGAAAGCCCGGAATTATACTGTGTTCCAGCTTGCAATCTATCACCCTCTCACTTTGTTTAATAAGTATAAGTTGGATTTGGATATGTTTATCACCCTCTCCAAATGATATTTTTGCCCATAACGGATGAAAGGGCTATCATTTGGAGACGGAGGGAGTAATGACTTGATACCCAATTGTTGCTGAAAATCATTAACGATTGTCTGTATTGGCATTAAATCAATTCTACAATCAATGTTAGAATTATTTTCGAGTAAGCTTGCGAAAAATCGAAGAAGAAATTAAAGTTATGAATTTAATTTTTTTTTTCCAGAAAGTTATGAATTTGATTACCAGATAAAGGAGGATTAAATATTGTTTTCAAAAAAAAAATGGTCACGCATCAAGGAACATGGCAAATTATAATGTGCGAATTTACGAAAATGCCCCTGGGTGTACCTAGAGGAAGGGATGGTACACCCGGGTGTACAGAATAAGGGGCAATTGGGGTTAGTGGGAAAGGAAAATGATAAAATAATTGTGGGTCCTTATCAAATTAGAAAGTGTTGCAATTATTATGAAACAGATGTAAATGAAAAGTGTTACAAACATTACGAAACGGAGGCTGTACAATTCAAATTGCGTTGCGGTTTTACAATTCAAGGGTGTTATAGTGTAATGGAGGTAATGATCGTGGGAGCTGTGGCAGCGATGGTAGAGTTGTAGTGAGGCAACAATAGCGGTGATCTGGTGTGTCAATGGTGGTGGATGGCTAGTGTGGGGTGGGTTTCTAAAATAATCCAAAACTAAATTATTTAAGTTAACTATGAAAAATTTTGTCAAAAAAAAGTTAATTATGTAAAACTTTGATTAATTAAACTAGAACCAATGAAAACAAAGCACTTGTCTAATTACCTATCTTATTGGTTACCAACACCTCTTAACAGGATACAGACCAATTTTAGCAGATTTTGTCAATTTTAGGATTATATTGAGAATGATGATAGTTGGGATTATTTTGAGTGGACCACTTAAATTTGGAATTATTCCATCAATTTTACCTATTTCAAATAAAAGTTACTTTCATTTCAACAAAAACAAGGTGAAAAGAACTAAAGCTAACGAGGACGTTAGATGAAATATTAATTTAATACTCCTTCCGTTTTTAAATACTTGCTCCATTTCTATTTTTTACACTATTCATTTGTCCTACTTTGACTAATGTTTGTGATTTATACATAAGAAAAAAATATAGTCTTGTGGGTACTTGTTGAAATCGTCTCAATGAATAGATTATTAATTTTTTAATTGTTAGAATTTATACCTATTGATAATTAAAGATATAATTGATCAAAGTTAGTATCGGCATACGTGCCCAAGAGAAATGGAGCAAGTATTTAAAAACGGAGGGAGTATAACATCAATTGCACCAATCGACGTGTGATTTTATCATGCATTTACTCCTTCCGTTTTTAAATACTTGCTCCACTTTTCATTTTCGGCTATTTCCAAATACTAGCTTCATTTCTTTTTATGGAAAATTTTTACTATATTTAATTCATTTCTCACACCTAGTGGACCTAACATAATGCTCTTTCTCCTCCAATTCTTCCACTACTGTTGAGTTTTATAATTTTTTTATTCTCCCAACTACCCATTACCTCCATATTTTATTACTTTTTCAATTTCTCCTAAAATTCCGCATATGGAAAAATGAAGCAAGTATTTAAAAATGGAGGGAGTATTCCGTACCACTTTAGGAAATATTTTAAATGTTTATTTAACGCCCCGTTGGGTAGTAAGATCCATTTACGAGTAAAAAATAGGGTCTTGTAGTTTTCTATCTGCAAACTTCGCAAGGTTCCTCGTCAGTGAGTTGCCCCTGCTCACTGGTTGGCTGCTCAGGCTCGTCGTCGACAATTGCTTAGTTGGTCCTTCTAGTTTAAGTGTGTTTTTTTTTCCTTTTTTAGGACTTCTTGTCAAAAAAAAAAAAAAAAAAAAAAAAAAAAAAAAAAAAAAAAAAAAAAAAAAAAAAAAAAAAAGGGTCGGTGGACAAACTGTTAACATGTCCAAATCTGAAGGAACAAGACCAACAAACACTGAAATCACAACTACACGCACTCTCTTGTTCCATCTGCTGCACAATTTTACTGCTCACTTGCTCTTGCTGTTCGACCACAATGGCATCCTTCAACAACACCACTTTCCTGCTCTTTCTGTTTCTAGCCATTGTCTTAATTAATCACCAAGTTAGATCTGATGGTATTAATTTCTTTCTCAAACATGCCTTTTTAGTTTGTTAATCTTCTACTTTTGTGAATTCCTTTAATGGGTAGCTCTTGCTTTCTGTGTTTTTTCATTGCTTTATTGTGTTTTCAGATCTGACTTTGAATTTCTGTTTGATCTTGCTTACTGATCTTATGCTGCTTCCTTCCTGATTTAGTTGTCGCATTACTAGTTCAAATTATACTGTCGCAGTACCTGTTAATCTGTTACATCAAGTTTACTATTCTTTCTGGGATAATTTTAATGAATTTGCAGAATTGCGCTTTACTAATTGTATTAATTTATCTTAAAGTATTTGATCTGATAAGACTAGAAGGTGGGTAATCATTACTAGTGAAAGAATTGAAAATTCATTATTTGATAAATGTATAGTATTACAATTTGTGAGATTTATATATATGTTTTTACTGAGTGGTAGTTTGTTTGAGACATTGCCATTTAAAGTCAGGGATGAGTGCATCAGTACAGTATCCTGATTCGATATTAGGAGCGGCGCACAATAGGGCCTATTTGTGAATGACTGTCTTTCTTCACACTGGTGTATGGTAAAATTAGGATTAGCTATGTAGTGAGAATACTTTTGTTGAGTTTTTGGGATGTTATGGTCGAATTATCTGTAGAATTCAGTCTTTTACCAGAGTTTGCGTTTCTGGAGTTAGATAGAATAGCCTTAGTGAAATTGGCATTTGTATTATGTGGTAAGCTTGGCATATAGAAGTTTCCTCGGGTTTTGAAAGTAGCTCATAACTATAAATAACTACAATTGTGCAATGTGGATGCAACCTGGTGGAAAAACTTATGTGAAAATTGCGTTCACTCCTGATTCAAACGAAACACCATTGTGGTGGACTGGCAGTAGATACTAAGTCATTTTAGTACAACATAGTCCAGCCTCGCTAGAGTATTCAGATTGTATACAGATGCTCCTATGGTTTTATATTAAGCAAACAAATCTGCAATCAAAAGCATTCTATTCAGTGTGGTGGGCCTGGTGGCGTATATTCTAACAGAGCTGAGTGTATGCACTTGGATTGTCTTACTGGTATAGAAATCTACATTTTCAGGCTGAGTCAGCTTCATTGGGTTGTAATTGCATGTATTGTGCGAATTCAAATTCATGATTGCTTGTTGATAATTATGATTTAAACAGCCAAACAAAGCTTAGAGATATTCTTGCTCAATTGATATTTTTATCTGCGCCAATTTAAAATTAGATCAAGTAGCTGTACTATTGCTCAACAGCATGGTCTGCATTCTGATAATGATGTGTATATGCTTTCCGTTGGCTAATGATCTACGTTACTTCAGATGAGGAAGACAGTCTTCTGCAAGGCATCAACAAGTATCGAACATCATTGAACTTAACAGCCTTCACAAAGAATGACAATGCAGAATGTCTTGCTGAACAAATGGCTGACCAATTCAAGGACCAACCCTGTACAAACAGCACAGGGTCCAACACCGTACCAGGCACTGAGAACCAGTTTCCCAACTACCCAGACTTTCTAGCTCATTGCCATTTAAACATCAGCAACACCGCAGATGGCATGATAATGCCTGCTTGCGTACCAAACTTGGATCCTACCCTCGTGCTTTGGAATTTTACAAAATCCCAGTATTCAGGTAGCCTAAACGATACCAAGTATGTAGGAGCGGGTATTGCTTCTGAGGGTAATTGGATTGTTGTGGTTCTTACCACTAACTCTTCAGAAGGCAGCTTTGAAACTTACAAAGCTGCCGGTTTCATTTCTAGGCCAAGTCACCTTTTCTACATGATTGTGTTTTTGATGGGTTGCTTCTTTTTGTTGTAAGCTAAATCAGATGGTTATACAATTTTATCATTCATTTTATTTTAAAATCCTCTCTTGAAAACTGTCGATTGAATATGTGAATTTGAATACATCATGTACCTCATTTGTTAATTCAAATCTTACCTCATATTACTTGAAGAACTTTCAGTAATGAACAGGTTACACATTTTGTTAAAGCTTCTTTCTTTCTTACTATTTTCATTATTGTCTAGTGGCAAACAATTACTCCCACATCCATGAATATCGATACCTTGAGCTAGGTTTTGAATGTTCTTAGCATTAGACCGACTACATAAGCATGTATCCCTGGGATATGGTCGTGTATTTGTTTTCTCTCATAACTATAGACGCTAAGTTTTGTAATTTGTTTTCTTTGTGGCTCCCTATAAACAGATATATGTACTTTGTATTTGAAAAAGAGAAATGGTCCAAATCAGTTAGAAGATCAACTACAATCTAAGACGGAGTAGCTAATAGCTCGCAAAACAACCCTGCTTACCAATCAAATTTTCAGATCAGCTTAATAAAATTACTTACCCTACCCTGGCATTAAATAAGCTATCAGCTATTGCTATTATGCCAACACTAAAATAAATTCCAAGACTTTTATATCTGGATCAGTGAATGTACTTTATCAAATTTTCCACACAATAAACGTTCAAACTGCAAGCAATAACAAGTTGTTTCACCGGGCCAGAAAGGAGTGTGCAATAGTCACAAATATTTTCAAATCATTCCTACATATTTTGACCTTAGGCCTACAAAGAATCACATTCATAAATATTACAAGGATAAACAAACAAATCATGCTGCTAGTATTGAGTTTAGGACCTGTAGAGGGGGCATTCGCCATCCACTGATCTCTTCTGCATTATTGACAAATCCTTCTAAGCCTCACAGCCTAAAGAAGTCTTCGTTATATACACAATAATTTCATCTGAAATAATTTTACTGATTGCACAATAGAACTCAAGCACTTTTCAATTTCGCATTAGTTGTCAATAGGTATCTTTTAAGAGCAAGCATCAGAACCCAAGTAGTCTTTGTGATCTTCTCCTTAATCATCAGAAGCAGGGCAGAGCTCAAAACAGTCTTCAAAATTTGGGCATGTAAACCCTTGTAAAATCCAAGAATTCCTTCATGTTTCCAGATGTTACAGAATATTCTTGAGATAGTTTTACTTTCTTTCTTTTGTGTATTTGGAAGCTTTTCTTCCTCTCTCTCTGCTGCCTGAATCACAACCTTACACCTGCACAAAATTAATGTAACACAACATATTAACTTTTAATCCAAGTTGTGATAATCACAACTACATTCTTTCAAAAATAAAAGGGAATTATCCTTGCATCTGTTAATGTAGCAACCAACAACGAGAGGAAATAAAGGATATACCAACCTAATAGCCGGATAAGTCAAGCAGGTGGCAATAGTCTTGGAGAGAGCCCCCAACAAAAAGGCAGTAGAAGCAGAGAGAGCATGTGGGGACGAGTCAGAGTTTTTGTTTTTGGTTATCAGGAGTTTGTTTTTGAGCTGGTCAAAAACTGTGTACTGTCAATACAGAAGAAGTCAGTTTTATTAGCAGTCGAATGGAGATATATGCCTGCCAAACTAAAAATCTGCAACATAACAAGCATCAAACCAGGAGTTGGAATTACATACCTGAATAGATGGATTCGCAGTCAATAGGAGAGAGATGCCAAGGCCATCAAAAGCACCACTCCAACTCCCTTCAGTAAGGGTCTTCCAGAACCCTTTTGCCTTTCCAAACTCGCTAGTTTGCATCTTGGATGATATTGTATCCAAAGGCTGTCAACTCAAAGCACAGCATGGGCATGAGACCATATTCCTAGCAAGCTTCTTAATAACAGATTCATTTACTTAAGAAATACAGACACACTGCCCATGGTAAAACATTATTGATACTTACTGTCCCAAGAAATGCCCACTAGGTATTTTATGGTATCTAATTAGAATTTATCTTACATTATAAGTCTAAGTCAATGATTTAAATACCAATTTGTTCCACAAAGATTTTACTAATATATTGAAAGCAATTACTTCGGATCATCAACTAAAATGTTTTTGAGTTACTTCATTGTACATTTTCATAATATAAAATTTTTATTTGTTAATTAATTTTATTTTTGTTTTAATTTTTATTTTTATTTTTTTTAAATTTTTTTTAATTTTTTTTATGATTTAAGTTATACATGGCAACTGTGCTAGTCAAAGTAAAGGATCTTTTTGAAACAAAAGAAGTATTATTTCCCCCTTTACCTATCTCCATCTCAAGAGCCTTATTTCTATCTCCATCTTAAAAGCAACTTTTGCTTCTTTTCAATTTTCTAAAGTTGACATCAATTTTTAAAAACACCTAGCTAAGTGCTAACTTCTTTCATACCTGGTGGGAATAATCCGTATCCGAAAGATTATTAATATGATCATATTTGCAAGAAAGTATATAGACCTTCCCCACCTCTCTCTTTCTCGTTCACACACACACAACCGAAAAATATACAGCAAGAAGTTGATAATTTTACTAATAGAAAGACATGTCATTAAAGTTATTTTCACGAAAAACAAAAAATAAAGAGCTTCAGTCAGGATTATCAAGTGTGTGAAACTCTAGGAGTTGGCAGCATACATGTAACCGAGATACATCCCTGAAATATTCAGCGTTAGTATTAACAAGGGATACAAGAGCAACTAACAACCTGCGTAATGACGACGGTTAAAGCCCCAGCAGCAGCAGCGACAATCAAATTTGCTTTTGTGCCCATAGACTTGAAATTACTTTTCTTCAGGTAAAGCCTCTTTAAAAAGCTGTACCCATAAAAATAAATAAACTGTTGTATAACAGATTGAAAGTTCTTTGTCCCTAAACCCTGATATAATGAAAGAACTTGACCATTACGAATAGCTTCAAATAATACATCGGAAAGGTTCCTGCAAAAGACAACAACATATGTAACTTTTTGGAGGGCAGCATAGCATAAGCAAAGGAGAAATGGGCCATTGTGGTCTTTTTCTTTCTTTTTTAAAAAAGAAAATTGTAACAGGAGCTCTATTTGAGATATTAGCCAGAAACACAAAAGACTGCCAGCATCAAAAGGCAATGTAATGAACTTATTTTCGGAATGAGATGGGAAAACAATAAATCCTGTAAAGGTTTCGCAAAAGGATACATAGTGCGGTGCTCGTTTGAGTAAGTTGCAGAAGAAAAGGCATGATAAAATGTTCCAAGAAAGGTCAAACGTTGTACAAAAATTTCAAACAGACACAAGACAGAATTCCAATATTCTACAATTCTACTCCTATCAATGATAGACGATAGTAGTGCAAATTGAGTTCTTAAAGGTAAAGATACAAATTAGATTTCATACTCCTATGTTGGTGTAACTTAACTCTTTAAATATCTTCATCATCCTAACTTTTAATTTCTACAGTACGCTCGTCATGTTACATACATAAAATGAAAACCACCACAGTCAATTATCATTCATTTTTTCCATAATAACCGGCACTGTACCGTTAATTCCATCTCTTCTCGATTATTCAAAAACATTTTACATCACCTTTGATTTTGAAAGTTATCACTAAAGTGCACTTGTTCCAGTTTTCTGCCTATTTGTTGGTTTTTCACAACTTGTTGAAAAAATTGACTGTTCAACACCAGCCTAAAATATTGCCACACATCAATAGGAACCTTATTCGTTCTAACACCTTTCGTTAATTTCATCCGGAACCTTATTCGATCTAACAACTTTATTTAATTTCATCCTCTTTTTTCTCCATTCCATACCTTGAACTTTTTGCATGGAGTCTATAAATATTTCCTGACTAGGTAGAAATCTATAGTTGCTCTTTCCAGCCCAAAATAAACGCAATAAATTCACTTAGCACTCTTGATAAAAGAAAAGGAATAAAGTAGTTCATACACACCATAAAATAGTGTGAGCATAAGCAAAATTACAAGAAAGAAATGTTAAACTATTTTGAGACATACAAAAAGTGAAACCTTTACACTTATTTTGAGACATACAAAGGGTGAAAGCTCTGCGACTGTTCCTTTCAGTCCTCCTCTTGATGACAATCTATATGAGTTTCAACTTTCTTTACTTAAAAGTTAAAAGTAAGTTGCCTTTATGATATAAGCTAGATCTGATGCTTACACAGTTACACTGCCTAGAAAAGTCTAGCTAAGCATAACTGCATGCCTAAACACTCCTCAGCTCCTCTTGATCTCATGAACATTTATTAACCTTTTAATCTCTTACTCAAAGTTAGATACGTTTCAGATCAAATCATCAAAGATTACTATAGAAACCGTTCAATAATATTGAGTAATTTTAAATCAAATTGGCTCATTGATTGCACTAATTGCATTGAGCATATAGCCAATGAGCCATTGTGTATTGAAATACAGGTCTGTGGTTGCAACTTGCAAGAGTAACGTTATCCACATCCAACTCCCCTTACAACAATTAGAATTGAAGTTTTGTTAGCAGCATTAGAGCAATTATTACACATCCCCACCAACCTTAAGCTCTCTCGAAGATCCAAGAAGTAAATCCGAAATCCTCCATCATTCTAATCTTTCTATTCCAACTATTTTTCATACTTCAAAGCTCCAATCTCCCAAAGGTCAAAGCTTAAGACATGTGATTATCATTTATCACCCTGTTTTTGAAAGTAACAATTTTTTCAATAATTAAATTTTGTTAGTGCGTAGTAGTTGAAAGGTTTTTTTTTATAATATTTATTCTTATTTTTTGTTTTTTTTATAGCTCGGGTCATGCCATTACATAAGTTAAGCCAAATTAAATTTTACTCCAGGACAATCAATGAATCAAGCCTTTCCTTCAATTTATCAAGGCTCACTTAACTCAAGGGTCCATAATATCCCAAGCCCTCCCAAATGTTGTCAAGGGACAGAGCAACACTGTCGTAAGAAAATGTCCTCTACTTTTATCATCTTCCATGCCCCTATTCTCTCTACCTCCTCTCTATGTCTCCCATAACATCCAATCCCTATCTAAATTTGTTTACCATGACAACTTACCTGGATAAATATCTACAAAGAGCAATCAAATTTAGGTAAGTCCAAAGAAAGGTGGAGGGAAGAAGTGGCTAGTTCTGGTAAGTCAGCAAGATGCAGGTGGATGAATTTGAAGAATTACGAGGTATGGAATGGTCAACATCAAAAAAATTAAAACAGACTATGATAAGCAATGCATACTAGATTACTAGTTTGTCAATGTCAATGGCTAATAATTGAAAAATGGAATATTCTCAAAATAAACTAAAGCATATACATTACACATGAAGTTTGACATTTTGGGGCAATAATACATTTGAAACAAGCAGACAAATACAATTGAAAAAAATAGGGGAAAAAAATAAATTAAAACCAAGAATATTGAATATTGCTAGGACTTTGAAATCTTTGATCAGTTCAAGAATCACCACGACAAATGAAGAATTCATAACGTAATGCTAGATAAATCCTTCCAGTTTCCAATATCATCACATTAGAGCAGCCCCATAAACACTTCCTAGTTCCTACACCATTAGCTCCTTCCAAATCTCGACTTACTAACCTTGTGTGACTGTCACTCCACAAACCACTAACCTTATTGACCTCGATCGCATTGATATTGAATCGACCGGAAAATTTAGACCATAAGCAATGCATTATACCAAACAGCAAACTAGAGCACTATCCTAAGGCTCCACTTTATCCAATTGCTCATTCTCAACTTTTCATGAAAAATTAATAAAATAATCACGGAAAAGAAACATGCAATAATAAGAATTTGATTATCTGCCTTTGCAATTGCAAATAAAGGTTGAACTTTTCTGAATATGAATATGACTAATAATTTATAAATAATTTCATAAAAGCCTAGATCTCCAAACCCTCAACAACACAAAAATATGAACAGTTATATACACTAACAATACAACTTATGCAAGATTTATATATTCAATCAGAACAAATATGAGCAAAACAGCTAAAATCAAACCATAACTAAAATTAAAAGCCCAAATTCAAAAAATAATAAGTAATATATTACACATACATGCATGATTCTTATTCTTTGAAATAAACAAAATCACACAATTATTAAGATCAGAGAGTCAAAATCAAAACTTTAACACAAAATAACAAATAAATTTCAACATCATATCAAGAACTTCCATTTAATTAAAAACCCATCAAAATTATGATTAAAATAAATAAGTGGGACCCATCAAAGAGACAGAAATTTATAAACCTGTATCTTTGCTGATGATGAGAACGAGCTTCAGCTTGATACTTAGTTTTACAAGTATCTAAAGGGTACAAAACGGTGGTGCTAACAAGAGCTCCAATGGCTCCAGAAGTCGCCTCTGTTAATGATTCGAAATCCAAAGCCATTGATATAATTATAATAATCAACCCAGATTTATTTGAAATCTATGATTATTGAAGAAGAAGAATTAACCCCAAAAAACCCAATTATTGGAAAATTGGGGAGGTTTGTATGATAAATGATTTTTGTTCGGTGAAGAACAGTGAATAATTTGTCATCAATATTTGTGTAGTAATTAATTTAGAGCATGTTATGAATTGTGAGTTTAAGACCCACCTACCCTGTTCTTCTTATTAACTTTGGTTTTGATTTGGATTTTGGTTTCTTTTTTTAAGATTTGTGGGTCCTTAATTGTTTGGCATGGGAAGCTGGCTGATGCGCATCTTTTAGATATTTTGGGCTAGGAGGCTGGCTAGTGGAGGTCGCAAAGGGGCTTGATGGCTAGTCTAGATAGCCAAGGGGTCGTTATTTGTTAATACCGTTTTTATACACAAGTGAAGATAGCAATGGGTTCGGTCGGCCTATAAAATGCTCGGCCTTGCTAAAGACAGTCCGGCCCGGTATTGTTAAGGCTAGGTCGTGTGTTGGGCCAGGGCCTAGTATTTTGTGATGTGGGACCAACTTTGATACCATCTGTCACGGTCCGAGTATTTGGTACCTGGTTCGTGTAGCGCACACTCGTCTATGGGTGAAGAAGGCGCATGCCAAGTATTCAAATGGACTATAGCAAGTAGCAACACAAGTAGGCATCTTAGAATCACTCTTGTCTTTGTCTATTGGCAATAAGACTAAGAGCAAGGGTCAATTGGGGCTTGTGAAGGCCGATCAAGTCAAAGCGTTCACAAGTGGTATCAAGACAAGTTTATCTGATTGGAGGGTCTCAACTCTCAAGGGGAGGCGCTTTGAGATTTGCAACCACTGGTACTAAGAGCTTAAACAACAACAAGATTTAAAGCGAGTATGAGACTTTTCTCAGCCACAACTTTGTTATGTTACTCACCACCTTCACCAGTACTATCCATTGTAACCAAGAGATGAGGCTCACCTAGGGGTGCTAATCGGGCGAGCCGAGCCCGAACTATGGTCAGCTCGGCTCGTGATCGTTTAAATTTGTTCGAACTCGAACCGAGTTCAAACCTTTAAGAGTCGAGCTTTGACCGAGCCGAGCTTTGACTAAGGGTTGATCGAGCCGAACTCGAACTGTTCACGAACAAACTTGATTTATTCTTATCCCTAGTTTACTTGTCTTCTTTATTGTTTATTATTAATTTTTTTTATTTTACAACAAGTTTAATTTTTTAATAATGAAAACACTAACTTATTATTGTGTAATATCTATTGATAAATATATTTATATTTATATACATGATTTCTTTATATAAAAAAAATAATCGAGCTTGTTCACGAACTTTCGAGCCGAACTTGGCATAACTCAGCTTGGCTCATTACGAGAAGAAATACTTTGATTTAGTGATCTTTCTTATCAACACTCGGCTGTAATCATACTTAGATTCTTTGTCTTCCGCAACGACGACAACCCTCACATCCGATGTACTGTGGTCCACACCTTTAGCCTCATATACACACCCACATCACAGGGAAGCGCTACAATGATCCAGGTAGAATATCCGACAAAAAAGGAAAGTAATTAGCGTAACTCAATTTTAATATCATATATAACATTAAAAAATAAAAATAAGAATGAAAATATAGCACAACAGTAGAAAAGAAACTTACAAGAAGCTATGGAACACACTTTGCCACCAAATCTAGTTCTAAACCATGTTTCAAAAACTTTTGTTGAAACCTTGGGCATTAACACATATCCAATCCATTGTAAACAAACACCAATCATACACTATTGCCCGAGATGCCACGTACTGTCAAGGCAAGAATTATAAAGAGTAAGCCAAGTTAAAGCCATTTGTCGTGGTACAAATAACTTTACCAATAAAGTACCACAATCAAGAATGCAGTCATGAAATCCTCATCCTTATCCTTAGCCTTAAACTCAAGCTTCTTCAATTATCTTGAACAGTCCACTAGACATAAGACTTGTCCAACAACGGCCAAAAATATTGTCTCCTTCTTCGGCCTTGGACCATACAATTCAATGATATTTCTCACTTTCTATGACTAATTTACATTATCCATATCTTCATGTTGGTTGATTTTTGATGAACAAATAAATCTATCATTGGCGATCACTTGAGTTAAAAATCATATTAAGACTAAATCAAATTATTAATTATCTTATTAAGCGTGATTTCAAGTACAAATTCCTTTTAAATCTGCAAAAAAGGGCGTGACTAAGCAACAACAATAAATAATGAATAATCAAGCAACATATAATTATTGACACAACAATCATCATCATATATAATAAAAACATCAAAACATGATTAGCAAGATCCTAGACAAGATATTAAATGGATTAATAACAAACCCTAGCATGTCACTAATAATAAAGATCAAAGTTTTATCCTAAAAATGATATTAACATGATATTAATAATGTTAGTTAACGCCCTCAACATGATACTAGAAACCATCCTAACATGATACTAGGAATTAAAATAATATTCTAAGCATGATTTCTAAAGGAATAGATCAGAGTAATTAAATTACTCACTTTGATGCCTCGTACCTCTTTCTACAAAAGCAATACACACGTTAGTAAACTTCAAGAAAGAGTAAAATCAAACAAATAAATCAAATAAAAAATTAAAATGTGGATTAGGGACCACACCCTCAGAACTATCAACCTTTCACGTTAATGAGGTCGAAGATAACTTCGAAAAGGACTTGGAATATTCAAGTTTCGCAAGGGACGTACAGTGTTTGATTGGGAAAATTATCAAGGATGTGTCTAGGCTATGGCTAGATTAAGGCTAAACTAGAAATCAAGAAAAGAGAGAATGAATAAGTTTTATCTTAGAGAGGGAGAGAGATGAGGATTGTTGGTGAGTGAAAACGGAGGAAATTGATCCCCTATTTATAAGAAATCGTGGGTCGAAGATTAGATTAGAGTTAGAATCTGACTCGAAGTAAAATAGGTTTATTTCGCGACGCGATAGATTTATCGCGATGTGATAGGCCCATCGCAACGCGACAGGACTATCGCGACGCGATTCGATACGATATTTCTATCGCGCAGTGATACTTTTCAGAAGGCAGAATTCATATGGAATCCGACTTTCAATAAAATTCGATTGATTGAATTTCCGTACGTATTCTAATTTTATCAGAATTAAATCTATTTAAAAAACAAGTGTTTTATCTGATATAAAATTCTTAGTCTTTATCTTTTCAAAATCAAGATAAATTAGAACCTTCTAGAGGATTCTAGAAGCCAATAATAAATTCTAATGGATTTAGGATTTGAAAACTATCTTCTAGAGGATTCTGGAGGTTTGTAATAAATCTTGATGGGTTTAGGAATGAGGTTAAGATTAATGAACCCCCCATATGATCATTGGGTCGTAGGTAAGGCTCGATTTGGGCCTAATTTGGTATTTGGGCCATAACTTTTTCTTCGTTATAACTCGGATTTGGGCTTATAATATATCTTTGGAAAGCTCTTTTAACCCCTATCCAACTACACAATTATTGGACCTAGATTATGAACCAAAATAATCTGGTTTGGACGTTTTTTTATATAGAGGAAGCGAAATGGATGATTTTAGGGACAAGAAATGAATGATTTTGGTTTAAAACATTTTAGGAAATGTTAGAAATGGTCAAGGCTAAAGAAAAATCATGAGACTGTTCAACTCTTCACCTAACTCGATAATCAAAGACATGAAAGATATTCATCATTGAGTTTGATTTTTGGGGTGACACAATCATCAGGTGTCTACAGCCACTCAACACCCTTCCCATAATACTCCCTCTCTTATTTTGAGGTAGCTAACCATTATGAAAGGTGATTCACGGATGAGCCTCCTCCCTCTTCTAAGTCACGGACAACCTAGGCACACGAACCTAGTAACAAACAAGAAGATGACAAGTGGCAAATTTTTGCATTTTCATTCAAGTTTTTGCCCAAAATTAATATAAAATTATTTTTTTTAATTGTAGTGGGCTAGCTCACCATTGTGAAAAAAAATGAGTGACTCAATTTAGTGTGATAAATTAGAGAGAATTGGAAATTAATCAGAGTAGAATTGCTTGCCTTCTCATTGATAATAATTGAAAATATATAATGGTTACAAAGTCCTAGTCCTCGTATCATAAAAATCGTAGGATCTTCTGAAATTAACTAAAATAGAAAAGATATTATATGGAAATATTCTATCATATCAAACTAATACACGATAATATCTCAATACCCCCCCTCAAGTTGGAGCGCTCGAATCAAAAGTCCCTAACTTGGAAAGAAGATAATCAAATTGTGCTTTCCCAAGAGCCTTTGTAAAAATATCCGCAAGCTGTGAAGACGTCAAAACATGAGATGGAGATATCCACCCCTCAGTAATTGCATCACGAACAAAGTGACAATCTATCTCAACGTGCTTTGTCCGTTCATGAAAAACCGGATTCTTTCCAATATGCAAAGCCGATTGATTATCACAAAACAACTTAATTGCCTTTGGATGTTGAACTCCAAGGCTTAACAACAAGCCCTTCACCCATTTTAGTTCTTTAGAGCACGAAGACATGGACCTATATTCGGCCTCCGAAGAAGAGAAAGAAACCGTTGGTTGCTTCTAGGTTTTTTCATGAAATAGGTGATTTACCAAGAAAGACTAGCCAACCAGATAAAGATCGTCGAGTCAGGGGGCAAGCAGCCCAATCTGAATCACACCAACCTTGCAAATTTAAGTCACAATAAGAGCTCAATAAAGTACCTTGTCCAGGAGTCCCTTTCAAGTATCGAACCACCCTTAATGTTGCATCCCAGTGTTCACTACGTGGTTGCTGCATAAACTGAGACAGAATATGAACCGAAAACGCCAAGTCAGGGCGCGTGGCAGTAAGATAAATCAGACGACCAACAAGTCGTCTGTAAGACTCCGGATCAGAGAGAAATGCGCCTGTGGCTAAACCCAATTTGTGGTTTTGCTCCATGGGAAAACTACTAGGCTTGGCGCCTAACAAACCTGTCTTGGAAATAATATCCATAGTATATTTTCGCTGACACAAGAATAAACCTGTAGAGCTACGAGCCACCTCAATCCCCAAAAAATATTTCAAAGGACCTAGATCCTTCATCTTGAAACAGTCACAGAAATAAGCCTTAAAAACAGTCAATGCAGCGGAATCATTCCCATAAATAATCAGATCATCAACATATACTAAAACAGTAATTTGAGTATTAGGAGTAGTATGAGTGAATAAGGAATAATCAGAATAAGATTGTTTGAAACCATACTATTTTAAGGCTGTGGTAGTTTAGCAAACCAACATCGAGGTGTTTGCTTCAAACCATAGAGTGACTTTCTCAATCTGCAAACCAATGAAGGATCCGAACTCTGAAAACCAGGAGGTAATTTCATGTAGACTTCTTCATCTAAGTCACCGTGAAGAAATGCAGTGTGCACATCCATTTGGTGTATTTCCCAATTCTTGGCGGCCGCAATAGCAAGAACAGCGCGAACCGTTGTCATTTTAGCAACCGGAGCAAATGTCTCATCATAATCTACACCTGCTTTCTGATGATTCCCAAATAACACCAAACGAGATTTGAGGCGCTCAACCTCTCCATTAGAAAGAAATTTGGTCTTAGGCCCATTGACTTCCTAGAGCCTTTTTACCCGGGGGAAGAGGCTCCAAAGTCCATGTACCATTGTTCTCTAAGGCCCGAATTTCTTCATTTATTGACTTACGCCATCCTTCAGATTGCATAGCTTCTTTGAAACTTGTCGGATCTTTGCTTTGAACAGCAGCTGAAATAAACTTCCGATAATTCACAGAAAATTTGTCACAATGTATACAATGTGCTAAGGGATACAGAGTACCTGAAGACTGATTGGATGGCTGAGGCGAACTATAAGCAAACACTGTGTGAGTCACATAATCACGGAGCAAAACTGATGGAAATTTTTCTCGAAAACCGCGCCCTAAATTGGGCTGCTGCTGTGCCTCGGGATCTATGGTGTTAGGAGTGACGTGTGTAGCCTGCTGCTGCTGAGAATTTGTCGTGCTACTGCTGCTGGAAGTTGCACGAGAACTGCCAGCCCCCGCAGCACTTCAAACATGCTAATTAGTGATGAACTGCTGCTGTGAAGCTGTGTTGTTGTTGTTGTGCTGCTAGGCAGGCCACGGAGTGGTAGCAGCTCCATCACGCTGCTGTGCCGTGACCTGCTGCTGTGTGGTCTGCCTGGCAGAGGCAGAGTACTCCGCAACCCCCTTGCGGCCATCATCACTTTGCAGCAAGTTGCCTGCGGAGTGGGCTGGCTCCGTAATATTGTGAGGTGAAAAATCATCATTTCCTTCCCTATTTAAAGTTTCATGCTCAATTTCATTATTATAAGCAACCAAATCATCATCACTCAAAATATAATCCGCAAAATCAACATGAACATCATCCCCCGTCTCACAAAAGGATGGATCAATATTAGCATCTTCAGGACTACGAAAAGGGAACACATCTTCCACAAATTTTACATCTCGAGAGACAAAAAATTCCTTTGCTTCAAGATCAAATAGCTTCCACCCCTTTTTACCGAAGGGATACCCCAAAAAAACACATTTACGACTCCTACTAGCAAACTTATCCCCCCCTCATCTTTTGATTGTGTGCAAAACACAAACAACCAAAAGTACGAATAGCACCAAAAGATGGAGGTTTATCAAAGAGTATTTCGAAAGGAGTTTTATTTTGA
The DNA here is from genome assembly GCF_948465745.1 of Chenopodium album. Lineage (NCBI taxonomy): Eukaryota > Viridiplantae > Streptophyta > Magnoliopsida > Caryophyllales > Amaranthaceae > Chenopodium > Chenopodium album. Next base: position 24,887,556 of record NC_137856.1, read on the forward strand.
AGAAGAGGAGTAGGAGTTCGATTAAGCAAGTGAGCCGCGGCTAAAACGCACTCACCCCAAAAATAGATAGGTAGTTTGACTTGGAATCGCAAGGCCCTACCAACATTTAGAATGTGTTTGTGTTTTCTCTCTACTCTCCCGTTTTGTTGAGGAGTCCCTACACATGAGGTTTGAAACAAAATACCAATTGCAACAAAATAATCCTTCAAACAATTAAATTTCGTTCGATTATCACTTTGCACAATTTTAATTGTTTGATTAAATTCCCTATCAACCATAGCAACAAACGCCATAAACATCTGATAAACCTTTGTCTTATCAAGCATCAAATAAATCCAAACAACAATCATCAACAATAGTAAAAAAAATAACGAGCACCACACGATGAAACATGTCGATATGGACCCCACAAATCACAATGTATTTTTTCAAAAATTCTAGTATAATTATTTTCACTTAGAGGAAATTTGTCGCTAGGTTGTTGAGCACGAAAACATACTTCACACCCCTTAGATAAACCACTTTTATTATTGCTAATATGAGGGAGCAAATTAACTACTTTCTCTGAGGGATGCCCCATTCTTCTGTGCCAGAGCTCCAATTCTGATGTAGCTTCAACCATAGACACACGTTGCACATCATCAAGTTTGCTAAAATAATATAATCCGTCTCGCCGAAGTCCCGTTCCAATCAGCTACTTCAGTCTGTCTTGTATAGCACACATATATGAGTTAAATTGGACAACAACATTTAATTGATCACTAAGTTGAGTAACAAAGATTAAATTGCAATGAAGATGAGGCACAAAAAGAACTCCAGTGATTGTGATTTTATCGGACAAACAAACAGAACCCGGCCTCCAAGGTAGCAAATACACGTTCACCGTTCGGTAAGCCAACCGGACATTCAATGATATATGTGTCAAACAACCATGAAATATTACCGGTAACATGATGGGTTGCTCCGGTATCAATAATCCAACAAGAATTATCAAATTTATCATTACCCACAAAACCCGAAAGCACCTTCGAGTGTTCGGTGGTGAAATTTAATTGCAGATTTGAAGTCTGCTCATTAGTGGAATTGGGGATGAGATGTTTTGACTGCCATGTAGGCTCGTCACCCCCCTTGAATTGATTATTGCAAAGAGGGTATGAAGAGTGAAACAAATAGCTTGAAATTTCAAGCCCCGTCATGGCTTAAAAAAATTGAGAAAAAATAAAAATCAAATTGCTCTTAATATCATGATAAATTAGAGAGAATTGGAAAATAATCAGAGTAGAATTGCTTGCCTTCTCATTGATAATAATTGGGAATATATAGTGGTTACAAAGTCCTAGTCCTCGTATCATAAGATATCATAGGATCTTCGGAAATTAACTAAAATAGAAAAGATATTATATGGAAATTTTCTATCATATCAAACTAATATACGATAATATCTCAATATAGTGTCCTCGTGGAATATGATGTGGAAGAGTTAAAATTGAAGAGAGAAATTATTATAAGTTACTCCACCAATGTGGATGCTCTTATGATCTATACCTTAACCTTATGCGACCCTCCTCAAACGCTGCGTAGAAGCTACTTCAAGCTAGTGTGTCACTTTTTTTTAAAAAAAGAAAGAACGAATGGGAGAATCTCTCTTTGGTCAACAACCTAAGGTCATTGGTTACTTAGGGTTAACATACATTTATGATTTTATGGTCGTAATTAATAAAACTCGAACGTATTTAAACCAAAGTAATACGTTATTTTATACGGGGTACTACCACAATTGTACAATTTGTACTATACCAAATTGATTAACTTGTAAACCAACTGCCGCCGGACCATAATGATATCCTACTAAAAACAGTAAAACAGACAGAAATGACGGATTATGGGATCTATTGCATCTTAATTCAATGAATCTAATGCATGGTTTACCAATGTTTAATATATAATTAAAATTTTATTATTACTATAAAGTCCACTTGTATTTCAAAAAGATATAATTAAAAATTTAATTGTCCACTTGATGAATAATTTTAATGCCACTATCTCTGTTTACTTGGTCGTTAGCACATGATTCAATCTAGCATTCTTTTTTCTCTTTATTTAATTCAATTGTTTATTTGATTAACTACTCAATTTATTATTATTCCAAGGATTAAATATGACTTGTATTCTCCAATCAAGAAAAAATGAGAGCTTGATAGTTGATATACCCTAAACTTTTTAATATAATAATACATGCAAAAACTAAAATGCAGCTGGTTTTCGTTAATGAATCCACCTTTATTATTGGTAAATTTTATTTTACTTTAAAAGGAACAAAATTTTATATTAATAATACTGATATATGTTCCATTTGCAACTTGATAAGTAATAACAAAAAGGCAACTGCTTTTCAGTAACTCCCACAATTACATCAATAGAGATTGGATGTGGTATTAGTGTATGACAAATTATTTAAATAGATTTAAGTTCGAAGGATTCACTTTCTATTTTCAGTCACTTTTTTAAATGCTATTTTGTTTTCCAATAAGTCTTGTATAAAACGGGCTTATTTTAAGGTTCTGTTTGGCAAAAGTAGCGGTAGCGGGTAGCTTTTAGCAGTCAAGTAGTGGGTAACTGTTAAGGTAGTGAGTAGCTGTCAATTAGTAGTGGGTAGAAGTTAGGTGTCAAAGTAACGGCTGATAGTATGAGCGTTTGGTAAAAGTAGCGTTTGTGATACTAAAATATATCAAAATTCATATAAATATTAATTGAAAAATAATAAAAAATTTGTCAAATGCTACCCGCTATTTCTAAACGCTACTATTATTAACGTTTGAGAAAAACTACCTAAACGCTACCTCTATCGTTAACCGCTACTAGAATCGCTAGCTTGCCAAACACTCTCAAACTTTTCTAGTAGTGTTTTGACTAGTCAAAACGCTAATCGCTATTTAAATCGCTGCCACCAAACATGGCCTAATTTTTAAGAGTAATTTTAACAATTTTATGGTAACTTTAATATTTTTAATTAAGAGTTTCTTTTAATTTAATTTGTAACGAGTTTGATTGTATTTTAATGGATAATATATACTACTTCCTCTGTTTTTTTTAGTTGACATCTTTCTATTATTACGCTTGCCAACTTTTTTCAGCATTATAAAATTGTAAAAAGTGGATATTAATAAAATAGACATATAGATGATTCAAACAAGATCCCACATGATTATATTTTATCGTATCTATTAATCACAAAAGCGAGTCAAAGTGTAGTATGTGAATAGCGTAAAAGTCAAACGGTGTCAACTAAAAAAACGAAGGTAGTATATATTAAAAGGCGTTCATTCAATAATTTCAAAAGAACGGCGACACGTGGCACTCTTCACGGTATATACGACATATCACAATACCACATCACTATCCAAAGTATATGCGCCACAAATAAAATATGTTTTAAGCTAGACTCAAACCCAGAATCTCCGATGTATAAAGGTAATACATTTTACATCTCAACCAATATTTATTTATGTTTTAAATTTCATAAAATATTATATATTCCTTTCATTTATCAAGTAAATCAGAGGTACTATAATTCATTTATTATTCACAAGAATAGAATATAAATACATATGAGCTAAAACAAAGTGACAACCAAGACAACGCTCGAACCACACACTATATACAAATAGATGAACATAATTATCAAATTAAAAAAAAATACACAAACTAGCATCCCAGATCATTGTCTGGGGCACACATTAGTTTCTAATAAATAGATGCTATATGAATGCTAATATGATTAATCTAATATATCATAAGTTCTTTTTAAGGGTAAAATTTATGATAAGAAAATGATAACTCTTGTGATAAGTTTAAATAATTTTTGAGTAACTTTAACCTGTCTCACAATATATTAATGAAAGTCTGCCTTAGGGCCTGTTCATTTTTACTTAATTTAAGTTCAGTTCAATTCAGTTTAGCTCCAATCAGTTCATTTCAGTTCAGTTCAATTCAGCTCCAATCAGTTCAGTTTAGTTCAGTTCAGTTCAGTTCAGCTCTTAATTTCCTTCTCTCAAAAAAATATTCATTTCAGCTCAATTCAGTTCAGTTCAGTTCAGTTCAGCTCTAATCAGTTCAGTTCAGCTCAGTTCAGTAAATGTGAACAGACCCTTAATCAAATCAAGAATTTGTGTCTTGTTTTTTGACATATATTTTTTTTATTGAATCTCTCTCCTCACATTGTCCCCCCTTAACGTTTTAATTTAATTATTATTTCTATCTATTAACAACCCTTACTTTTAACGGCTATTTCACAAAATGCCACAAAGTAATTTAAAAATTCACCAAATGCCATCGGACTTTTCAGAATTCACCAAATGCCACCCAGTTTTTTAAAAATTCACCAAGTGCCATTATGACCAACGGCCGTTAACTTCGTTAGTCATTAGGGGTTAATCATGACACATGTCATGATATAATTGGTCAATTTATCTTAATTCATAAATTTTTTTTTAAAAAAACAAAAAATTAAAAAAAAAACCCTAAAATTTTCCTAGCCACCCCCACCATTGCCAAACCCTAGCCCCACCTTATCTCGCCGGAAAATGGCCGGCCACCACCTTAACCACCAAAAATCAGCAGGCCGGCCCTTTAGCACCCCATCTGACCCACCGCCGACCCCTAAAACCACCCACGTTGCCCGCCCTGACCCCAAACACCACCCACACAGTCACCCCCACCCCAAAAACCTCCAATAAACCAAAATTTCCCAGCCACCTACCCAAAACCACCAATTTTTCGATCAATTGCCGGAAAATCAAACCCTAATTCCCAAATTCAACCTCTATTCCGTAGTAGAGGTGTGACTTATGATTATCATCTTATCGGTTGGGGTAGGCTGATTGTGATGATATCGTTGAATTGGGTCATTTTGAATTTAACTATGCTAAATAATTGTACCCATGCAAATAAAATCTAATTTTGCATCACACCATTTAGTGTTATTCCGGCTCCAATTAATCTTTTACACTTCTTCTCCGTAACAAATTTTCTAAAAAAATTAGGAAATTTTGACAATTACCACCTTATGTTATGTCCATTTTAACAATTACCACCTTCTATTTTTTTATTTGAAAATTACCACCTTCTATTTTCAAAAACATCAAAAATTACCACCTTCTTGCCCCCCAACTACCACGTGACGTCATTTTGGGCCCATTCTTTTCTTTTTCTCCCTATTTCCCTCACATTTCTCATTCCTATTTGAATTCTCATCTCCCCTTTCACTTTTTTTCCCCCAAACCACCAATAATTGTTCGTCAATTTTGATTTGGAGGAGTGAAATGAAGCGTTTTTTATTGTTTGGGGGGAAAAAAGTGAAAGGGGGGATGAGAATTGAGTTAGGAATGAGATATGTGAGGGAAATAGGGAGGAATGGGAAAGAATGATCCCAAAATGTCGTCATGTAGTAGTTGGGAGGCAAAAAGGTGGTAACTTTTGATTTTTTGAAAGTAGAAGGTGGTAATTTTCAAAAAAAAAAAAATAGAAGGTGGTAATTGCTAAAACGGACATAACAGAAGGTGGTAATTGTCAAAATTTCCAAAAAATTAATACCAAGTAGTTGATAAAAATAACCACATTAATTCCAATCTAAAGACATCCAATTTGATCATAATTTAATTAATAATTTCATCAATTAAAAACAAACAAAAAAAGAAATTGACTTGCGCTCTCAAGTCTCGAACCGTACTGTTTAAATAAATCAAACGATACCGCTTTTTTGTTTTCTCCCACTCTCATCCTTTGCCCATTGTTTTCTCTCTCTTTTCTCTTTTTCTCTCTCTCTTTCTTCTTAAGTTGAATTGTCTTACACCAACAACACCAATGTACTCCTCTTCTTCCTCCTCTCAACAACAACAATCATCCTCCAACACTCAATCAAACAACAATCCTAATCTCATGCGCTACGACTCGGCCCCTAGTAGCCTCCTCTCCAACACTGTCGACTCAATCGTCGGCAACCACCACCACAACCACAGCCACAGCCACCAAATACACCAACACCACTTCTTCGAATCCAATCAAACAAAACTTAATCCGACAAACTCGTCAAGAGACACTCTGACCTTGCTACATCAAGGTCCGTACGGTTTGACCAAGTCATCGTCGAATAATAGTAATAATAATAGTAATAGTAATAATAATGGGATGGATTCTACGTCCAAGACGACGTCGTCCTCGAATTTGATTCGACATAGTAGCTCTCCGGCGGGGTTCCTTAGTCATCTTGCTTCTGATATTGGTACTTTTTTTTTTCTCTTCTTATTTTGGTTTTTTATTTATTTTTTTGTTTTATGTTTGTAAAATAATGATCAAGTTGCACCTTTTTGTTTTGAATCTTTCTTTTACAACTTTTTGGGTTGATATTTTATGAGCAAGTTGGATAACAAATTTAATGTTTTTATGTCATGTGCAATTTTAATATAATATTGGAAATTACTAGGTTGAGAAATTTCAGAAAAGCTTTACAATGTAACTAGAGACAATTGGAATTTTATTTGACTTACTAGATATGCTTGGGAAATTCATTCCAAGTTTATCTTCTTAAAATTTACATTTAAGTGACGATTTTACATTTTTTTGGTGGAACATTTTTGTGATAAAAATAAAATATTATGTACCAATATTGTAGATCTCTCTCATTTTATGCCCTACTTGGCTACTTGCCTACTTGTTATGAATACAATTGTGCATGTTACAATATATTTTGTAAAGAAACATAAAATGTTCAAATGTTTTATCTAGGAATTGAATTATGGTAAACTCAATATTGTTGTAGTATTTTATACTAAAAATAGCTATATATAGCCCTTAGGGTTACATATAAAGAGCTAAAAGCGGAAAAAACTAAGGAAAAATAATATTAATTACATTAATTTGTGCGTGTTTTTTCTTGTAAGGCCCTGTTCTCTTCACCTTAATTTTACTGAACTGAAATTATTTTTACTGACTGAAATTATTTTTTCTAAACTTAAATTATTTTTATTGGACTTAAATTATTTTTGTTGAACTAAAATTATTTTCGCTGATTTTCTATTATAATTCTTCTTTTAAAAAACTAAATTTTACTGAACTGAAGTTATGTTTAATGAACTGAAATTATTTTTTACTGAACTGAAATTAATTTTACTAAACTAAACTTATTTTTACTGAACTGAAATTATTTTTACTTAATATTAATAATTTTGTAAGACAAAGTGAATAGGGCCTAATTATGAATTAATACCAAACAAGAAAAAATATATAATGCTTATTCTTAATCCTAAGGGCTACCTATAGCAATAATATTATCACCGTACCCTTTTATATTTCTCAAAAAACTACTAATGTGACAACTAAATTACAGGGTATATTCTTTTAAATCGAGATGACTTGATTACATCAAAAACTAACATAGAATAACTGTTTTTTTATTTGTTTAGCACTCATTTAACTAGTCATTAAACGGATATTTACCTAATAGGCTACTATACTATACTAGTTGTAGAGAACGTGAATTTTCTTGTGTATTCAAAATCTTGACTAAGGAAGTTTTCCTTTTTTCTATAACTAGACTTTTATTTTTAAGAAATTTCCACAAATTTCGAGTCGTTTATTTGGTGCTAAATTTTGATTTGATGTCATCAGCTTATTAAATGTATGCCCAATTGCCAATTGCCAATTGCCATATGCATGTTAAATTACAAAAAGAAATACTGTATTTTTTTCCATGGATTTGTTGCTAAAATCCTTTAAAAAAAAAAAAAGGCTTTAAATATAGAAATGGTAAACCTTAAAGGGGGATTTAAAAATCCTTCAATTTTGAATCAGTTAATCATAAGATGATTCTCGTTTTATTTCTTCAACTTAAATAAAATTATTAATATGGAATCCTGTTATTATGGCTGTTAATGCTATTGTTGAACACAATTTCAAAATTAATTATTGGAGAGCCATGCTAATACGTACATATGCAATGGTGTTTATCTGCTTGTTTGTATCTAGTTGCTATGTAGTTAAATTAGAATTATAAATCGATGCAATAATGCATTTTTTGAAGAAAGAGGTGAACCCAACTGTATTTATACAGGTTATAACTTCATTGTACAAAATAAGGTTTTTATTTATACTCATCATTATTCTGTACAAACAAAAAATTAATACTCATCATTTTATGGTAAATTTATATAATCTTTATAGATTTCAAAAAGTCAATACTCTGTCGATTAATGTATTAAGTGTGAAACATAGTTATGTGTTCTGTCAAAAAAAAAAAAAAATGGTAGTTATGTGAGATATAGTTTGAATCGTGTTGATGTCTAATTCCCTCCTTCCCATAATATATGGTTTGTTTAATTGTTTTTATAGTTTTAGTTAAGGAAGTAAACGTTTAAATAAAGAGTTGGTCAATTATCTTTTCTTTTTATTTCTTATCTCCATTTCATTGCAAATTGCTATTATTTGTTTAATATAAAATATTTAATAGTTGCAATAAAAGAATATTAACCTTTATGCAATCAAGAATTTTTATAGATATAAAACAAGACCTCAAAAAATTAGACTACATACAAATAATTTATAGGCTTTTTAAACTTCAAATACAAGTTTGAAAGGCATTAAACAAGACGTTGGAGGTGTAAAAGCAATTGCATGTGTAAAAAAAACATCAAAACCATAGTAGCAATTTTGCGAAAAACGTTGTCTTTACTGCACCAACGCACGCAATGCGTGCATATAGCGCTACTGCTATTACTTATATATGAAAAATGTAAAAAAATAATAATAATAAATAAATAAATAAATAAAACCAAAAGAATTCAGTATATTGGCAGTAAAAAAAATTTAAATAAAAAAGAATTAAAACTTACACAACAAGTTCAAAAAAAAAAAAAAAAAGGCTCTACCACCAAGCTATAAATATCACTTCTCTACCTTAAAAAAATTCAAGCAAACTCTATAAATAGTGCAAGGACATTTCTATACCTTAAATTATTTATTTTTAATATGCCCTCATTGATGTTCATTGCCATTTTTTTGTAACTATTATGAATAATGTGTGAACAGTTATACCCCGAAAAACATTTGTTTACATATTTGCTCTCACTAATGTTAATGTTAAGTGTCAACAACTAAAAGCTAAAGGATCGCTGGATATGGTTGGCTCAAGTGTTAGCTTTCCTAGTCATGTAAAAAGTGTCTATTACATGTTCATTTTTTTAATTCGAATAAAAAAAAATAGATAAAAACGTTCATTTTTTAATGAGATACAAAAATCATATTTTAACTTTTTAAGTATTGATGTTTGAATCATTTATTTCAATTATTATCTTGTAACTTAAATATTCTGCTTCTAACTTTCCTTTCAAAATAAATTGATTACCTACAAACCATTATTAAGTTTGGAACAATCCATATTAATCTACCTTGATTGTTGTGGAATTTTATTAATAATAAAATTTTGGCCCGAACGATGTCCCGGGTCATTATTTGTATTTTATTTTTTAAAAAATTGAATAATGAATGATTTATTTGTCAATTTGATTAGACATTAAAGGGAGGAAACTAAAAAAATTGTGGTGGGAATATTAGATGCACATCAACGGTTACAAAATTTCAACAGTGAATTGAAATTGAAGTTAAAAATGAATTTAGGTTTGCTTATTAATTGAATAAAAAATAATACAGAGTAAAACAATAATTTATTGAGTAGTCAATACAAAGTTGCAAAATAAGAAGTGTTACGGTTATAGAATTGAAAGTTACAACGCGTAGTTTAAATCATTAATTTTTTTTTCAGAGGTAAGTTTAAATCATTATATTAAGAACAATAAATATTAAAAGGCATTGATAATTTGACGGCAATTTCGTCTTAAGTTTAGTGGTTCAATTTATAACTCAATCATAAATTTGCTTTGAATTTTGGTATTTAGGGCATGTTCATTTCAGCTTAATTTCAGTACAGTTCAACTCCAATCAGTTGAGCTCAGCTCAGTTCATTTCAATTTAGTTTAGCTCCTAATTTCCTTCTCTCATAAAATATTCATTTTAGCTCTATTCAGTTTTCAGTTCAGTTGAGCTCCAATCAGTTCAGGTTCAGCTTAGTTTAGTAAACGTGAACATGCCCTTAGTATAGATGAATAGGTTTTGACATGTCATTGCTTGTGTGCCGCCAAATACATTAAGAAAAGGATGACACATGGCAAATACCATGCATGTTACCCCATTGAGTTTTAATAATATTATGGATATCCTTAGAATAAATATAGGACTTGAATTTTTTATTTTAGTTAATTGGTTTTTCATTATTCTAAGATTGCATATAGACCTCCCTTTTTAACACATATTATTGAAAATCATATGCAATTATAATGAAACTTGAGGTACTACCTCTGATATATATTATGTGTAATTTTTAAATATTTTATATTTCACAAATAATACCCAAATATTACACATAATATATAACGGATATAGTATATGCATGATTAAACCTGAATATCATTTAAAAAAATAGAAATAAATTTCAAATAAAAAGTAACAACTCCATGTAACACCGAGACCTATTAACTAATAAATTTACTATAATTAAATTGGACCTTGATGCCACGTGTTTCATTTCTTCTACATTCTTTTATCCTTTTTTGTGCTTAGTTATGAATATATTTATTTATATATAGGATATAAATTACTATTGGCTAAGCCGGAATATTTGTTATCTTATATCCATGAGGTTTAGTGTTTGAATCTCATAGGATGTTTTCGGGTCATTACATGGAGTTAACCTTTAATATACATTTATGACTCAACATTATTGTGATTAAATTTGTTATTTCACATTTTGTTTTCAAAAGAGAACATAAAATAAGATGTGGCTTGAGTGGTAAAGGCGTAAAGCATATAGTGTTAGAATTGAAGATAACATGTTTAATAAATTTGTATGAAAATTGAATAATTTTTTTTTTCTATTATTATTATTATTATTATTATTATTATTATAAGTTAAAACACATGAAATGCAAAACATATGAGGGAGAGTGTCACTTTGCATGTAAACTTGTTTGAAACGCTTTTTATTATATAATACCTCTGTTTTTATTTAGTTGACACGTTTGACTTTCGCATTATTCACACACCTCCCTTTGACCGTGTTTTGTGTTTCATACGTAATAGAAAATATAGTCATGTGAGATCTTGTTAGATTCGTCACGTTATATACTTTCAAAATATCAATTTTTCATAATTTTTGTATATCGGTAATTAAAGATATTAATGATTGAATAAGTGTATTGATAAACGTGATTAAAGAAACGTGCCAACTAAAAAGAAATGGAGAAAGTATATAGTATAAAGATTTTGAATTGAATAAATTCATATATAGTTCTATTAATCTCTCTTTTTCTTTAATTACGTTGAAAGACCCTATTGAGCCGAAACCCATAGCAGGCTAGGTTATTGGACTCAATAATATGAAAGTTGGGGGGGGGGGGGGGCGGGGGAGGGTGGGGGAGCCCGAGGAGGTTCCCTCCAAATTATTGATCCCTGAGGTTTAAATTTCAACCATGAGGTTGGAGGTGTTGAATTGGTCTTTGTACTATGCTAAGTTTATATTATTGTATGCATGTACCATGTATATCCATGATGAATTGTTCAATATTTTTGTGTTAAGAATTAGTGGAAGAAAAAAAAATATTAACCAGCTTTGAAAATATTTACCTATGTAGGATATTCTGTTCCAAAAGGATTTGATGTGAACTACAATAATGGACTAGCTGGGAGTTCATCAATAGGTCATGATCAACACATGCTATCAAGGTTAGGCTCTCAATTGAGCTTCACAAGAAAAGATCATCATTCTCTCTCTCAAATTTCAGAGGTGAATGAGAGTGTTCTCGAAGGCATGAGCTCCCATGGCCATGATGAACATGAGCGTAAGAGATCAGTTGCTTCACAATCTCGGTCACCCTCTGGATTTTCATTGACTGCTTGGGATGACAGCAATGAAAACAACTTTGTTATTTCGACATCATCGAACAAACGAGGAAAAATTATCAATGATGATATCCTTAATGGTTTAGGAGCCATTGATTCCCAGGTAACTTCATTTTTCTTATTGTAGGTTTAATAAGATCATTAGAGCAAGATGTATACACTTTACATTCATGCATAGTCTATGGAGTTTCGTAGATATGTGTTGTGCACGAACATGTATATTTTGTCAACCATTAGAAAAGATCAAAGAAAATAACTGATAGAGTATAAAACATATTCCTGACCAACTCAACCAAGGATTATGTTTTATACTCTATCAATAACCATGTTATGAAACTCTATGGAATTCCAAAGAATCCAAATCTCTTCATTATATTGAAAAATTGAATGTTGTCTTAAAACTGCTGTATATCTATGTTCACAATTGTTTATATTTCCATTTTTATAGCAAGCAATGGCGTTAGAGATGGCAACGATGGAGAGGCTGATGCAAGTACCTGAAAACTCGGTCCCTTGTAAAATTCGTGCTAAGCGTGGATTTGCAACTCACCCTAGAAGCATTGCTGAAAGGGTCAGTACAAATATGCTTCATTTCATTTCTAGTTGAATGTTAATTACTTCAGCATACTAAGTAGAGATGGAATAAATTTGGCAATAAATTCATTTATGAAGTACAATTTTAGTAATTGATGATCTTATGACTGTTGATGATAATGAAACATTACTCTCAAACTTCAACCTAAACAGAAACTATAAATTTGCATTACTTAGAATGTAATCACCTCCAATCCGATTGATTCTTTAATACTCCGTATGCTTTCATGCTTTTCGTAATTTCGTGTATATGGTATTGTTAGATTTTATCTTTACTTACATTCTTGTTATAATGTTCGTGCTGCAGGAAAGAAGAACTAGGATAAGTGGGAAATTAAAGAAGTTACAAGAGCTTGTTCCCAATATGGACAAGGTAATTTTTCTATTTCAAGCTTCAACTCTTTGTGATTTGGAAAAATACCATATGTTTTTCTATTGAATGTGTTAACCTAACTCATATTCTATGTTTAAGCAACGATTTATGATACATTGGTACACTAATACATAAGGAAATAATCTTTCTGTACATAACATAGCAGAAGTAAAGAAATTAATGAGTATCCCGTCAAAAAAAAAAAAAAAAAAAAAAATTTATTGAGTAACTAGCTCGGTTCCCCTTTGGGTTCACCATTTTCTATTTAACTCTTTTTTCGTATAGGCCATTTCTTTGACTTTGGTGATGAAGCTGCCAAAAATACAACATATTTAAAGCTTAACAACTAGTCTTGCACACTTTAGAAAAACCGAATTATTAACTCTCCTATCTTAAAAAACCTAAAACAACTCATTTTATGTGGCTTTGTGGAGTATTTGTTGTGGAGTAGTTTAGTTAAAATACCATAATTTTTTGTGTACTACTCGTATTATTAGCTCTAATACTATGATATTTTCTTCTCAAACTCATAGAACCATAGAAAATTATCTACCCCATGTTTCACTTTGGATTGACAAAATACGAAATATTTCTTAGTTTTCATGGTGATCAAGGGTAAAGTACGTGGTATATTATATTGGGACGAACTAAAATAATACATAACATAATATTTTGGGACTGGGATATCAATAATGGCGATTAATGATTAATTTCCATTTGGGTTGTTCTGTCTGTTTGCAGCAAACAAGCTATTCAGACATGCTAGACTTAGCAGTGCAGCACATCAAAGGACTTCAAGGCCAGATTGAGGTAAACTCTCTAGATCACACACATATATATTGAACAAGTGACGACTTTTCCAAAACACTTCTTAGTTCAGTTATACTTGTCTTGAATTGCCAGTATTTCCATGGTCTAAACTCAAGCATTTGTTTTTTTTTTAGAAACTGAATGAAGACCTAGATCATTGCACATGTGGATGCAAGCCAAATAATTAAGATGCAGTCCTAACTCTGGAATGAAGTCTCGACTCTCAACAGGTTATGGCCGCCTCAATGGAAGCTTGGTAATCGAAGAATGATCGATTGCCAAAACTGAACCAGTGGATTTTTGTTTGTACATAAACATGTAATTTTTCCTTACTAACTAATTAATTGGGGAGGTTTAAGAGAGTTAAATAGATGATCCCTCCCTCTTTTCATTTGGTAGTTTTATGCTGTTCAATTTTTGTAAGCATTGTTCATGCAATTTTACTTTTGTTAATTGAACTAGCTTATCTAAATTCAAAGCATTTAGCAAGACTGCAAGAGTGTGCAACAGTAAAAGGCACAGCCTAAGCTGGTTTATGGTGTGATTTTACAGCTTTTTATGTAGTGGTTAATCTTAGCAAAACATTCCTAAAGTCAAAACTAGTATTCCATATCGAAGCAATCTGGTTTCTCTAATATGGGTAAAATAAGTACTGCACATACACTGTATTTAGTATAACTTGCAGTATGATTTATTTGTGTTTTGAGATAAGATATGCAGCTACCATAGTATTATTCCAGCTATATGGTCTTGACTCTTGTTTTACTCTAGTATGTGCACATTCGAATTAACTTGCTATTTACATGTTATGGTGAAACGAAAGGATGGTCGCACAATAATTTATTGTGTATTTGTATTGTTCAGCAAGAAAATTACATTATATCTCTCCCGGCTTCCACGAACAAAACTTATAAATTACTCTTGTTCTCATTGCAGTAAACTTAAGCACTAAAAAAGAAATGAATAATAGACTTAACACCTAATAACAGCTATGCTAATTTATTCTACTAAAGATGCTTAAGAAAGAATTTTACCAAGTCTACTTCAAGTGCTATCTTGACATTGGCGCTTTACCCTGGAGCGCAGCTGATCTTTTGAGGACAGGGGAACCTGTATTGCTGTAATCTTTGATGGCTTTTCTTTAGGAGGCTGTGCTAGGCCATCAAAATTTCCTTGTATCTCCTTATTGTCCAGGCAGTGTTGATCTTCTGACTGATGATCAGGCTGATTATTTGAGGGGGTAGTCAGTGCACTTGCTTCAGGAAGCTGACCTTCGCCCTCCAAGTTATCCCTCTTCGGGCTTTGATGAGTATTAACATCTATGGGTGACAATGCTTGTCCTGTTTCAGCTGTCTCATGAAATTCACTTAGTAGTTTCTCAGTTTCGGCATCAAGACAATCACCCACTTCCTTTTCTTTATCTGATAGCTCTTCCTCCAGCTTATGAGGCAGATTTAATGAGTCTGCTAAATCTTGTACCATTGGTCTTCCTTGGCCATCCTTATAAAGCTGGCTGTTTTCTTGAAGATGCAAATTTATTGAAGCTGCTGGATCTTTATTGGTTCCTTCTTTTTGTTTTCGTGGCCTTCCACGACCATTCTTTTTGTGGATTCCAACTTCCAGCAGAGAAATCTGGTGTTGTTCTGGTGCAGAGGACCCGGCTTGTTGCTGAAGAGGCAAATTTGATGAATCTGCACCAACTTCCTTGGTTGTTTCTATTTGTTTCCTTGGCCTTCCTCGGCCACCCTTTTTCAGTTGTTTAATTTGCTGTTGAGATTGCTGATTAGTTGCTATTTCAGACAACCCTTCTTGTTGATGGATATGCAAATTTGAAGAACCTACTGCATCTTCGCTGGTTCCTTCTATCTGAAGTGGCTTTCCTGAGCCATCCATTTCTATAAGTTTAATTTTCTGCAAAGAATTCGGAATATTTTTGAATTCACAGGACTCTTCTTGTGAATTGGGAAACAAGTTGAAAGAGTCCAGTTTGTCTTCCTTGGTTGCTTCTGTTTGCTTTCGTGGCCTTCCCCGGCCTCTCTTCTTCTGGTTGATTTGCAGCTGAGAACGCTGATCAGTTGCTGTCTCAGAGAACCCTTCTTGTTGCCAAAGAAGCGAATTCGACACAGCTATTGCATCTTCTTTAGTTGATTCCAATTGTTTCCTTGGCCTTCCTTGGCCACCTTTCTTCATCCGTTTGCTTAGCTGCTGAGGTTGTAAATTCAATGAATCAACCACTCCATTGTCTCCTTTTTCTTTCTTAGGCCTCCCTCGGCCATCTCTTTTCTGCTGCTGCTTTTCCTGCTCCAGTTCCTCGGAAGGATTTTCCTGCTGCTGAAGATGCTCATTTGTTGAGGTTATTTTATCTTCCTTGCTAATTTCTAATTGTTTTTGTGGTCTTCCTTCGAACTCCCTCATCAATTGATTCATGTCCTGCTCACAGTTATCAAAGATTATGGGGATATTTTCTTCTTCAAATGTGACTGCAGGTGCTTCTAGATCCTGAAGTTGGACATTATTTTCATTTTGTCCTTGACCTTCTATTTCATGCTCGGGATTCTGCAAGGACTGATCTGATAAAGGTGCCTCGGTGATTGGCTGGTCTTGGTGTTTATTTTGCTCACTTTGTAGATTGTCTGACGTCACATGTCCAGTTGCAAGTATTAATGATGGCTCAACCTCTAGATGAACTGTTTGCCTATCAATTTCCTCCTGACTTTTGATATTAATTTGGCAAAGCATGGAGGTTGTCTCTTCAACAGTCAGATTGGTAACTGGTTCAGATGAAGCATCTATCCCTGAAGGAGTATTTACTGTCAGATTTGGCACTTCATGCTCTTCATGGCTTTTGATCTTGTCAAATTGGCGAAGCATGGAGGCCTGTTCTTCGACAATCATATTAGTTTCTGGTTCAGAAGATATCTCTGTCAGTAAAGGAGACTTTGCCGTTGGTTTTTGCACTGCATCCTTTTTTCGCTTGCCACACTTCTTTAACACTGTTCGAAGAGGCAAATCTTCGTCATCCTCCACTGGCATAAGCTCTTCAAGGCCATTTGGGTGCAAAGGGTCCAAATTCTTCTGTTTCTCCAACTGTTCAATGGGAACATCTAAGAGCATAGATGATGATGTACAGGCTTCTTCACTTTCCTTGAACTTTTCAGAATCCATCAGTGTTGCAAAATGCTAGAAAATAAGCATCGCAAATTAGTTAAGAGGAAAGTAAATTGAAAGGAAAAAGGAAACATTCAGACGTAGAAATATACATCTTTTTATTTTTTTATTTTTATTTGGGATGTGGCAAAACATGTTCTCCGCTTTGTATATGGTTTATATATCAGACTTAACTTTCCGATCCTTCAATATTTCTTAACATACATACCGATTCTTTCCTTTACTAGACTATCATAATGTGTTTGGACGTAGAGTGTATATAAAATTCATGTATGCTTGAATTCATTCCAAAGACAATTTTTTGAGCATCTTCAAATGAGCACCGTACACTTACAGCATGCCAAAACCCATGGTGTGCAATAAACTTTCTAAAGTTGTTAATCCACACTTAATTTTATTATCAACTAAAGTCCTCTCAAATGAGCTAGACCTCAACGAAATGTTTTACATGAGAGAAATTCTAGCATGAAACATAAAAGTTGCAGAACAATTTCTCATTAAAAAAGTAAATCATGTTCATAACACTCAGTCACTCATGACCCGTTTCAGAATTATTCTTATCCTGAACATAACCATCCCATATAGATTGTATAACCCTCGCTCAAATTCTCACCTTGTTTTCCATATGTACAACCCTTCTTTTGGCAATGACATGAGCCAAGTTCTATGTATTACCTTGACAATTATGAAATGAGAATTACCCTAAGGCAAATTTTAATATTCAATTATGAAATGATCCATGTCTAAAAGATATTATAACATAGCCAACAAAAAATATATAAAATAATATAAATACTAGGTTAGCATTACCTAATCAAGTGGGTGATTATGAGTATAGATTTATACTTAAGTGGGTATTGAGGACTATTCAAAGATATATTTGAAAATTTAAAAAAAAAAAAAAAAAAAAAAAAAAAAAAAAAAAAAGCAAATCAAGAAGAAGCTAGGAAACACACCGAATTTTGCACATACCTTGCAACCAAGAGAACAAAATCTAGAGGAATCAAGGAGGCTGCGGCAGCAAATTTCACAGATGTGGGAACCCTTGCCTGCAGCTGACTGAGGGCGGGCATTGAGGAACACAATCTTTGCACTGTTAATTATGTATGTTTGAATGCCTGATATGTCTAGGTACCTTTGTATCTCATTCACTTTTACCACATTGTGGTAGGATGATTTTCTTACCTGCATCACCCACATTATCACCATTATTAGCCATTTAGAGTGATCCAAAATACAAATAATCTGATCATTTAAGACAAGGGTATCAAATTAGAAGTTAAGTATGTTAGTCAACACCAGATTATTATTTATTAATATCCTGTAAAGGATATGATATGAGTATTAATGATTTGAGTACCTGAATGATACGATGATCCTGATTGTGGAGGGACAAACAATTGAGACAAAAGGCATCTCCCATGCAATCTAAACAGAACATGTTGCATTCATTCCTTTTTGAATGTGCATGCAGTGAGCAAGAGACGAAGTACTGCCCCTTCAACATAGGCATCATCCATGGTGGCCCTGTCTCACTCTCCATCCCACATGCCTATCTTATCAACACCAGGATATAAATCATATACAAGTATAACAAAGGTATTTTTCCAAAAAAAAAAAAAAAAAACACATATATCAAAGGCAAGCAATTGGAAACCAAACTGTGATTGTGAGTCAAGAATCTAGACCAAATCCAGTCATGCACGTGAATGTGTGAAGTACACAAACACAAAAATACAAACCATATTACTTGGAATCAGCTATAACATTAGACATGGATTAGTATCCAAATTTTAGCGGGAGGCTGGAGTGCTGGACTAACCATTTTTCTGAACAACAACAACAACAAAGCCTTAGTCCCGAAGGGTCAAGTGTCTGAGAAAGGTTATTGAGATGGAATGAAGAGTACAAGTAACATAGCACACACTTGCAGACGTAGACACCAACACATGACAGGGTCTGATCCCCCTAAAAAGGAAAAATGCTAAATAAAAAATAAAAATAATAAACAAAAAAAAAGTGAAATTCTAAAGATTCCAACAAGAAGTCAATAAAATCAATTAAAAGAATGATTTACAACATGATTAACCCAGTGTTTTCCACAACATTTATCCATATAGCCTGGACTCCTTCCTTTCTCCATCATCAGACATTTTATTTCCCATTTTACTCTCCTCTCTGTCATTATCAACACTCTTTTTGTTAGAGCTAAGTTTTTCAGTAAAACTACATTACCTACATTTGGAAGTACAGCAGCCTACTTATTCTGTGAATCAGCACTTCAGCAGCAAAAATGTGGCAGGATAATATCGACGTGCATATGAAGATAGTTTAAGATATAAGGATGAGTAATTTATGGTTAAAGAACAATTACCTTCATTTTAGTATCTTTACTCAATCATATTTGACAAGGAAGTGTCTCCATCAAACTATCCTAACAAAAACTCCAAAGTCATATAGCAAGCATTGCAGGATTATGATGTCAACAGTCTTCGAACGTAAAAACAAAAAATATATTTTTCCTCAGTTCCATATGCTACATGTCTACTGTCTAAATAGCCTAGCATAAGCTGTATATGGAAGTTTGAGAGCGTACCTATTGAACTATTATGATTGAGCAGCAAAGATGTGGCAGGATAACGTCGAAAAGCATACATAGATAGTTTAGGAAATATGGAAAAGTAATTTATTGAGAACATCAGTTAAGCAAGTGTCTCAATTAAACTATCTTAACGAATATACCAAAGGCGTACAGCAAAGCTTTGAAGGATCATGTAGTTAATAGTCTTTGAATGAAAAAATAATAAGAAATTTTTGTCCATGTTCCATATGCTACATTGTCTAGATATCCTAACATGAGTCATAACTGGCATTTCTTGATTGAAACTTTTTTCTTACCGTTTCCAGTTTTCCAGGCCTTCAATAAGAAGTCATTGATTTAACAAGTATTTACAGAATCACAGCCATAACCACCAACTTATTTTCAAAATTAATCAAATACTACGTATAATATAAGAGAAATTGCACTAATATATCAAGTAAAGGACTAATCAAATAAGATTTCAGTTAATTCCAAAATTTCCAAACTTCAGAACTGTACCTTGGTCTCAAGACCTCTGTGAGACAAAAGCTCACGTTCTGGGTCATGGTCAAGCAGATTTCGACTCACAGCTAAAGCTGGTTGAGATGGCATTGAATCCATAAAGACTTCCATTTTTTGTTGGCTAGCTTTCAATTTTCTTTTCGGGGGATGCTTACGATCCTGCTGTTTTGAGAAAGCTGGGAAAGATGGATTTGATTCCAAAGAGGTTTCTGTTTTATCTTGGCTAGCTTTCGATTTCCTTTTTGGCTGAAGCTTCTTTTCTTTCGGTGATGGTTCCTGTGCCAAACCACAGACAATCATAGGATTCATTCTTTCTGGTGACATGGGAGCATTACCCTCATAAGGAACTATCACAAGTTCGCTTTCCTTCAAACCCAACTCTCTTACAGCAAGCTCAGCAGCATCACCTCGAACATTTGATACTGCAGAAGTAAATAAGGTCAAGGATGACTTCTGCACACACTTATCAGGCACAAGCATCAGTTCAGCAGCACTGGTAGCGGTATCATCATGCATATCCATAATTGTCTGACTACTGCTGATATTTTCCATATTCTGCTGTCCTACGACAGCTGCAGCTCCTCCAACTTCATCATCTTCTTCAACAACAAATGAACTCCGCCTCCTCGGATTCACCCTATTCCTCCCAAACATCCCACCATCCTCTTCAACTCCAATCAGATTATTACTCACTTCAACAACTTCTTCTCCACCTGCATTTCCCTCCTCATTCTTTATCACAGGCTCATTTCTTTCCCTAGGCAAATTTCGCTTAACAAATTGTCTCCTCGAATTATGATCTTTGAATAAGGCCAGTGCAGGTGTAGTGTAACATTTACTAGTAGATGAAGTATAGCACACAATTTCACCATTGTTACAAAGTTTACTCAAATGATGGCTTAAATATGCACTATGTGCCCATGGTAAACCATCATAATTTGCCTTAATATATTTCGAAATTGACTCCTCATTTGATCCATCTTTCTCATTCAACCCCTTTATTGCAGTTTGTATCATCTACATAAAAACAATATAAAAACCTTGTTATAAGTTGTAAAATCTAAGAGTATTATACTTTACTTTATTATTAAAACGCAGTATCCTGCAATATGTCACCCTCTTAACGCGAATAAAATTTTATTTATTTAATACTGATTAGCATTTATAAGGCCCTGTTCTCTTCACCTTAATTTTGCTGAACTGAAATTATTTTTACTGAACTGAAATTATTTTTACTAAATTTAAATTAAATCTTTTGTGTGTTCTTTTTACATTCATATCGACCTATAAATGTCATTTAAATGAGTCATGTATACGTACTAGTCATTATTAACAATACCTTGTTTATTACCTCTCATCAACTATACTTGCTCATTCTCTAATAATTGCACCATTTCTTCTTTTTACCGTTATTAAAAGTTTATAACATTCATTTGACCATGAACATCTTTAATTGTAGAATAATAAATTAATAAATTTTAATATTTTGAGACTTTTCATGGAGATGAAACCAACAAAACATCAAATGACTTTTTTTTTTCTTATGCATTCATGAAATTTAACGGTGAAAAAATTTTACACTTAAACCTTCAAAAGAGAGATGCAGATTATGCAATTATTAGTGATTGGAAGTAATTTATTTCTTCTGAAACCATTAAATCCCAAATAATTTACCATGAAAATGTTCAAAGCAAAATATGATTAAAAACTCAGAAAATCCAGGTTACAAAAAACCCAGAAAAAAACAATAACAAAAATTTTAAAAAAAAAAACAAAAAAAAAAACAAAAAAAACTTATAGAAAATCCAAGTTACAAAAGACCCAGAAAAAACATTAGAAAATAATTAAAAAGAACTTACAGAAGCATAAGTGGGGTGAGTAGGAGTGTGAAGAACAGGGAAAGCAAGTAAGAGTTGTTGTTGAATGAGGGCAATTTGGGAAGAAGATAAAGAGGGTGTATTTGGATTAGAATTAGCTATTTGAAAGATTGTTTCTTTCAATTTTTCCATTGATTTTTTTCAGGAGATAGAATTGAGAATCCTGCAATTTTACTAATTTTGAAGGTGATTGATTATAGAATTACATACATTCTGAGAAAAACACAGAATGAATGATCAGTTGGAGGAAAAGCGAGAGTGGCGCTGTTTCGCGTGTTTGATGTGAGAGAAACCAGGCTGAACTATTTTTTTATACCCAATGTGCTAGTTCCCACGTACTGAGTCAATCAGTTTTTATTACGACTAAAAAACATTTGAGCAAGATTGTCTTATTAAGGTAACAACATGTTGGTGATCTTATCCCAATTTTTTTTTTTTTTTTTTTTTTTTACTACTTTTTTAGCTCAATCCACTTATAAAGTGATCTTATAAGGGTAAGATTGTTTTAATTTGATGCACATGATGTATGCTCTCCCTAATCTATCAATCAATCAATCAAAACTATATACCAAGAGATTGTAAAATTTTTCATATATGCGGGAACACAAATTCTTATATTTGATTAGCCCCATGATGTGGCCACTCCACATAATCATATATAAGGCAATTAATTAAGTAATAGGGGTCATGGTTAGAGCTGTCAATTCGGGTAACACGAGCAGATTTGGGTCGAGTAAATGTGGGTCAGGTCAACTCATGTCGGGTCAATTCGAGTTAATGTTGTAACCTATGCGGGTCGGGTTCGGGTTGGGTCATGCTTGAGTTGGGTCACATCAAGTCATACATCTTACCGGGTTTAGGTTGGGTTACATTCGGGTCAAGTGAATAATAGGTCAGGTTTAATTCAGGTTTTCACGGGTTAAAACAGGTTAGGGTCATTCTCAAGTTCAAGTCGGGTTCGGTTCAAGTCAATAATTTGCAAGTTATAATCAAGTCGGGTCATTCTCAAGTCTAAGTCAGGTTCGGTTCAAGTCAATAATTTGCGGGTTATATTCAGGTCGGGTCGTTAGATCATTCTTGAATTCAAGTCGGGTTCGGTTCAAGTCAATAATTTGCGGTTTCGGTTCAAGTAAAGACAAAATACTTTCAATATTAATATAGAGTAGTTAGCCTTATGAAGTTATGACTTTACAAGTAGATTACAATATATATAGCATATATCTTTATTTAGTTAGTCAATATCTACAATAATAAAGATGTATAAAATAATAAGTCGAGTTGATTTCGGGTCGAGTTTGTAACAGATCGGATCGGGTTAAATTTCGGGTTGGGTCAGTTGGTCGGTTTAAATTCGGATCGAGTTAGGAACAGGTCGGGTTGAATTTAGGTCGAGTTAAATTCAGGTTTTGACGGGTTAAAACGGGTTTGGGTCAATTTCGCTTCAGGTCGGGTTCGGTTCAGGTTAATAACTTATGGGTTATATTCAGGTCAGGTCATTTCTAGGTCGGTTCACGTTCGAATTCGGGTCTCTAATACTTGGGTTAACTTGGGTCTGATCGGGGTTCGGGTCACCATTTTTTTGAGTTCAGACCGATCGGTTAATAATCGGGTTCGGGTCGATGTTTCGGGTCGGTTAGGTTTATAATCCGCTTTAAACAAGTTATGACATGTTAGCAACCTAATTAACATATCATGTGGGACACGTGTCATTATCTTATTGATTTGACCATTTAATTTGTAATTATTATTCTATTTTAAAAAAAAAAAAAAAAAAACCTCCCCCAATCTCCTCCACCAGCCACCCACCACTGGCGCCAACATCCCTACCAGTCCCCCGGCGCCGGCACCAACCCTCTCCCCGCGCGGCATCCCCTTCGCTCTTCCCTGCCAACCAGCGAACCACCTTCCCAAAACACTCCCTCCCCCGCAAAACCACCAAAAACCCATCTCCCACCCTCGAAAACCCCTAATCGGACCTCCTCAACCACCGCTAAGGGTTTAGTTAGGGTTTTTTGAGGGTGAGGGGCCAGTTTTTGGTGGTTTTGTGGGGGGGTTTTTGGAAGGTGGTTAGTTAGTTGTCGGGAAATAGGGAAAGAGGTTACGGTGTGGCGCGTGGGGGAGGGGGATCGGCGCCAACGCTGGGTGAGGGAGATCTGGGCGGTGCCGGCGCCGAGGGGCTGGGAGGGAGGTTGGCGCCGATGGTAGGTGGCTGGTGGAGGAGATGAGTGCAGCTTTTTTTTAAATATGTTATTTTTGAAAAAAAAATTCTAATTGTTAATTAACCATAATTAAAGATGTCACTAAGAGTTAATTACATTGCTAAACGAATTTATTAGAAAGAAAAAAATAATTTAACCGGTCATTCAAGTTGCAGGTAAAATAACTTGTTTAAAGCGGATACTTTACAAAGTTTGTATTATTTAGAATTAATGAAAAGATTGACTTGTTTTGGGCGGACCGCTCAAATTTTTGTTTTTTTGACAATTTTTCCTTTAACAAATGGGGTTACTTATTTCTAAATTACTTGATTTTTACACCCCGTATAATGAATTTGAGTTACTTTTATGGATAACACAGGGTTACTCTTATGACAAAATGAGATGACTCATACATTTAAATGAAGATTACTCTTATAAACTAATGTGGTCACACTGTGTAGCTAGCCACATATTAGACTTACTCGAACATTATTACTCTAAGTTAAAACGTGTTACTTAATTTGGAAAGGAGAAAATATTTGAAAATATCTGATTTTATTACTGTTATTGTTGGGTTGATGTCAATGTACATTTTCAAACTATCTAACTTTTCTTCTTATCATTTTTCTTATAATATGTGGGGAATTTTGTGTAAAACTACCCTAAAGAAAGGTTGTTTTCTGACCAACTACCTAAATTTTTTTTACTAGTATTTTGTTTAGAACTACTCGTAAGATGACAAAAGTTTGTCTAGCATTACCCATAAACGTCCAATTGAGCCGTTTGTGGGGCCTAATTCTACGATTTCGTACTCGATTCTCTCTTCCTTCAATTACTCTATTTCCCTCTAAACTCATCCAAAAATCCAAGAGAAAAACAAATTTGACCGATTCAACACAATTTCTCACTAAATCGGGTAATGTTTTAAGCTACGGTATTATTTCTTAGTCTACTTAATTGGTTTAGGGTTTTTAATTTACTTCAATTAACGTAGATAAGGATTCAATTTAGGGTTTAAGGATTCAATTCAATTTGGGAATTTTAATTTGTTGGGATTATGTCTTGAATTGAATTATTAGGGGTTTGCTTATTACATCAATTAAAAATTTAGGGTTCTAATTTGAGCAATTTAAATTAGAATTTCCAACATTATGTTCAACAATTTATAATTTAAAGGCCACATACAAATCACATAAATTTCTGAAAAGATGATGAATTTAGAGATTTGCTTAAGTTAAATTAAGATGGTGAAAGATGGAGGTTAAAGAAGAGGAGTGAAAATGGTAGGAAAGTAAATGAAGGAAGAGAAATTAAAGGTAGTTATGAAGGGGAGTTAATTGGGTGGAAAACTGTAGGAGTGGGCCCACAAATGACTCAATTGGACGGAAATCGTTTATGGGCAATGCTAGATAAACCTTTGCCATCTTATCGGTAACAAAAAACACGTAGTTGTTCACAACACAGCCTATCTTTAGGGTAATTCTACACAAAATAAAATAATATGTAATTGAAAATATAAAAAGTCAAAGCTGTGTATTAGGTATTGTAGGTAATATTTCAAGCATCCCAAACTTGAGCCCCACTATGATCATGCACTTAAGCATTATGGCGTCCAAAGGGATGGAAGCTAGAGCAAATGAGTCGCCAACAAGTTTTAGGAACTTGTAAACCGTTCACAGGGTGAAAGTTACACCCCTTCACGATCCTAGAGATAGCTAACTCCATAGTGGTCTGGAACTATGACCGGATATTCAGGGATGAAGGTACAAATCCAACCTAAAAGAGATTGAACCCGCCCTAAAAATAGGCATTTTCCTTTATTCTTCTCATATGCATGTGCGCTTTCTGACTAACATACAATCATTAGGTTAGCCCTAAATCTGTCTAATCTATGTTGGTTGATTTTTAATGCACAAATAATGAATTTATTGTTGGCGATCATTTTAATTAAAATCATGTTAGCCTAAACCAATTTATTAATTATATTATTAGGCGTGATTTCAAGTACAAATTCCCTTTAAACCTGCATAAAAGGCGCGACCAAGCAAAATAATAATATATATATAGCAATAATAATAATATTGACACAGCATTCATCATCATCTCAATAAAGCATAACAATATTATTAGCAAGATCCTAGGCATGATACTAACATGATTAATAACAACTCCTAACATGTCACTAAATAAAGATCAAAGCTTTAACCCTAACATGATACTAACATGATAGAAGAAATAGGAAGTAACTTAAACATGATACTAAAAAGCATTGAAGAACATCCTAACATGATAATATGAATTAAAATAACCTAAGCATGCTTTCTAAAGGAATAGAGTAATTGACTTACTCACTCTGTTGCCTCGTACCTTTTTATATTAAAAGAATACACATGTTAGTGAACTTCAATAAAATATTAAATCAAACAATTAATTTAAATAACTGAAATAGGAATTTGGGACCAAACCCTTAGAAATTATCAACTTTTCACGTCTAGGGCAAAGATGACTTCAAGCTTGGCTAGGTGTGTCTAAGTATCGTGAATGAGGTATGATGTATTTTGAAAAGGCTAGGCTTAGAAATCAAGAGAGAGAGAAAGAATAAGCTTTAGCTTTAAAAGAGAAGAGAGAGATGGTGATTGTTGGTGATCAAGCTTGTTGATGAATGTTGATAATTTGAAAACAAGGAATAACGACCCTATTTATAGAGAAAAATCATCCAAAAAAGATAAGAAAAGAGTCGAATTCGAATCAAAATAAAATTGGTTTTGTCGCGACGCGACAGAGCCATCGCGACATGATAAAACAATTTTTTGCGGATTTTGTTTTTATAATAACATTTGATCCAGAAGTTCAAATAAGGCATATAATATGTCATTGTAAAACTCTTGAAGTCTACTTTCCAACTCAATTAGAATCAGATTAAAAATCTTTTCTAGAATAAAATATATGACCGAAATAGTGGAAGGGTGTCAGTTTTGGTTAGAGTTTCGTATTTCTTTCATATTTTTTTCGTTATAGCTCGGAATTAATATTATAATATATCATTGGAAAGATAATTTCAAGAGCTATCCAACCATCTTAGATTTAGATAAAAATTATGAGGCACTAAAATAATATCTGAACATATTTCATATCAAACGGAACAAGGACTCTCAAGAAGCGGAGTTTTATTCAATTTCAAACTCTTTGATCTTATCTTTTCAAAATCAAATAAAAGTATAATTATTAATCCTAATCCCTTTAGAATTTATAAGAACCTTCTAGATTATTCTAGAAGATTAAAGTAAATTCTAATGACTTTAGGAATAATAATTGATTAATGGACTATCCACATGATCATTGGGTCGTACATAAAATCCGATTTTGGGCCCAATTTAGTATTTGGCCATAACTTCCTCATTATTCATCGTAATTGGGCTTATAATATATCGTTGGAAAGTTCTTTTCAAGCCCCATCCAACTAATTAATTATTGGACCCATACTATGAACCAAACTAAACTGGACTAGACGTTTTTCATAAACAGGGTACGAAAAGAAAGATTTTCGAAAACAGAAAGAAGTGTTTTTATTGAAAATAGAGGAATCACGAGACTCTTTCACATATCGCTTTGTTCGATAATCATTGACGTGAAAGATATTCATTATCACTGAGTTTGGTTTTTGGAGAGACACAATCAGGTGTCTACAGAAGCCCCACTGTGATTGAGTTTGGTGAAACGTAAGTTTCGAAACAAAAGTCAAAGTAGCAATAGGGACGGATAATGATTTTAGAACGTTCTACGATCGCAAATCATTCTTTGAACGCCGATACCTGCAAACTAGCGTTAGTTAAATAGATAAAAGAGTTTGAAACGCCTATCTTGCATCGTTGAATACACGGTTATGGGGTAACCAATTTTGTTGTTTGCATTTGTTGTGACGACTTCCATCCACAATTCCTCGTGAAAGCCATCTCGCTACTGTTGATGTTGTGGCCATGCTTCGTCGCTGTTGATGTTCACTCGTCTCTGAACAAAAAAGCTTCTTTTATAGGAATGTTCACTCGTCTCTGAACAATGGAGCTTTAGGAGGAATGTTCACTCGTCTCTGAACAAGGGAGCTTTGATAGAATGCCCACGCATCTCTGAGCAATAGAGCTTGAAATGATATGTTCACGCGTCTCTGAACAAAAGAGTTGTTGATGAGATGTCCACGTGTCTTTAAACAAAGAGCTTTGATAGGATGCGCACGCGTCACCGAGAAAAAGAGCTTGAAAGGAATGTCCATGCGACTCTAAACAAAAGAGCTTTATAGGAATTTCCACATGTATCTAAACAAAAGAGCTTGATGAGATGATATGTCCACGCGCACGTCTCTAAACAACGAGCTTTAGATGATATGCCCAAGCGTCTCTGACCACAAGAGCTTTGAATGTTTGTTGAGATCATTCAGTTGGCTGCAAACAGGAGCTTTGTTGAATGGTTGTATCTTGTAAAATCAAAGATTGCCCAAAGACTTTGCTGGTGTTTTTCTTAGGGTTGACCTAAGACTTAGTTTATATGACTCATTGTGATTGCTTTGACTTGAGGTTGACTCAAGGTGATTAGTTGGCTTGAGGTTGACTCAAGGTGATTAGTTTGCTTGAGGTTGACTCAATGTGTTTTGACACGTGTGTGTAGACTCAACTCGATGTGGAGGATATTGACCATCTCCCGAAAAAGAAAGACATGAAAAGGAATCAAGTGAAGTGTTTGATTATGCATGTTGAATGAGCTTAGTCAGATGTATGTGTTGATCGTTGTATCTTATGGTGCAAGGATTGATAATCCTATACTATCTCAATTAATGGCACGATAATGAAAGTATTAGGTAACTTAGGCGCGGAGGCTAAGTACTACATACTTTGTGATGCAATGATGATTACGAGTGATGAGTGATTATGATACGACAAGGCATGCTTCAACGTTGCGTTAAGATTTCATGACAAGGGGATCCTAAGGGAAGGTTATTTGGTTATGTATCTGTAGACGTCGTTTGAAGTGCGCCTACGTTAAGCATGTGTGAATATGCTTGGCACTCATGAAATTGACATATATGATTAGGGACAAGGAAAGTAGGGAGCCACCAACAAGTTTTTAAGGAACTTGTAAACCGTTCACGGATCATTTAAGGCAACCACGATTAAGGGACAACGATAGGCAACAACGATTGACCCATGAAGGTTACACCCCATTCATAATCCATGAGATTACTAACTCCATATGGTTCGGAACCACGAAAGGAGGATCGGGAATGATGGTAAGAAGTGAGTCGTGGAGTTACGTTCGCCCGTATTGGCCTCTACTCGATTCTTATTGTGAAAAGTATTCCTGCTATCTCAAAGGCATACAAACAAAATATCAATTTGCTCCAAACTATTATTATGCTAAATTGGTTGAATATTAATGCACACCTTATTCTAAAATATTGGTGATCACTTGATTAAACAACAAGATTAAAAAGGAACCTAAACCGGTTGTTCAAATTATCTTATTAGTCGTGATTTTCAATTACATATTCCCTTTAAACATGAAATATGGTGATCATATAATAATAGAATCAACATTAATATTGGAAGCAATTTATCAATAATAGCGTTAGTCAAATCAAATATAAATTAACCTAATCATGATACTAGCAATATAAAATAAAATAAGTAATTAAATTAATTAATTAATTACTCACATTCGTCGTGTTCCTTTAAATTGCTACATCATGAATAAATTGTTAGTAACTTCAATAAAAAAATAAATCAAATAAAAATTAAATTAAATAAAAGTAGAGTTGATTTGGTCCAAACCCTCAGTTATTTGTACCTTTCGCGCCTTGGTTTAAGGACGAAACCTCGGGTGTTGTATGGACCCCTTGGAGTGCTTAAGGGAAGAATAGTCTAGGGTTTAAGAATATAGGTTTAAGGCTTAGAATATGAGAGAGAGAGAGAGAGAGATAGAGAGAGAGATAATGATTTTTGGTGTAAAAGAGAGGGAGAGAGAATGATTTGACGATCAAGCTTGTTGATGATTGAAAAAGGGGTGATATGACCTCTAATTATAGGGAAAAAAGAGGGTCGAAGAATCAAGAAAAGATCGAGTTCGAATCGGAATAAAACTCTTGCGATAGACAACAGTTTTTGCGGTTTTTGTTTTTATCATATCTTTTGATCTAGAAATTAAAATAAGATAAATAAGATGTCATTGAAAATCCCTTTAAGTCTAATTTTTAACCCAACTAGAATCAGAATAAAATATTCTGTTAAACAAAAGATATGGCCGAAATAGTGGGACGGTGTCAGTTTTGGATAGAGTTTGGTATTTCAATCATATCTTTTTCGTTATAGCTCGTAATTAATACTATAAAATAACATTGGAAAGATAATTTCAAGGGCTATCCAAACATATAATATTTAGATAAAAATTATGAAGCACAAAAATAATATCTGACTATCTTTGAACGTCTTTTAATTTGAATAGGATTAAGACTTTCTAAAAGAAAAGTTTTATTCAATTTTAAACTCTTTTATCTTATCTTTTCAAAAAGGATAATTAAGATATTTTAGAAACTTTTAGAAGCTTCCAATTAATCCTAATTGGTTTAGGAATGGGATTAAATCCTTTGGACCCTCCACATGATCATTGGGTCGTAGGTAAGGTGGGCCTAGGTTTGGTTTGGACTCAGTTTAGCATTTTGGCCATAACTTATTCGTTATAACTCGGATTTGGACTTACAATATATTGTTGGAAAGCTCTTCTCAATCCCCATCCAAATATTCAATAATTGGACCCATATTATGGACCAAAATAAACTGGTCTAAACATTTTATAAAAAGGACACGAAATGAATGATTTCAATGGACACAAAATGAATTATTTTGGGTTTAAAGGCACGAAAAGAGGAAAATAAGTATGGTTTTGGGAAATGGTCTAGGAATTGGTATGGTTTAAGAATTGGGATTGAATATGGATTTAAGCACTTTAAAGATTAAATATTCAACCTAACCAATAATGGCGGTGAAAGGTTGTTCATCATCGGGTTTGGTTATGGGGAGACATTTTTAGGTGTCTACAGAAGCCCCCACTTTGACTGAGTTTTTAGAAATGTAAGTTTTGAAAACGATAGTCTAAGTAGTCGATAGGGACGGAGAATGATCTAAGACGTTTTGCGATCTTAAATCACTCTGTATACGCCAATACCTGCAGAAGAATGTTAGTTCCACAGATAAAAGATTAAAGGGATAGAATGCATATCTGACACCAGTGTATCGGTGACAAATGAGTTTGGTAGCTTCCTATGCTTGAAGGAATCCACCGGATGATACTTTCCATGCTTGAGGAAAGTCGACAGATGATGTTGGCAGTTTTCTATGCTTGAAGAAACCCACCGGTTGAGATACTTTCCATGCTTGAGGAAAGTCGATAGATGATGTTATTGCAAGTCTCTGTGTATCGAGAACCTTGCGCCGTGAATCGTCTTCACATTGGAGATGATCACTAAAATAATGATGGTTCGATTGTCCTCGAACGTGGGTTGTAGTTGGTTCGCTTGTCCCCGAACGTGGGTTGTAATAGGTTCGCTTATCCCCGAACGTGGGATGTAATTGGTTCGCTTGTCCCCGAACGTGGGCTGTAGATGATCCGCTTGTCCCCGAACGTGGGCTGTAAATGGTCCGGTTGTCCTCGGACGTGGGCTGTAGATGGTCCACTTGTCCCCGGACGTGGGCTGTAGATGGTCCACTCGTCCCCGGACATGGGCTGTAGTTGAGACCTACAAAATAAAATTTGCCAAGGGACTCGTATATACTATGATTGACTTGACCAACTGACTTGACGAAGTATGACTTGACTTGACATGACATGTGTATGACTTGTGATTGTGTGTGTCTTGAGTGAGTGTGTGCACTGACACAAGCAACCAAACATGTAAAAGCAAAAATTTTCAGTCATTTTTGTCATGAGTGGAGGGTACCGACTTTTTTTCGAAAAAGAAAGACGTGAAAAATGAAGTTTTGTTTTTGAACTTCCCCAAAATAAATGTCATGATAAAAAAAAGGGAAGAAGTTTCGAACTTCCTTGTTGAGCAAGAAGAAATGAATCACATGGATTTTCTTCTTGTCATATTGAACATCTCGTCTTAAGTATAATGTATGCATGATGTATGTTCTTAGGCTAGGAGGCTAAGGACAATTACATCATGTGAAACAATAGATGAATGAACTTAGGTCATGGAGCTAAGCATCATATATGGTGTAAAGAAACGATCTTGAACGTCACTTAGGTCTGGAAGCTAAGCACGTATTTAGATGAAGTGATCGATGAGTATCGCATAATGAATGTTACTTAGGTCAAGGAGCTAAGCAAGATATGCTTTGTATGATTAAAAATCATTGACATATAAATGTTGCACAGCACATTATGCGATGCGTGAAACAATGAACATTACTCATGTCCGGAAGCTAAGCAAGTATACCATGTTTTAATGAATGTTTTCTTGAAACAAGATTTCAGGATAAGGGGTTCCTAAGGGAAGGATGATATGGCTAGGTTTGTGTGAGTGAAGTGTGTGAAAGTGATACTAAGGTTGGCTGCAAAGGTTGTGGTGATGGAAATAGATGTGAGAAGAGTCAAAGATGATGACTTTCGTTAGGCTGGGTAAGCTAAGTGATGTGGGTTCAAGCCCCCAAGTCTAGCTCTATATGGGTAAGGATAAGCATTGGATATTCTTTGACTCGATCATGCATGGATATGAATATGAATGTGGCCGCACCTCAATGTGAGGTTGCCTACATATCCATTAGGAATCAGGCCGAACGTAGCTCTAACCGAACTTTACACAAGTGTGTATACACCTCAAAGAGGTCTTTTGAGGGTTGTAAACTGGTTAAGCTAATAGGTGAAGAATAAAGGGTGAAAGGCTCAAGACCCGAGAGAATCCCCCCGAGATGTGTAATTGTGTATTTGAAAATTTTTGAATTTGCAAGATTTATTTTTCAATATATATATATATATTTTTTTTTTACTTTGAACTTTTTTTTTTAATCAATGTAGGCAATCTCAGATCATGCGGTCCATCACTCACTTAGCATTCATGTTTCTCAGGCATGGTACCAAGCACTCGATGAGAGACGCAATTTGAGACGTGTTCGTATCAAAGACATTGGAACACTTGCCTTTAGACATTGTTTTATTATTACTTATTCTTTTTTATTTGAACTTGCCTTTTGAATGTTACACAAATTGCACATACTCCCATCCCAGGGTTAGGTGAATGTGGGTTGAATAAATAAGGCCAATCGTTAGGCTAGGCTCAAAGTGGTTGACGAAGAAATGGATATGTAATTGAATGGTTAATGGGAATAATGGGTTGCAAAGGTGCCTCAAGTCATTGGTGTACCTTGTGTTTAGTTCGGCGATTAAATTTTTTTTTTATATATTTTTTTTTTTTTTTTGCGAATGACATGATCGAATGCAAAGGAATTTCACTTATTGATGGAACATGGCATATATACATAAGGATAAGGAGAACCTATGCTAGACTTATTAGGGGAAAAGGGTTGGAACAAAAGAAGAAAAAAAGAAAGCATGAAATCTTGTATGGAAACTTGTCTTGTGCTTCGTCTTCATGGATGCTTATGATCTACTTGTTACCGCCTAGAGGGACAAGAAATTTGTTATTGCTGATGCTTTGATTGGAAGAAAAGAAGGAAGGAATGACGTTCCCCTTATTCTTCCAACTCTTGCCTAGTGATTCGTGAACTCGAGTACTATGGAACAAAATGAGATCACTTAATGCATTTATTCAATACTTGTATTGGAAAGGAAGAGTGTATGCAAGAATTTTCAAAACCAATGTGAAAAACTCCACTTAGTCCTATTACGACAGAAAACGACGCATGAATGGTCCTAATATACGATCATAAACAATATAGTGCATTACTCAAAGACAAAGCGTGTGCAAAGACTCAACATGTGTGATTAGGTGAGTTAATTAAGACTCGTGGTATGATCGCATGCATGGCTAGACATGAGGACGTTGTGAAAAACAAAGGACCCAAGGACCAAATAACATGGAAGACTATTGATTAATTTTGCCCAATTTTAGTGTTTATGCTATTTACTAGGTGAAAACATTCCATTGGCAATTGTTATTCATAAATAAGATCAACCACAATCAAAGACGAAGAACACATGTTAAGGTTAGCACAAAAAAATTACAGGAAACTAGGAAGACGAGTGGTATTCTATAAGAGTTAGGACTCATGGGTATAAATAAATAAATAAATAGATAAAAATCTATAATACTATGTTATACGATTTTACACAGATTAAAGGACTTGGCTAAGACTAGCTTAACACGAAAAGATATAAAAAATAAAAAAAAAATTAAAAAGAAAGAAAGTTGACGCTAAAAAGACACCTAAACTGGATAGGCTGTAGTATATCAGTTATAACTTTTAATCTCTGACTCTGATTGGGACGAAATCAACGCCAAATGAAAGATAAAACTCGGGGCTACAGATCCATAGGTGGCACAACACGTAACTCTTTCTAGAACTCCGGCTATGACCATAATAATTTGACTCTTGTGCAGGATACGGGAATAAAAATTCGGGTTGACTCAAAATTTAAAAAAAAACCTATGACTCGACTCTAATAAAAAAAAAGAGGGTTAGATAATCCATTCAAAAAAAAAAGAAAAAAAAGAGAAGAAAAATAAAAAATAAAAATATGCACACATAAGCACATTGTCACGAATGATGCAATGAAGTTTGCAACCTAAAGTCAAGATCTATGTTCCACTATGGTCAAGCTTATTTGGGTGTCAAAGAGTACCATGGTTAAGAGTTTGGACGCGTTAGCAAGGCAGCCTCCCTTGAGGGTGTATGCCAACGGGCGGCTCCGCGAGTTCGTGATGAAATAATCGAACTCGTCTCCATGGTTTGGGTGGATTTAAGAACTCGGATGAACCCTTATTGTCATGAGCGTTTTTGGGTTGATAGAGCTTAAATCCCCCGGGCTAGCCACGTACGTAGAACACGTACTATTGTGGAAAAATAGGTAACCTAAAATGCATATACAAATGTAACAATGCCAATTAAATAGCAGGAATACAATTCAAGAATCTTTCAAGTCTCATCCACTCATTTCAATTAAATACCGATCACTCAAATCGATAAATAACCAAGAATCCTCCCCAGTGGAGTCGCCAAATTGTAGACGTCGTTTGAAGTGCGCCACATTAAGAATGTGTGAATATGCTTGGCACTCATAGGAAGTGGAAATTGACATATATGATTAGGGACAAGGAAAGTAGGGAGCCGCCAACAAGTTTTTAAGGAACTTGTAAACCGTTCACGAATCATTTAAGGCAACCACGATTGAGGGACAACTATAGGCAACAACGATTGACCCGTGAAGGTTACACCCCATTCATAATCCATGAGATTACTAACTCCATATGGTTCGGAACCACGAAAGGAGGATCGGGGATGATGGTACGAAGTGAGTCATGGAGTCACGTTTGCCCGTATTGGCCTCTACTCGATTCTTATTGTGAAAAATATTCCTGCGATCTCAAAGGCATACAAACAAAATATCAATTTGCTCCAAACTATTATTATGCTAAATTGGTTGAATATCAATGCATACCTTATTCTAAAATATTGGTGATCACTTGATTAAACAAGATTAAAAAGGAATCTAAACCGGTTGTTCAAATTATCTTATTAGTCGTGATTTTCAATTACATATTCCCTTTAAACATGAAATATGGTGATCATATAATAATAGAATCAACATTAATATTGGAAGCAATTTAACAATAATAGCGTTAGTCAAATCAAATATAAATTAACCTAATCATGATACTAGCAATATAAAATAAAATAAGTAATTAAATTAATTAATTACTCACATTCCGCGTGTTCCTTTAAATTGCTACATCATGAATAAATTGTTAGTAACTTCAATAAAAAAAAATAAATCAAATAAAAATTAAATTAAATAAAAGTAGAGTTGATTTGGTCCAAACCCTCAGTTATTTGTACCTTTCGAGCCTTGGTTTAAGGACGGAACCTCGGGTGTTTTATGGACCCCTTGGTGTGCTTAAGGGAAGAATAGGCTAGGGTTTAAGAATATAGGTTTAAGGCTTAGAATATGAGAGAGAGAGAGAGAGAGAGAGAGAAAGAATGATTTTTGGTGTAAAAGAGAGGGAGAGAATGATTTGATGATAAAGCTTGGTGATGATTGAAAAAGAGGTGATATGACCTCTATTTATAGGGAAAAAAGAGGGTCGAAGAATCAAGAAAAGATCGAGTTCGAATCGGAATAAAACTCTTGCGATAGACAGCAGTTTTTGCGGTTTTTGTTTTTATCATATCTTTTGATCCAAAAATTGGAATAAGATAAATAAGATGTCGTTGATAACCCCTTTAAGTCTACTTTTTAACCCAATTAGGATCAGATTAAAATATTCTGTTAAACAAAAGATATGGCCAAAATAGTGGAACGGTGTCTGTTTTGGATAGAGTTTTGTATTCCTTTCATATCTTTTTCGTTATAGCTTAGAATTAATATTATAATATATCATTGGAAAGATAATTTCAAGATCTATCCAAACATATAAAATTTGGATAAAGATTATGAGGCACAAATATAATATCTGACTATATTTGAACATCTTTAAGTTCGAATAGAGTTGGACTTAAAAAGGAAAGTTTTATTCATATTCAAACTCTATGATCTTTTCAAAAAGGATAATTAAGATCTTTTAGAAACTTATAGAAGCTTCTAATCAATCCTAACTATTTTAGGATTAAGATTAAACCTTTGGACCCTCCTCATGATCATTAGGTCGTAGGTAAAATCCGGTTTGGGCCCAATTTAGTATTTTGGCCATAACTTCCCCATTCATCGGTTGGGCTTATAATATATCATTGGAAAGGTCTTTTCGAGCCCCATCCAACTACACCATTATTGGACCCTTATCATGGACCAAACTAAACTAGACTGGACGTTTTTATAAATGAGCAGGTTTTTGAAAACAGAAAGAAAGATTTTAATAAAAACTAACCGCAACAGTACTAGACTTTTCACACTTTCACTTCATTCGATTATGATTCGACGCGAAAGGTATTCATAACTGGGTTTGGTTTTGGGGAGACACAAATGGGTGTCTACAATTCCTAGCCAGTGGGATCAAGTATAAAATATGCTCCTCCACAGCCCTTAGAAGACATAACTGGTAGTTTTCCTTTATCTAACCCACTAAATGTAGAATTAATTAGTTTTGTAATCACTAAAGGAAGCTCAATCTTAGGATTCACAATCAGATGCTCCAAAATTGTATCTCTATAAAACTGTTTTTTGAGTGCAACCAGAGGATGAACAGGTTGAGTTCCCCATTTGCACTCATCTGTAACTACTCCTTCAGCTCCTTTCTCATTTGAATCAGAAGCCACAATCAAAACTTCAAAGTCATTCTCAACTAGTTTAGCTCGCACTTTGGCAGATTTTTGAACAAGCAATACATATATATCAAAATTTTGTACGTTGGAAACTTGGAATTAAACTCTTTGATAATAGATTTCTCACTTTGTTATTTAAAGACATGCATTGTGTAAAGAGGATGTAATGTGATATAGTTCTAGTTGAACAACAATAAAAGAGCAAAGACAAAAGTTAATGTTTTTCAACTATCAATTGCAGGTAATTCGTTTATTAAAAAAGAAATTCATTTCTAACTTTTTTTTTTAATCAGAATTTAAAAAGAAGGGAATAATGATTGAAGGTGATTTTCGATAAAAAAAATACAAAGAAACCGAAGAAGATGCGTGATTAATTGATTATTCATATGTTGATAGGTTTTTTTTTTTTACTTACTTTTTTAATTTATAATTTTAGAATGTTCATAGACAACGTTAAGTGTAATACCGGGGATGAATTGAATTGGTCATTATATCTTGCATGGTAAATTTTTGTGAACCGAAAATGGTGGAAGAACCTGATTATAGTAATTTGACAATGTACAATGGTAGTAGGATTCCAAACAAATCCCTCATGTTGTTTTGATATTAGGATGAGATCATCTACCAAAGGTCATACAAATGAAGAATCCAGTTTAGAAATTAAGGGAATCAGGGATTTTGGAAAATGCAATGTATATGTCACAAGCAAGACCACGTCTTTGAATTTTTCCTTGACTTTAAATAATTATTTTAAGAGTACATGTGCAATTGCACGGTTTTGATAGTTCAAATATTAAATCTCACAAAATCGAAACCAAAGTTAGCCTAACGCATAATAATGATATTTTTTACATTATTTGATTATTCGTTCACAATAAGGTGTATCATGATATTGCGTATTGAATAAATAAAAGGGAAATTCTCTTTGGTAACTCTATAGTTTTTAACATTCTCAGTGGTGAATTGAAAATTTTCTTATTATGCTTGGTAAACTTTGATTAGTGGAGAGTGGGCTCCACTAATGGTGATTAAAACAACATAACAAAATTTGTTAACGAAGGGATAATGACAAGCTCACTTTCAAAAAGATTCAAAACGATGGGGCACAATGTAGAAAATGCAAAACCAGAGGGTTATAATGTAGAATTTTCCTAATTTATTTAATTTTTTTTATTATTTTGCTTTGCTATCATCATGATTCGATAGATTTATTTAAGTGCTTTAATTAATTTATATAATAATGTTGCTTCTAATTTTTATATTATATTATAAGATAATTTGGATAACCTTGGAATATTTTTTTTACTTAGTGTTTAGAGAGTCACAAGGGCAGAGATGAGAATCGATACAAGGATCTCCTAGAACCGGGAGGGAAGCTTTAACCACTTGAGCAATCTCATGGATTGTGAATAGGGCGTAATCTTCATGGATTAATATTCGTGGTTGTCATTGTCCCTTTCGTGGAATCCATGAACGATTTACAAGTTTCTTAAAAACTTGTTTCTAGCTCCTTATTACTTTATCCATTGTCCCCCTAATTGTTACAATGTTAAATCCAACCTCCTACGATGGCTAAACAAATTCACCTATGCTAAAATAGGTGTACTTTGTGCGACGCCTACAATTTGACGACTCTACATGGGAAGATTTTTAATTATTTATCGATTTGATGTATTCAGTATTATATAAAAATGAGTGGATGAGACTTAAAAGATTCTTGATTTGTAATTTGTGCGATTTAATTGACATTATTGCATAAGCGTTAGCGTTAAATACATTGAATTAGGACCAACGCTGTGGGAAAATTCAAAAAACTTGATTATGAACAAATCGCATAACTAACGCTGCAATTTCTTGATTATCGTGCTACGGTGTCTTCTGCCGCGTAACAACAGTATTGGCACACCACGGTATTTATGTCGCGTTTATGTCGTGCCGCGCTAGAAACTGTCGTGTCACAACAAATCACGGTGTGTCACGACAATCCTTAAAGCCCAACGACAATTTGTTTGATCTCGAAGTCAGCTTCCTTCGATATTTTCTAAACATGTATGTTTACTGCATATATTCTAGCCTCGGTGATTTATGCTTTGCCGACCTAGAGATGCTCATGGCAATAAGGGTTCTTCTTAGATTTTAAATCCACCAACCCATGGATTCGGGTTTTTAACCAGCGTAGTCGCATGTTATTGCTGAGTCACGGCAGCCTAGTTTTGCACACGTCAATCTATGTTTTTGTCCGATCAGTCTTGTTTTGGTCTTCCGTGCTATTTAGTAGCGCGTCTGTCTTATTTTCTCACTACATCCTTGCATCTAGCCATATGATCATATCACGAGTATAATAAACTCACTTTTATTGTTTGAGGAAAAGTTAGGCCGGAATATTATTATTGCAAATCAAGCTCTGCTAGAGTAGAGATACTCTGCGGGAAAGAGTTCATACAAACTAATTCCAAGCTATTCCTAGTATCCCACCTTGCGACTAAGTTGGCAACTAAATTCCCAGCCCTTTGAGAGACTGTAAAAACATTTAAAGACGAACTAAGCTTGCCAACATCATCATAAACTAGGGAAATAGGGGGAAAACCACTAGCTCTGCTTTCAATGGTCTTGAAAACCTTCAACGCATCTCCTTCCAACCAAATGTTGCTCATGCCAAATCTAAAAGCAAGCTGGATAGCATATATTGCAGCCATAGCTTCCATTAGTTCCACGTTATCAATGCAAACTTCCCAATTAACCTCTTTGCTGCAGCTAATACAAGGGACCCCTTTGAATGTCTTATAAACACTCCAAGGCCAACGTATACCCCCTCCAACACAGGAGCATCAAATTTGCATTTAAACATACCTGATGGGGGTTTAACTCATTTTGCGAGTGAGGGCAGATGAATAGGGGTAGCAGAGGCAGCACACACCTTTGCCTTATAGCTTTGTGAGTCTTCTACCAGTTTCAACTTTCAAGAAACCAACAGCTGTAGAGACTAGATTCAACACAACCTGCTCATGGAAAAGCTTGTTCCTACGAGACCACAAAAGCCAAGCTAATGTCATTATATCCCTCAAAACATGATGTAGTGTATAGTAGTCTGTTTGCTAGCCACATTCTTTAGCAATAAAAGAAGAGCTAGGACTTTCGCTAATTAAGTCCTTAAAAGAACTCTAAGCCCATATTTCTTGAGCAGCTACACACTCAAGCAACACATGAACAATGGTTTCAGCATGCCCTCACACTAGAAACATTGAT
The DNA here is from genome assembly GCF_948465745.1 of Chenopodium album. NCBI lineage: Eukaryota > Viridiplantae > Streptophyta > Magnoliopsida > Caryophyllales > Amaranthaceae > Chenopodium > Chenopodium album. Next base: position 24,928,409 of record NC_137856.1, read on the forward strand.
TATCTAATGCAATGTATCTTCGATGAAGCACATACTTGACCGCCATGCTTCCTTCACAGGCCTTCCAAACAAAATAGTGCAACTTTGGATTCCTTTGCAGGCCTTCCAAACAAATAGTGCAGCTTCGGAGGTCCAGTAAGACCTCAAACATGCTTCCAAACCTCATGGCTATCCGCATTGTCCACCATATTCCCAAGACGGTCGAGCCAATATGCACTCCGCACTAAATATTCACCAAAAGGAGAAGGGCACAATACTTTGAGTCACGAGGCAGGTTCTGAGAAATTGGGATGGACATAATTAAGGCACAATCCTCATGAACAAATGTGTCACGCACCAAATCAGTATCCCATTCCCCTGTTTCAGCAACAATTAAAATCAGAAACTTTAAGATTCAATTCACAATGAGCAGGTACCATAGGCATTTTGTTAGCCTTTGTACTAGGTAGCCACACATCCTGCCATGCCATAATGCTTTGGTCGTAACCAACTTTCCAATTCAAACCCTCTAATAGTAAAGCCTTCGCCTCCCATAAACACCTCCACGAGAAACTAGCTAAATGGTCATATCTTCTATCTAGAGAAGAAGAGGGGTAAAGTAGGGCATGAGTTTGACTGTAGAAAATAGCCCAAGCAACCACAAGCTTAGCAAGGACAAGAGACACTTGTAACTCTCTTGTGGTCCATGAATCATGTATGTACATAATTTTCAAAGAGTGGACCAGTTACGTGTTGATATCATCTACTTATATCAACTAATTTACTAAAACTAAACATTATATTATTAAGAGACCCATTGTCCCGACACAACCTAATATATGGGTTAGTCCATGCTTGAGCTCCACCTATCAACGACTTTTTCTTAACACGTACTAGAAATAACCCGCTTTCATGACACATGAGTCTACACGATATAACCCATGCCCAACTTTGATAGAAGAGTAGACCTATCAATCCCCACCAAACCCGAATGACTTGACATGCGACCTGAAACCATTGACCTGAACTAACTCTACCCGACTGGTACCCGATCCGAAGTGGATGGAGTTAACCCAAACGTGACACGATGCTCGAATGACCTTACCCGATATTGACCTAAAATCCGCAATTGACCTGATCCAAAGTAACCCTACCTGATTTTAACCCGAATTGATTCATTCAAATTGACACGACTCGAAATGACCTAACGTGAAGAGATTAGGATGAAATGGTGAATTACTGATTCTAGACTCTTTCTTAGGTAGTCACATTTTTTTTGTAAAGAAATTTACTTTATTTTCTAATTATTTTAAGTTATTATTGAAATAAGAGAGAATTATCTCAAAAAAAATTTTAATGAATTTATTTTTGGTCACACGACCCGACCAGACACGAATTTGCCTGACCCAAACTTGACCTGATGTAAAATTGACCCGAAAACTGGTTTAGCTTATTGATCCGACCCAAATTGACCCGACTCGAACTGACACGACCCAAACTAACTCGACTCGAATTTGACCTGACTTGAGCTCAACCTGAAGTGTTGTCCTCAAATTTGAATTGAATTGACCCGGCCCGATCTAACCAAAATATTTATTGACCCGTAATCGACCTGTCTCGGACCCAACCTGAATGACCCGTTTATCAGGTTATGAGAAAAAATTAATGGAAAGAAAATGGAAGAAGAAGATCAAGTGCCTTAGACAAGATTAGAAATCTCAAACTCAAAGACCAAAATAAGAAAGAAAAAAAAAAACAAAAGAAAATAAAAATAAAAAAACCAAAAGAAAGAAAATAATAACGTTGAGAAATTTTTGAAAATGAATCCCTCTCAAGTTGAACCCCTCTTTTCCCTCTTCAAATCAAATCTCTTCTTCCTTCTCTCTTTCTCTCTCTTCTCTTCTCAAATGAACTTCAACTCAAACTCCAAACAACCCTAATCAACCACCGCAACAACCACCGTCAACCGCCACAACAACCTCCGACAAACCAAATGCAAGAACTCTTCGGATCAGTTCGTCGATCCTTAGTCTTCCGAACTTCAAATTCTGCCTCCCCAACCACCGACACCGACGTCGGTTTCGGTGGTTTTGTCGATAAAATTGGCTCCTCAATCCGTAAATCACGCATCGGATTGTTCGCTACAAAGTCCCCAGTTCGAGCACTTCCGTATTCTCCGGCGAAGGAGAATATGCCGCCGTCGAGTAAAGATGATGCTCCGCCCATTCGATGGCGGAAAGGGGAGTTGATTGGTTGCGGCGCTTTTGGGAGGGTTTATATGGGGATGAATATTGATTCTGGGGAATTACTTGCTGTTAAGCAGGTTTGATGATTAGGGTTTTTTGTTTTTGGGTTTTTGAATTTGAATTTGTGGTGGGAAATTGTGGGTTTTTGATTTTGTGAATTGGGTTTTATTTTGCAGGTTTCGATTGCTTCTGGTGGTGCGTCTAGAGAGAAAACTCAGGTTAGGGAATCAATTCAGGGTTTTGTGATGAATCTGAAATTAGGGATGGATTGCTCTTGATCTGTTAATTTTAGTTGAATTTGAAATGGAATTATCAAATTAAGACTTGTTTGATTATGCAATTAGCAATATTTACTGTTTTGGATGCTTAATTGTGTGAATTTGTCGTGTTTTCGGATCATTAGTATTGATTTATTGGTTTAATTCTTATTATTACCTGCTGTAAAGATGCAAGATTGTCTAAATTCTGCTCCTATAAGTTGATTGTTTGATTAATTTTTGTTTCAAAATGAGAGTAGGCTCACATAAGGGAGCTGGAAGAGGAAGTGAAGCTACTTAGGAATCTATCACATACAAATATAGTTGTAAGTATTTTATCTTTTCGTGTACCAAAAAACGATATTGCTGGATTCTGAGCTTAATTTCCATGCTAGAGATATTTGGGGACTGCAAGAGAGGAGGAGGCTTTGAATATCTTATTGGAATTCGTTCCGGGTGGATCCATTTCCTCGCTTCTTGGCAAGTTTGGATCATTTCCGGAGTCTGTAAGTTTTTTGTTCTATCTAGTGTCTTTAATATTCATAATTTCTGCTTCTAAAACATGTTGAGCTCATAATTCCGGATCATAATATCTAGTTTTTGTCCTGACCAGGTCATAAGAATGTACACTAAGCAGTTGCTACTGGGGTTAGAATATCTTCATAAGAACGGCATTATGCATAGGGATATTAAGGTATTGTTGTGATGCATATAGATCATTACTCATCAGCCTTATCCCTCTATGTCTGATCGTTTTCAAAGTATGTGTGGTGCCTTCTCTCACAATCCGCTAATGATGTAGGGTGCAAACATTTTAGTTGACAATAAAGGATGTATTAAACTTGCTGATTTTGGTGCTTCCAAGAAAGTTGTTGAGCTGGTACAAATTTATTCCATTTATTGCTTTTTTTTTTTTGTCTTTATAAGCACGTTACTTTGTAAGTGATTGGTAGCTATGCTGATTGATTCATTCTGTATGAATATTTTCGCACTAACAGGCTACTATGACTGGGGCAAAGTCAATGAAGGGTACTCCACATTGGATGGCACCTGAAGTTATTCTTCAGACTGGACATAACTTGTAAGGATTATATTTAAATGTAATTGAATTTTTCACCATCCCCACGCAAAAAAAAAAAAAAAAAAAAAAACAGATTCAGTTAGCTATTTTAGCTATTTGTTATAGTAATCTCTAAGTTCAACTTTCCATTTAGAAGCAATCTTATTGTTCCATCTCAAAGAATTGTGTCAGTTGAAAAAGATCTTGAACTTGTTTTGAATGGCTTCACTATTAGAATGGAAAAAAAAGGAAGGCCTTTGAATGGCAGCACGTGGAATCTTGCATGCTGTTTAAGAAATTAGTAGTTATATTGAGGTTGATAACAAGATTTGACCTTATATGTTTCTCTTCAAACTCCCTCAAGTGTGCTTATACCAGAAATCAGAATAATTTATATTTAAGGAGTCTGATAGGGCTGGATTGTTTTTAATATTTTACTGATGGATATCTAAATAATATTTAGTGCACATTTTACAAAATTTAATAGATAACTAAACTGACTTATCTCTGGAGCTCATGTTTATAACTGTTCAATGCCTCAGTTCTGCTGATATATGGAGTGTCGGTTGTACAATCATTGAAATGGCCACAGGAAAGCCTCCATGGTGCCAGTATCAGGAGGTAACTCTACCTCACATTCACACCCACTTTAGATTTCTGGTCATAATGTTTACCAATATGTCAATGTTGTGTTTTTGCACTTTGTTTTCCCTGTTTGACATTTTTAGTCCCTGTTTTTGTAGGTGCAAGCTTTGTTCCATATTGGGACCACTAAGTCTCATCCTCCCATCCCCGAACACCTTTCAGCCGATGCAAAGGATTTTTTGATTAAGTGCTTACAAAAGTAAGACTGTCTTGTTGTCTCTTACATTTTGCTGTTTGGTCTATAAACAAGCGACTTGATGTTTCATTTAAGAACTAGATTTTGCCGTGCAATCTATGTACACTATCTCAACCCCATGATTTATTTTTTTCGTGACAGGGAACCATACTTAAGGGCATCTGCTTCAGAACTTCTACAGGTACTTCTCATACTTTTTGCAGTCCAATTTAGTTCTTTTCAAGTTAAAATGGGACCATGAAATAGGATGCTTTACTGTTGAATCTCCGGGATCTCCTCTTGCTATTCCCTCACCACCTTTACATCTTCCTGTCATGTTGTTCAGAGAAGCCACTGAAATTTCTGCAGCATATTTTGTCTTAACTACTATACCTGTACTATAATTGTTGCAATTTTATGCAGCATCCATTTGTCACTGGAGAATACCGGGAATCTCAACCTGGTTTTCGTCGTTCAGTTATGGTTAGTTCAATCTGAATGGCTATTTGGTTTATTTTACTCTCGTTGCTTGCTACTCAACCAAGTTTTTGTGGTCCTCCAGGAAAATAGTGGAAACCAAACCGCAACTACACCAATAGACCAGAAGAGCATGTAAGTGCTTTTACATCTTTTTTCCTCGAATAAACCTTAGCGTTCAAGTTGATTGTGAATTAATATGGACTCTGAAGGATTCATTCAATGCTGCAGCAGAAGCAACGTAATGAGGTCAATAAGTGGTGGTCTAAAAGATATTTGCAATATGGGTAGTGTGAGGTGCTCAACGGTTTACCCTGACAAATTCTCTGGTACAAGTCCTCTATGGGGCACAAACACTAGTGATGATGACATGTGTATAATAGATGATAAAGATGACTTTGCAGTATGTTCATCAGCACAATCAAACCCTACAGTGCTTGCAGATGACTTCAGTAAGGTAACACATTTTATATATTCATACTATGAAATAAAAAGCATTATGTTCTATAAATCGTAATGAGTTTACTGACATATACTTTGAATAAATTAGAGTTTCAATCCTATGTGCGAGCCAAATGATGATTGGCCATGTAAATTTGATGATAGTCCTGAGGTTGGAAGAAGCAACATTGACTTGTTTCCTAGGGAAGACTGTGGAACTGCTGAAGCATCTTGCAATGTAGGAACTGAGTTTGCATTCCCTAGTGAAGCATTGGGTGATGATGATGAAGAAGTTACCGAGTCAAAGATTCAGGCCTTCTTGAACGAAAAGGTAAATTGTTCATTCGTGAAATGTCCATATTCCCTCTATTATGCAGGTGCCAGATTTTGGTCATTCTGAATGTCATCTGACTTTGATGTACTTTTATTAACCTATTTCTTGAATCACTCAGGCTTTCGATCTCAAGAAACTTCAAGAAGAGTTCTACAATAATACAATAAATGTAACCTCTCCTAAAGCTTTTAGGGGCATAGACAGTGATGCTGCTAGTAATTTACCTTCCAAAATTAAGTCCCCTGCACCCATACCCAGTCGACGACTGTCTACTGCAGCTGATGTTTCCAAGAATGTGAGTCCTGTAAGTCACAGCAGACCTGTCCTAGATATGGATGGTCCCAGAGAGCAGCCTTTAAAAGAGCTTCCTGAGATCAGAGAGATACAGAAAGAAGGACATAGTTCAAGGTTTGTGAAAGGCATAAGTTTCTTGTTTTTGCTCTCTTTTTTTTTTTTTTTTTTTTTTTTTTTTTTGAATTGCTCTGATAGTAGAGATCCTGTGTTTGCAGTCCAAGCTTTTCTGAAAGACAAAAGATATGGAAGGAAGAACTCGACAAAGAACTTGAGATGGAAAGAGGCAAGTATTTCATTTGCATTTTAAGTTAGTAACTGACACCAGAGACCTTGCATGCAAGCTGAATTTGTTGATTTTCTTGCAATTTAACTCTTAAACATTGACCGGTTTCTTATCTGTGAAACTAACTGCACCCTAGAATCTTAAGTAGACTATCCACTGTTAATTCAGTTATGTCATTAATTTGATTTCACATAATGATTACCAAATGAATCTTCTTTTTGAGTTAGAAAGTGAAGGTACCTGTTGAAAATCCAAAATTCTTATTAATGACAAAGATAATACAAAGTAATAATAACCGGAGACAAAATTACATACTCTGCATTATTTTGGAAATTCATCTAGTGTGAAATTCCAGGGGAAAAAAGTGACTTCAAGTCTCATTAAAGAGTAAACCATCACCTAATGCTAGAATTTTTATTCTTGGAGGATATTCAACAGGCAATTTTTTTTGTTTGGTGAGTAGGTAATTTTGGGATGCTGTGTGGTATGCGGAATGGGTTGAGGAAGGAGAAAAATGGAATCTGAATTTGCAAAAGCTTCTTTTGTACTCTGGGTGCTCCCCCTCCCACCGCCCCCCCCCCCCCCCCCCCCACACGCACACACACACACACACACACACGGACTACACTCTTTTTAGTATGCGACTACAATAACATAACATGCTCTTTTTTTTTCCTTCTGCAAGAACATGTTCATTGAGACTAGACACATGTAGATCACGGTGTATGCAGCCTCTTTGGTTGTGGGATTTTACTCATAATCATAAGAAAACATGCTCCAACCCACACCATTTCAGAGCAGGGTAGAGAAGCTAGAGAATATGCTGAGATTAAATCAATACATATGTAGCTATTATAGGTCTGGAGACACTATGGTCATTCTCATTTGAAGATACTAGTTGCTAAGCTTGTAGATTCTATTGGGAAGGAAATAATAATATTAGTACTTTTATTGGAATAAATTATGTTCCAAGAATGGTGGCAGTCTTCTGTGTTATGCACGGCAATAATATCTTTCCCACGGCAATAAACTTCAAGAAGAGTTCCAAGAACATGTTCTTACACCACATTACACTCTTTTCATGCCAAGCTGCATATTCTTAAATCACTCACATTTTAGATACTCAACACTGTAGAGCGGGTTTGGAATCGTTATATGTCTCTTCTTTTGTGGACACATCATATATAACTACATATTAGGTGAGATAAAATATTATAGGAAGGGGGAGGAGAAGTTAAGTACTCACAGATGGTCTAGCGATTGGAATGTAAACAAGTATCTATCACAATAAGAAATTAATGAAACAAAAGCTTTGAGCGAGTCTGATCTAAAGATTAAATCACTCACATTTTTGATATTCAACAGTCAACACTGTAGAGTTGGTATGAAATCATTATTTGTCTCTTCCTTAGCTAAATGAGTCACAAATGACTGAAAGAGGAGGAATTCAAACAAAGAGTCATAAGCTTGAGATTACCAAAAAAAAAAAATCCTACTGTTATCATCAAATCTGAATTATATTAACGAAGAGCTACATTTATAAAACATATTATACAGGAAGCCACAGAGGGGCTGGCATATTCCTTCTTTAAATTTTCCATTTCTGGAAGGATTAGTTCATTGAAGGACGGAAAGTTGATTCCTTTTTTGTCTTATTTCATTGTGTCTGTTGAATACTTGAATTTTCCATTGCCTAGGAGTTTTACCAAACTAGTGGGCCTCCAAAACTATACTTTTGTGTATATGATTCTGCTGGATGGTTAGCAAGTAAGATCTTTCTGCATCTCTGCTGCGATAAAAGGGTCTTAGTCAATCATCTGAGCTCTTCTCAACTCAATTCTCCCTTGTATTTATGGTCCTGATCATATAAAACTCCATTGCAGAGAGACTAGCAGAAAGATTGCGGCAGGCAGGGGGGAAGACTTCATCTCCAAACAAGCGGGTTCCCAGTCAACAGAGGGAACGATTACCTTTTGCATCCCCGCCTAAATGAGTACATGCTTTTTAATGTCTCTGGCAATGATGCTTCGAGGAAGACGTGCTTGCCAGGAAAGCACGAATGTATCTAGCAGTATTTTTGGTAAAGAAATATGTGTGTTAAATAATACTCCATATAGCGACCACCTAGCAGTCTTTCCATGAGTAGCAGGTCTGCCAGTTGATCAATTGTATCAGTCTTCTGGAGGGTGTGAAGAGGCTGACAAATCACATCTTCATTCAGTGTTTTGTAATTTCTTACTTCTGCTTAAGCGCGATTTGTATGTTTTATGCTGAATATTAAGGATGTGATATTGAGTTTTTCTTTAGCAATGATGAAGATGTTATAGCAATGTATAAAGGCATTGATAACGGTTGAATGTATAGTGGCTCCAGAAGTTGCTTGTTTGCTTTAATCACTTAAATCCCACTTTTTCACCTATGCATCAGGATTTCATTGTTTGATTTATTGGCATTTTGACACTTCAAGTTTTGTCAAACATACTCTTGATAGCTCTTCAAGACCATGATTCTAACATGTATTGCATAACTGTTCATGATATATGAATTAAGGTTAAAAATATGTTGATTCTCAGTTAATTGATCTATTCAAACTGACTATATGTTTTAAAAATTTACACCAGTGTAATGTTTGGAAACAGAACTATGGGCTAACTATGAGTGTGATCCATCCAAAAATTAATATAAATAAATGATTTTAAATATCGACTGAGGTTATGTTGGGTTGTGCTTTTCTCTCATTGTAACTTGGTTGGATTGACAAAAATACAAATCTATCTATACTTTGGATAAAAAGATTTGTTGGAAAATTAAATTTGGCATCAAGCCATCAAGAAATATTAATGACATTAGGAGTTTTGTTAACATTCTCTTAGTTCCTTAAGTTGCCATTTGCTCTTGGTCCATCATCAAGTTGTCACTGAATTCTATTCTTGTCTAGCTTGTTTATTGCCTGAAAGTCAAAATATCACCTCTTGCATTTTTTTTTAACCATTAATCTTAGTTTTCCTTTGAGAAAATGCCATACTCATTCATGACTGACCTCCGAGATTCATTGATCATTGCGAAGTCGCCTTTTCTATATTCAAACACAATGACACCAGTTTGTACGGACATTTTGGCGTTTCAATACATTTCATTGCAATCTAAGATAATGGCACTATGGTTCGAGATAAGAATTAGGGCGTTCAGAGTGTCGCTTTTGGGTTAGACCACCATAAATGAAGTCGAGTAAGGTCAATTGAAATTACGGCAAGTAATTCCCTATGTTTTACTAGTAGTCATCATTCCCATGAATGGGATGCTTGAAGAATGTCGAGCTTAAATTGACAATATCACTTATAGTATATGCAATCTGCTCATGAATAGAAGTAAAATCAAATTGTAAGTGATCATTGTAATACGGAGAACTTTTTTTAGGAACAAATCATACATGTGTAATTTCTTATAAATGTAACTTAGTTCCCAAGTATATAAATAACTACTCCGTATTAAAGTTTTTTAAATGAAATGATTTTCAATATTCTTATTAGTTGTTTAAGTCACACATTGAATTCAATAGTCATACCATTACTTTGATTTTGTTTCTCCTTATTATATGAAAAATGTTACTCGTTTGGATATTTCCAAGTTATAGTAGCAAATTAGCAATTTCACGTGTTCTATGATCATGGACTAATAAACATTATGTAATGGAAATGGCTTGAAAAGGTTATTTGTTCCTGAAAAGTTGTTTTGATTCTTGGATACCCACTTAAATCATACGGATTTTGTTGTCCACAATCATGCATTGTTTGACCAATAGATTAATAGTTTTGTTGAGAGTTAGTCAACCAATGGATTAATGCATTGTTTGTTGAACGAGTGAACGACTTATTTATGGAGCGGCATTCCTTAAAATCTAGTGCTCTTGGTTGGTAATATAGTCCTTTAATCTGATACAAAATCTATTGTTATACTATCTACCTCGTTTAATGATATTCTTAAGATTATGAAAATGTGCTCAAATCTTAAGAAATATCACATAGGACGGAATTAAAAGAACCTTACTTTTGAGAGGAAGAGTTGAATTATAGCCGTGTGTCCTAATTGATAAAAGATAAGAGAGTTTAAAACTTTATAAGGATACATGTTATTCTTCCTTGAATTGTGAGCAGACTTTTCCCCTTTCTGACGAGGTACAACCAACATAGAATATAGATAAATTTGGTTTGGAATTTTGTCTAATTTAGGGCTTGTTTCGATTTAACAAAAACAACTGAACTGATTAGGCTAAATTGTGAGCTGAGCTGAAATGAATTGTTTATGAGAGAAGGAAATTAGAAACTGAACAGAACTGAACTGAAATTAAGCTGAACAACTGTTCCCTTAAAGTTTAAACACAAGACTTAATCATTGTATTTGACATTTGTTCCTTGTTACGAGTTTAAAATCTAGAGTTCGACAGACCAAATCTCTAATAAATTTTTATTTGTTTGTTAGTTAGGTTTATTTTTTATTTTTTAAATTTACAATTAAAAAATATCTCATGATACATCGCCAATAACTTAATAAGGGGATTAAAAATCATGAATGGATTGCACCAAAAAAAAAAAAAAAAAAAAAAAAAAAAAAAAAAAAAAAAAAACACTTAGCTTAGAAGTGACAACTTATGAAAAAATTGTCTTGATATTATCATATTTCTCACGAGAGACATTTTCTATAAGGCTTCCATGATGAATGCAAAAAAGGCAAATAATAATGAAAGACAAGCTTTTAAAAGGGCTTTTTGAAAAGAAAGATACTAGTAGCTAGGGTCCTCCCCTCTTGTTGTTGCATATTGTTGAATTGAATAGAGAGAGGTATACGGAAAACCGAAGAGTACTTATCCATTGTCTTGACAACGATTTTATGCCAAAAAGTTTGGATTTGCATATTCTCAATGGATTTCACTTTTTATTAGCTAGGTCTTTGTGTCTCCTATCAATTGGCCCAATTTTTATTTTTTCCCTTTTCTTATTTCCTTTTGAATTTAAACACATTGTTACTTGAAAAATAGAATGTTTATTTTCAAATTTTTGGTAACGCAATTAGTGGCGGAGCTAGTATACATGTAATATATATGGATTCTGAGTTAAACACTTGTACCATGTTCCTTGCCATAATCAAAGGGCCAATTTAATTATATCCATAAAATTAGATAGGGTTGAATATGGGCTATGTTGATGGCACGACACAATACATTATCTGTGTAGTTTAATGTCATGTTGCAAATTCAATAGATGGAGGAAACACAATTTGAGCTCAAGTTCTCATCGCGACATGCTTAAACGTCTAACTTAGTGTCGAATATGCTCTATACCATAGATTATTTTGCTAGATCATGATGTGCTTCAGGCTAGCCTAACCAAGTGTTATCTTTACTCGTAATGTTGCAGCTTTTCATAAAATCTTTCCACACAAACATGTGAGTTTAGCAATATCTCCCTCTATTGGCTCTATAGCTTTGTGTCGCTCCTCTTCTACCTTTTGCTTTGTTTTGGACTATATGACAAATTTTCTTTATTTATTTATTTTTTACAAGGAGACATTAGTTACTATATCATTGTGTTTTTTTTAGACATGAAGTAAAGGGAGTCAAAGAGAAGAAGACTTCTTTATAAGGGTGTGTGGTGACCATGATCCATTTGAAGATTATGAGATCTTCAAGCATAAGGTTTTTGATTTTGATCGTTCATTAACAACATCTTCTTCAAAAATTGAAGGCCATGGTTCATTAGAAGTGGTCCCTATAAATCTATATAATAGAATTATGTTATCTACTCCGTATCTACATACAACTTGCAAATCTACCAACTTAATTCAAAAGAAGAAAAACAAAAAGAAAAGAAAAAAAAAAAATTGTGACTTCGAATTGTGCTTTTATGGTGTGCGATAAAAATCTTATTGACAACATGATATTTACACACAAATACACAATGTAGAGAACATACAAGTTCGTTCAAAATTGCATTGCACCAATTGTCAATGTTTTAGAGGATCAATGATAATTTGATGCATTAGAGATAATGCTGGTATGATTACCACCCTAACTTATTATAGTTACATAATTAATTAGGAAAAGTGTGACACCATGTACATGATAGAAATTAAATGAAATGCATGCGTTGATTTTAACGGTTGTCCATTTAACTCATAAATTATAATATTCAATAAGAACTAATAAGTATACGCAAATTACTTCATTTTTACATTAATTCAATTCGAGGAGAATAAGTTAAGTCCTCTATTCAATAATACTATTGCATTATTAAATATTTCTCTCTTTCGACTTTATTTAATACTTTTGTTTTTATTTTTTTTTAACATATAAACTCTACCACTAATTACCTTCACTTGTATTGTACTAATGTTATCTCTCTTCCACAATTACAAATGATTTATACCTTCATTTACTCTACATGCTTGTACATTAATTCCTTTGAATTATTCAATACCATGTAATAATACAAACAAAGTAACAAACCTTCTTATAACTACGTGCAAATACAAGTTGTGTTTGTACTTATAAATAGAGGGAATTTTTATTCATTTTAGGCAATTAAAATTTCAAAGAAAATGATGTACAATAATAACATTGATTTTGACCACGAAAAATTTTCAATGGCTTTGTGGTTTCTTATGTTGGAGACATGAAATATTTATCGTGCTATGGTTACTTCAAATATGTAATAATAATTCATGTTGTAGTATGTAGAGTACACCTTATATATCCATTTCAAACAAATTTATAATAAAAGCTAGCTTCATTCTAAAAGTTTTACAAGTAATTAACAAAGAATACTTGCATGACTAGGAGACAAAACACCCCTCGATAACAAACTTTCACAAATGGAGACACCACCACTATTAACTAACATAAAGTAAACCACAATAATAAAGTTGAAAATAATGTAAATACTACATAAATAACAAAATAGGTTTACCACTAGCGAAGGCACAAAATAGGAAATGTTTTATTCCAAGAATGGTTTTGGCACTACCCCCGTTTGGCCGTATATGGGCAACACAAGTGAAATTTGGACTATCATAATGGAAGTGTCAAAGCTAATTTTTTGGAGTGGAGGATCACGAGCAAGCCTCAATTCATCAACTAGACGCGCAGATACAAAAGTAAATCAAATGATATATTCGTAAATAAGTCAACCACTTTAATTTTTATTAAATATAGGGCACCATACTTGTTGATTTTATTACAAAATATCGATTGAGAAAATTTATTGGCTTGTTTACAAAAGTGTCATTTAATTTGCATATTTTGTTATCAGATTGTTTTCTTTTGCAAATAATATATACTGTGAATTAACACGAGTACGTTCTAGTAATTTTTAAAAGCAAAGTAAATAATACTCCATATACTGATAATAATAAATAAAAAAAACTAGCTAGACAAAAAAGTCAGACAAAGAATAAGACATCTTATTATTATTATTCCCTCAAATGTTTTCTCTTGTTTCTTTGAAAATCTATCTTTGGTCATTTATCTGAGTCATTTGGGGTTTATACAAAGGAAAGGATAAAGATATAGAGTTGAGGATTGGTGGTCGAGTCAGAAATTGAGCCAATTACATGAATTTTGGATGCCAATCTACTTGAATGGACGCCGTAACTCCACGGTTGGCCACTGATTTATCTCCTTTACATATAAGCACCATGTGATTTATTCTATGAATATAATATATAGTACACTCATATAGAAAGTTACACTTTCTGAGTTAAATTATGCTCTCACTCTTATATTATATGGTTGTTACTTCTACTTGATTATGTGGTCCTGATCTCTTAACAATGGAAACAACGTGTGAATGATGTAAAAAGGTTAAAATCAAGTTGATACCATGCATTGGTCTATGTTACATGTAAGGTCGGTACATTCATATAGCTAGGGTGGTAATTAAATGAATGAGTCTACATGGCTAGCTAGCCTTCAATTGGCTTGATCCGAACTCACTATAAAAGCTTGCTCGATCTGAGATTTTAACAAGACGAGTCAATCCATCGAGTTGGAATTTTAAGGTCACACATAATTTTGTATATGTATGATACATTGATATACCTTTACAAAAAACAAGTTGAATTCTCAAGTTAAAATAAATGTGTATTTTTCTTAAAAAAAAGTGTATAGATATTCCTTTGCAATTTTTTATTCATACACGACTTTGATTCTCTTAAGGTTGTACTAGACCTTTTCAATTGATAGGGATGATGTGGACAAAATAGGAGCATATAATTAGTTTTATAACATTAAAGTCTTGCTCTTTTAAGCTAAAGTGAAGTAAAATATTAAGAATTGAACTGAATAAAATTAAAACTAAGCCGAAAGAACAGGGTATGTAAATGTGTTTGTTAAATTAAGGAACTGCGCTGCAATGTAATAAATAGAAAGAAAGCACTACCTTATCCAAATGATGTTAATGCTTAGTTATTTTAAATGCTTTAAAATATATAGCTTTCTTAGGTAGTGCATACATTGCATATATAATCATTATTAGTAGACGTGTAACTTCTTGCTATGTATAGCCAAACGAAAATTATAATTTTAAGATAATGTGTAAAAATGTACAAGTACTATTAGTTAACATGGAATAATAGTTGTATTCATGTAATCATGCTTCAAGTGTTTAAGAGTAAGAGTTTATCAAAGAAAATAAAGGTTAGCTAAATCCTAAATGGACATTTATATTTGACAAATAAAAAATATACTAGTTCCAATTTCCAAATAATGAAAAGATAGGATTGTTTAAACATGATGGGGACAGTTGGGACTTTATTTTTTGTGCTATATTACTATATTTAATACTTAAACAAACATGCCTTAAATTTTTAATTACAAGCAAAACAATTCTCAAAAGAGTCGTTACATGTTGTATGTTGTATCCCTTATAGATGAATAAATATATAAAATATATTCAATCTTCTAAAACTATCATAATAAGACATAATTTGATCTTATAACAATACTTCAATTACACTACGTACCATATTTATACGGCAATCATAATGAGAGTATAAGATACATTCATACTAGGCCCAAAATTGAAATTTACACTAAGGAAAATTTTCCACATGCAAAGGAAAAGTAGTCATGATCAAGACCTTAATATGATCAATTGATCAGCCTTATATTAAGCAAATTTATCGCTCTATTATCATTTTATTCATTTAATGTTGGTGTGAACAATACTACGTATAGGGTACAAGAGATGCAAATGGCGCTAACATTATCGCAATAATTGATTGAAGATCTAATAAAAGATCGAGTAGCCAACATGTTTCGGCAACAACATTACATATCAACTATTACTGCAAGCATCTTCTATAGTAATTTAGATTTAGCATATTGTTCATGCAACACTATACTTTGCTCCAATGTTGAAAATCAATGTCGAGTGTAAGGTAAAACAATTGATAGGAAGCTAATAATATTCAGTAATCAGTATCCCAAGAAATATACGCCCCGAAAGAAGAGCCTGTGATTCCCTGAAGGACTATTACTAAAGGCTGGTCATCAGTAGATTTGAGAAAGATATGTAAAATCCAAGCTACTATACTGACATACTACTAAGGACAACCAATGCTGGTTTAACTTACTGCATATAATTGGGGGCCGCAACTTGCCACTCCTCACCATTACGGAATATTTTACTCTTTTCATCACAGAGTATCCTTGTTTTTGGGGTGTTTTGAGGTGGTTAATTTTGAAAAATTAGGTCAATGATGAAAATTTGGTCAAATATAATATTTTATAAAAATTTTACCTTTTTATTAGGTAGTTCTAACGAATATTTTTATTAATCATTAACTTTTATATGTGGCTGGTCCACACAGTGTGGTCGGAATTACTCGGTCAGTTAGGGGTTATTTGGTCGATCAAGGATAATTTGATTAGGAGTTGGTCAGTCGGAGGTGACTCGGTCGGTCAAAGGTTACCCGGTCAGTGTATTGGTATATGTTAGCTTGCCGCACGGTATGACTGACTACAAAAAAAAAAAAAAAAAAAAAAAAAAAAAAAAAAAAAAACAGTTGTTTCTAATTAGGTAGTTTTCACCAAATCTTTGGGTTTTATTAGATAGTTTTTGACAAAAATATCCATTAATATGCAATTGTTATTTAATTTTTTTAATTCTATTTATTTACTAACATACAACTAAACATATTTATGGTTAAAATAATGCATTGATAAATTGAAAACCAAAATGGTAATATTAATATAAAACAAAGGGAGAACTACAATAAAATAACATAAGGGGTAACTCCTACGTTAAGTGTAAAGTTCTAAAGTGTCATGAATTAAGTAATACAAAGCCGACACACGTTATTTGACTTATTATTCAACTAGTTCCACTAATTCAAAGTTCAAACACGTACTTCATTACTTACATGCATGGAGTCATGGAGTCTAAACTAATCAACATGTAGCAAGATTATTGTAGACTTCATTCCATTAATGTGAATTCTCATAAAACACAGCAACAAACACAACAAAGTAATTAGTACTCAAAGCAATTTAATCTAGCTAACAATTAACACGTTTGGCCTTTTCTTGTGTTCAGACTACTTGTTTAAGAAATTGGCGAGTCCTCTACACTAGCTAGTCCTAGTTGATACTTCTTCCATCTTTCTTTTATCGCTCTATGTGGCAATGTTTACCTTTTTAAAATGAGGAATATGGGGTAAATAAAGAGGGATAGAGGGAGGAGAGAATGTATAAAAAGGAGAATTTTAATTATTATTGTAAAAACTAGCTAGTATCAAAAGTAATTTATTATATAATACATTTTTTTTTTATATTTTGAAATATTGGGTAATACTTTTAGGATTTATTTTTAATAATTAGCATAGGGTCTCCGACATGCTTAAAACGACCTTGCTTATCCGTGATTTAAAACTACTTTAAAGAAACACAACAAACTCAAAGATTTGACGTTGTGCAACCACCTTGTAAACATAGTAAGTCAAATTAATCTGGATTTGTACCATAACGAGAGACACAATTGACAATCAAGCAGAAAGAATTGACAATAATGTCTCAAAGACAAAGAGCAAATGATCGAGGGAGGCAGCCAATATCACTTAGCAATAAGCCCAACAACCAACAAAATATATTTTTTGCATCATCATCAACAATATAAGTATATACTTTTATAATTAACCCATATGTCTATGCCATAACACTTCATTTCATGATTTTTACACTACATATATTTGTTTTAATTAGGAAATATACTAGAATTATAAGGCACATAACTTTTAAAATGACAATTGGATTTGGGCATCTTACTCACAATTGCAATGAAACAAATTATACAATAAACAAGCATTATAAGGTTACAATGGAAATTGAGTATCAAATCTTATGGTTGAAAAATAAGAGCTTTGGTATTGATCCCTTAGCAAGCATTTTGAGGTGTGACTCGAACTCATATATTAGGTTTGAACATTCAATTCATAACTAGTGTGACTCGAATTCATATATTAGGTTTGAACATTCAATTCATAACTATTGTGACTCGAACCCATATATTATTAGTCCCCTGCATTGCATGATTTATTTGGAAAATGTATAGTCACAATTTCAATAAATTTTGCAAAATAAACTCTATTGTCTTTGTATATATTTAATTAGTCTTGGCACTTGAGAGGAAAAAAAGAGTGAAACAAAATATAGTCTCATAGTTTAGACTGAAAAAAAAATTTATAGAATAAGTCGACATGTGTTTATTAGTGATACAATATTAATATACTCCATATACATCTATGAGACTTTGATCTTCACTAACCGTAAACAATAACAAGAATAATAAATAGATAACCAACTAGATTAGTTAGCAATCAAAGGTTTGAGAGGTGATATTCATGATCTGTGATTAAATTCCGTCTACAGATTTATCCTTACAACTCTCTCTATATCCAAAAGTAATAAAAATAAAAGGGAACGAGGTACTTCAAATCAAAGGACTTTGTAAAGAAAAGTGTAAAAGGTGGATGACAGAGGAAATTGAAAGATGGGTGATACGACAATGGGTGCGTGTTGCAAGTAGTTTGGACCTCGCAGAAGTAGGATTCGACGTGCATGGGGGTCGGACGACAGTGCGTGCTGGGGGCTACATACATACATAATACATTGAGTTTATTAGCAAACATATCGAACCATTCTTACTTGATCTATTTGAATATTGGTACGGATTAATTAGTATCTACAATCATCATAACAACATGGTACACCATTCGACATATCACTAACAACTCAAATTCAGTGCATGCATCATGTTAAACTATGTTACCCGTGTTGACAAGGTCCGAGTGGAAGTTGATGCAAGCAAGGTGGTATATGGTGTTGTTGCAGGGGTTTCAATTCTCTCTCTATGATGATATTTGTTCTTTGGCTATTAATTGGTTTGTTAGTTTTTACGATTTCGATCTCATGTTAAAAAGACGTGTAATTTTAGGTGATTGAGTGATTTTTATTTGTTGATTGTATTAATTGAGTTGACTAACTAATTGTATCAACTGATCTGATTGTATAAAAGTGTTTGGTAAATAAATAGTTCGTTTAGACCTGTTTTAATACGCTAAATGACCAACAATAAGGTAATTATTGTCAGGGTAGGTACTAGGTAGTTGAGACAAGCTTTATATAATTTAATTGGCCGGAATATAAGTGTTATTTCAACTAAAAATATTAAAGCTACTAATAGAAAAGCTCCTCTAAGAAGATGGTTGAATAAGAGCTTGTTTTTTGTATGGGTGGCATAAGCTTTTTAAATCAAATTTTAATTCCACTAAATACTTCAAATTAGCTATTCAACTAATACAACTAGTTAGTCAAATCAATATCAACAATTAAGAGACATATGATAGTCTTTTTTTTTGACAAACTCTTTATTTCTTTTTAAAATGCACCACTTTGACTTGAATATTAAAATTATATATAGAAACACATATTAATGGAATATGTTGTCAGATTAATTAAATAAATGTTTTATAATGCCAACATTTAATTTTATAATTTTAACAATTCAATTTGTATTAATGATCAAATTTGTGGATTGTCAAAATATACGTATAAAAGTGATACGAGGTATATTTGTAAATTAAACAAAAAAGAGCATTATAAATAACCCGTAGTTTTCATTTTTCATCCATAATAACCCCTATATAATATAAACATCTCAGTCATAGGTACATTTACATCATCTCCTTGAATCAAACAAACCATTCAAAACTAAAATATGAAAATTCTTCAATAAAGTAGAAGATTTTCTACATCTATATAAACCAACCGAAACATGAAACATTATCAATAAAATTGTAAGTCCAAACACTTTAGTTTTGATGCAATCTGACACAGCCTATGTTGTTATAAGAAAACATACGAGTACTAGTACTACCATAAATTTGCCAATAACTTTAATAGAGTACCATAACAAAGTGACATAAATTACAAAAAATGATGCAAAAGACATTGAAATTGAAGTACAAAAAAGTATTTAGAAGAGTATGTGTTACATTCTAAACTCGACACGGTTAACAAATGTACTACAAGCATATTCTAATTGCAGTAAAAGGACGTGGCTATACCTGACATAGTCTGTACACACTAGCTATACCAGTATGATGAAACCACTTGCTAATCATACATTCTTTCTTTCAGTCTATTTTTTCTTTCTTCTTTGCAATCAATTCTTCAATCTGCTAAGAATGGTAATTCATTCTACGGAGTAGATTTTTTCTTTTGGTTCATGGTTTACTAGACAATTTTTGAGCCATGAAATTTTTTTATAATTAATAGCAACTGAAAAATAAAAATTTCTAGAGAAATGTAACTCATCTCAATAGTCATAATAATAACAATGAAGTTCTTAGGTGAATTAATAATTCTTAAAAAAAAAAAAAAAAAAAAAAAAGTTTAGGAGGGAAAACTAATAAACGCGGGCTTGGGCCGCACCCGCAAACCAAGAGAGAGTTCACTTTACAAGTCCAAGGAGGTTCCATCCCAAAACCATATGGCAATAGGAGGAGTAGCCCCTTAACCTTATAAAGTGTTTAATTCTCTCTTCTTCAACCAATGTGGGACACTTACATGTGGTGACACTTGAGAGGTTTATTCTTCAACAAAAACTCCATGAAAAAAGACTCCATTTTAATTTTGTGTTGGTTAAGTTATAACCCATACATTTGGATTTTTTGTACAATTTTACATAAATATTTTTTTAGAGTTTTAATGTTAAATATTAACCATGTCGATTGGCTTGAATTGAACTCAACCTGTGCTCTAAAGGTTATAAACGACTCGCTAAGGTGATCATTGGCTGGGCTTTGGCAAAAAAAGTGGCCCATTTTAAGTCGAAAAAAAATCATGCCTAAATCTACTATTCCTAACAAAAAAAAAATAGCATGCTTTTCAGGCCAAAATCTAGTCGGCCACAAATTTTGACTAAAAATGTAATTTTGGGATGCCCAAACCCAATTTTTTAAAGAAAAATGCGGTCGGGTCAGCCCAAAATTCAGGCCCATAAATTTGCTCTAACTCGACTTTTTTCAGGTCGGGCCAGTGGGCCAAGCCAACTTTGATCAAGTATATGGCCCACGTAATCTAAACCGAATTTGATGATCTGACCCAAACTTGTACCCTAATTGAAAGCTAGGTTAATCAGACATGACTCGGCCTGAATATGACCCAAGACTTGACAAGATTGGACTCATACTCAACCCGAATATTTAAATTGATAGCTTTGAGCAAATGCACTAGCTAGTTATTTGATAAATGTTTAATGCGAATTCTTGCTTGATTTTCAAAAGTTGCATGTATTCCACAATTGTATAAATAACTTAATTTCGTCTGGTCAATGAATTCATCAATCATAATCCTTGTAGCTTAATTGAACTTTAGGTTATTTGAATCATGTTAAATTTCACTCCAACCGAATTAAGGCTTTTCAATCAATAAAAATTACAAGCAAGTCCTTTACATAAACCTCTTCACCCAACGTACTCACTTAAGAATTATTATCAATAATGTAATAGGGGATTTGGGGCTGAAATAGTGAAATCTATAAAATATCAATGAGCGCATGCACATGAGAACTTTGAAGAATTAGAACAAATTTTTTAATATAATTTTTTTTTTTAAAAAGGTGGGGCTGGAAGTAGATTGGCAATCTGATACGAGAATCATGACACATATTTGACTAAGTTTGAAATAGTATATAAAATATACATGCAAAACATAATTGATGCTCTAAAGTAATTATGAAGAGCCTTGACTTAAAATGAATCAAATGTCAAAAATGCAAAGTTTCATGGAGCTTTTTACCCTATTTGCATGGTTGACAGAGTATTGGTACAAGGAAATTGACTAATTACACCCTAAATAATAAAATAAAATAAAATAAAAAGTAGAAAGAAATTGACTAAAATTAATCTGTATTGCAATATAGATGATGTCTCCACTAAACTACTGAATTTATATCAATTTCTTGGTTACCACATATTATTGAGCTAACTGTACAAAATCATACTCCATTTTAGGGTTTCTTATTAATCTATGTTTATGGGTGTGTATTTCAAAGATTGTTTAATAATTTTTTAGTTATGTTGGCTAAAATAAGTATTTTTCAAACAAAATATATAATTTTAAACAAGATAAATTTCAAATAATTTAGAAATACTTCGACATTCATATAAGTGCGTAAGTAAGTTAAGTTTATATAATTTTAAATATACTTTGATAAGTTGAAGAAACACACCCCAAGTTTATTAACAAAAACTGTAGCTCCCTTTCTCCCTCCACCTATCATTAAAGTTAATAATTTTTAAGGGCCACCATCAAAATTTTAAGATTAAATTTTTATTATGTCATTAGTTTTTTTTTTTTACCATCAATTGTCAATTCCTTATTCACGTTTGTTGTATATTCTAAAACTTTTACTGACTTATATTCATACTAATTTTGATTACGATTTTAATCAATTGTTTTGATACCAAAAATGAATTGATACTGTATTAAATACTTTTTGTTTTAAGATTAAATTCTATCATTTTTTATAATACAAGTAGTAGTTGAAGACTGTTATCCTTGAATCAGATTGTCAGCTTGCTATCTCTCGTCTTTCAAAAGTGGCTACCCGTTTCACAGATCTTGATTCTGTTCTTGATGATATTTTCTATCTTAGCTCTAGTTTTGATTTTGTTTCGTGGTCACATGTACGTAGGGATGAGAATTTTGTTGCCCATCACCTTGCGTGTTTAGTTCCGTTTGGTGTTGAACAGGTTTGGGAAAACTTTTGCCCCGATGTAATTTCCCCTTATGTTCTAATGGACAAATTGTCCATTAATTAATAAAATACACTAAACGCGTTTCAAAAAAAAAAAAGTAGTAGTCCATGCATGCATCATTTTACACAAACAAACTCAATTATTATTTATGTATGTAGGTGTCATTAGATCATGTTAACAATAGTTTGGATTAAACACACAATTTGCCTTAGAATCAATATTGGTTGTTAACACCTGAAATTAAAAGGGAATAGTTTTCATATTAGACGCACTACTCAATTGGCCAATAATTACCCAAATGAGAGTAGATTAGTAAAAATAAAAATAAGAAGATGTCTCTATCAATTCACAAACTACAATAACTACCATAGTAGTCAACAATTTCTATTAAAAGATAAATAGGAATTGCATAAACCCCTAAAAAAATTACTATTTATATTCAACAGTACATTACATGAATCAAGCAAAAGCCAGGAGAAATGGAGGGTACAAAAAAAAGTTTCCTCTTTTTCTTTTTTAATTTTATTTTTCCTTTTTTAAGTAGCCACCCAAAAAGGTTCCCAATTAATTAATCTCTTATTCCCTTGCCCTCTTTCTTTGCATCTACTTGTTCTTTGAATTTTCCCAATTCCCAATTTTACCCCTAACTCTTTTGAAATTCCATTCATATCCTCCAACAAACATGCATCATTTTTTTTGTTACATTCTTCTAAAAACTCCTCCTTACCAACTTCTTCCTCTAACCCCTCTTCATCATTTTCTACCAATTCTTCAACCCCATTGTCGTTTTCGTTGTCGTTATCGTTAATGTCTTCCATCACCATGGACAACCTTAGACGGCCATCACTTCGTTCGGCTTGCATACAAGGCTGAATATTAGGGGTAGAGACAGCCTCAATTACCAACCGACCATCTTCACGGTGTGGTATAACACATATATTACTCGTACCGGCTATTGTAGTCAAGGGAGGCGGAAACTTCCCTTGACATAATGATAATTCCTTCCTTATATCAAACTTTTGTCGCGGTGTTGTCCTTTCTTTCATTGTCTTCGTTGTTAAGTTTGTTGTTGTTGTTGTTGACGTTGTTGCTGTTGTTGTTGATGTAAATAAACTATCGGCACTTTCCATGTCGAAAGTGCCGGTTTCATTTCCTAGACTCTCGGTACACATTTTCAAACTTTTTTCACTAAGCATGAACGATGATCGTTTAACTAAAGGATGTACATATACAACCTCTTCTTTAGGTACCGCGTCTCTTTTACTAGGGAGAGCTTCAATTGAGCTCCAACCCCCGGAAGTACTCGAATTCGAGGGTGTTGCTTTAGCTCCATACAAGGAATTAGAGCTAATATTTTCGACCGAGTTTTTTGTTGATGAATTTAATTTTAGGCTAAGGGTAGTTCTTGACTCAATCAAGTGTGACTCATTATTACAACAAGGTTGTAATTCTTGATAAACAATGGTTGACATTTTAAAGTTTTTGTAGATAAAATAATTTTTTGGAGGAAGTATAAGAATAATGAAGAAGAGAGTTTAAAAGAAGATTTTGTATTTTTGAGTAGTAGTAGTAGAAGTGAACATGGGATGTAATGAAGAGGTGAGGTTCTCTATTTATAGGCCATAAAAATAAAGTCATCCATAAAGTTTCTAACGTAAGAGAGAGAGTATGGGATTGTGGGGGGTAGAAGACCTTTTTTCCACCACTAGAATTGTAAATTAGCTTGACAAAAATTCATTTATTTTAAAAAGTAAAAGATTTAAATAATAAATGGTCTTGAATATAAAAATCTAACATAAGGGAAGCAAAGAATATACTCTCATGTTAATTTAATATTGGGAGAGAATCAACAATATTTTGTTCACTAGGTAAAAAAAAAATAATTGATAGGCCACTTTTTGGGTTAATTATTGTGCGCCTTCAGAAGGACTGATTATTCGGCTTGATGAAATATTAGATTTATATTTTACCTTTGTGGATTTTATTACGTTTATATTCTGATCCGACTTGTGACTAGCTCTACAATTTGGAGTTACGCTCCTCCTATTTCCTTTTATTATCTTTTTCTAAAAGAAAAAACAGAAAAAAGAAGAGCAGAAACAAAGGATTTTATCAAATTTTGTTGATAACGATTGTTCATAACATTACAGATAACACCATAAATCAGCCAACATCCTTGAAATTTCCAATAACCAAAAGCACAACATATATTCCACATAATAATATTAGTAATCAATACATGCTTTGAAACTTATAACATGTGTTTACTTTAAAAATATTGAAACAAATAAATTTGGGCTGACTAAAAGATCCGGTGGGCCGTGGCAACCCATGCCCAACCAACCAAACCCAACCTGTTTAAAACTCCACTCTGCTAAACCCGATCACAAACGCGATTTAGGGTTAAAATTCCAACTCGCTAGCTAACTTAACCCATATGTTACTTAATTATGTGCATAATATGTTACTCGAACTTTAACTTTAGTTATTCAAAACTTAACGTATTGACTACGGAGTAACACTTTATATTATGTCAATATCACCAAAATGTTTGCAAATTAACCAATTGACATACACACTTGAATTTAAAACATGTGCCAAATAAGGTAAATCAAGATATTTACCATGATAAAAACAAAATAATGATATACTAAACCCCCATGAAAAGGACACTACATAGTATACAAACTATATACAAAATCTAGTACGCATGATATCATATACAAGTAGTATATTAGTATACTATACCATAAACTTATCCAAATAAACATTTCATGCAAATTAATCCAACAATCAATTGCTGACCTACTTTAATTTAGTATGATCCAACAACAAACAAGTTAGATGGTATTCTGAGCATTTTGCTAAGAATTGTATAGTATTAATAAAATTAATTTCATTTGCTAAGCCACAAGATGACAACTTACAAATTCCACTATGTATTTAATTAAAACACAGTGTTTCCCATTCTTGAACTTAATTAGTTTTCTAATCTAAGCTTTAATTCAAGGTTGGTTCGTGTTAACATCATAAACTAAAGCCTAAATTTTAGTTTAATACATATTTCTGATGACGTTAATAAGCATAAGACACCTTTTCACTCGTGTATGTCTAACATCCATGTATGTAAAGGAAGGAGATAAAATGATTAATCCAGGTTATTTATCGTCTCGAATGTCGGTGATTAATCTAATTAACCCACCGGAGGCTGCTAATTACCGGCAACATCATTGCATTATTACGGCCTTATGTCTACGTTGCACTCTAGGATCCAGGCATCTGGGTCCTGCTAGTAAGCCTCATGTTAATATTTTTTTTTTCACTTTAAGCAGTTAGTCATTGATGAAATAGTACACATTTTGTTTTGTAAAAGTTTAATTAGTCAATATAATACTCAAGAGTCAAGAGTCTAGGTATAGATCATAGTATAAGTAGCACGTTACACTATCATAATTTATCCATCACTCATATGAATCCGCTTAATTGTGGTACTTTAAGTTGAGGATCCCTTACTCTCAACACCCCCCTTCTCTACTTTCAAATTTAAATTCATTCATGGACCATAAATAATAGATCAAAAGAATCGTGAGAATTGAGGTCTGGTCAAGGTTCATCTTATTTAAAAAAATTAAAATAATACCTTTGCTATCAAGTATATAATTAAAGATATTGATTTCCATCGGGCACTCCAGTGCATTATGAAATTCACTAGTAATAATCGATTGAGCTAGGTAATTTTCACCCGGTACACCTAAAGTTAAGATTCAGGGAATAAACAAAATTTGTGGTTTTTTTTTTTCTTTTGTTTTTTTGATGTTTAGAGAGCCACAAGGGCGGCGGAGGTGAGAATTGATCTCTAAGATTTCCTGGAATCGGGAGGGGAGCTCTAATAACTTAAATATCCCTCACTCTCACCAAAATTTGTGTTTAGAAAACGCTCCGGTTATTAAGATTTGTTGTTAATGTAGTCGATCCAAAATGGATACAAGTTGAGAGACATTACAGATCAAATATATCTCCGTCGTCCTTTAACACCCAACTCCCATAAGAGGATGTTACATGTTAGAAGAATGGAACATAGGCCAGCATAACATGGGAAACTCCACTCTAAAGGTTGAACCCACTAGTATATTAATTGTCTCTAGGACCATGTTGTCTGGTGGAGGCCAACTTACATCTGACCTACCCTAAGCTAATAATCTTTTAAAGTACATACTACTACTAATTTCACAAAATTAATTAGAATAGGGGTAGTGTGTATATATATAATTATACTTCTAATAATACTTGTACTAGTTCATTAATACAGTACTAAACACCTTGTCTGGGTTTCCTAATGTAGATAAATACTTGTTACTTTTGTGGGAAGTCAAAACTGCTACCAATACAAATTCATGAACATGTATTTGTACTATTTTATACTCTCTTGTTTTGGTATGCCCATGTGCAACACCCCTTTACGTTTGTAGATCTAGTTTAAAGCAACTTAGCCTGTAGGATTGCCTAAGGGCCATGCTAAAGGGCAAGCAACAGAGCTACCATGTAGGACTATGGTCTGGATTAGTGTTGCGTAATAAGCTAGACTTATAGTAAATTACTTGTAATTGTGATGATGTACGAAGTACGGAGTAGTTTTTGGTTTGTTATGGCTCATGAGTGTGTCCACTTTTTTTATTTCCTTCTTTTGAGAGGGGAGGGGAGAAGGCTGAACAACCATTATAAGAATCCGTGTTTTTAACGACTGATATATATAATATAATCAGTCGTTGAAACATTAGCCAACTATTTGGCCATTCGTTTATAGAGTTGAGTATGGATTAGATATTGATTCAAGATATATATGATAATATATTTTTTGTCTAGTCTACTTGGAGAAATTTGTTGATATGATATCTGAAAATTTTGGAGTTAAATGTCATCAGGTTTTTGATTTTTATTTTTTATTTTTTTTTTATTTTTTTTTTGTGTCATATCAATTGATACTATAAAAGAATGTTTATTTGCCATAGGATAAATAAATAACTTAAAACACTATTAATGGCACGTCACCAAGCTAATGAATTACCTAATTTAGGAAGCATGCATCTAAATGATAGTATTACTAGTATATACTTTGTATTTGTTTCTAAACTACTAGTTTATCATTCAGTTTGAATTGAATATTTTCCATATTCTTAAGAATCAAATTCAATTCCATAGTGGATCCAAATTTTAGATTTCGAATCATAAATCCGAAAAAATGTACTTATGATACTCCGTAGCAGATAGAACAGTTGATTTTTAGACGAGTATTGCATTATACCCTAGCTAATGATTGTGTTGCTTGGAATTTGCCATGTAATGGTGATATTACATTCCAATGTACAAGATGTCTTGATCAAAGCATTCTCCACTTCTCCAGTAATAATCAAGTATACCTAATGTTTGGGGACGATTGGACATAAATTTCAATGTTCTACAATTGGGAAAAAGGTACATGTCTTTGTTGGTACTGTATCAAGGTCATATGTGCCGGAATTTTAGACTATTGTTACAATAAAATTGAATCTTGTTTTCGTTGTTATTTGTTAGTTTTGTTACCTTACAATCCAGACCCATGAGCCGTCAATTTCCTATACATGACCAAAGAAAATTTGCTTAGGATTGTCAGCATCAAATGAGTCTTTTAAATTGTCGGCCTAACCTACATCGCTCCTCTACTTTAAGATACATAGTTTAGTAAATTTTATCTACATTAGTTACGAGAAAACATGTGACTCAGTAAACGAACACGTCAACATTTACTCTATTGTTGAAATTTTGATTAATTTTAGGTATCTCGTTGAATTATTGACTTGGCAAGTTGAACATCACTATTATATTTACATATGTCCACTTCGATGCTAAATTAAATTGTAACTTCATCAATTGCCTAATCTAAACAAATATTTCACATTATTCACAATAGCTAGAGTAATTAAGAATGCCAATAGAGATGGAATGTGACTCAAACTATATTTTTTTTATATGACCTTTTATTTTAATCTAACAATAATATTTCTTAATTGGTTTGATTATACCTACTAGATATTTTGGGTGTTATGTTCGAGAGCATTAAGCAATGGCCTCCAAGTAAAAAGTTAACAACAAATGAGAGAATGACACGTCGTTGTATTGATAAATTGTGTCATCTTCATCATAAGTTAAAAGCTTCTAAAAGTAGTAAAATACAAAATGAAAATGGAAAATGGAAGCCATATGTAAAACAACATTCAGTAACAACTTCTTCTTGTTCGTCAATGGTTTCTGACGCAATGTTTCAAACTATTTTTTTTTTATTCTCGTTTATTCAACTCATATGACTTTCAAGTTAATGGACCCATACATGAAATAATCAATTCAATGCAAAATATTGATAATTATTGGATAAATAATTGATTAATTTCCAAGATTAGAAATAAAATAATTGTACGTAGCCACCTTAATATGTAATAATTTGAATGAATTCTTTTGTTTGGCAAATTGTTATTGGCCAATGTTTTGTGTACTATGTATTGGTTATGGTCAAACAATAAGAAAATATATTTGGTAAATGACTTTTTAACTGATTGAAAATTTGGCTACCAATAAAATAATGACTTTTTTTTTTAAATACTATTCTACATTTGATGTTGTTGAAATGCTAAGAAACGGTTAAATTTATAAGGAGAAGAAAGTAACTATTATCAATTAATCAAACAAGCTAATAAACTCTAGCTATTCACATAATACACATAAAATAAATCAGTCAAGTTAACATACTTTAAGTAATTTAAAGAATACTACTATTCAAAAGCAAAAAAAAAAAAAAAAAAAAAAAAAAAAAAAAAAAAAAAAAAAAAGTAATTTGAAGAATACTCGTAATATATATTCATGGTTTAAGGACCTGTTCACATTTACTGAACTGAGCTGAACTGAACTGAACTGATTGGAGCTGAACTGAGTATTTTATGAGAGAGAGAAATTGAGAGCTGAACTGAACTGAACTGATTAGAGCTGAACTGAACTAAACTAAACTAAAATTAAGTAAATGTGAACATGTCCTAAGATTTAAGAAGAAGTAGCTTCTTCTTGCTAAGAGCCTTAGATTAAGGAATATGAAAGATGTTATTAAGAAATAAAAGAATGTTTATACTTGTATATTATTAATGATTTTTAAAAAAATGATTAATAAACAACATTACAAAATATTTCTTTACTTAAATATTAATATATGGCTACTTGTTCAAAAGGTTCATATTAATAATATAATTTTACTATATTATCATAATCATAGTTAATTATGATGTAAAACGAAGGTATAAAAAGACTGACGACTACTTCTTACGAGTAGCCACATTACTAATTTAAACTACAGTATCAGCTTAATCAATAATTAAAAAATCCGAATAAAAAGTATCCGTCAAAATAAATAATATTCATTCTATTTATATGTCTACGTATGCAAAAGGAATCACTTTAAAAAGATGTTAACCTCAAACAAGATACATGGTTAATGGTCCCCTACACTAATAGATAGTCTAATTTGAAGCTAATTATAACCCTTAAAGTTAATTACAGAGACAACCTAACAACTGGGAGCTTAAAAAGGCGAGCCTCGTAACCTTTGAGAGGGTCTACGAGAGTAGCTAATAGCTAATTATAGACATAATAGTGTATTAGTGTGTGGTTAGTAAACCGAAGAGACAAATTTAAACAATAGATTATTTATGTTGCTAATTTAATCATAGTATTAGAATCAAATTTGTTTGCTAATGACAACTAATTTGATCTTTCACAGATCTTATTTGTACATGTTCTTGCTTGCTTCTCCGTAGTACTTTCCTGACATAAAACAGCCTGTGATTTTTGTAAAATCTTTCTGGATTCATACACTTTGAATTGGTAGTTAATTACAAGTACTAGTATTAGTTTCCTAGAAATACTCCGTACCATTTACATACACCCTCTTTTTTTTTTTTAATTTGTTTGATGAGTTGTATGATATTTTTGCACACCCGAGCACACCTATATCTGAATCAATAGAACTACGGAGTATTATATATAGATGTAATTATTAAGAGTGAGGAATAGTTTAAGTGATTAGAGCTCCTCACCCTATTTCAGAAGACCTTGGGATCAATTCTCATCAATTGTCATTGTAGCTCTTCAAACACCAAAAAATAAAAAATTTGTGAAAATTTTACATGATAAACTCTAATCTCCCCCCTCCTGTTTTTTTTTTTTTTTTTTTTTTTTTTTTTTTTTTTTTTTTTTTTGCGCGCGCTCGCGCTAAAGCATTAATTAATTTGTCTAAGATCTTCATTATTTAATTATTTATTATGATTGACTATTAAATTACGAGTACATCTTCTATATTTCAATTTATTACCATTAATTCTAAAAATCGAACATGACTTGGAAATAATCTAGTTTTAATACGGAGTACCATAGAAAATTTTTTATTACTTGATACTCCGTAATATTTATTATTATTGACTTAGGAATTAGGAGTATAAAATCTTTTGACTATTGGAGCATTTTTAAAGATAAATAAATTGTGCAAAAAAAATAAAAATAAATAAATAAATTGTGTAACCTTAAAAACAATACGTGATGATGCAACGTCATCATCATTCAAATCATCCCCCTCTTGATGATTTAGGAATTTAATATTGGACTTACATATGTGACATGCACTTCACTAATTAAACAGTCAGCAACCTAATTGGCACTAGCTAGTTACAAACTTAAAACTTACAATCATACACCATAAGTCCATAATCCTTCTATACATACCGACTTAAGCTCGGTCTAGTCGAAAATATTGCACCTTTTTTGAGGTTAAGGGTTCAATCCCACTAAAAACATTTTAAGGGTGAAGATTCCTTACCCTTTTCATCAGTTAAAGTAGTGTCTAATTAAAAAAAATTATAGGATTAAGGTATTATAAAAGTCATTCTCCTTACCTTGGTAAAACAAAATAAAAAATAAAAAATTAAACCTACAACATTCAAATTCCAATGCTTGAAGTTTAGCGTCAAGCTAAGTTATACTCCATATGTGGTCTTTGGTGTGGCATTAATAAATTTTGTGTGTGTGTCACACGGTCTCGATGACTCGATCCGGGATCGAGCATATCCTCAGGTACCCCCCACCCATAGTTTCCTACTGTGACAAGATGAGCTGCTATACGGTTTATTTTATGAATTAGTAAACTGCGCACAATGTGCATCTAAAGAACATAAAACATGTCACTATAATAAAAGAACATGATATCATCTCTGTTATATAAATACTTATATTATTCTTTATGTATACAACGTTATGTGCACCTTGTTCGACCATCTAAATTGTGCTTATAAATAGCAAGAAGTCACAAAGAATGATGTCATGAACTAAAATCCATCCAAAATATTGCATATATATCTCCCCTAAGCTAACAACAATACCAATTAAACTAATCAAAACCACTACGCGTTTTCAATGAGGAACCAATAATTCACAACTACCCTAAGAGAGATCAAAGGAAATTAACATACATTGACTAAATTACGTCATTATGCAAGAGTTTAGAAAGCATGCATATCAATTATGGTGGAATCTCTTCCAATTAAGTTTCTTTTATTTAATCAAATCTAACACCATTGTAATGGACAACAATAAAGAGTCATAATTTGTCATGTACTATACCGTTACTATAATAGACGTTATTAATCTTCCATTAGCATATAATTTAATTATATACAGTATATAAAAACTAAATCAAAATGTACGTATACATATTTTCACAAGTACACACCATGTGCATTTGTAGCTCATGTCTCTAATACAGTTTATGTTTAATTATGTTTAGGTTTATATTAACATATATAATCCGTGATTCGCTAATTTGGTTTTGATTAAGCAAATTAACTAAATCAATAATAATTGAGAAAATAATAAGCTTGCGTCATCCATTTTTTGGCCTTAAAATGAAGTTAAGGGTCAGCTCTTTTGATATTGCTCATTCCTTAATTAATAAATAAATTGTACTATAATTTTCTCTAAAAAGTTAAGTCTTTAAGAAAGAAAAGGACATTGAAGCTTATGTAAGCACTAAAAGAAAGAAGGGCACCCATGCACTAAAGGCATTCTTTTTGACTAATACATTAATGGATAACTTTTCTTCTCTCCCTCCTGGCCTCATCCTATTAGTTTCAAGGAATCGAATCACATTGGTCGATAAAGAAAAAAAATAACAACATAAAGAATATATGCCATATTTGCCACAATTTTAATTGCTTTGGGATATTATGAAATAAGGGTTTCTAAATTTTGAATAAATAGACGTGTTTGGATACCGACCTTTGTATATGAATACTCGAATTTCAAAAAATCTGGATCAACCACTAATTAAGAACAAAGTTGAAATCGAAATAAGCAAAAGTTCATAGTAGTGGTCGGATAATGGTTAGCAATGCTCATTTTTCATGGTAAATAGTGATAATATTATGAAAAGTCTAATGAAAATGTTTATACTAACAATCCTAACCTAGCAAAAACAAGAATCATAACCTTATGCCCCATGTAAAAGAAATTTCTTCTTTCATTAACCCTTCAGTGTGCTTTTGATCGCTCAAATCTAAATTTAAAAGCTATGACCTTTGTTTTCATACTTTGAAATGATAACGGAAATCTTGTATTAGCTATACCAACTATCAAAGTCTATTCATCATAGCATAGCTTCTTCATTCTAAGCTTCAAGTTTAGGCAAAGGTTTCTTATTTCTTGGAAGCAATCGTCTCATTTTATTATGTTAATGATAATAACAAGTGTCTATTGTTATTTTTAAAAGTCAATTAAGTTGGAAAAAATATTGTATCACCACAAGATCCGAAAATGTTACTCCGTACAAGGTTATTGGTATTTTTAGACCTTATGTTAATCTAAAGTCAAATAAAAGTACCAATAGGCACTTGTTGTTCCAAGGGCATAACCTAGCCTTGTTCTTTTCCTCGATAATTTTCATTGCAATTCAATACAACTTTTAGAACTGAGGTAATAACCCATCAAAGAAATTTGATGATATATAGCTTGAATTCCATTATTATGAATATACTAAACATTGTTTGTTGCTGCCTTTCAACTTGCTCAAGATTGAAGTGAACATGTTGGCAATCAGGATACGAACTTGCAATGTTCTTTCATGCAAAAACCATTACGTAACCAACTAACCATATCTAAGAAAGAAATATTAATTGTGCCTAAAAACTTATACATATATCTTTTTTATGCATATATAACTGGCATTTGCAAGGACAAGCTGCAATCTGTACTTTGTTCCGAACAAATTCAGTAAAATCGCGTACTGCATACCCTGTCTGACTAACAGAATAACAATCTGATGGAATTTCCACTGCACAATTTCTCCAGAAGCTGTACAATTGATAAAGTTGTGTTAGACAAAAAATTATTCATGCAACTACAAAAAAGCCCTGAATTATCATTTGCATCAACTAGTTTAGAGACAAAAGAAAAAGTGGAATGAATGATGTGAGACTTGGATGAATGCATCTAGATACAGCTATTAACCAAACAAATTACACAAGCTTAGCCAAACTTGACATAAGCATCAATACATGTCAATAAAACAATCAAGACAGAGAAACTAATTAAAGTGTTTCCATTATTTTGTAAATTACATTCCTTATGTCCCCCATTCATCTCTTATCAGCAGTAAACATATGGTAACCCATCAATAGTACTGTAAGCATAAGGCAATCGTACACAGCCAGACTAGTTATCTTAATTTACTCGGACTACTCTTCGTTTCTCCTCAAGTACCCGTGTCAGATTCCTGACCGTTGACACTTCACTTTGGATCAAAACAACGTAAATTTTCATCAGATTGCTGAACCAGACACTTGAACATGTACACGTGTTTGACACAAATAGGCTAGTCTGGATAACGTAGGACTAACCATTAACCAGAATTTTTAGGTATCATTTTTTTAAAATCTATGTCAATATAAGCTTTGCCATTTACCATTAGACTAATAAAAATCCAATGGGTCAACCAATTTAAATACTCGAATCTAACTCACAGGTATGTAGTTCGACTCAGCTACACTGCTAGCTAATGATTTGTTAGTCATTACGAACAAATGCTTAACAAGAAAATTTAATATTAGACGCATGGAAAGTTGCTAATGACGCGCATGCATGAACTTCAGTTATACATAATTAATTTGTGATATTGTAACCACGCTAATGGAAATTCTACTAAAACAGCAAAATCTTAATTAAATTACTCTTACATCACACAGTAGTTTTAATCAACTAGCCATTTTAAATGACAATAATGAACTAAAAGCATACCAGAAAGCGACAACAACAACTAGCACTAAACAGCAATAGCCTTTAGCTCCCTCAAACTTGGCACAGTAGATGATGTTATAAATCAATCCTTTTAGTAGACGCCGGTGACCAAACAAAATCGGGTCCATCAGAAAAAACATACCTTAAATAGACTATTACAAGTCCAATTATGCATCAGAATCGCCTTTTTAATGTTTGATGGTCATAGTTTGGAAGCATGTCAGCAAGCAAGAAATGCTTAAGAATGAAGGAAATAAAACTCGAGTGATGTAATAACCCATGTACGCGAAAAGATTGATGAATCATACAACACTTTAACTAATGGGTGTTACACATAGCATTACAAGAAAGTATACTTACACGAAGCCAATTTCGCTTTATGCAAAGCTTGTTTTGAGTGATTGCATTAGGTCCTTGTATAATTATTGTAAACACTATCCATTAATATTATGATGTCAGTGTTAATGAATTGATGGAAAATCCAGGAAACAAACTTTCATGTGTATGGATAAGGGCTTGGCATTTGTGATGGTAACGACGAGTAAGCGAATCAATTTCATGATTCCTAATGTGAGGTCCTTAAAACGTTTACAAGATTGGAAAAAAGAAGGGGAAACATAAAGATTTGGAAATTATTTAATTTTGTGAATGGTCTATTCATCTAAAGAGTTTTACTTTATATTTAAAACACAAATTCAATGAAAAACTAATAGCAGTAATAATCACACCCAAATAAATTATAACTTAGCCGTTGATTTACCAAACGAATCATACACATAAAAAGTCAGCAATATATGCAATTGGATAAGTATGTATACTGCATACATGTACACATAAAGTATTACAGTATATACGAAGAACATACTTTCCTCACAAAAATATGTTATGAAGGTCTTAAGGAACAAGGGACTGTAGGACTTAGGAAACCTTCCTCGCAAAAATTCCTACTGCATCTAATACGTGTAATATATCGACTTCAGGGGAACCTAAATGTATTCTGTTTGTTAATCAGCTCAGTCAATTGCTCAATTTGTATCTGATAGCTAAAACTATTTCCCAATGATCAAAAGAGTTGAGAAGAGAACGAATATTTTGAATAGTGTGATCAATTTGCCATGGAATCGTACATGTTTATACCTATATAAGAACGCTCTTGCATATGCTAATATGCACATACATACGAATAAGCATAACCGTGCATATTGTACATATAAGTCTATAAAGTGCACATACACATGTTTTTCAATATATAGGTACAATCCCGAAAGGAATCACTCAACTTAGCGCTTTGCTGGCAGGTCTTGATCTGGAGAATCTACTTATTTTTTGTTATGCAGGAAGTGTGTAGGAGCTCATCAGTGTGAATACAGATTCGAAAGAAATGACCTGCCGACCTGCCCTGATCAACATCGATTTTGAACCATTCTTTGTTTTCCAACATCACATAATAATCACATATGCTAACCCTTTTCTTCCCCAAACTTACAAGTACCTGCTGCCTAGAATCCTAATATGCTACATCCCCACCACTATCTCAGATTGTCTCACTGGTTCCCTACAGACCCAAAGATTCTTCTCATTGCTGCTGCATCAGAAACCATCATTACCTGCTCCAGCTCTTCCACTTAATTATGTCCTGTCCGCGCACACCAACTGACTCACTCCACCCCGCTGACAGTCCACATCACATTTACAACAGCAGACTTTCAGACCATCAGCAACCCACAAATAGCAGCAGATTGTCAAATTTCAGCTGCAATTACTCAGACTTGGTTTGTTCTCGATGTCCCACCTGCTGCACCTCATAACAGTACCTGAAATAACACTCTAGTAGGAAATCGCACATGTAAAGGTGCATTGAACGTTCAGACCCCAAATTTAGATTTATTTCAGAATTGAACATACTATATATGTTTGACACTTTGACCATATGAGATTATTTTGTAGATATAAAACATACTGTATCCTTTGAATGACTTTTTCCTTCTTTAAAATTATGAGCTTAAGGAAAAAAGTAATCCCGAGCTTCACTTTGAAACAAATTTCATTACTATAAGTAGCATATAGACTCGAAAAAATGCAATGAGTAACATATATTCAATCACTCAAGAGTTCCCTAGAATAAGATTAAGGTCCAACAAAAAAATTTCATATTAACTTTGGTTAAGCAAAACCAGAAGAGAGTACATGACTAAGCAAAACCAGAAGAGAACAATGTCCAGAAGATAGTAGCAATAAGATAGTAGAAAAATAGATCACATGAAAAGAGCGAAGCAGTGTCAATATGATTGTCAAATGTGCTTGACAAGCACAATGGGGAGCAACACTTTAGAAGAGAAAAACTCATAATCCTTGAAGAAATATATCAAGACTATATGCTACAAATATTCTTCAAGGCACATGTGTAGGAAACATTATGATGCATGAGATACTATTTCAATGGTTTGAGTTTTTGACATCTACACTCTCAGATTATCAAACACTGGTTTCAAGCAAAATAGACGCATTTGGAAATACTAATGGAACAGCGCAAGTACCAAACAAGAATCTTACAACGATAGGCACAACAAAATGGCAATACATTATGGGAAGCCATAGGCACAGCAAGATGTATATATATAAAGAAACAAGTTAAAGAAGCCAAGCAAGAAGTTGAACCTCAAGATAAATTAAACCCAATCCTCCTTATCCAACTTCTTGTCCAGATATTCATTATGAATGTAGTTTGAGTCTATGCTAGTGCAGCGGTTGGGGTTTATAGACAGGAATGGCATGAAGATAGGGTTGTCTCGGAGGCGCTTCAGCTCAGCCTTCCACCCTACTTTCCTGCAGAAACTAGGATCACTTAACAGCTGATCATTTACCATTTGGAAGTCACTCTGACACTGCTTCCACGAATGAGCCTTGAAGCAAGCACCATAGGTGTCAATGTCAGAAGGCCTTAGGTCGAGCCATTTGATGTTGACAATGCTGCCCTGACTCACACCTGCACGCCTACATTCCTCTGAGAGATCCACCTTGTAGTGGGTAAGGAGCTCATTGGGAGGCGTGTCAAGGAAGGAAAGGAGGGAAAGGTAGTGGTTGTCTAGATCGGTGACAGCTATAAAGGTCAAGCCAGGCACACATTGGGCGAGTTTTCGGAGGAAGCAATAGCTTGACGTGTCCCAACCAACCCTAACAACCACGTAATCATCTAAATGCTTGGCAACATAATGCAGGAGCTCCCCCCATGTGTGGTTAACAGCCAAAAGAACACGCTTACAGTTGGTGGTTATGTTCACAAGGTCGTCTACACAGGGGACATGGCCACCAACCTAAAGGGTATT
The DNA here is from genome assembly GCF_948465745.1 of Chenopodium album. Taxonomy (NCBI): domain Eukaryota; kingdom Viridiplantae; phylum Streptophyta; class Magnoliopsida; order Caryophyllales; family Amaranthaceae; genus Chenopodium; species Chenopodium album. The sequence goes on from NC_137856.1 coordinate 24,966,597, forward strand.
AGTTCTGGTGTTATACCCCTGGATGCGGCCAGCGACCTCCAAAAATGTCCGACCCTTCACGTCATCTATTGAGACAGGTCTCTTGTCATGCTTGTCGTTACAAGGACAGCTCTCCCAGTCATCATCGTTGTCATCATTGCTAATGTTCTGCTGCTTGGTAGTAGGCTCCTTATCAATCATCACAATGTCGTGATTTGATGCACCAGCTTTCTCCAATAAATAAGCCTTGACGACTGGTTCTCTGCTAGCCATTAATGCAATCAGGTCATCAGACGCAAAAAATTGGAAAGGTGTGCCTTCATTGACGGGTCTTATGGATATCTGAACCATAGGAACCAGAATAGTTACAACAAGATGAATATAACAGTACGCCATCAAATATCAGGTGCATGAACCACATAGCACAATCATCGTTTATAAATTTTACCTATTTCTTCAAACTGACAGGTAATGGATGGGCAAATGAATTAGAGGTTCATACGATTTAATACTGATCAATCAATTTAGTTATTTAATATCTAATTATATTTTTGTTATAGTTAGTCAGCATCCGTGCATTGCACGGGGTTTAACCTAGTTTGCAATATAGTCGTAAAAAAAAGGGAAGTACTTTGTACTAGTAACTCAACAAGTCACCATAGATTTAATTAATAAACCTACACACAACTTATATTGTACCAGTATTTTAAGATATTATGAAACTAGAAAACCCTGAGAAATTATCAGATAGCTAATAAATACTAATCAAATCCGTACAACTGTACAAAATATTTTGGAATTGTTGCGACTCTTGAGTGTCAATAACTTAAGGTTAAGTACAGTTTCACTTGAGCTCCCATTATTTTGCATTGCCGAGACAGCCAACCTACAAAAAAAAACAAATAAATAAATAAATTAATTAAGTACTGACCAGCATTACAATGTTATTTACAGAAAAAGAAAAAAAAATATTGACCAGAATTGCAATGTTATTACAGGAAAAGAAATAAAAAAACAGCTATATACAAGTTAGACTTAGGCATTAATAATAACACCCAGATAAACATATAAAACGGAGCAATTTCCCACAATAATGCTAGAATAAAAATAAATTCCCTTTGTGCGTCGTTTTGGAAACTAATTCCCTAGATACCGTCCATGTAGGATCGGTGTTGGGTGTAATTTTTTTCACCTTAAAACCGCTAATGACAATAGCGGTTATAGCTTTAACACCGCTACTGTTATTAGCGGTTTCAGAAAAGAGACCGCCTATTTCAATAAACAGGTCTCTTTTCTTCTTACCTTTTTTAAAAATAAGTTCAGGAGGCAAAGAGACCTGTCAATAAAAAAAGGAGGTCTCTTTTCTGATACCATGTTTTAGCCAACAACATGAAAGAGAGTGCCCACTATTACTGTTAAGTTCAAAGAGACCTAATTTCATTAATAAAAAAAACAAAACCGCTAATGTTGCTAGCGGTTTTAACATAAAACCGTTAACAACATTAGCGGTTTTAAGCCAAACCAAATACCAATCCTACATGGACGATATTTTGGGAATTTGTTTTTAAATGGGTATGTAGTGGGAATTTATTTTTGTTTTAACATTATTGAGGGTAATCGCTCTTAAAACCGCTAATGATAATAGCGGTTAATGCTTTGAAACCGCTACTGTTATTAGCGGTTTCAGAAAGAGACCGCCTATTTCAATAAACAGGTCTCTTTTCTTCCTTACCTTTTTTAAAAATAAGTAAGGAGGCAAAGGGACTTGTCAATAAAAAAGGAGGTCTCTTTGCTGATACCATGTTTTTGCCAATAACAGGAAAGAGAGCGCCCACTATTACTGTTAAGTTCAAAGAGACCTAATTTCATTAATAACGGGTCTCTTTGCTTTTTCTATAAAAAAAAATAAACAAAACCGCTAATGTTGCTAGCGGTTTTAACATAAAACCGTTAACATTAGCGGTTTTAAGCCAAACCAAATACCAATCTTACATGGACGGTATTTTGGGAATTTGTTTTTAAATGGGTGTATAGTGGGAATTTGTTTTTGTTTTAACATTATTAAGGGAAATCACTCGCGGTTTTAAGGTGAAAAAAATTTAAAAAAATTTACAGCCAACACCGATCCTACATGGACGGTATCTAGGGAATTAGTTTCCAAAACAACGCACAAAGGGAATTTATTTTTATTCTAGCATTATTGTGGGAAATTGCTCTATAAAACGCATTTCCCAACTAACAAATACGAAGTACCCAATAATAATTAAGTAACATTAATAGTAAGGGCTTAAAAGCAGCAGTTTTCTTCCTTTATATATGATGAGTGATAGATTCCTTCCACACAGTTGACACCACCAGAAACAAGGGATGATATTAAGACGTAGAAACTAAATATACAAGTCAGGTCACAGATTTTAGAAATAGGATGTTAAATTTACATGAATGATTAATTACCTCAATCTTGCTTTTGTTGACCACACTCTCATGACGATCTGTCTGGCCTCCACAAAATTTACTCTCCAGTTCTTTGACTTCATTATCACTCTAGAGAACAAAAAAATGATGTGAGAAAGACAAAGGAGGTTTAGAAATTAGAATACGGTGAAGGAGAAGGGGTGAGCAGAATATACCAATTTCCTGAATAAAGGACATGGCTTCCCTATTTGATGGCCAGCAGGAACAATGTCCCAAGGCGTTTGGGCCCTTTTTATATCTTCATCAAGAAGTGTAAACTCACAAGCATCCAGCTTAAGTTGCTTGAATACCTTAATGCCAGACAAAAGTTCAATTTACAACAGAAAATTTAGCTAAGGGAAATAAAGTTCAAGAATTAAAGCCACAACACATACCTTTGTGCTGAATGATGGCATATATGGTTGAAGCAAACATGCAAGAATGCAAACAACTCCAACTAAAGTTTTGACAACAAAAGAACACCTTGATCTATCTTGAACATAAAGCTTCCAAACTTCAGTTCTCTATAAATGAAATGATAGCAAAAATATGTTAGTGCCATAAATGGTAAACAGCAAGGATTGATGAAAAACCACGAGTGTGATCATGACAAAAGTCTCCAATACCTGGAAGTGTCGATTTCCCTCAGTAGCAATAGCCATTGCGGCCTTTAAACCATCCTTTAACTTACCCTGCAATTAAGGCGCAAGACATTAACAGAAAAATTAATAAAAATAAACAGTTAAATAACAAGCATTAGGTGACAAGCCGATAGATGCACTCATTCAGTGTAAGCAACTTCAGTTAAAAGGGAAAAAAGGCTACCTTCTCTAAAAACGTGACATATTTTTGCACATTACGTAAAAGAAAATCACCAAAGTCGGTGTCAACCTCACTGGGTATAGCATCAGAGACATCAGGGATAATGGAGTGATATCCTTTGCCTGCAAAGATAGAGAAAACAAATATACATATAGATCAAAATGAGATGGAAAGGTAAAGAAAACAAAAATTTCTCACGAGAGAACATTACATGTTCTTATATCTTTATCTCTAAAAATCAATTATTACATATGCAATCCATTCTCCTTTCTTCATTAGAATACTTGAGTGACGATAGGTTGAAAATCCACGCATAAATATATCCATAGTGCTTATAGACCACGGGAACCAAAATGTTTAAAACAGTTTGAATAAGACAATAGTCACATTATTCACCCCATAATTATAATAATATCCCATCACTTGCACAATAAGGTCAGATAAGTCTGATGTCTGATGTGTACAGAACAAGAAAAGGAAACATCAAAAATAAAACACAAATAGCATAAACAACAGAGAGATTTACCAGGGGGCTTGGCGACAAAAGAGATCACACGATTCATGAAATTGCCCAAATTATCAGCAAGCTCTCCATTAAGTTTAACTTGCAAATCGTCCCAAGAAAAATTTGAGTCGGATGACTGAAAATGAAATTCATCAGCAGTATAATCAGCAAATGATATGAAGTTCTAACAAGTATTTACTGACACATGTCCAAACCTGTATGCAGAGTTTCAGGGGGAAGGGGGACAAAAAAATAAAAGACAGGGATGTCAGTCTCTGCTTACTTCTGGTCTAACACTTGTCAAATAAAATCTATATACTTCTACAGGTATATTCGAGTCTTTCACTTCATCACCAAAAACACCGATACCCCTGCTCTTGGAAAATTTTCCTGGAAAAAGCATTTGAAAGAAAACAATAATAGATCATTGGTTCTGAATACAATTGTAATCATTTTAGGGGATACAGATGGCAAATGACGCAAAAAGAAATTGTGAACCCGAGTAGAACCTGCTTTATATAAAAGAAAATGAGTAGCATGTATTGAATGAGGAAGGGTCCAATTTTCCCCGGTGCCAATCAAGTATGAAGGGAAATGAACCTAAAGCAAGGGTGACAACTCAAGCAATTATTAATGGTAAAAGATATAATACATAATAAAAGAAGAAAAGGAGTAAAAAAAACAAAACAATCACCGAATGAAAAGGAACATTGTCTTTTCCCATGAAAAGGTGTAGCTCGACATTCTGTGGATTTTTCCACCACAGCTCCCACTTAGATGTGTGACACTTTGTGATAGACAAATAACCAAGGGGAGCATCAAACCACACATACATCACCTGGTACAAGAAACAAGGAACAGTCACTACTCAGAAACCATACCAAAGCTAGGGTCTATAAGGAAACAAACTTTCAAAATTGAATTATCCTATATTCACCTTGTCTTTAAATTTTTCAATAGGAACAGGAACTCCCCATTTAAGATCACGAGTAATGCACTTTGGCGGGATTTTGTTTTCTTTACTGACAAGTTTCTCAGTAATTGTCCGCGCCAGTTGGTTTGAAAAGGTAATTCTTTCAGAAAGGGCATGTAGGTTGGGCTGCAAAGTAGCTAGCTTTAGAAACAGATGGTCTGTCGAGCGGAGTGTCAGGCTCGAATTCTGACAGATCTTGCATACAGGGTTTAATAAATCTCTAGCATTGAAATATGCATTGCATTCCTCACATTGATCGCCTTTACATGACACACGGCACTCAGGACAAAGACCTTCAACAAGGCTATCGGCCAAAAATTTTAAGCAATTTTCACAATACAACTGGATAACAAAACAAATAAAAAACCGAATGAGTGTAAAAGCATGATGCATAAAACTAAAACATGAGGTGGTGCGTATTACATCAATCAGGAGTATTCAAGAGTCTAAATACAGAGTCTATATATTGACTCATGGGCGAGCAATTATGAACAACAGAAGTAAGCTAAATCAACTCATGAAAGAGTGAATAAAATTTGAAATCAATACATAAAATAAAATCGAAAAGATAATAACTGAGAAGTACCTGTTCAATTGTATGATCCATAAAGTGATGATTATGAAACAGAGAATTGAAGATCTGATGACAAACGGCAGTGTGTTCAGGGGTAGAAGTTCGGCCAAATTGATCAAAGCTGATGTCGAACCAGTCATAAATCTCCTTGTGTAAGGGATGGTACTTGTCGCAGATCTCGCGGGGTGTGAGATTCTCGGCAGCAGCACGGACCTCGGTGGTGGTACCGTATTCATCGTTGCCGCCGATGAACAGGACGTTGTAGCCCCTTTGACGACAAAACCTAGCAAATATATCAGCGCTCAGGACTGAACCTACAATGTTTCCTAAATGAGGCACGTTGTTCACGTACGGGAGCGCGCTCGTCACCAACACGTTGCGTTGCCCTTCTACCGGAACCTTCTCCACAGTAGCGGATCGAAAAGAGAAGCGTTCATCTTCTGCCGGGAAATTCTCCATTGTTGCAGATTGAAGAGGAAGGATATGATAGAATTATGCACAAGAGAAACTTATATATATAGGGTTGTAGGGTTGGAAAAAGAATTAGAGCTTGATTAGGACTAGGAATCTAGGATAACAGTCCATCAGTCGCTCAATTATCAATTTAAGAATTTTTTCTTCCAAAATCCCCCTTTTATCAAAACATCTTTTATTTTTAGAAAATTTTTAATATTCTAAAGCTTATAAATTATCTTTACATAAAATGTATTTCTTTTTATTTCGTGTTCTTAATTCTTCCATACACAATTACCTAAAATATAATTCTAACTCTTTTTAATTACAGTTAATAGGCTTCAAAAAAAAAAAAAAAATTACAGTTAATATGGTATAAGTGAGCCACTGGTTCAGATAAAAGATACTATCATAACCGTCTATTGAAATTTTTCCCTAAAAGTAATAATAAAATTGATTCATATAATTGATATTAAAGAAATTATTTTAAAACATCACTTTAATTTTAATTTTTTTAAACTACCTCTAATATTTGCTTTCTTAAACTAGTGGAGTATTACATATGACTATATAATAAATGTTGTGTTCGACAACTATATCATGTGTCTAATTCTAGGAAAATGTTAAAGATCCTTCAATTTTTTGTTATTATGTAATTAAATAAATTTATATCTTGGTAAATACAAAAAAAATAATTATTGTCTTTTGCTAAAACATGTAATTGAGATGATAAATTTATTACATTCAACATTATAAAAAAGACGTATAGTAAAAGACACATCGAGTATAGTGACAAGTGACATCTTCTTGTGTATCAAACAAATGTTACCTAATTGTTGATTATAACTGCCTTTAATGATCCGAGTGCTTTTTATTTCCATTGAAATTTTTTTATTGGATATAAAGGTGACATATTATTTGTAACTTATATCCTTCGTTTTTATATGTATGTTGTGCTAATAGTTTGATTAATTCATGTTTATTAAAAGGCATATATAAATAAGTGTTTAGTCATATAGTCACTAGATTGTACAGTTTTATTGGAAATGACATGCATCATTAATGTAATTTTTTTTTGGTGTTCTATCCGGTTCACCTTTTGGACTAATCCGGATTCGGGATGTAATATAATGTGTACTATTTTTAAAGATTTTCAGCACAACTAATCAACAATAAAAAAATTTCTTAATTGTAGTTTTTATAATTTTACGTTATTATTTTATTTTTCTAAATGCATTGCATTTTTTTTTTATTCCACATGAGTTCCTCATTTTCAATATTATATCACAATTAATTATGATCGTGCATCGCACGGGCACTAATCTAGTTAAGATTAATAAAATTTGGCAAGATGAAAGTTTTTGGGTTTCTCATAAAATGGTTTAGGTTACTAATTAAAGTAGTTATTGGCTCGTGCGATACCTCGGTACATCGTAAAATTATAACTAAGTTTGATCAAAATTAATAAAAAGGGTATTATTAATAAGTGAGTGAAAAATATACGGAGTAATAATCTATATTATCTTTTATTATATATATTTAAAATAGGCATATCAAATTTAAATATGAAGGTTATACATATGAAGAGCTTTTCATGAAGATTAAACATTATTACAGAAAATTAAAGTTATAGAGGTTTTTTTTATTATTTATTACACATTACAATTCAATGTATTCACAAAAGGATGATACGCATAGGATGACACATGACGCACATGTGGCAATAAATAATAAATAAGAGTGACACATGGCGTTAGCATGTGGTTTCTATGTGATTTAAAAATAATAAATAAACTAGTTTTTGAGCCCGAGCGATGCCCCGAATTATTATATGGAACTGATCATATATATATGTTGTAGTTATGATTCAATTTTCTTGTAGTTAAATTTGTTGTTCATATTGTCATTTGCTACATATTAATATTTTGTATTCAAAAAATTATATATAAAATCACATAGGTTGGTGATAAGACACTAAGTTCTTGAATTAGAGGTTGTGAGTTCAAATCTTGTGGTGAACTTTTTTTTTTTTTTTTTTTTTATTATTATTACAAGTGCATGACATGTAATGAAAACAAATGGAAGGGAGAGCCACATGTCGTTATGAGTAGTTGTATGGGTGACGTGGCGTAGTGATGGGAGTTTACGTGACACGTGGACGTTATAAGAAACGCCTTTTAATATATTAGTATAGATATAAATATATATACATATTAATACTCGTAGATTTATTTTTATAAAAAAATTCTCTTATTGTGTATCAATTAAAGTACTTGTAAAAATTAATCAAGTTCCCTCTAGGAATTTCTTGGTAGGGTTTCTTTTAGCTATTGCTACTTTTGCTTCTACGTCGAAGTTTTGCTCTCAAACTTCTTCATTTTTCTTTTTTCTTTGATAATTATGGCCTTAGAGAAGACTTCGGATACACTACTTGATCTAAATAAGGAGGATGGAGTATTGATTAGGAAGACGATGGAGGTGGAGATGAGGAGGCACAAATTGAATTGGCAGTCGTGGGAAAAATTCATACCCCCTTAATGTCAATGCCAATGCCCTTATCACTACTATGAAGAAAATATGGATCCTAAGCATGGGTGTGAGGCAAATATCATCAGAGAAAAAACGTTTTGTTTTTTCAATTTCACCATTGGAAGGATAAGCAATTCATGATGGAGTACTCTCAACCATGGCATTTTGATCGAGCAGATGTGATTTGGTTGTGATTTTGGCACACCCTTAATTGATTTTGGCACACCCCTATGTGAGAACACAGTTTTCTATACTCTTCTCATATAGGGGTGTGCCAAAATCAATTAAGGGTGTACCAAAATCAATTTCCGTTTTATGTACATACTTCCTCTCTCTTTTTCTCTCTTTCCTCCAATGTACTTGTTAGAAATAAACAAGACTCAGAAAAATAAAGTAAACAAAAGAGTGTGTAATCCTGTGTATATGTATTTTAAGAGCGTTGAAAAATGAAAATAAAATAATTTAAAAGCGACGATTTCATCAATGCGGTATTCTCGCAATCTCCCCCTATCATCATCACCTTCTTCTTCTCACTTTCTCTCTCTTCTTTCTCTCTCTAGAGAGAACCCGTAGGCTATGGCGATGCTCATGCTAGCTACCTCCATTGTCGTCTCCATCTTCATTATGCTTTTTCTCGTTGTCCTTCTTATCCTCCTTGCTTGTAAACCATGGCGATTCTTCTCTCGCTATTTTCGTCATCAATCACCTTCGCCTTCTAAGGTCAGTTTCTCCTCTTTTCATTTCATTTCAATTCGTTTTTCTAGGGTTCATTTCGAAATGATTGATTTTGATTTTTTTGGGTTTTGCTTCATTTTGATGTTGCATTAGGTTAGGGTGATCGTGTTGAGTTGATTTTAGATGATTATGACGATGTTTTGATTTTGTTGTTGTTTGTTATTAGCTGATTGTTTATGATATTTGTTGATTTTTTTTTTGGTGATTTTCAAATGTTTTTTTGAGTAATTATTGTGTGTAATAATGAATTTAAAGTTGTGAAATGATTCATGAATCTGGAGTTAGGGGATTGGATAATCATGTTCGAGTTTTCAGACATGCCGTTGTAATATGTTAGCATTGTTCGATTTCGAGTGTGAGCTTAGGTTCTGATTTTATGGATGTAACAGTGTCACAAAGGAGATTAATTTTTGTGGGATCATATGAATCAATTGTTTTGAAAAGGAGTGTTTAGGTGGTTGTAGTGATTTGTTTCTTCGTGCTGTCGCCGTGTATGATGTAATTGAATTACTGTTATATGACTGAGGTATGCTTGGACTTAGCACCCAACTGCCCTCAATTTTGATTTGTTCGTCATTTTTTCCATTCGGTTTTTCTCTATAAAAGTCCATCATTATGGTAATATAGATGTTTCATTAATCATTGTTGTCGGTCTTTGATTAGTTATATGTACACTATAAGTTTGAGCTTGTTTAGTGGAAAGATTTGTAATTAATTAGTTATCAGTGAGCATTGCTAGCATTAGCATTGTATATAAGTTGAATCTAGACTTTTAGGCTATATGTTATCATATTAGCAGAACAACTTCCAGTGTTCATTTACACTTTCATACTGCCTCTTTCTTAATTACTGAGCTGATTGTGTGTTCTGATTAGGCATTATTAACTAGGTATTAATCTTAAAGCTAGATGTATATGGTAATAGAGTGCACCTATGAGGTAAATAGGTGTGATATTGTTTTAGGGTTGGCGGCGTGATTAATCGAGCTCCCTTCAGTTTTTCAATACCTTTTGTAGGCTAGAACTTAAAAAAATCTGCACAACGTCACTATTTCCATCTCTAATATATAATTTTTTTTGGGAACCCTTCAATTTTTCAAGTCTGAAGAGACCAGTATCGGGTATGGCTTGTTTGACATTTTCAAATGGTTAAATGGAAACGGTATTGATTTTTTTATAATCTAAGATGACTAGCCTTTGTTATGGAAGATATAGAATCCTCTGAAACTTAATGCTTAAAAGAAAGATTGAAGTTTTTATGATTTGCTCTTGGTAAAAATGAACTACAATAATTGTAGGGATGTCAAGTGAGCAGTATAAAAACACCAGTTCTATTGTCATTTTTATGTCAATGATTGATATATAGAAACTATGCCTTATATGTATAATGTATACCTCCTAGATACCTTAGATTATATGTTTTCCTAACATGGAGCATGCTAGATATTAAGGAAACAATACTTGAAATAGATTCGTTAATTATTTAAGCGTGTACTAGATAGTGCTACATTGATTATCTAAAAAGTAGCACCATATTATCTCATCAGCACTTATTGCTAATTAATTATGTACATTATCTATCTATTTGGTCTTTTATATTTAGGTAGCCTTCCATTCCTTAACATTCTGAACTCCCTGATAGCTCTTTTTTATTTTTATTTTATTTTAATTTTGTTTTACTGAGTAAAGAAACATCACAAATATTGTGATTAAAATTTTGAAACTTGAACAAGTTTGGAATGATTAAAATATTTAAATTTTAAATATACCTGAACACAAAAACGAAGCTAATTTTTTGAACAAAATAGTCTTGTTAAAATCTTGTACTCAAGCCTCCATGTTTGTTAAGCCCACCCATATCTATGTTACATAGCTATTGTTTATTACTTATGTTACACGCACTCGGGAACAACTGTCGGACACGGACACGTCCAATTGTCTGCTGGCAACTTCCAAAATTTTAGGACACGTGGACTCCGTCCGATATTAGGATATGGGTACAAAGACACGTCAATACATCACTTAAATTTACGTTAATAAATTAGATATTACAAAAGGTTTAATTTTTTCATTACTTCCTCCCCTATTTTTTAAATTTTAATTCTTTCCTCGGTAAATTCAATCAATAGATGGCAGTCTTCTTCTCTTCATCTTTTCTTTAGTGGTGGTCTTCGAACAAGATGTGTTTCTCTTTCATGCTTCTCTTTTCTCCTCTTCACTCTCAAGTCTCAATGGATTTGTCCGAGTGCACAGTGAAATCCACACGACACGGACACTCCGCGATTTTAGCTGTGTTGGATTAACATAGTTTATTTCTAATGACACATATCATATCTATCTAGTTTAATTTGGTTTTTGACCATTATCATTGTTGACTTTTACTTTCTTTTTTATTTTTTATTTTTATTTTTATTTTATTTTATTTTATTTTTTTGGTATCATGCATAGGTTGATGAAGAGAGACCTTTGGTGCAAGAAGATTCTGATCAGCTCCAAAGCCCAAGAAATGAACCATTAAATTTTCAAACATCAGAGGGTTCACATTTGCAAACTGAAGGGAATTATAGCTCACCTGGATCACATAGCCTTACTTACAAACATAGGCTTCCTCCTCCTATACCTCAGTTGTCACAAGGCATGCTACTTTACTTTGTCATCCTGTCAAATAACTCTTTTTGCTTTGGCTTATTTAATAGTAATAATGTAGAAGATTAGAATCTGATTGCTTTCCTCTTCATCTTCAAACATTTAATTTCTATATGTCGCTTTGAGTATTATGTTGGCGTACAGAATTTTGCTTTCGTGTAGAGTGATGTTTCTATCAACCTGCAAATTTTCATTTTTCTTGAATTTGAAGTACATTTTGTTGGTGCACATCTTTCTGTTGGCTGATTGAGTAAAATTTATATTCTTGGTGCACGTATGCATTTGAATCTTGGAAGGTATAACAAGAGGACTTCTATCAATGTTTTCTTTCTTACCCAGGTTGAATGATAGCAATCATCTAATAAAAACTTTTTCTTTTTGGTGTCAGTATCTTTCTCTTAATTGTTCATTTTGATATGTCATGTTAGGGACGCCTATGATGCTTAAAGTATTTCTCATTTGAAATTGACCAGTAATCTGGGTTCCTAAAGTATCACTTACAATAATATATTATGTAATATGTATTGATCTAGATAGATCACCTAGATGGTTAGCATCTACCTTTCATGAGAATGTTTCTCTTGTATTGAATTGTGATAGAGATTTTGCATTTATTTGCAAACCTTTATGCCTCTTATTTAATTATGTACCTCAATTTACTGGAGCTTATACTTAGAACTTTCCCATCTTCCAGGTGGTAGTTTAGTGTTAGACATAGGTGATCAGGCAGAAGACCTTGTAGTTGGTCAAACATTAAGGCGTCCCTTGCTGACTAGCCATAATCCTGAAGAGCAGAAATGCATTGTAAAGGAAGGCCCAAATCATGACTCGAGGTTTAAGCCAGAAGATGTCAAATTGCATAGTTTTACCAGAGATCAAGGTACTTAGTTCCTTATACCAGTTATACATGTGTAGGAAGAGTAGGAACTATTAAAAAAGAATTATATATTATTGAAGCTGTAATGCATATCATTATATCTTCCTGTTAGTGGTGCAGGAAGCTGTCTCTCGCTTGAAGTTATCACTGGCCCTGCATGTGGGCTTCGTTGTTCAGTATGGTCTACTGACGCATCTAAGCTTCCACTAACTCTTGGAAGGGTCCCGCCAAGTGATGTACTGCTGAAGGATTCAGAGGTTTCTGGAAAACATGCTATGATAAACTGGAATTCTAATGTAATTTTCTTTCCTTATATAAGAATAGGACGATACTACCCCTACATTTGCACTGCTTTTATCTGTTCTCTTTAGGGATAAATTATTATTGGCTTTTTCTTACAGAAATTGAAATGGGAGCTAGTGGACATGGGTAGTCTTAATGGAACTCTTCTAAATACAAAGGCTGTACATCATCCTGATTTTGGAAGCAGAACTTGGGGTGAGCCAAAGGAGCTTGTTGGTGGCGATGTAATCACTCTTGGTACCACTTCCCAGATAAGTGTGAGTTCTACAGTTGTGATATGGTAATCATGTCTTTGGTAAATACATCAAAACTGTACCATTAGTTATTTTGTTGGACTTTTGTTGGTTGACTATTCAAATCCTTTCATGTGACATTGTGCATGCTTCAAAATCTATATGAAGGTGTAAAGGAAAACATGATAAAACCAACATCCATGAGCATAATGATTTTCATGTGTTGAAGTAAAATTGTGAATAAAATTCGTAATGTTGATAGTCTGTTGAAATGAGTTATTGGTTTATGAATGGCTAAGTTCGAATGTTCTAGTTTTGTAAGCATTGTCATTTTAAAGGTGCGTCAACAGTACGAAACAAACAGAAGCTACTGTACCTTGTGGTTCGGAGTATATTACTATATAAGTGCAATCCATAGAAGCCTTTGGACAAGCAAAATGAAAATAACGTCCCCAAAACAGCTTTTCTTCTTAAGTGGCCCTGTGACTTGGTTGCTCTTGCTTCCCTGCTTTTTGAGAGTTATTATTTCCAATTGGCAGTCCATGTTTTCATATGTTTTGTGTTAAATTTAGATCTCAAGTCTTGTTAGCATTGTGGGCATGCTTAGCTATCGAATATACTGTCTATTATTTGGAGTGATGTAAGCAATATGCCATTTACTTCCGCTGACAATCACTTGCTCTATACCCCTTGGTGTTTTTTTTGATAAGCAGCTGAATTTTACAGTTGCTTTAAAGGATGAAATCTGTTTTTGATGGGAAGATTATGAGTCAATGGCACCTTTTTAAAGTCTCTAGTGTTTTGTTCCTTGTGGCAGGTGCAAATTACACCCCTGACACAATCAGAGAACCCAGTTGGAGTAGGCATTGCATCAGACCCCATGTCTACTCGTCGTGGTGGAAAACGACTTCCAATGGAAGATGTCTGCTATTATCAATGGCCACTTCCTGGGGCAGAACAGGTGCATAAATGTTGCTGGTCATGGTCATTTGACTCATTTCTACTCTGAGTTTTTACAATCAATGTAATCAGATGATTTTATTTTTTTTTATTTTTTTATTTTTCACAGTTTGGACTTTTTGGTATATGTGATGGACATGGTGGAGCAGCTGCAGCTCAGTCAGCAAGCAAGTTAGTATATTTGGCTTTCTTTTAAAGTTTTTCTTTATTATCTAGGAGCTGGATTGAAATGATCGGTAGGTTTATTATATTATCATGTATGAGGATCATATTAAACATGGTCAATTCTTTGGAATTCTTAACCATCAGTTACAGAAGCTACTTAACATTACTATTAGACTGTGTTTGGTAAGCTAGCTGAAGATGATAAGTTGGCAAGAATCGGTAATTGAAATTTAATTATTCGTTGATAGCATGTATTTGGTAATTTGGCTAAAAGCTGAGGAGGCTGTTATGTTCAAAAGGCGGATAAATCATAAATGTTAAGAGTTGCTAATTTTTAGAATCTACTTACATTACGTGTAGTGGTTATCTAGCTAAAAAAGGGGTGAGATGAGCTGAATTTGATGTGTTATGCTATTATGTAAATTGATAAGCTAGTTGAAGTGCTTTTTTAATTTAGCTGAAAGGAAAAATTAGCTTAGTTAAAGTGCTTTGATAAAGCTACTCAAATGATTAGTTGGAAGGAAATATTAGCTAACTGAAATTTTTGCAAGCTTGACTAAATATGATATGTTTAGCTGGAATTGTTAGTTAAATGAATTGTTAAGTTAATTTAGCTCCTGTATTTGGCAAGCACTAAAGTTGCTTCGTTTGGCATGCGCTTGAGCTGTTTCATTTAGAATGCACTTGTGCTGCTTTGTTTGACATGCAATTGAGCTGCTTGCTTTGACATGCTCTTGAACTGCTTTGTTTGACATGCACTTATAATGTCACCTAGTGGCGTAATTACTAGTTTCTGCTTCTTTCTTTACTTTTCTTTCTTTTTCTTTTTTTAATTAATAATCAAATTTTGTCCTGTTAGTCAAGCTATCTTAAATGTAAGCTAGATGAATTTGCAAGTTAATGTAGCTGCTGTGTTTGGCAAGGGCTTAAGCTGCTTCATTTGGCAAGGGCTTAAGCTGCTTCATTTGGCATGGACTTGAGCTGCTTTATAACTTTATTTGGCATGCACTTATCATGTTACCAAGTGACCTGATTACTAGTTTTGGCCAATTTATCAAATTTGGTCCTGTTTGTCAAGTATCTCAGCTGCCTTAAATTTTAGTTAATTTATTAATACAAGTAATTTCACCTCTTTTCAAACCAGCTATACATTTTAGGTTGTGATTATAATACTTCCTCCGTTATGCTATTATTGCACCGCTTGCCTTTATACCCTTACTTGAATGCAGGAAGTATTAGCTTATTTTCTGTAACTTACAAATTAATCTAGCTTACATTACCCAATACACCCTTACTTGTAAACACTTGTTTCTTTAATTTATGTAATTATGCTTACAATCACATGGACAATTTTGCATTTTTTCCTTTCGCTCTCTTCCTTTTTCCCACTACCAAAAATATTGTGCCCTCCTCCCATGGTGCAATATTACTTGAACAGAGGAAGTAATAGTTTTTTATAATCAGCAAATTTTTCAGCTTTAGCCACCTTTATTTTCTCTAACTTTTCTGCTTTCAACTATCTTTTTAAGGGTTTTTACTTTTAGAGGAAAAAACAAACACAATCACACAAATAGTTCAGGTGTTTAAATGCTAATATCAAACAAAATCTTGAATTACAGAGCAATAACCTCACAAATAACCCTTAAACTTGGTTACGGACTAATCCTCACGTAGCAAAACATTTCGTTATCTTCACTAGTGCAAGAGATGATAACACTTTTCTCTTCACACTAGCTAGTCATAGCTCTTGCTTCCGTTCCATAATTACCTCGGTTACAATCTTAGCTACTTTTAGCAATCCTCTATTTGTGCTTCTTCCTCTTACCTTTTTCTATACAAAGCTTGCTCGAGCTTATCTTTTCATAATTTTTGTAATGGCCTTTGTATATAGGCCTACAATTTATACATAAATTACATAGTAATCTTTCAAAGGGAACTTTAGGAAATCCACACATAACATTAACTTCCCATCATTTGCCATCTAGTGTACTAGGGCAGTCACTCAAGATTTTTGAAGCTTCCTAAACTTTATCCCCAAGTACATAGACAAGCCTTCATTTACTTTTCCTCGCATACCCAGACTTCCAAACAAACTTTACAAACCACCTGCCTGGGCAAAAGCCTCAAAACATTGTGGTAGCCTCACTGCTTAAACCACCCACCATGCTCTGCTTTAGTTTCTTTCTTGTTTTTTCTTTGTGGTCTTGCTCAGTTCTGGACTTTAATCTAGTTTTTCCCAACTTACTTCTGGCATTTCAGCCATTTTCTTTTGAACTTTAACTACCGTTTCAGGTTGGTTTTGGTTAAATTTCAAGTTTTGCCATTTGTCTGAGATCTGCCAAACACACTCACTCAAACACACACTTGTTTTTCTCTGATTGTATGTGTTATTTAGTATTCTTTGAGGGGGTAGCTATTCTTTCTTCTGTAATTCATAATTTGGTTTCAGATCGGATAACCGGATACAAAAATTAATATATTTGATACGTGTATCTGATAAGAAAATTTATAATACAGTATCTGACATTTTGGATTGAATATTGATGGATATCAGATAATCCTGCCTATGCTTTTGATGTGACAATTAGTTTTCTCAATGACTAATCAAACTACATTTTTTGTAACAATTTATAGGTTATGAATACATTAATTAACTTCTTTAGTCAATGAGTAATTAGCACACTATAACCAATTTAAAACTTGAATGACAAACATACCTTTCGTAAGTATAGTTCAACTTATGTAAAATTACTCTGGTTCAGTACTACTACACTTGCTTAAAAATAAATTGAGCTTTAACCATAGGGTAGATCTAACTCAGATTACAAACACAATGCGTAGCCACTATGCTTCTTTTATCTTTCAGTCTTGTTAAACATAATGCCTGGTTGTGTTGATTGATCTCTCATGGAATTAGATCTTGGAAGGTTCCCAAAACCAAAACAGAGTTTTTTTTTTTTTTTGGGGTGTAATTTTCAAATATAATTGTTAATCAATTACTTTAAGCTTGTATTATTATTAGTGATGTTGATATTTGACTTGTGTGAAACTGCTGTCATCTGCCTACGTATGCTGCTTAAGAAATTTACAACTTTCTATGGGACAACTACTTCAGTATTAGCGTCTTTTAATGCAACACATTATGCTTCTACCCATGTTTTTATGGCTTTTTTGTTTTTTGTTTTCTTTTAAATTAATTGTATTTTGCTATTTGTTTTCTAGAATACTTCCTGAGACAATAGCAACTATTTTATTGGACTCATTAAGAAGGGAGAAGATTTTCTCACGGCAAGATGCATCAGATGTCCTGAGGGAAGCAATTTTTCAAACAGAAGCATGTTTAAATCACTATTATGAGGTTCTATTCTGTGCCATTTCTTCTACATGGATGTGAACTGTTTTCAGGCATTAAATTTTTTGTATGGGTTTATTTTACATGCTTGCAGACTCATACTGTCTCCGTCTACTAATTTTTGTTCCATTATGTTTTTTCTATGGAAATAAAATCTATATAAGCATTGAGAGGACAATCTGATAATCTGATATAATATTGGACATAAAAGAAGCTGTAGGTTATAGATACTCATTGTGGATGACTGTAGCCACTAGTTTTCTTGGAAATGTTTTGTATATCATCTAACATATCAAATGACGAGGCATATGTGAAACTCCACCTTATGCAAGTTTATTTTTCTTAAGACCTGCTAGCTTTATCAAACTTACCATACACTGGCCACAATGTGACTTTTAACTTTTTAAGGCTTAAACTACTCTTTCTTGACCTTAGTGTGGTATTGTTCAAATTATAAAGTATGCATTTTAAGCTCATCATGCCTTGAAAAATTCATGTTATGACTTTTATATCCCATCCAACATATCTGTGACTCGTTAGTGGTTTCTTTTATCTGTCTCCAATGTATGGGATTTCAGTGCTCATAACTGTAGTTCTTTCAGGGTTGTACTGCAACAGTGCTTCTGGTTTGGGGTGATGGTTATGACAGTTTCTTTGCTCAATGTGCCAATGTGGGAGACTCAGCCTGCGTCATGAAGTATGTCCTTATGCTATATTTATATGGTGCTTGGCTTTGATATCATTTGTATTTGCCTTCACATGGCTGCCCATCTTCAATCCCCCCCCCCCCCCCCCCCCACACACACACACACACACACACACACACATGAAGTATGTGCTTATGCAGTTTCTTTATGGTGCTTTGGTCACATCGATAACAGCCATTATAAGTTTTCTTTTCTTGTCAAACTCAGCTAACAAAGTAATGCATCCTTTACCTCTTTTTTTTTTGGTTTACAAAGTCATGCTTGGCATTGTGATTTATCATATGGTGAAAAAGTTGCATGCATACAGAAAGTGTCGACTTTACTCTTCTGCTTCTTTTAGAAAAAATTTGCAAAAAGATCTGTGTCGTATGAATTTTGTACTTGTGAAATAATTGTTTGGTCCTTAGCTTTGATAATTGATACTATCTGTAATTGCCTTTTACATTGATAACATCTACAAGTGTACTTTGTTTTCTAACCTTGTCAAACTCAGCTCGCAAAGTAATGTATCCTTTTACCTCAGTTTTTTATTTACAAAGTCATACTAGGCATTGAAATTTACCATGTGGTGAAAAAGATACTTTTAAACATAAGAATATGTAGTTTACTCACTCATGTAATCTTAAGATATTGTGCCTGTTTAATATTGATTTCTAATGCACCAAATTAAGTCTTGGCTAAAATTTTTGCATGTAAGATGATGGTTATTTTGCAGCATTTATTTTACTTAATGTTATTGATTAATGTTGGATATTATTTTGGCATTTAGATTGTTCTCAGCTCTGCTTGAATATGGTTTTTATTTTAAATGTATTTATTAGAGTATTTGTTTTGTTCTCAATCCTTTGGCAGTATTGATGGGAGACAGATCAAGATGACGGAAGACCATAGGATATCTAGCTACTCTGAGAGACAACGTATCAGTGAATCAGGAAATCCATTAAAGGATGGGGACACACGCCTGTGTGGTAAACACAATATTATGTTGTCTATCATCTTATGGTCAATTGTATAAAAGATTTATATTCTTTTATTGACACACCACACTAAAACTAAAATTAAATGTATCTTTTGGTTGACATCCATATCATTCAATTTGCCAATTTCAGGTCTTAATCTTGGGAGAATGCTTGGTGACAAATTTTTGAAGGAGCAGGATGCTCGATTTAGTTCAGAGCCATATATAAGCCAAGTTATCCGTGTTGGTCAAGCAAGTGAAGCCTTTGCAGTGCTGGCAAGGTAACGTCACAATCTGCCACACTTGATTAGGAGCTTCTTTTGCAAATTCAGCATGTACCTCTGTTGCAATATAAAGACAATTGTCCCAAAACTCCCTCTCATTATACTAAAACCCATTGAATTTGCTAAACTATCTGAAGAGATATGATGGAACCGTTTGCAAATTATGTGGATATGCAAATGTGCCAAATGGCTACTGCACTTAGTCCGTCTTCTTTGCAAACACATGATTAATGATCTGTGTTGCCTGTGGAAAGTCTTTTCATTTAGATATGTTGTATCACTTATGAATGAAATGTCTTAGAATCATTCATGCGTTTTCAGGTGCCCTTAAATTCATAGACCTTGTAACTACTAACCTTAAATTTTGGATATCTCACCATATTCTTCTGTTATACAGTGACGGTTTGTGGGATGTCATCAGTGCAAAGAAGGCTAGTCAGTTTGTTCTTCAGGTAGTATATTGTTCATGGTTATTAATTTTCTTGACTATGAGACTATTAGATAATGTAATTGAAAAACCTTATTCCATCATGACCTTAAAATTTTTCGTTGGACACAGGCAAAGGAGAGATTTTCCAGCGATAGGAAGGGCTCTGCACAGAAGATAGCTAACTTTTTATTAAATGAGGCTAGAAAATTGCGTACAAAGGATAACACCTCCGTAGTTTATGTAGATTTTGACACTGCTTTGAGAACCTTGTGTAAATATGAGCCATGATATGTAATATTTAAGGGTTTGGTAGATAAGCATCTACTAATATTCGGAAGAAGTTAATTGATTGCTGGATGGTCATCATCTGTGATAAACGCAATACAGTATTTCTTCAAACTCTGGACATTGGTGGCAGATCCATCAAACTGCTGAGATTTGAAGTCAGCATTTCCAGCTCAGAATCTGTCTAATGCATGTGAATAATATATGGCAACTGATGCAGGCTAGCAAGTCATGCTTGGAATGCTTACATTTCCGTGATTCAATCCTCTCCCAGCTCAAATGTAAATTTTCTGGAAGAAGTTGCTTGCTTCATCATATTAAGCTAAATGGGTTTTCATGGTGGAAAATCAGAGGCGGATAAGGCCTTTTCATCTGCAAATGGTCTGTCACTGGCCTGCCTAACAGCTCCATTGCCTGCCTGATTTTATGAAGATGGGAAAATAGTTGCTTATGGCTAGTCATGAGTTGCTTGGTATATACCTTATAACTGCAATTTAACTGAGTTTTATTTATATAAATTAATGTTCTGTAGAGTTCCATAGGAAATAATCCTTCAATTGTCGACAATGGGGTATACTCTGTTGCTGTTACGCTGTACTTGTACTGTGCATAAATAAGCCTTTAACTGGCATGATGCAGCAAAGTCGGATAAACTGATTCTTAGATGTAGCTTAATGTAAATTTGGTGGATAATTTGCTGCTGATTTTCCTGTACCATTTAGACTGTGGCCTTGAGAATCAGTACATTATTTGGCTTCATTATTATGGTCTCTTTAAATCCTTTGAATGTAGGAGTACAAGATTTTAATGTATGAAAATCCTTGAAATCATAAGAGTGATTGAATGTACAATGCATCTTTTGGGTTAAATTCCTGATTGAAATTTTTAGGGTTTTTCCATGAATACTATTCTGGTTACAAACTGATAACTCTCAACATAGTACCATGTAGGAAAATCAACAACTCGATAGGATCAACTTGGCTTTGCAAATAAAAATCAAAGGTGTTGGATCCAGACTTCCTGTATATAGCCTAGCAGACTCTTGAAATGCTATCACCATGGGAGCCACCATCACCAAGAATGTTAAAAAATGAAAACTTCTTGAAATTTGTGTTAATGTCAAATGTAGTATTAAAATTTACTTCATATATTTTAAGTTTTCGGGCTATCTTATTTTTGCCAAAAGAATACAAAATTTAATAGATGCATGTCCAATTATAGATAAAATATTAAAAGACATACAATCTACTACTAGATTTAAGTACATGCTATGCACAGCTTTTTTTTTTTTTTTTTTTTAAAAAAATGTATAACTCTCTATTGAGAATTTTTTTTTATAAGGAAATTCTATATGGTGATATCCAAGATTTAATTTTGGGAAATTATCAATGGTACACATGAGGTTTGGCTTTTTATCAATGGTACACCAACTTACCTTTTGTTTATCAGCGGTACACCTAAGATTTAATAGACTCATCTACAGTAACTCTTACGTTAATTAAACGTTAAGTATAGGTTAATTTAGGTTAATCTGATGAAAATGAAATGACTAATATGCCCCCCTACCCCCACAAAACATTACGTAGTAAATTGCTCCCTCCAAACTTCAACTACCAAATTAAAAAATACCCTAAAACGTTTAGAAGATCGTTCATCTTCTTCCTTCTCACTCTCTCCCCTGTTCTGCTGCTTTGAGGTGATTACTTGACGCGATTTTGGAAGCAAAATTCCTGCAAATTCTGCTCTACATTGTTGATCGGTAAGGTAAGTGCACATCTAAGCCTTAAAGTTTCTGTATTTCGCTTACAATTGGATGAGTTTTGTGAGTATATGAGTTTGTGGTGTAAAGGGTTGAATTATGGTTTTCATGTACACTCTGGTGTAGCAAGTGTCCATATCCTGTGTTAGATATTCTCAAGTCTCAACAAGTATGATGCTTTTCACAGGCCAAGTAACACAACTTTTTTATATGCAGGTTATGGCTATGCGAATTTTTGTTTAAATTATGCACAATATGCTTGTGATTATCATTTGTTGCTTAATTGTTGTATACAATGCACAAATAATTCGAATTGGGTGTGTTTGAGTTAATATATGTATGTTTGTGTGTGATAGGTAACCCTAGGTCTGATCATTTGTTAAGTATTGTTGCATGGCGTGTAAAATTGAAACTGGGATTGAAATGTGGTGTTTTGACCTAATTTTGCAGAATGGATGACATAAGGTTCATATTATTGATATCGAAGTGGATCCTGATTTATGCAATCTGATGGACTTAATGATTGAGTTTGAAGATAGGCTACAGAAGAAGGGTGTAGTGATAGTGAACCCTATCTTTGCATATGCATATAGGGGGAAGCATTGGCCCATAGATGATGATGGGGGTATACAGAGGATGTTTAGGACATTTCCTAGGGCTAATGTATGTGTTTGAGATTATAGTTGGAACTAGGGATGGCAATGGGTCCTGGATCCAACCCAGACCCGGTTGGACCCGGCCCATATTTTAGGGTCAAGGTCCTTATATTTTAGACCCGATGGGTCTGGGTCGGATCTGGGTCTAAGCTTAATGGGTCTGGGTCCAAAAATTGTAGACCCAGATCCGACCCATAGACCCTTTTTTAATTTTTTTTATTTTTATAAATAATAAATATATATTAGTAATAAATTTTTAAAAAATCACTTAATATACTACATAATTAGAGGTTGAGAAGATAAACTTTAATGAAAGTGAGCAAATAAAACAACAAACAACCAAGAAATTAAGTTTTTGCGTAGTACGGTTTTTTTTTCTTACATTGTCTTTACTTTTTAATGAAATAAATTATTTGTGTGTCAAAAATATGAACACATTTTTTTAATGCATTTTTTATTATTTTGAAGTAGTAGTATAATTATAAATTTATAATATATATACAAAATAATAAAAAATAATAAAAATTATAGTTAGACCTGTTTCGGACCCGTTTTAGACCCAAGATCCGCTAGACTCGATGGATCTGGGTCTGTGTCTGATTTTTTTAGACCTCCTTGTGGGTCTGGGTCGGATCTGGGTCTACCTCCGAAAATCCGGGTCTGGGTCTGGGTCTCAGTGGACCCGACCCAGACCCGACCCATTGCCACCCCTAGTTGGAACAAACCCATTGAAATCTAGTTACATGAATGACTTAGTGTCGTGTCTGAGTTTAGGAAAAGGAATGTAGCTGCTGAACTAGCTAATCAAGCACCTCCTTTGGATGAACCAGAATCACCCCCACCTCCACCTCCACCTGTGAATGAACCAGACTCACCTCCACAAGTGATTCAGCTTATAATTAGACCTAGCACTAAAGCTCCTGTGATTGAATTAAATCCCCACCAGCCCTTGAATGATCCAAATCCTAACCAGCCTGTGATTGAACCAAACCTTGACCAGCCTTTGATTTAACCACAAGTTGAGCAACCATCAAAAGAACTATTGACCAAACTCAAACCTAAGAGGAGATTGGTAAAGAAATATCAGGAAACCAATTATGCTACTGTTACAAATCTGTCATTAGATGATATTCCAACTGACCCCTTTGTAGATGAGATGTTTCCCCTAGAGTTTAACTATGATCCAAGTGTAACTGTTGTTGATTTGCAAAGTGAACTTGAAGATATTGTTGTAGATATGTGTAGTAAGGAATACACCGAGGGAAGGAAGGCATTTGAGAAGGCAGAGGCAAAAACAGTAGCTTATAAGGGAAAGGGTAAGGGTAGGGGAAAGGGTGAGAATTCTGCTGCAAGTAAGGGAAAGAGTAAGGTCAAGGGTAAAGGGAGGGGTAAGGGCAAAGGTGAGAATTCTGGGTTACCTGTTACTAATGCACTTGGTCAAAAAAATTCCACTTTCTCTAGAATCCCCACACACCATATTCAAGTCCTTGCCTTTAAGAAGGAGTCTTAGATTCACAGTCCCTCAATCTAACCCAACTATTTCTTTACCCCAAACCACCTTGTTTGATAGGAAGATGCCAAAAACCACAGCTTTGAGAAAGAATATTTGGGAAAAACCTACCAAAAAGGTCCAGATTCTACAGAGTTGCAGTGTTAGTGCTGTGAGGAGAAGGGTCGACTTTGATGATGACAGTGATGGTTCTGATGGTGCAAGTGAGGATGTTTCTGACAATGGTGGGTCTAAAAAAGATGATTTTGACAATGAAATCATAAATTCTGGTGACATTTAACCAGGTGAAATGGAAGATATAAGTGATGTTCCACATGTTGAGGACAATTGGGAGCTTGAAAATTGGCATGGGTTTATTGATTCTGATGATGATGACAGCTATATAAACAAGTTATACAAAAATGGAGAAATGTATGAATTTTTTTTTTTTTGGGAAAATACATTTGAAACCTTGGATGCTATTCATTGATAAGGATCATTTGAGAGATACATTGAAGGACTACGCAGTTCAAGAGGGGTTTGCATTGAATGTTGTGTTTGCAGACAATAGGAGGTATACAGTCACCTGCTATCCTGAGTGTTGTGGGTGAAGATTACATGCAAGCAAGCTCCTTGATGGCAGGACATGGGCCATAAAGAAGACATGGCCTGATGTGCACACGTGTAGGGGTTTAGAGACATACAACCCAATAATGTGCACTGTCAAGTGGGCTGCATACAAAGTGATGGAGGATATCAGGGCTAATCTAGATATCCCTGGGAAAGCTTTGAATGAGTTATTGTTCCAGAGGTATGGCATATATATGAAGCAAGCTTCTCTCTATAGATTGAAGAGGTTTGTGAGAGATGTCCTGTTTAGGGGGCATGATGAGTCTTACACTCATCTTCCAACATATGCAGAAATGATCAAGAGTACTAATCCAGAGTCAGCTGCATTTCTGGCTTGGAATTTGAGTGACAGCATTCCAAGGGTGAATTTATTTAGCAGCATCTTCATTTCTTTTGCTGGGCAATGGAAGGGTCTATTAAGCAGTTAGAGGCCACTAATTGGTGTTGATGGGGCACATTTGAAAGGAAACTATGGAGGTATATTGTTGTTTGCTATTGCAATTGATCCAAACAATGAAATTTTCCCAGTTGCTTATGCTGTAGTCAGTGCTGAAGACAAGGACAACTAGTCATACTTCTTTTGGCATCTGCACAACATTCTCAAACACTCACAGAGGAAAGATTGGACTATAATATCTGATAGACAAAAGGTATGTACTTGTATTTTTTCAATTAGTTAATGATATGGATTGAAAGAGCCTTATATGTTGAATAATAGGTTTGAACATGTTCTTGTAGGGTGTTGACATAGCTTTGAAGGAAGTGTGGCCTAAAGCAAGGAGAAGATATTGCTGCAGACATCTAAGTAGAAATTTAAAGAAGCTCTTCCTAGGTCCATTGATGTATATCCTGTTCTGGAGGGCCTGTAATGCAACAAGCGAATTCAACTTTAGAAAAGCCATGGAGAAGCTTCAAAAGGAGGGAGGTGATGATGTTATGAAATGGTTTGCAGACATTGGTGATAAGTCAAGATGGTCTAAGCATAAGTTTGACCCAACTGTTTGTAATGACTCAAACACATCAAACTTTGTGGAGAGTTTTAACTCCACTCTTGGGGTTGACAGGTGCAGACCTGTGTTAAATCTGCTGGAAGGTATAACTCAATACCACTGACTGATTTAGCTTTGAAATTACACACATTTGCTAACTTGTTCATGTTTCTTGTCATTGGAATTAGAAGGGTGTGTATGGTCAGGATGGCAACTAGGCATGAGAAATCAAAGTCTTGGAATGATAATGATGTTTGTCCTAAGATAGCTAAGAAGGTGAAGGACAGCAGCAAGGCAACCACCTCTTGCAAGGCATACCCATCTAGTCCAGGAGAGTATGAGATACATGAGGGTAAATCTCAGTTCCCATTGAGCTTAAACAGCAAGATATGCTCTTGTGGTGCTTGGAAACTCTAGGATACCTTGCAGACATGCCATCAGGGCAATGGTCCATCCTAAAATGCAAAGGTTGATCCATACAATTACATCAGCTCTTGGTATTCTGTGAAAACATATAAGCAACTTTACAACCATTGCATAAATCCAGTGCCTGATATGAGTCAGTGGCCAAGCATGGATGCATTCCCTCACATTGACCCTCCAAAAATGAAAAAAGGGATTGGTAGGCCCAGCAGGAATACAAGAAGGGAAGTAGGGGAGGAGCAACCTGGGAAAAGATCAAGGACAGTCAAGTGTGGCAACTGTGGCTCCTTTGGTCATAATTCTAGGATATGTAAGGGAGGCCCTGCCAACAAAAAGGCTGCACAACAGATGGCAACAGTGCTTGATGCTTCACAACTGCAGATTCAGCCCCCTCTCAGTCAGTCACAGTCCCAACCTTAGATGCAAAGCTTAATGATTGATGGTTCTTGTTCAAAACAGTACGAAACTTAGTGTGCTGATGCTTTTTGCTTGATGGCTTAATACTTTGGGTTGGTTTTTGTCTGTAGTAGCTATTGACAATCAATTTTAACTTTAGCTTTATGAAGTATGCTTTTGACAATGAATATGGTGCTGTAAGCTTTTGACATGTGCAATGAATGGCACCTTCAGTTTACTTTTGTTATTTGTGTGTTAAGATATGCATTTGGATTTGTTTAGTTATGAATATGGTAGTATAAGCTTTTGACATGTTTAGTTATGCATTTGTTTAGGGCAGATTGTTTGAAATGAAGTACAACAATACTGAAATAAAAACTCATCAATGACTTAGCTTTTATTGATATGCATTAACCAAAGTACAATAGCATTACATTATTTCAAAGCTACCACTAATAACACCAAATACATAACAATTGCAATTTTGACCACCAAATGAACAAAGTTAGCAAATTCCTCTGTTCTTATCATAAACTCAGTAAATTCTCTCCTTAAAAGTTGCACAGTTGTAGATCCAGATGTACAAGCCACTCTACTTGCTGTGTCACTAACCATTTGATCCTCCTTCACCCACATAAAGAATTCACATAATCTGCCCTTGTAGTAGTGTCTTCCTGGGTTTGATACAGAGCTTGAGAATCTGATATACGCATATCTTGAAGGGTCACAGTTGCAATTAACCGATTTGAACCACAAACCCCTCCCATTTCTGTTGCTAGAAGAAGACATTGATAACAAAAAAAAAAAAATAACAGAAAAAGAAGAGAGAAATTCGACAGAAAGATTGAACAGTAAATATCATGAGGGAGGGAAACTACTTATATAGTAAGAGGGGGTGGGTAGGGTAGATTAAATAAAGGAGGGAAGGTGAAGAGGGAAAAAAAGGAGGGAATTTTTTTAGTTAAAAAAATTAGATTAACCTAAAATTAACCTATACTTAACGTGTAATTAACGACAGGGTTACTGTAGATGAGTCTATTAAACCTTAGATGTACCGCTGATAAACAAAAGATAAGTTGGTGTACCATTGATAAAGAGCCAAATCTCAGTGTACCATTGATAATTTCCCTTCAATTTTTCTACGTGGAAATTATATATGGTGGTATCCAAGATTCAACTTTTTTCCAACTCTCTTAAATAGCACCCTAGTTTTGAAAAATTAAGCATATTGACCATTTTTAGGTTTATGGATAACTTTTTAGTTTTTGGTTACCCGTAATTAATTAAAAAAATAATTAAATAATTAAATAAAAAACACTAGCAAGCTACTAACGGCAGACGACACTTGCTGAACCCCACTATACCCGGTGCCTGCGGCTCCCCAACCCGCCTCCCTTCCCCCTCCCCTAACCATTGTAATCCCACCCCCCACCAATCGAAAATCCCTTAAAGTTGCTGGAAAAGTCTGATCGCCCCTCCCCACTCATCCGGAAAGCGCCGACACTGGGGGAAGGGATTTGGGAGTGTCGGCGACGGGAGACAGTGGGGTTTGGCTGGTGGATGGATGGGTGGGTGGCTGACTAGCGATTTTAATTTTTTTTTTTTAATAAAAAATAAATTACGGTTAACCAAAAACTAAAAGAGTAGCCACAAAACCTTAATGAGGGCACTATGCTTAATTTTTCTAAACTAGGGTGCTGAGAGTTGGAAAAAAGTTTATCTTCCACGTTAGTTGAATTATGGAGGCCACCATGTAAAACTAAGAGAAATTAAGCATAAAACCTAATTTAGACAAATTAAGTATAACCTAAAAAAGGGCACTACGCTTAATTTTTCTAAATTAGGGTGTCACTTAAGAGAGTTGGCAGGTAGAATAGTTGAATCTTGGAGGCCACCATTCAAAAGTTCCCTTTTTTATATATATATAGTACAAAACTAGATCTCCTTTGTTGATATTTTAGTAAATTTACACTTGAATTTATAAAAATATATATAAATTAATTTAAAACTCATTTTCTCATTTGAACCAATAACCTAGATTATATTTATTTTTATAAAAGTGAAATTTCAAATCATCAGTCATTTTTTTTTCTTTTTAGAGTAACACTTTAATTTAATGGTTAAAATAATAACTCTAGAATATTTTGGCTATTAGAAAAAACGATAATTTTTAAAGTTAAGTTGATATTATTTACATGGTAGTTGAATCTATTAAAATTAAAATAAATTGTAAAAACATTTTCTCATTGAATGTTTAGATTAAATCCTTATTTAAAAATCATTCTCTCTTTTTCAAAAAAAAAAAAAATTAAAAATTAAAATTAAAAAAAGAAATCATTCTCTCATTCGTTCCATATTTCTTTTTATTTTTTAGAAATTGAAGTTTCAAATCATCAATCACTTTTTAAGGTGACACTTCAATTTAGCCTCTCACAAGTTAAGAAGCGCACGCAGTGTGTGCACAAAATTATAAAATGTTTTAAATAGAATATTTTGTATCTATGAAAGTACATCTTCGAGAAACAACGAGAAAGTTTTTATTTTCTAATTTAGTAAATTAAACAATAGTAAAAGTACATCCTTGAGAAACAAAGAATAAATACTACAACTTTTAAAAGCCACCAATATTACCACCCTAAAAAAGGGTAATTCTAATTAAGAGGTTAAATACATTTGGTCTTGGGGAAGCTACACTACCACACCGATTAATTTAAGCACCAATAAGATTCGAAAATCCAATAGGACAACATTAAACACTACCAAATTTAACTAAAAATACACCATGACTAGGAAAATCAAATTGCCTTCTTGTGAATCTACTTTGTATATTTATTATTTAATAATTAATATACAAAAATGAGGGGGTGATGTATAAGGTGTTAGCCTACAAATAAACAAACTCATGTCATGTCATATCCAATTCATAACACTAAATTGTAATATATATATATATATATATATATATATATATATATATATATATATATATTAAAACCCGAGGAAGTAAAAAGGGAGTGTTGTGAGACAAAACAAAATGTCTCACAACTATTAAAAAATTAAAAAGTTACAATGAAGAGAGAGAGAGAAATGTGGAGAAAGATAGGAAGAGTGAAAAAGGTAGTGTGGGCTCCACTTCACGTGCAAAACGGACCAAAATTTGACAGGACCACTACCACTAAGTCTATGTTTTGTTCAACTGAAACTCTAGTTGAATCTTTTTGAGTACCACTAAGACTATATTTTATATCACTGGGAGTGTATTTTGTACCACTGAAGTTCCAGTGGTATGATTTAAGAGCTCAATGAGACATCTCTAAAATGACGTCCGAAATGTCTATATTGCCCTTGTGAGACATAATTTATTTGTCTCACAACCCTCCGTTTGGAACACCTCTTAAAACCCAAGGCAAGAATTGTAATCATGCCACGTGTCATCATTTTTGCCACGTGTCGTCATGAATTGATAAATGATGTGGGGTCATATGATTCATGTCATATTAAAACTAATCATCAATTTTCCCTCACAAAAAATTAATGTTCATAAATGCTAATCTTTTAATCCTCATTCTTTTGCTTGCTCATCTATACTTTGAAAAACTTTATAATGGTAGATAAAAATTCATTTAACAGATAAAATAGACTAATATGAAGTATAAAAGTTAGGTTACTGCATATTTCATAATGAATTTTGTTAATGTTCAATAAAATTTATAAAAAAAATGATTTTTTTTTTAAATTATAAAACCATCAATAGATTTCCCTTTAAGTTATTAAAGTTTTTTTTTTAAAGCAATTTACTATAGTTTTTTATATTTAGAAAATGACCCGGGGCATCGCCCGGGCCTCAAACTAGTTATACTTTAAAACACTTAAATTAAATGTTTAATCCACCCTACATCATAATCCTTCAATAAATAATAATTTATGAATCTAGGGTTTCAAAATTGGGGCTTTTTAAATAGAATAAAAATCTGAAAATTAAATTACATACTAATTATAATCAAATATCATAATTTTAAACATAAAACCCATATTTAACAATTAGATCTAGGATTAAACAAGAAATAAAACAAAAATAATTTTTTTTCGGGAAACGGACAGCAGCCACGGCACCACAACCAACTGCTGTCGGTGCTGCTGGTGGTGGCCAGCGGCCCACTGATGGTGTGGTGGTGGCCGGCGGTGGTGTTAGCCAAAAAAGGGAAAACGGAAAAAGAAAGAAAGAAAAATAAAGGAGAAGGAAGAGAAATGGGAAATTCCCAATGGTAAATTGGTAACCCCCAACTTTTGCTACGCACCAATGGTAACCTTCCCTCTTTTTTATTATACAAAATGACCTTAATTAAGAATTTCATCTCACTTATGACATTAATGAGTGTTATTTAGTTAAAAAAAATTAACTATGGTTAGCTTTGTAAAAAATAAAAATAAAAAAAACACCAACCTAACCACCAACTCCACCCTCATCCCTTACCAGACCTAGCCAGCCCTCCTCCAATCGCACCGGACCTCACCGGACCAACCAAACAGCCTAATCCCGCCCTCACCAGACCGCCGAATCACCCATCTGAACCACCGAACCATTGCCTCCCCCCTTTCCTCCGCCTAGACCCAAACCCTAACCTCGCAACCTTCTCTCTCCTGTGGCCATTCTTTCTTCGACCTAGGCCGTTTTGGTCGAGGAGGGGTGGTGGGTTAAGGGTTTGAGATTCGATTCTAGGCGGGAAAGAGGCGGAAGATAAAGAGAGAGAGAGGGCGAAGGAGAGGGCGGTGGAGAAAGAGTGAGAGGGAGGATCGGTGATTCGGTGGTCGGGGTTTGTGGCGTTCAGTGGTCGTGGGGTTTGGGTTCAACTATTTGAGGGTTCGGGTTCGACAGTTAGGGGTTTGGGTTTGGGTTCGGGTTCGACAGTTGGGGGTTTGGGATCGTCGGGCTAGATCGAGGTGGTCGGGCAGTAGGTCGCCGGCGGTGAAAGGGGAAGTAGGGTGGCTTGTTGATGGAGATGGTGGTGTGGGTGGATGGGTTGGTGGTTGATATATTTTTAATGGTTATTTTTTAAAAAAATTAACCATAGTTAATTTTAATTATTTATTTAATGAAATAATGTCCTAAATGAATAAAATTCTTAACTAAGGTCATTTTGTGTAATAAAAAAAAGGCGAGGTCACCATTGGTGCGTAGCAAAAGTTGGGGGTTACCATTGGGAATTCCCCAAGAGAAATTTACCTTGAGGTTTTTTTCACTCTGGGGAAAAATTTGCCCAAGTGTTGAATATTTATACCCTCTTTCTCTAGAAACCTCCTTACCTAAACTTTCCTTCTTTACTCTTTCCTAATCCCTTTCCCCAATATAACTTTGTTAAAATAAAGGAAAATTTGAATTTTAGTACCTCAAAAATGGGGGTAATTGAATTTTAGTACCCATCTAAAATTTATTTTAAATTAGTACCTCCAAAAACAAAAAATTGTAGATTTCAGTACCTCCGTCCATGTTCCGTTAAGTTTTCCGTTAGTGGGGCCCATTTCTAATTATTTAATAATTTAATTTATTAAAAAAAAAAAGAAAAAACATTTTATAAAAAAAAACTTAAAAAAATAAAAAAATGAAAAATCCCTAACTCTTAACCAGCCACCACCGGCGCCAATCCCCACCGCCGTCACCCATCCCAATTGACACCCTCGACCCACGAAGTCAGCCGGCTGACCTTCCTCGAACCACGAAACCAGTCGTCCGACCACCCTCAGCTCGATCGACCTTCGAAACGAGCCCAATTGTACCCTAACAACCACGACGCTTTGTGGGTTTTGGTATGGGTGTGGGTTGGGGTTTCGGCAGTTCGGCGACGGTTTTGGGTAAGGGAGAGGAAAACTGCGGCGGTGGTGGGTTGATTTGTTACTGTCGGCTTCTCGCTGGGCTAGTTTAGGTGGTTCGACGGTGATTTGGAGTCGGGAGATGACGATGGAGGCTCTCTCGCTGGGCTGGTTTGGGTAGTTCGGCGACAGCTTCGGGTCGAGGAGACAACGATGGGGCTGGCTGGGTAGTGGTGGCCACCGTTGCGCTAGGGTTCCGGGGAAGGGGAAAATAAGGAGGGAAAGGGAAAGGGAGGGTTGGGGTGTCGCGGCCAGGAACGAGGAAGGGAGGGAAGATGGTGGTGGTTGCGCCGGTGCTAGGGAAGGGGAAAACAGGGAGGGAAAGGGAAGGGGTGGCCGGCGCCGGTGCCAGGGGAATTCGGCCACCAACAGCCGGCGCCGGCGCTGGTGGCAGTGGCTGCTTTTTTTTTTGAGTTTTTTTTTTAATAAAATGTTTTTTCCTTTTTTTTTAATAAATTAAATTATTAAATAATTAAAAATGGGCCCCACTAACGGAAAACTTAACGGAAGTAGACGGAGGTACTGAAACCTATAGTTTTGTCATTTTGGAGGTACTAATTTAAAATAAAATTTTAGATGGGTACTAAAATTCAATTACCCCCATTTTTGAGGTACTAAAATTCAAATTTTCCTAAAATAAAACTTTCCTAAAATAAACTCCAACTTTAATAAACAATAAATTTAATAAACTTTCCTTTTATAAAATATTCCAAACTTATTAAATTAAATAATTAAAATATTTTAATTAAAAACATTTCAAATTATTTAAATACTTCACAAATTACATATTTTAAATAAAATACGTATAAAAATATGGGGTATTACATATGAGATGGACAACAGGATCTATACCCCTTAGACTTCTCGGCATATCTAATGACATGAAATACCCACTAGTCCTTGGGTCAAGCTTCTTTATTTGTGGGTTGTAAATTCTTACTTCAAACGGGCATCCCTAAATGTGCATATGTTGCAAACTTGGTTTCCATCCTTTGAATAACTTAAAAAGTGTCTTAGAGACAGCCTTATAAGGAACCCAGTTTAATATATACACTGCCGTCAAGAGCTTCAGTCCACAAAAATGGTGGAAGTGTAGCATTGCTTTGCATACTTCTCACCATCTCTATTAAGGTCCTATTTCTTCTGTCTGCTACACCATACTGATCCGAAGAACAGGGAATGGTGCATTGGGCAACAATCCCATGCTCTTGAAGAAATTTTGCAAATGGACCACATGCTTGTCCTTTCTCGGTGTATATACCATAGTACTCTCCGCCCCTATCTGATCTCACGATCTTAATATGCTTACCACATTGTGTCTCTACTTTGGCCTTAAATAACTCAAAGGCGTTCAAAGCTTCATCCTTGGAATCAAGTAAGTAAAGATACATGTATCGCGAATAATCGTCAATAAAGGTAATGAAGTATTTTGGATCTTTAGCGTTCATGCATGTCCGGACAACAAATTTTCATATGTATGATCTCTAATAGGTCAAAACTCCTCTTACCACCCTTTTTAGGCTTGTTAGTTTGCTTTCCTTTAATGCAACTAACACATGTCTCAAAATCAGCAAAGTTTAGAGTATCAAGTACCCCATCCTTTACTAATCTTTTAACTCTCTCAATGGAGTTATGTCCTAATCTCCGATGCCATAACATAGAGGATTTCTCATTCATAATACATCGTTTTAAACCAATATTAACATGCAAGGAATTATGAGTGATATCATTTTTCAATTTAAGACGATATAAATCATTAGACAAAATACCATAACCAATAACTTCAGAATTTCTTGATAAATTAAAACTAGCTAGAATCTTAAAAATTAAAGGAAAATCCCAAAGGTACAAGTTTTGAAGCTGTAATCAAAATTCTAGAGAAATTTGGAACATAAAATGTCCTTTCTAAATGCAAAATAAAATCACTACTTAGAGTTAAGCTGCATGTCCCAACCAAGGAATTAAAAAGCGGCCGTTCCGTTCTATAACGGCCACTTTGTAACGGTTTTGGGGCTTACCGTTCCGCAAAAAGCCGTTATATAACGGCGCATTGAAAATCAGACCCAACTCGCTGCGACGACTGTTACGTAACAATAGAACGGCGTTATATAGCCTTTATATAATTGTAGTGGTATAACCTTTCTATAATTGTAGTGGTCGTTAAATGTAGAAAATCGATCCATATTCAGCCTAATTTCCAGATGTAAGGTTCGAAAATAAAACCCTAGATCTACTGATTAACAACTACACTAGCCATAAAAGGAAGAAAGATATTGGGGCTTTTAGTCGTGGGAATTGTAAGGAGGGTGTTCCCGTCGTAGGGTATTCTTCTCCTTAGATGCCCACGGCCCTTTAAAGCCTAGGACTTTACACTTGTTAGGGTGTATTAGGATTTGAATTCCTGACTGTTTGGGAGACCTTTGAATTAGAGATGATTCTATCATACACGCTTTTTTGTAAGAAACAAGTAGGAGTCGCCAATGAGTTTAGGAAAACTCATAAAACTCGTTCATGCCTTTCTCCCAAGTAGAGTTCAAGGGATATTTAGCATGAATCATAAGTTTACCCATGCCCAAATTGGTCCATATAAACCAGAAATGAGTTCGGGGGTGAGGGTACCAAGATAACGTTCCCTTTAAAGGGGAATCGCTATCCTAGCCCTAGTGCGGCCTCTACTAGCTCTTCCTTTTGCACAATTTCATCACCAAACAATATATGCAACGCGATCCCTAAAACTATGTTAGTTGATTTTATTTACACACATTAATTCACGTAGGAATTACATCGTATAGTCGTTATTCTTATTTAACCAAATTCGTGAAAAGAACAATAAAATAAACAATATTCGCCTTGACTTAGGCGGTCAATCAACAATTATTTTATTCAGTTCTAATCTTGATTAACGAAAGAATACTACATGAAATTAATTAATTAATTAATTATTTAAAAGTGGTCAAGCAACACTAATTAATCAATTGAAGTTCTTTTAAATAATAAAAATAATGGTGATTTAACTAAGTGCTCGGGAATTTACCACTTCTCTTTGCTAGATCTCCGTTTAAAACACTTATGCACTCCTTCTTGTTGGGGCACCTTCACCGTAGTAACAAAATATCAAAAAGGGTGAGTGTTTTGGACAAGAGGGTTTGAATGCACCAGTTCATGAGTATTCTGCCAAAGTTTAGGTTATTTTTCTGTGTGTTTAAGCCTCGGATTAGGGTCTTATTTATAGGAAATGATTAGGTTTAGGGTTTAAGCATTCTGCCGCAGCAGGTGTCGTGCGCAACTGAGTAGGTTGCGCGCGGCTGTCGCGCGCAAGTGAATAAGTCGCGCACTGTATATGCGCGTAACTATTTTTCTTGAGCGTGGCTCTATGGTAAGATTCTATTTTCTAATATTTTAATATTCTAAATCTTTTGCGAGCGTATCTCTGAAAGTTGCGCGGCCTGCCGCGTGCAACTGAATAAGTTTCGTGCGACTGCTGAGCGCGACTTTGTGAGATGCGCGCGATATTTTCCGCAGCAGCTTTTATTTTAACCTAGACGCTCCTAAATCCGTCATTATTGGGGCTTAAGCACGGGCTTAAACCTAATTATGATCAGGTTTAGTGAATTTGGACCTTGTGTTGGCCTTGTTCTTTTATCTGGGCTAGTTTTTTTGTGTTTTGTGCCTTAACCAGCTATCCATAAGCATTCTTTACTTTGATCCAACACGAAGATGGTTTTATTTATCGTCATTGCACTTCCTGTCAGGACAGGAGGCCAAAAGTAGATGTCTACAGGAATTAGGCGAGCTGAAAGCAGTTTGCCCTCCGGGAAAATTCTTTGGCGATGACTATTTGCAGGTCCTATTTTCTCTCTCCTCTCTGATGCAGCTGGCTTTCTTGCTTGTTTTCTCTTTTTTACCTTTTTACTTTTCTTATCACGTGGCCTTCTCTCAATTCTTTCTTTCTTTTTCTTTTATTTTAATGTTTTATTTGTGGTTTGAAGGGTTAGACTTTTCTTTTTGTTTGGACTTTGGAGTACTATACAGAGTACACACTACACTGTGCTGACTGTAGCTTTTATTTTATTTGAGTGTAACAAAAAATAAAGCTCAAATAATGATAAAATAAATTTATTAATGCCATATCTCATATATTGGGCTGTATATAAAGTAGTTTTGGCAATAATATTGTATAAATAAATAAAAATGGATTTAAAAGCTATAAAAAAGACTTGTGTGAAGTTTTTGGAAAAAATCACGCCGCAAAATCCGCGATCCTTTCTATTTGACCATTACAAGCCGCTTCCGCGACAACGCGTCCGTTTCCGCGAACGCGATTTTTTTCTATGGTCCCAACTGCTTTCACATGCAAACTCATCTTGTTGCCAAAATAGATGTTATGTTCACTGCCCGTTGGTTTCCTTAGGTTTGTCATACCCTACAAGGTATTCAAAATATGGATTGTAGTATCAGAGTCAATCCACCATGTATTAGAATTAACATCAACCATATTAGATTCATAACAAACAAAACTCTAGAAAATTACCTTTCTTCTTAAGCCAATCCTTAAACTTGGTGCAATCTTTCTACATATGTCCCTTCTTTTTACAAAAGAAATACGAAGACTCCTTCTTAATGGATGTTGCTAGAACCTTTCCCTTTCCCTTTCCATTTTCCTTAGTGATAGGTTGTCGTACACCTGTCAAAAATAAATTCCTAACAAAACCAACTAACAATGTAGTAGGGTAAGTAGGGTCGAATCCACAGGGAGATGGTATTAATCTAACCTCTAAGAAATTGGAGAAACTAACCTATGTCAAGAAATTGGGAAAGAGAAGTAGTCTAAATTAAAAAAAAAGAAATAAAACAATTAATAAAAGGATCTAGGGTTATGGTTCACCATATTTATAGTTCTAAATCTATCAAAAATCAATAACAATTCAATAAATCAATTATCTAGAGCAATTGCTAAGCCTACGGTCTGGTCTTAACGCTCTCAATTCAACATATGTAGTTTGGTCGCTAACATAATCAGAATTGCTAATTGTAGGTAAGCCTCTAAAAGTAAGATCTTTCGATTCAAACTCTTATTAACATGAATTAATCATACAATTAATCAGGTTGCAAGATTAACAATAAAACACTATCAATTAGAGAAACCAATAATCCAAATATTAATAATATCAATCAAGATTCATAATATAAACATGGATTCCCAAACCCTAGAAATAAACTACTCAAGCATAAAATAAATAATTAAAACTAAATCTAAGGAATAAAACATATTAAAAACAAGAAATAGAAATAAAATACCTCAATGAATTGAAATAATAAACCCAATAATCATCCATGGAAGAATCCATGGAGATGCCATGAGAAACTAGGGTTCGAGAGAAAACTAAAACAAACGTAAAATAAAAAAGTTGTAAAAGGCATAAGGGAAAATAATTATCCCTTGATTATTTAAATTATCCTAAAACTAATCTAAAAAGAAATAAGAAAATAAAGATTACATAAGTTGAATTACTATTGGATAATAGAAGATGACGTGGCACAAAACCGTAAGCAAGGTCGAAGGACGTGAATCAACGAAGGCCACGGGCTGCTCGCCAAAACCTGCGGGCGCAGGTTGCTGGCCGCGGGCTGGCAGTAGCACCTGCTGGTGCCGATTGGTCGCGGGACAGGGGCGCAGGGGTGGCCGCGGGTGCTGCACTTCATCGCTGACTGCATGGCTCAGATTAAAACGCCTGTAACTTCTGTTCTAGAAGGCTTCTTGGGGCGTGTGACCTATCAAATGAAAGCTCTTTAAGTCTAGTTTCCAATGCAATTTGAATAGCATCAATTCAATTTGTAGAACTCAAGTTATGATCAAAAGAGTGAACAAAGGTCAGTTTTGACACTATGTAAACCATCGTTTAACTTCGTTACTAACTCAAATTCGTTTCCGTAAAGTGCATAACGACCCTTGTGGATGCTATATTCATTCTTCACACATATTTATCTCATACTAAGCTTCCACAATCATATATACTTCATTGAGCGACCTCAATTCATCGACGTTTCATCCTTTTATTGTCTGATTCTTCCATAACTACTCCGAAAACGTCCAAATAGTTATAGAAACTACCTGAAACATTAAGAAAACACAAACGAAGCGTAATCGAGCACAAAATGAACAACTTATGAATTTGCAACCTAAAAAGAAACAAAAGACTCAAAAAGCAACTAAAAAAACTAGCATAAACGTGCCTATAAACTCTATATAAATATGACTCATCAAATTCCCCCAAGCTAAATCGTTGCTTGTCCCCAGGCAACACTAGACTCAAGACGGAGGAACAAGATAAGTAGGACTTCCAAGGAACCAGAATAAGACCGACCTGACTCTCGAGCAAACAATCAAACCAAAGTTATTAAGACCAAAATATAGCTCGGATACAAATGGAACCACTCAACATCGCGATCCACAATTGAAACCAAACTTGGCCACAAACGATTTCCCAATCAAGGTAGTCGTCACCGCACACCTTGTAGAATATAAATATTTGATGCAACAAAAGGTAACATGACGATAGCAAGAAATAACGTTCACTCAATCACAATACACACATGCCGATCAAAAGGACTTTTTAAAGCTTGTAATGGGGCAAAGGTGAAGGGGTAGGATAATATTTAGGAAAATGTGAGCGAAAAGCCAACTTGGGGAGCAATAACATAAACACGAACAAATAATGATCTAAAAGTCATTCTCCAATTGACATCACCAACTTTCTCTAAAACATTGTATAGAACCAAGATTGAAATCAACTATACATCGTCATGGATAATCTTTTTCTTTCTTTTTTTCCTTTTTCTTTGCCCCTTTTTTTTCTTTGGCTTTTTCAATGAACTACATATAAACAAGCTTTTTTTTTATTCTTTTTTTTTTCTTTCGTTTTTTTTTTTTATGTTTTTATTTCTTTCTTTTTCACATCTTCAAGTAACACTTCTCAACTATAAATACAAATTTTTTTTCTTCAATAATCATTCCCCCATAAATGTTTCGCATAAAATGAAGCTTGACAATGACAAACAACGACACCACATCAATAAGCTCCCCAAGGTAGCTAGACTTGGGAATAGTAACCAATGGGGCTAAAGTGGCTTGTAATGTAGCTATATATCAATGAATGGGCAAGGCAACAACATGGGTGAGCAAAATGGGAACAAATGTATCTAACTATCATCTGAAGGCTACCTAAAGAACATGGCCTTTCTCATATGCGGCATGCGTGAATCATAGTCAAATTACTAATAAATCTCAAGCCAAAGTCATTGGAATAACAAATTGCATCAATCACACAAACACAGAGTAAGGTGACCTAACAAGAGAATTGGCTAGCTGTAGGCGTCGCTTGAAGTGCGCCTACGTAAAAGCATGTTGTGAATATGCTTGGCACTCATAGGAAGTGGGAATTGACATAACGATTAGGGACACGATTAGGGACAAGGAAAGTAGGGAGCCGCCAACAAGTTTTTGTGGAACTTGTAAACCGTTCACGGATCATTTAAGGCAACCACGATTAAGGGACAACGAAAGGCAACAACGATTGACCCGTGAAGGTTACACCCCATTCATAATCCATGAGATTACTAACTCAATATGGTTCGGAACCACGAAAGGAGGATCGGGGATGATGGTACGAAGTGAATCATGGATTCACATTCGCCCGTATTGGCCTCTACTCGATTCTTATTATGAAAAGTATTCATGTGATCTCAAAGGCATACAAACAAAATATTCAATTTGCTCCAAACTATTATTATGCTAAATTGGTTGAATATTAATGCAACATATAATTCTATAATATCGTGACCACTTAATTAAACAACAAGATTAAAAAGGAACCTAAACCGGTTGTCCAAATTATCTTATTAGGCGTGATTTTCAATTACATATTCTCTTTAACATGCAATATGGTGATCATAATAACAATAAAATAAACATTAATATTGGAAGCAATTCAACCATAATAGCGTTAGTCAAATCAAATAATAATCCTCATCATGATACTAGCAATAAGAAATAAAAATAAGAGTAATTAATTAATTACTCACATTCCGCGCGTTCCTTTAAATTGCTACATCATGAATAAATTGTTAGTAACTTCAATAAAAATATAAATCAAATGGAAATTAAATTAAATAAAAGGTAGAGTTGATTTGGTCCAAACCCTCAGTTAATTCTACCTTTCACGCCTTGATTTAAGTATAGAACTTTGGGTATTGTATGGACTCTTTAGAGTGCTTAAGGGATATAAAATGAGAGAGTAGTGTGGCTAGAATTTAGGCTAGAGCAAGAGAATGATTTTTGGTGTAGGGAGAGAGAATAATTTTTGGTGTAGAAGAGAGGAAGAGAGAATGATTTGATGATCAAGCTTGTTGATGATTGAAAAAGGGGAGATATGACCTCTA
This sequence comes from Chenopodium album, assembly GCF_948465745.1. Taxonomy (NCBI): domain Eukaryota; kingdom Viridiplantae; phylum Streptophyta; class Magnoliopsida; order Caryophyllales; family Amaranthaceae; genus Chenopodium; species Chenopodium album. The sequence goes on from NC_137856.1 coordinate 25,007,469, forward strand.
TTTATAAGGAAAAAAAGAGGTGTCGAATCAAGAAAAGATAAGAATTCGAATCGGATAAAACTCTTGCGATAGACAACAGTTTTTGCGGTTTTTGTTTTTATCATATCTTTTGATCCAGAAATTGGAATAAGATGAATAAGATATCGTTGGAAAGCTCTTGAAGTCTACTTTCTAACCCAATTAGAATTAGATTAAAATATTTTGTAGAATAAAATATATAGCCGAAATAGTGGGACGGTGTCAGTTTTGGATAGAGTTTCGTATTTCTTTCATATCTTTTTCGTTATAGCTCGGAATTAATATTATAATATATCATTGGAAAGATAATTTCAAGAGCTACATTTAAGAATCAGATAAAAACTATGAAGCACGAAAAAATATCTGACTATCGTCTTTCAATTCAAATCGAATTACTAGAGGACTTTTATTTTATTTCAAACTCTTTAATCTTATCTTTTCAAAAAGGATAATTAAGATCTTTTAGAAACTTATAGAAGCTTCCAATTAATCCTAATTGTATTAGTAGTGGGATTAAATCCTTTGAACCCTCCACATGATCATTGGGTCGTAGGTAAGGTGGGCTTAGGTTCGGTTTGGACTCAGTTTAGTATTTTAGCCATAACTTATTCGTTATAACTCGGATTTGGGCTTATAATATATTGTTGGAAAGCTCTTTTCAAGCCCCATCCAAATATTTAATCATTGGACCCAGATTATGGACCAAAATAAACTGCTCAAAACGTTTTTATAAAAAGGACACGAAATGAATTATTTTAATGGACACGAAATGAATTATTTTGAGTTTAAAGGCACGAAATGAGGAAAATAAGTTATGGTTTGGTGAAATGGGTTAGGAATTGGGTTATTTTAGGAATTTATTGGGAATGAACATGGATTTAAGTACTCTAAAGATTACATACTCAACTCGACCAATAATGGCGGTGAAAAGTTGTTTATTATCGGGCTTGGTTTTGGGGAGACATTTTTAGGTGTCTACAGAAGCCCCCACTTTGACTGAGTTTGTAGAAACGTCAGTTTCGAAAACGATAGTCAAAGTAGTCGATAGGGACGGAGAATGATTTAAGACGTTATGCGATCCTAAATCACTCTGTATACGCCGATACCTGCAGAAAAATGTTAGTTCCACAGATAAAAGATTAAAGAGATAGAAGGCATATCTGACACCAGTGTATCGGTGACAAATGAGTTTTGTAGCTTCCTATGCTTGAAGGAATCCACCGAATGATACTTTCCATGCTTGAGGAAAGTCGACAGATGATGTTAGCAGTTTTCTATGCTTGAAGAAACCCACCGGTTTAGATACTTTCCATGCTTGAGGAAAGTCGACAGATGAAAATTTTCCATGCTTGAGGAAAAACTTGTCTGATGATGAAATTGCAAGTCTCTGTGTATCGAGAACCTTGCGCCGTAAAATGATGATGGTTCGATTGTCCCCGAACGTGGGCTGTAGTTGGTCCGCTTGTCCCCGGACGTGGGTTGTGGATGGTCCGCTTGTCCCCGGATGTGGGATGTAATTGGTTCGCTTGTCCCCGAACGTGGGCTGTAGATGGTCCGCTTGTCCCCGGACGTGGGTTGTAGTTGGTCCGCTTGTCCCCGGACGTGGGCTATAAATGGTCCGCTTGTCCCCGGACGTGGGCTGTAGGTAAGGCCTGCAAAATAAAATTTGCCAAGGGACTCGTATATAATGATTGACTTGACCAACCGACTTGACCAAGTTTGACTTGACACGACATCACATGACATGTGTATGACTTGTGATTTTGTGTATGTGTGTATATGTATGATTTGAGTGTATGAGTAAACACGAGCAAACGAAGATGCAAAAGCAAAAAAATTCCGTCATTTTTGTCATGAGTAGAGGGTACCGACTTTCTCCCGAAAAAGAAAGACATGAAAAAAAAAAGTTTCTTTTCCGAACTTCCCTCAATGAGAAAATTTTGAAAAAGTTTTTGAACTTCCCCAAAAGAAAAATACGAAAAAGGCAAAGAAGTTTAAAACTTCCTCGTTGAGCAAAGCGAAGTGAATCGTATGGATTTTCTTCTTGTCAGATTAAACTGCTCGTCTTGAGTATAATGTATGCATGATGTATGTTCTTAGGCCGGGAGGCTAAGGACAATTACATCATGTGACGCGAAAATGAATTGACTTAGGTCATGGAGCTAAGCATCATATATTGTGTACATAAATGATCTCGAATGTCGCTTAGGTCTGGAAACTAAGCACGTATATAGATGAAGTGATCGATGTGTATTGCATAATGAATGTTGCTTAGGTCAAGGAGCTAAGCACGATATGCTTTGCATGATTACAGATCTTTGATATATAAATGTTGCTCAGCACATTATGCGATGCGTGAAACAATGAATATTGCTCAGGTCAGGAAGCTAGGCAAGTATACAATGTTTTTTCTAATGAATGTTGTCTTGAAAGATGATGACATGCATAGTGTTGAAACAAGATTTCATGATAAAGGGTTCTTAAAGGAAAGGATGATATGGCTATGTATGTGTGACTGAAGTGTGTGAAAGTGATACTAAGGTTGGCTGCAAAGGTTGTGGTGATGGAAATAGATGTGAGAAGAGTCAAAGATGATGACTCTCGTTGGGCTAGGTAAGCTAACTGATGTGGGTTCAAGCCCCCAAGTCTAGCTCTAAATGGTAAGGGATAAGCATTGGATATTCTTTGACTCAATCATGCATAGATATGAATATGAATGTGGCCGCACCTCGATGTGAGGTTGCCTACGTATCCGTTAGGAATCAGGCCGAACGTAGCTCTAACCGAGCTTTGCACAAGTGTATGTACACCTCAAAGAGGTCTTTCAAGGGTTGTAATGTAGTTAAGCTGATGGTTTAAGGAAAAAAAAAAGGTAAAAGGCTCAAGACTCGAGAGAAGCCCCCAAGATATGCAATTGTGTATTCGAAAATTTTAAATTCGCAAGTTTTATTTTTCACTTTTTTTTTTTTTTTTTTTTTTTGCTCTTTTGAATCAATGTAGGCAATCCCGGATCATGCGGTCCATCACTCACTTAGCATTCATGTTTCTCAGGCACGGTACCAAGCACTCGATGAGAGACGCAATTCGAGACGTGTTCATATCAAAGACATTGGAACACTTGCCTTTAGACATTGTTTTTTTTTTATTTACTTATTCTTTTTTTTCATTTGAACTTGCTTTTTGAATGTTACACAAATTGCACATCTTCCCATCCCATGGTTAGGTGAATGTGGGTTGAAGAAATTAAGGCCAAACGTTAGATGAGGCTCAAAGTGTTTGATGAAGAAATGGATATGTGATTGAAATGGTTTAAGGGGAATGACAGGGTTGCAAAGGTGCCTCAAATCATTGGTGTACCTTGTGTTTAGTTCGACGGTTTTTTTTTTTGTTTTTGTTTTTGCGAATGACATGATCGAATGCAAAGGAAATAGAGACATAAGGATAAGGAGAACATATACTAGACTTATTAGGGAAAAAGGGTTGGAACGAAAGAAGAAAAAAAAACATGAAATCTTGTATGGAAACTTGTCTTGTGCTTCGTCTTCAAAGATGCTTATGAATTACTTGTTACCGCCAAGAGGGACAAAAAATTTGTTATTGCTGATGCTTTGATTAGAAGAAAAGAAGGAAGGAATGACGTTCCCCTTATTCTTCCAACTCTTGCCTAGTGATTCTTGAACTCGAGTACTATATATGGAACAAAATGAGCTCACTTAATGCATTGACTCAATACTCGGATTGGAAAGGAAGAGTGTATGAAAAAATTTTCAAAACCAATGTGAAATACTCTACTCATTCCTATTACGACAAAAAACGACGTATGCATGGTCCTAGTATACGATTATAAGCAATATAGTGCATAACTCGAAGACAAAGTATGTGCAACGACTCAACATGTATGATTAGGTGAGTTTATAAGACTCGTGGTATGATTGCATGACTAGACATGAAGACATTGTGAAAAACAAAGGATCAAGGACCAAATAGCACGAAAGACTAAAAGACAAACTAACTTGATTAATTTTGCCCAATTTTAATGTTTATGCTATTTACTAGGTGAAAACGGTCCATTGGTAATCGTTAGTCATAAATAAGATCAACCACAGTCAACGACAAAGAACACATGTTAAGGTTAGCACAAAACAACACAAGAAAGTAAAAAGATGAGTGGAATTCTAGAAGAGTTAGGACTCATGGGTATAAATAAATAAATAAAAATAAAAATCTATAATCCTATGTTATATGAGTTGACACGGATTAAAGGACTTGGCTAAAACTACCTTGACACGAAGAAATAAATATAAGAGGTTGCACACTAATAAAAAGACACCTAAACTGGACAGGCTGTAGTATATCGGTTATAACTTTTATTCTGTGACTCTGATTGTGGCGAAACCAACGCCAAATAAAAGATAAAACTCGGGGCTACAGATCCATAGGTGGCACGAGACGTAACTCTTTCTAGAACTCCGGATATGACCAAAACAAGTTGACTCTTATGCAGGATACGGGAATAAAAATCCGGGTTGACTCAAGATAAATTAAAAAAAATCCTATGACTCGACTCTAACAAAAAAAAAAAAGATTTGATAAGTAAAAAAAAAAAGAGAAGAAAAAATAAAATAAAAATATGCACACATAAGCACATTGTCACGAATGATGCAATGAAGTTCGCAACCTAAAGTCAAGATCTATGTTCCACTATGGTCAAGCTTTTGGGTGTCAAAGGGTACCATGGTTAAGAGTTTGGACGCGTTAGCAAGGCAGCCTCCCTTGAGGGTGTATGCCAACGGGCGGCTCCGCGAGTTCGTGATGAAATCGAACTCGACTCCATGGTTTGGGTGGATTTAAAAACTCGGATGAACCCTTATTGTCATGAACGTTTTTGGGTTGATAGAGCTTAAATCCCTCGGGCTAGCCACGTACGTAGAACACGTACTATTGTGGAAAAATAGGTAACCTAATATGCATATGCATATGTGACAATGCCAATTAAATCGCAGGAATACAATTCAAGAATCTTTCAAGTCTCATCCACTCATCTCAATTAAATACCGATCACTCAAATCGATAAATAACCAAGAATCCTCCCCAGTGGAGTCGCCAAATTGTAGGCGTCGCTCGAAGTGCGCCTACGTTAAAGCATGGTGTGAATATGCTAGGCACTCATAGGAAGTGGGAATTGACATAACGATTAGGGACACGATTAGGGACAAGGAAAGTAGGGAGCCGCCAACAAGTTTTTGTGGAACTTGTAAACCGTTCACGGATCATTTAAGGCAACCACGATTAAGGGACAACGAAAGGCAACAACGATTGACCCGTGAAGGTTACACCCCATTCATAATCCATGAGATTACTAACTCAATATGGTTCGGAACCACGAAAGGAGGATCGGGGATGATGGTACGAAGTGAGTCATGGATTCACATTCGCCCGTATTGGCCTCTACTCGATTCTTATTATGAAAAGTATTCATGTGATCTCAAAGGCATACAAACAAAATATTCAATTTGCTCCAAACTATTATTATGCTAAATTGGTTGAATATTAATGCAACATATAATTCTATAATATCGTGACCACTTAATTAAACAACAAGATTAAAAAGGAACCTAAACCGGTTGTCCAAATTATCTTATTAGGCGTGATTTTCAATTACATATTCTCTTTAACATGCAATATGGTGATCATAATAACAATAAAATAAACATTAATATTGGAAGCAATTCAACCATAATAGCGTTAGTCAAATCAAATAATAATCCTCATCATGATACTAGCAATAAGAAATAAAAATAAGAGTAATTAATTAATTACTCACATTCCACGCGTTCCTTTAAATTGCTACATCATGAATAAATTGTTAGTAACTTCAATAAAAATATAAATCAAATGGAAATTAAATTAAATAAAAGGTAGAGTTGATTTGGTCCAAACCCTCAGTTAATTCTACCTTTCACGCCTTGATTTAAGTATAGAACTTTGGGTATTGTATGGACTCTTTAGAGTGCTTAAGGGATATAAAATGAGAGAGTAGTGTGGCTAGAATTTAGGCTAGAGCAAGAGAATGATTTTTGGTGTAGGGAGAGAGAATAATTTTTGGTGTAGAAGAGAGGAAGAGAGAATGATTTGATGATCAAGCTTGTTGATGATTGAAAAAGGGGAGATATGACCTCTATTTATAAGGAAAAAAAGAGGGGTCGAATCAAGAAAAGATAAGAATTCGAATCGGATAAAACTCTTGCGATAGACAGCAGTTTTTGCGGTTTTTGTTTTTATCATATCTTTTGATCCAGAAATTGGAATAAGATGAATAAGATATCGTTGGAAAGCTCTTGAAGTCTACTTTCTAACCCAATTAGAATTAGATTAAAATATTTTGTAGAATAAAATATATAGCCGAAATAGTGGGACGGTGTCAGTTTTGGATAGAGTTTCGTATTTCTTTCATATCTTTTTCGTTATAGCTCGGAATTAATATTATAATATATCATTGGAAAGATAATTTCAAGAGCTACATTTAAGAATCATATAAAAACTATGAAGCACGAAAAAATATCTGACTTTCGTCTTTCAATTCTAATCGAATTACTAGAGGACTTTTATTTTATTTCAAACTCTTTAATCTTATCTTTTCAAAAAGGATAATTAAGATCTTTTAGAAACTTATAGAAGCTTCCAATTAATCCTAATTGGATTAGTAGTGGGATTAAATCCTTTGAACCCTCCACATGATCATTGGGTCGTAGGTAAGGTGGGCTTAGGTTCGGTTTGGACTCAGTTTAGTATTTTAGCCATAACTTATTCGTTATAACTCGGATTTGGGCTTATAATATATTGTTGGAAAGCTCTTTTCAAGCCCCATCCAAATATTTAATCATTGGACCCAGATTATGGACCAAAATAAACTGCTCAAAACGTTTTTATAAAAAGGACACGAAATGAATTATTTTAATGGACACGAAATGAATTATTTTGAGTTTAAAGGCACGAAATGAGGAAAATAAGTTATGGTTTGGTGAAATGGGTTAGGAATTGGGTTAGTTTAGGAATTTATTGGGAATGAACATGGATTTAAGTACTCTAAAGATTACATACTCAACCCGACCAATAATGGCGGTGAAAAGTTGTTCATCATCGGGCTTGGTTTTGGGGAGACATTTTTAGGTGTCTACACTAGCTATACTTGATATGGGACAACCAATCTTTCCACAAACCATTCAATTGGTTCACCCAATGTTAAGCAGTTAGCAATGTATAGCACAAACCGACTGAATTTTAGAATTATAACTAAGATCAAAAGAAGCTCAAGAGAGTCAAACCAAATCTGCACACGGTTCGAAGTCAAATATATGAAAAATGGACACAAGTATGCACTATTAAAACAACTTAAAAATAACTAAGAAAGCAATACACTGTTTTTCGTTGTATGTAAACTCCCACTCCTAGTGAATGGTACAAACCATACAACACCTACAAAGCAATAAAAATTAGGCTAAAACACAACTAACATGTATAAAGTGATGATGACAATTATCCTCCCCCAAGCTAAACATCACATTGTCCTCAATGTGAACAAAGAGGAAACTAAAACATAAATGAGGGAGGGGCACAACTCACAAGGGGTGGGTAAGCGAAGGGAGCGTCAAGGGTATAGACACCTCCACCACAATTGGTAGTTGTAATTGGGTAGCCGACGTAGCCAAGTACGCAACTTAGCAATGTTTGTACCTAGCAAAAGATTTCATCACTTGAACACACATTAGCATTATTATTTAAAAAAAACGAAAAAAAAAGAAATAGAAATAGGAAGTAGCAAAAAAAGAAAACAAAAAGGAAATTGGGTTGCCTCCCAATTAGCGCTGGTTTTTAAGGTCCCGCACGACCCTACTCAATTCGTCAATCGGAAGAATCCAATGCCTTGAGTAACTTATCATATGCCCCTGCAAACATATCATTGAGCACCATATATGGCTTGATAGCAAGCACACAAATCTTGAAATACAGAGGGTTTAAAAAAATTAAAGAAAAATAATCGGAAAAAGAAAAGTTAAAATAAAAAGAAAAAGAATGTATACACCTTACCCCTGTTTGCCCCTTAGGCAATGTAGACCTTTTTGAATAATCATCAAGGTCCACATGACCAAGTGTATCATGAAATGGAGACATTTTGAGAAAGTATGGAGGATTTGACATAGTGAATGAAGGAACTAGATCAAGCCTCTGGGAAAACGGGATATAAAGAGGAGATATGTTAGGCTCGACATTAATGTTTTTACCTATGCTTTTACCTTCAACTTCACCCTCATGAATAAGCTTGTCAACAAGATCTTCAACTACCAAAAGATCCAAAACCAATGGTTTCTCAACCAAGGACTTCACAATAATTGGTTGTTCTTCCTTCTCCACTACTTCTATATCGTCATTCCAAAAATTTTCACCATCAGAATCATAAATAGATGGGAAATTATTTTCCTCTATTGTACTTTCACTTGACAGGGAGTAAATATCATGAGTCAAATTAGCGCTTTCCTCCACTGAAATACAATCCTCAATACCAATATCATTATCATCATGTATCACCTGTTGGTTAGTATATTGTTGCACAGCAAGTAATTCAATAGATTTTGAAATACGTTGACAATCATGCATCAATTCATTAAGTTCTTCATGCTGATTAACAATAAACTCATTCATCATATTGAAAAGTTCCCTACACTCCGATGAATTGGGTTGAGTATAATTATCCACTTGGGATTGGTAAGAGGAATTAAAATCATGCATATAAGACTCACTAGGGTAATAAGAATTTTCACAGGAATTCATGCATATATTTTGTGAATTTTGATAATCATATGATGCATCAAACATAGAAACATTAGCATTATAATACCCAGAATTATAATCATATTGCCCTTGATAATTAAGAACATTCATCCCATACGAATTATAATCATACCACTCCATGAAAACACAATATGAGTAAAACAAAAAGTAAGTATATACACAATAAAAATAAGAATATATATATATATACAGATTAGTCTCACCAAAATAAGAAGCTAAATAAAATTAAGCCGTCTCCCCGGCAACGGCGCCAAAATTTGATAGGTTGTCATACACCTGTCAAAAATAAATTCCTAACAAAATCAACTAACAATGTAGTAGGGTAAGTAGGGTTGAATCCACAGGGAGATGGTATTAATCTAACCTCTAAGAAATTGGAGAAACTAACCTATGTCAAGAAATTGGGAAAGAGAAGTAGTCTAAATTAAAAAAAAAAAAATAAAACAATTAATAAAAGGACCTAGGGTTATGGTTCACCATGTTTATAGTTCTAAATCTATCAAAAATCAATAACAATTTAATAAATCAATTATCTAGAGCAATCGCTAAGCCTACGGTCTGGTCTTAACGCTCTTAATTCAACATATGTAGTTTGGTCGCTAACATAATCAGAATTGCTAATTGTAGGTAAGCCTCTAAAAGTAAGATCTTTCGATTCAAACTCTTATTAACATGAATTAATCATACAATTGATCAGGTTGCAAGATTAACAATAAAACACTATCAATTAGAGAAATCAATAATCCAAATATTAATAATATCAATCAAGATTCATAATATAAACATGGATTCCCAAACCCTAGAAATAAACTACTCAAGCATAAAATAAATAATTAAAACTAAATCTAAGGAATAAAACATATTAAAAACAAGAAATAGAAATAAAATACCTCAATGAATTGAAATAATAAACCCAATAATCATCCATGGAAGAATCCATAGAGATGCCATGAGAAACTAGGGTTCGAGAGAAAACTAAAACGAACGTAAAATAAAAAAGATGTAAAAGGCATAAGGGAAAATAATTATCCCTTGATTATTTAAATTATCCTAAAACTAATCTAAAAAGAAATAAGAAAATAAAGATTACATAAGTTGAATTACTATTGGATAATAGAAGATGACGTGGCACAAAACCGTAAGCAAGGTCGAAGGACGTGAATCAACGAAGGCCACGGGCTGCTCGCCAAAACCTGCGGGCGCAGGTTGCTGGCCGCGGGCTGGCAGTAGCACCTGCTGGTGCCGATTGGTCGCGGGACAGGGGCGCAGGGGTGGCCGCGGGTGCTGCACTTCATCGCTGACTGCATGGCTCAGATTAAAATGCCTATAACTTCTGTTCTAGAAGTCTTCTCGGGGCGTGTGACCTATAAAATGAAAGCTCTTTAAGTCTAGTTTCCAATGCAATTTGAATCTCAACGATCCGATTTGTAGAACTCAAGTTATGATCAAAAGAGTGAACAAAGGTCAGTTTTGACACTATGTAAACCATCGTTTAACTTCGTTACTAACTCAAATTCGTTTCCGTAAAGTGCATAACGACCTTTGTGGATGCTATATTCATTCTTCACACATATTTATCTCATACTAAGCTTCCACAATCACATATACTTCATTGAGCGACCTCAATTCATCGACGTTTCATCCTTTTATTGTCTGATTCTTCCATAACTACTCCGAAAGCGTCCAAATAGTTATAGAAACTACCTGAAACATTAAGAAAACACAAACAAAGCGTAATAGAGCACAAAATGAACAACTTATGAATTTGCAACCTAAAAAGAAACAAAAGACTCAAAAAACAACTAAAAAAATTAGCATAAACGTGCCTATAAACTCTATATAAATATGACTCATCACTTAGTGTGATACTTTTTCTTCTTTTCAAAAGTTGTGAGATTCACCTTTTCACCCTCTTCCATTGCCAATCTTCCCTCCTCTTGAAAACACATGGTCATAAGTTGATTGATTGACTATTTATCTTTATGTGTGTTATAAGAGACTTTAAAAGGGACGTATTGGTCAGGAAGAAAGCATAGAATATAATGCATTAGGAAAAAGTCAAACATGGTAACTTTCAAATCCTTATGTTCAGTTGCTATATCCCTCATGCGCATAATGCAATCACACACTACCTTGGTCTCAGTAAGCTTTATGGATGAAAGCTACATGATTAAGGTGCTAGCAAGAGCTTTGTTAGAAGTTGCAAACTGCTCATCAATGGCCTTAATGAGTTCTTTAACATTAGTATGCCTATCGGCAGAACCACGAGTACTAGCACATATTTTAGTCTTAATGAACATAACGGAGAGACGGGTAGATCTTTCCCATTTTTCATAAAGACTAATTGCATCTTAAGTGTTATCCTCCGTTATGGCGGGTGGTTCATCTTTACTTATACCATAGTCAATATCCATCCATTCTAATTGGAGTAGCACTCTTTCTTTCCACACCTTATAGTTATCACCCCTTAGTTTAGGAATGTCACATTTGACATCAGAAATATTTTCAAGTAAAACTATAGTAACAATGAAAATAAAAATAAAAGATTATTAATATCAATATTTTGACTCAAACTAAAACCATGATTTGCCAATGTAAATCATGCACAAAGTAAATAAATCTAGTGACATAAAACTTGCCTGTGGGATAAAGTTCTACTCAGGGGCGGATGTTATTGAGGCTTGAAGGGGCTTGGCCCTGAAAGATTTTGGGGAAAAAAATTGTACACAAGTAGAGTACTAGGTAAAGGTCCAATTATATACTTTGTTTTTATTTTCTTAAGAAGGCTAAATACAAATTATATTATGAGTACTAATCTACTACTCCTACTATAACTACCAAATCCCAATAAATCACTAACAATCCTTAAACACTTCCCCTCTTTTACTATGCTCATTCTTTTCTTGATAAAGTATTTGCACCTTGAACAACATCAAGTTTTGTTTTAATTTGTTTTGCATCAAATCATTGATATTATTGTTATGAACTACTCCGTATTGTTTGATTTTTTTTATTTTCAACTTTTTACAATTTTTCAGTTTTAATTAATTTTTTTTCAATTACATTTATTTGATAGTTTGATTAGTTTTAGACTTTGAGCACTCAAAAGCAAATTTATAAATTTATGAGACAAGACGGTTATCAATGTTAATAAATCGTTGTCTTAAAAAAAAGGTTAAAAATCGCTCACTTGAAAGTATGGAGTACATTTTGCCTTCGGTATCTCATTCTTTATTTCTTCACTAATATCTATCATTTGACAACTAGTTTTTATTTTTTTCAATGCTTAAATTTGGTGAATTTGATGTATTGATAATAAATAAATTAAGTCACTAATGGACGTATAATTATGCTAGAATTAATTGCCCCCCCCCCCTCCCAAAAAAAAAAAACTTCAAGATCCGCAACTAGTTCTACTCAATTAGATGAATATAATATAATAATCATATAGTAAAGCTATTAAATTGTGTCAATTTCTTAATTTCCCGTGGGACATTTAAGAAACAAAGTTCATTATTTCACTCTAATTAATCATTCTAATGTGGGTAAGTCTTATCATATCATAGATGATTAATTATAAACAAATTTCTAGTTTCCACATGAGATTTCTAAATAAAATTTTAATATATAAAGGTGTTGTGGCTACTTCCTAATTAATAAAATTTTAAATCACATGACATTTACATAATTTAATTCATTATTTAATTGGTCCAAAATGAACAACAAATTACTAAAGTAAACTGCTTAAGCAATTATGTATCGCAAAATTAATAAAATATGCAAATAATTGAGCATCATGCTAACTATTAATTTGTTGCACATCGAAAACATTCTTACAGCAATAGCACTAATACATTCCCATTTCTATTTTAGTTAATTACATAATCTAATTAAGTAGCAAGATAAATGCAAGCAAATTATACAATTGTTGAAACAATGCATGCAGAGTATATGCATACTTAATTGTATAGATATGTAAATATATAATTGCAGCACCATCATCCAAAATACACGGCAGAGGCAAAAATAATTCTTGATTTAGCAAGATAGAAGATGAACATGGCTCTGATACCAAATGTAAACTATGAATAATGAAATCAACATGTTTATAGGTTGAATTATTAACATATATAAAATTCATTATTGCAGAAGCGTAATTTATGAGTTCAACTTTGATGCTGGACTCTCACTCTTACTTTTGATGGTGTTATGTATTTTTGAGAGTTGGATGCTGTGACCTTGTAGCCGTGATAAGACCCACGTTGAAAGACATATATATAGAGAGTTATTCCATCAAAAACTTCTATTTTACGTGAGTTGGTTATGAGTGGTTTTCTAAGTTAGTGGGATAATGGGCAGTAAGTTTACTTAATCATGGAAAAATAATTTCCAAGATAAATGGACCACTTAACTTAATTGATTTTTATTTGTTTTTCAAAATAAATCCAATAGAGTATGGCGCAAATTGAACTTTATGAAAATGACCATGTAGTAATAACCATTTATTTTCTACGATTCAAAAAAAAAAAAAAATTTGCAACATTTTAGCTATGGAGTTATAAATTTTTTACTTAGCCCTCCGGGCCCTCCCTTCGACAGCCCATTACAAGTCCACAACTCGAAGCAAGCAGTGTTGAACTCTTGACTCTTGAGTTGTTTCCAAAACCCAAAACCCCAAACCCCCTGCTCAACTCAAACTGCAACATTCATTCTACATTCTTAGGTAAAGAGAAAATGGGGAAGAAAAAGGAAAAACTCCATTCCCAAGATGAAGCTGAACAAGAGAACCCCTTTAATGGTACCTCCAAGCTCATCAATGGCGACGTCGAACCTGAAGAAGAACCAAAGAGGAAGAAGAAGAAACGAAACAAAGACAACAACCAAAATACCCATCAACAAAAAACCATCCCCACTGTTAGCATCGCTATTCCTAGTACAATCATTGGAAACGCTCAATCTCACGAACTCGCCACTCGGGTATTCCCCTCTTTCTCTATAATTCTCTTTTTGTGTCACTGTAATTTTTCTCTGATTTTTGTGGGTATTTTTCAGCTTGCAGGACAAATTGCTCGAGCCGCCACAATTTATCGAATTGATGAGGTTTGAATCATCCTGTATTTTTCGAGTAATTTACGAGTTAATTGAGAGTTTTAGGTGTTTAATTGTGTTTTGTATGAATAGATTGTGGTATTTGATAATAATGGAAGTTCAATGGATGATCCTACTACTGTGGGAACTTCAGAAGGGGATAAAAGTAATGCAGCGTTTTTTATTAGAATTTTACGCTACCTCGAAACGCCACAGTATCTTAGGAAGACTCTTTTTACAAGACATAGTTGCTTAAGATTTGTGGTAAGAGTTGTTTTTGTTGATTGTCATTGCATAGTTTGCCCCTGCTTTTGTTGTTGAAGTAGCTCTGATTAAATGAAATGATCTTGGTTAGGGCTTGTTACCACCACTTGATGCGCCGCATCATCTTCGCAAGCACGAATGGGCTTCCTATAGAGAAGGTAGGGGATTGCCTTTGATATAATCTTGTAATTTGAAAAGTTCTAATTGAGATGGTTCTTTTGCATGAATTTTTAGGTTGTTCTATTTTGGAGATTATGTGCTTGCTATTAACTTAGTAGAATGGATGTTGTAAACTTTTAACTTGTGGAAATGCTTTTGATCTTGAACATTATGTGAATTGTTTGTGTTGGTTGTCCTGTTTCTATATGGTGGTTAGTTATTTGATATGGGTTCAGCATTCTTTGTCATACTTACAATGTGTTTATGAGAACGGTTTACATTTGGAGTAGGGTGATAATTGCAAATAAATATTTTAAAACGGGTAGTTAGAAGTGTAACCAAGACAATCATGTTTATGTAGGTTGCATTGGTTAGTAAGAAGGCATTATATTCCTGTATGTTCAACTAGAGAGTCATGGAGAGAGGTACACAAAATCCGCTAACAAGTGATGAAGATAAAATTGTTGTTTATGGGATTCATAAAATTGAACATTTGTAGATGTGTTTCTAAATCTCTTTTCTACTACCTCCGTTTCATAATTTGTGCAACTTTTGCCAAAAATTAATGCTACACATTATTTGCAACTAATGTTTTCTTTCCTTTTAGGTTGTCATTTCTCTCATTCTCTCTCCTCATCACATGCGTTCCTATTTTTCTCTCTCTATCTTACACTCACAAACAAATTTTGCTTAGGAGTCCGTGCACCCTTTAAAGTTGCAAAAATGTGAAACGGAGGTAGTAGATATTTTGAGTAAAGTTTGCCATATTTCATGATCATTTGCTTTGATTTATCGATCAAATTGGAGTGACAAGATCATGTCTTTCGCAAGTCTATGTCTCTGGGAGTTGTCTTTGTGTTTGGGAGTTGTCTTTGTGTTTTGAAGGAGAGGGGGTCATGCTTGTGTTCATGCATGGCTGCCTTCATATATGTGTTGTTAATTTATGATTCCTGTTATAATCCTATTTCATATTCGGTAACTATGACAGGTGTGACTTTGGAAGAAAAAGCTCCAAACTCTGTTGGTACATTGGTAGATGTGGGTCTTGATGAGGTATGTTGTATGTTCAATATAGTTAGATAAGGAGAAAATTTTTAACATGATGCTCATAGATGTCTTGTTTCTTGATTATGCATCATGTTTTTACTCCAGGCTTTAAATTCTACCAATTGAGTTTTTTCATTGGCCTTTTGTTCCTTAGTGCCTTTTCTCTCTTTGTACACCATACTCACCATAGTAATATATCTTTTTGCTCATTTGGAGTAATCAAACCAGAGACTTGACGCTCTTAGCTGTATGATCTTCATTGATGGATGTGATGCCCCTCTTTCCCCTATTCACTCCTTAGCAGTCACTTTTTTTTCCCAATTACCGAAAGAGTAACAGACATCTTATCTTTAAAAGTTAGCTTTTAACGAATTTTGTGAAGAATATATTTGAAAGAGTATCTAAGACCTTCATGGAGCAGTTATTATATCTTTCCTCTGAGTTCACGATGCCATTGTGATCCTGTTTTCAATATAATGAACATATACTTCATGACCACGCTTTTAACTTTCATTTTATTTGAATTGTATGCTTAATTTCATTGCTAAAGTAACAACAAAAGTGTTTGTTGTCTCAGAACTATGTATTCATAATAGATGAACCCAATGTTTATTATTTGAATTACACAAATAACATGCTCATAATTTTGTGAACCATTTGTTCATTTGAAATAAGATAAAATTTTAATGATGGGTACCAAGTTGCTGAGGATGATTACCTCTATGGTGCTTTGATGCCTGTTAAACCCTGTTTGCCTCTTATTCCGCTGTCTTTTTATGTTCCAAAATAAAGAAAAAGACAACAAAATAAAATAATGGAATTTAGTATTCTTTGTATGTATGAGTGTACAGTCTGTACACAATGCTATGGCAAAGTTTTGTGATTTAGCTGCTTATTTAGTAACATAAGATTCTTAATGATTATTTCTCTCAGCTACATATTGAACCTTGCCAAGGTTTCACCGCTCTTCTACTGCATAGGTGCTTGGTTCCCTGTTGCTTCGATGTGCTTCATGCATCTTAAAACCCTTATCCATCTTCAATCTTTGTTCTTAAAACTGGATTGTGGTACGAGAGATGGATGTTTTAGCTCCTTACATGCAACTTTAGGCTTTAGATTTTATTTTGTCATTGCAGATGTTTCTAGGATCAGTTTTGGGGTCTTTACGATGAAAGCACAGTGCAACAAAGATAAAAATGTCTTTGGAGGTTGCGAATTAGTTGCAGGAAGTGAAAATTTTCAAAGTTGTGGGGGTGTGTAACTTTGTAGTCTCCATGTGAATTTGGTTTTTATACAGGTCCCTTTTATTTGCATGTTGCAACATGTGCTTTGTGCTGCAGGTCTGCTGTACATATGATGTTTGACATATAGTTAAGGGGCCTGGAAGAGTGGGAGTATAAAATTAATTTTATAAACCCTAAAACTATCTGAGTACAAAGCAGGCTATAGGATTGTATATAAGGCAGAATGGAAGGAAGTTATTATTAAGCTTCTAAGGTAAACCCTTAGGAACATGCATTTTAATATCAGGCCAATTGTCATCCAACCTGGACACTTTTGGGGCATTTCGCATTGGGAATTGGTTGTTGGGATTTGATGAAGGTGAGAAAAAATCCCATGTTTGGTTGTGGGTTGTTGCTAGGAATACATTGATATCTCATAATAAATTTAAATCATTACCTTACTCATTATCTTTCCCCTTCCTCCTTCCTTTCCTCATTAATGACAATTTTGTCATTTAACCTCATTTTCCAACCCTCTCAATTCCCTTCCCAATTACCAGCACCCCCAGGTAATAGAAATGTGGTAACTGAGTGGGAATTCATTTACCATTTCCTTAAAACAAACAGAGGAATTTGTCATGTTGGGATATAATTCGCATTCCCACCCCTTTTAATCCACATAACAAATGGCCTGTGTAGGTAGCAATCGTAGGATAGCCATTGCAATTTAAGATACAAAACAATGGTTGCAAATTTAGTAGTGAATGAGAGGACGATACTGTACTGAGGCCTTGGACCACCACAAATCTCAACTGCATCAGCTCTAAACTTTTAATGGATGCATTTTTTCAACATCTTTCTATCATAAAGTTCATTTATGTGCTTATTTTATTGACTTATATATGATTTACACACTGCAAATTTGGTGAGTTGGAACTTTAACCTTCACTTTGCAAAATCAATTCTTTTTTGCTATCAATTAGCTTAATTGTGCATTATAAGGAATGAAAAAAAAAAGTGAATGGTAGGTGATATCCTGGTAAATAGAATTACTTCCCTAGAAACAAGCCTGGACGGCAGAAAGGAAAACCATATTTAGCCTGTTCATTCATATGCAAATGTTTGAATCTAAGTTTCACCATCTAACTGCCAATTTGAATGCATATGTGGGTTTATTATGGTGGTCAGGGGCTATTTAGTTTTGGTCTGAAGAATTCGTGTCTGGATTTGGGATCTCGATCATGATCTGCTGTATATGTCTTCGTTTCACAGCTGTTTAGATGATGCATGATGTTATTTGCATAAGAGTATGTGGTGTACTAATATTCAGTTGACTTGAATACTAATACATTTTCAGTAAGATCTTGACATAAGCTGAGAATTGAGACTACATTTGATGCAAGATCTTGACATATACTCTGTGGTCTCTCTTTTCTACTGGTTTACTGGGAACAACTATTTTACTAATTAAGGTTGCATTCATTTTTTTACCTCTTTAGAATCCCCATCTGCATCTCTGATGTATGGGTACTAACTGTTGAAGATATAAGATTGAAAATAAATATATGTATCTCATTGATACATCTCAAATTGAGCAATAAGATCTCAATTTTCAAAGTGCATGGCTTTGTTATGCTTCTAATTTAATTCTGTTTTTGATGCAGAATATTGTTATTGAAAAAGTTCTTGGACCTGGAATAAGAGTCACCGTTGCCATGGGGAATGACCGTAATTTGAGTACTGGTATTCATTCAATGTGTAACCTTTCATTCATTGTACCTAGTATTGCTGAATCTTTATATTTTATTGTATTTTCTTTGGTCTTTGATATTTGTAATAGCTTTCTGTCACCATGGAATTTAATTACCTTAGTCATCTTTGAATTAGATGGTTTTATCCTTGATAATAATTAGGAAATCAGTCAGATCACTAGGTGGATGATGCTTTTAGCAGTTGTCTGCTCATGTAGATAGTTGTTAATTGAGAAAAATTCTATGCTTATGTGATCTGAGAATAGATTCCTTGGTCCTGTTTGCAGAGTTTTCTATGTATTGCTTCTAAGATTATGATACCATGTGGTCTTTGAAGGGACATTACACCAGGTTGTCCAATCTACTACTCCTAGAGAAGAAGAGGGCATGTACTGGGGATATAAAGTGCGATATGCTCCAAATTTAAGCTCTGTTATTGAAAACTGCTCATTTGAGGTACTACAAGTTATGTTTGTTTGAAGAGTTGTGGAAGCTTATCAGGTCTTTTGTTTCATCGTAATTGTATGTGCTTTATCTTTGCTTGTAGGGTGGTTATGACTATGTGATTGGAACTTCAGAGCACGGCCAGGTTGTCAAGTCATCTGAGCTTTGTATACCTGAGTTTAGGTGTGTTTCTTTTTTCAATTTTTAATCTTTCAGTTGTTTTAGAGTTGGCAGAGGTTTTAAAGAACTTTTACTTAATCATAAGGGTGCAATCAATATGATAAAAGGCAATGGCTACTTCATCTTTTATTTGGTGCCCTTATAGTTGGTTTCTTTTTGTCATGCAATGTGAAACAAACTTATAGTAATAGTGCTACTTGTATACTTCTTCTCGATTCAGCATGTGGAACAATGATTATTAACTGGCTTTTCTTGTTTTCAACAATCTCACCAATTTATGTGTCTTGGTCATTTGTAAGATTATGCAAATCTCATTGCTCTGTTTCACATTCAGGCACCTTTTGATCACATTTGGTGGCCTCGCTGGTTTGGAAGAATGCATTGACAAGGACAAGAAATTAAAGGTAAGGTCTATATGATAATCACTGGTGGATTGGGATATATATCTTTCATTGATCAGCTCTGCTTGTTAGCTTGGTTTGACCATTCCTACTTGATTGCAAGCATTACGATCAACGTTTGGGTTTCCATAAAAAATAACATAAATAATAAAAGAAATTGAAGTTTACATTCCTATCTTTCATTGAGCCTTGCTCCTTTGCACATAAGAGTTCATATCTCATTTCTAGTAATGATATTCGCCATTTGAACAGGGAAAAGATGCAAAAGAGGTCTTCCATTCATATTTGAATTTATGCCCCCATCAAGGGAGCCGTACAATTAGATCAGAGGTAAAATATTTATATCCATCACTTATTGCTCAAAGTCTCAAAGGTAGAAAGAGTGATAGCAATATCATTGTAGTTATTCATTCTGTATCTGAAACTGTAACTTTTGGAAAACAGGAAGCAGTATTTATAGCACTTCAATATTTTCAAGAACCAATTGACCGGGCGTTGCAGAAAAGCTAATGTCTCAAGTGAGCTTTGTATTGAACTTTGCTTGTTTCCGGTCTTTTGCTGAAGAAGCTAAGGGAGCCAGACTGAAACACTTATCACAGTGCAGCTTGTTTTGGGTTAAAGTAGGAAAACAACTTGGTGAACTGACTGTTATTTTTTGTATATTTATCAATATCAGGCTTTTTTTATTTCCTATATTTGAGATTTTGAGTTATACTTTGAGATGACACTTGTAAGAGTTGTAACGATGTATTGTATCTGCAACATAATTTAGGTGGACATCATTCACAGTCAACATAATGGATATTAAGGTTTCAACTTATTGCAGTGTTGCAGGCTTTTAGCTACCTTCTTACATACTTGATACTTCGTATTTTACAGTCTGATCTCTTTTGAATCCCAGCTGTAGTCTCGCATTTGAAGTGGTATTTCTTATAAAAAATTTGGGCCTGCATCCTTTAGGCAGATCAGTTAATTCCCAGTGTTATTACCAAGGGTTGGAGTTCTTTATCAACAACCTTTTTCCAAAAAAGTCAATTACCAAAGCTCGTTGCCTTAGAGTCGTCTTCCAACACATTAAGTCACAATCAATCAAAGATGGAAAAATTAAAAAAAAAACAAAAGGTTTTGTGTGAGACCGGACTCACGTGAGACCGGGCTCAATAACAAAAGTCCAATAAAAAGGCGCGGGCTAACTAAACCCGATCGCGAGGCCTGCAACACCAAAAACATGATAGTGGACTCGCGTGAGTCCGTCTCACCCAAAATTTACCTTAAAAAAATATTAACAGAATTAGGCAAAACTATTTGGAAACTATTTTCCTTTTGCCCTTTTCCTTCTTATCCTTCTTCTTGGTTGATCATAATTGTGGATTTGTGGTGCCAAAGGAGCATTTTGTTTTTTAAGCTGGTGCAAAACTAGAAGTTTATTACAACTAGAGGATTTCAAAGGGGAAACATGTTTAAGAAAATAATCATCATCTCTTGCTTCAATAATGTTACCACTTGCAAAAGTATCGTCAGCACCTTTAGCAAGAAAAACGACCAGCTTCACTATGTTAAATCAAAATCGTTGTATGTGTCATATGAGTCGTACTTGACACAATTCGATTAGCTACAAGGATAAAATAGGAGCCGTTAACAAGTCTTTTACGGAATTTGTAAAGTGTTTATAGATCATTATTGGAAGGGATAAGTGAACCATGTTTAGGGACAAATCTAAATGTGATTGTAAATTATTTTTTTAGGTACCAAATCCAATATAAAAAAGAAAAAAGAAAAGGTGCTATGTATTGAGAAATTCTTGGATTGTACCTACTTGAGTCCACTAGGACTCTAAAGGAAAAGGTTAATCCAAAAAAAAAAAAAAAAACTGTTAACTTTGTATAAGTATCTTTGTAAAAGGAGTGGCTAATAACCACTTGTTGAATCCTAAGCCATAATAAGCATCTTTGTAAAAGGAGTGATTGATATCCATTTGCTGAATCCTAAGCCATAATAAAGCGTCGGTAGAAACTGTGAATCCTTTGCTATATAAAGGATTGTAACAAACAACACAAAGACAGACTTGAATAGAGTTTCATAAAAAAAAAAAAAAAAAAAACAATAATAGATAACACTATCATCCTTAAGCTAAAAAAAAGTGTCGGTTTTTAGAGTTCACAAGGACGCGCTTTATTAGTGGTTTAGAAAATCCCTTCTTTAACTTGATGCCACTCCAAATAGTGCTCTATTACATCCAAATATCAATGAAATGGGCTTTACTTTCACTGCTACACACACAAAGATTTCATTTGAACAAGGGCGGCCCTTCTCCATTACCAAAATAACACCAACACTTACCTTGCTCTCTGCCCCAAACCTTAGCCACCCACACCACCACCTTACGCCGCCGCCATTTCCGAACAACGACCGTCGCACAACAACCCACCGCCGTCGCACAACCGCCCATTGTCGTCGCAATGTTCACACTCGGTGGCAGAAATCGACAATGAATAAACAACCTTTAAATCCCCATTTCCCCTAATTTCTCTCATTCATCAATTTTCTAATCCCAAAACCTCTGCAAAAACCTAGATTTTCTACTATGAGAGTAGCTACTTTGATTCAACGACCCTTTTTCGGGCAGTTCGCATCTTTTAGCAAGCTAATTCAGTCGCGTTTATCAACTGAAAAATCCGACCCATTGACCCAAATTATCTCAATTCTTGAGAATTCTAACCCCATTGAACAATTTCTTGATCCAGTTGCCCACATTCTCGATCATCGTATTGTGTCATCAATCATGACAAAACCCCCAAATTTTCAAGTGGGGTTTCGATTTTATATCTGGGCAATGAATCGGAGGTCGCTTCGAGCTAGGAGTTTGAATGATTTGGTCATTGATATGATTTTGAAGGAGAATAGTGGGTTTGATCTTTGTTGGGAAACCCTAGATGAGGTTAAGCAATGTGGGTTTGATGTCCCAGCTGAGGTGTTTTTCGTGTTGATGTCGGGTTATTGGAAGGCGGGCAATCCAGAAAAGGCGGTCGAATCGTTTGGTAAGATGAAGGATTATGATTGTAAACCTGATGTTCATACTTACAATGCGATTATACATATTATGGTGCAAAAACAGGTGTTTTTGTTGGCATTATCTTTGTATCATCAAATGTTGAAGTTAGATTGTAGTCCTAATGTAGCTACTTATAGCATTTTGATTGATTGTTACTGTAAACTTGGGAAGATTGAAGATGCACTTAATATGTTTGATAAAATGATTGAGAGTGGAATTTCTCCTGATACCATAATTTATACGATTGTACTATCGGGTTTGTGTTTAGCTAATAGGACATATGATGCTCAAGATTTATTGAATAAAATGATAAGTAGTGGATGCCTTCCTGATTCAATTACATATAATGCTATGCTTTCGGGGGTTTGCAAGACGGGTGGGATTGATGAAGTATTCGAGCTTTTGAAGTCGTTTCAGGATCAAGGGTATACATTAGGGATTAAAAGCTATAGCTGTATTATTTACGCTTTATTTAGAGTTGGGAGAGTCGAGGAAGCTAACTCGTGGTTTCAGAAACTATGTGAGGAAAACATAACTCCTGATCTTAAAGTATACACTATTATGATTCAAGGTTTTACTGAGGCAGGAAAGATTAAGGATGCTTGGACAATGGTTCAAGAGATGACGGAAAGAGGTGTAGTTCCAGATACTCAATGTTATAATGCATTGATCAGAGGGTTCTGTGATATGGGTCTCTTGGAGGATGCACAGTCCCTTAAGTGTGAGATGTCAGAGAACAATTGCATCCCTGACACATGTACTTATAACCACCTCATGTATGGCGCTTGTAGAAATGGAAAGGTGGAGGAAGCTAAGCAAATCTTTGAAGAGATGGAGAAAGCTGGATGCTTTCCTTCTGTTATAACATTCAATACACTCATTGATGGGCTATGCAAGGCTGGAGAATTTGAGGAAGCACGTCTCTTGTTTTATAAGATGGAGGTAGGTACAAATCCTTCTTTGTTTCTTCATCTTTCTCAATGCACTGACCGTGCACTGGACAGAGAAAGCCTACAGAACTTGATTGCAAGGTTATGTGATTCAGGGTTGTACCTTAAGGCATATAGAATTTTAATAAAGCTGACTGATAATTGTGTTTTACCTGATATTACTACTTATAATATCCTCATAAATGATCTGTGCAAGAATAAAAACATTAACGGAGCTTTCAAGCTTCTTAAAGAGTTACAATACAAGGGACTATCTCCTGATTGTGTAACTTATGGAACCCTTATTGATGGACTTTATAAAGTTGATAGAGAAGAGGAAGCGATTCGTTTGCTAAATGATATGATGAAGAGTGGGTGTTTGCCCCAATCTGATGTCTATAAGACAATAATGACTTGGTTATCCCGCAAGAGGAAGGTTTCAGTTTCCTTTTCTCTGTGGCTGGACTACCTTAGAAGCCTTAAAAATCGGGATGATGAAGCAATCAAACTGATTGAAGAACAATTTGAGAGAGGAGAATTGGAGGAAGCAGTCCGTGGGTTGCTGAAGATGGATTTTAAGTTGAACAACTTTGACGTGGGACCATATACAACATGGTTGATAGGGCTATGTCGAGTTGATAGAGTAGATGATGCTTTGAAGATTTTTAATGTTCTTCTAGAATTTGGTGTCACTGTAGCTTCATCGAGTTGTAGGAAGCTGATACAGACTCTCTGCTCACAATCAAAATTGGATCTGGCTGTAAATGTTTTCCTCCATACTCTAGAAAAGGGGACTATGTTGGAGCCATCAGTTTGCAATAGGTTACTTTGTGCTCTCCTGCGTTCTCAAGCCTTTGTGAATCAAGCTTTTGATATTCTGGGCAAAATGGATTCAATGGGTTATGACCTAGATACTCAACTTGAACAAAGAACAAAGTCACTCTGGCAGTATCATTTATACATGCAGGAATCAGCGATGGCTGGCTAATTTGCTCCCCTTGGAATCTTGGATTCACCCGAATGAAGGTTCGATGTAGCAACAAAAGCTTTGTTTTTGAATTGGTAAGGTATCTTCAAAAATCCACACTAATTCATGCTTAATTGTTAAACTTTATTTTTGTTATACACTTAAGAATACTAGGGCAGCTAATGCGTCATAGCTAGCCATATCCAGAAATTCTTTTGATTGGGGTTAATCACAAATTTAGTTGTTGATATGTAAACAACTATGTTTAGAGGTATAAATGTCCAAGGCAACTAACGTTTATGATTGAAAATAAGTATATAGACATTTTTTAGGGTATAATTTTCCAAACACTATTCATTTAAAAAACTTTTGCATATTTATGAGGGTATATATATGTAAATACACATTTTGAAGGGTATTAGTAATCTTATACTTTTTATAAGGTAGGGAAAACTTCTAATATTAAGTTCTAACATGCTCTGTTGAAGTGTTTAGAACTAGTTGGTTTCAATCAAGCTAATACACTTATTATAGGGGCTGATTTGGCTAGTGTTTAGGGAACTGTTTATTTTGTTGAGCAGTGACTTCCAGAGTTTCTGTATAAGTACAGGTGCAATATAAATTTTGTAAAAAGATTAGGTATCAATAAACATTGTTCACAATGACAGAGAAGTTGGTGCTAGAAGTTTTCTGCATCTGATCATTTTGAATCTTGATATATGAGTGTAATTGATATCTGGTAAATGTAACAGGTGTGACTTTGGAAAAATAAGCTCTGAACTCTGTTGGTACATTGGTATATGGTCTTGGTCAGGTATGCTATATGTTCAATATTAGATAAGAAAAGAGGAATTCTGTAAATATGATAATCATAGATGTCTTGTTTCTTGATCGTTGATTCAAGTTTTTACTCCAGGCTTCATAATCCTACCAATTGAGTTTGTTCGTTGACCTTTTGTCCCCTATTGCTTTTTCTCTCTCCGTACATCATAATATTACATCTTATTGCTCATTTGGAGTAATCACACCGTTTAGTTGACACTCATAGCTGTTGTTGATCTTAGTGAGATCTTCATGATGGATATGATGACCCTCCTTTCCCTACCGTTCATGTTAGATATCATGTCCCTCTTCCTGCTACCCACTCTTTAGCAGTCACATGTATGCCAGTACTGAAAGAGTAATAGGCATCTTATCTTTATAAGTTTGCTTATAAACAATTTTATGATGAATATATTTTACAGTGTGTCTAAGACCTTCATGGAGCAGTTATTATATCTTGCACCTGAGATCATGTTGTGCATCATGATCTCGGATGAACAGATAGTTTATATACTTCAATGATTATGGCCATATTTTCAATGTTCACAATCATGAATTATATGTTTGATTTCGTTGCTGAATTATAACAAAAGTGTTCATAATCTCTGAACTAAATGTTCGTAATATATTAACCAAATATACACAATATTGAATAATATACAAATTACAAGCTCATAGTTATATGAACTAAATGCTAGTTTTAAATTATTTGTTCATTCGGAACCATAAAGCATGTTGTGGTCCCTGGTGCAAGATATAATTTTCATTTATTGGGTACTAAGCTGCTGAGGATGATTACCTCTATGGTGCTTGAGGCCCATTACTAAAAGAGAGCTGGTGCCTATAATGCTACTTCCTTTTTAACGTTTCACAACAGCGAATAAAAATAAATGGAATTTCAGCATTGTATGTAGGATTCTACACATTGCTATGGAAAAGTTTTGTGATTTTGCTGCTTAGTTCGTAACATAAGATTCTAAATTATTATTTCTCTTAGATAATCAGTGTGCCTTGCCAAGGCTTCAGCTCTCTCCTATTCCTAGTTAGGTTCCCTGTTGCTTTGATGTCCATCATGCATTATTTTAACACCCTTACCTATCCTCAAGCTATTTTCTTACAACTTGGATTATGGTATGAGAGATGCATGATCTAGCACATTACATGTAACTTTAGGCTTTAGATTTTATTAAATCATTACAGTGGCTTCCAGGATTAGCCAAGGAGTCCTTTAAAAAAGGCTGCTTATCTGCCTATGCTTCTAGTCATATGATCTTTCTGTATGCATAATAAGATTATTGAATGTGAGATAAATATGATGAAAGCATGGTGCAACAAAGATGAGAATGCCTTTGACTGTTGTGAATTAGCTGCTGGAATTGAAATTTTCGGAACTGGTTATTTCCTTCACAATATTTAGAAAATTGTTAAGTGGATGATGCGAATAGCAGCTGTCTGCTCTGTTGTTAGTACTATGCATATGTGATCTGCGAGTAGGGAAGGAAGAAGTGGACTAATCCTTACATTACACCTTGGTCTTGTTTGCAGACAATATGTATTGCTGCTGAGATTATGATACCATGTGGCCTTTGCAGGTATATTACACTAGGCTGTCCAATCTACTACCTCTAGGGAAGAAGAGGGCATGTACCGGGGATATAAAGTGTGATATGCTCCAATTTTGAGCTCTATTATTGAAAACTACTCATTTGAGGTACTAGTAATTATATTTGTTTGAAGAGTTCTAGAGGCTCATCTATTCTTTTGTTCCATTGCAATTAAATGTGTTTATTTTGCTTTGTAGGGTGGTTATTGGAACTTCAGAGCATGGCGAAGTTATCACGTCATCTGTGCTTTGTATCTGCTTTTAGGGTGTGTTTCTGGTTTAAATCTCTATCTTGAAGTTTGTTTGTTTGTTTTTTTTAGCTGACAGGTTTTAAATAATTCTATTAAAAAAAAAAGGATAAAAAGTAATTTGCTATTTCATTATTGTGCTCTATCTAGTTTCTTGCTACCATACAATGTGAAATAAACCTTTTACTCGATGAGGTTTTATTTTATTGGTTCATACTCCTCACCTTATTTTCATCTTATTCACACATAAATCAGGTCTGATAGGAGTTAAGATAATACTTCACAAGGGCTAATAAGTTCAATTAATTTAGAATAAGGGTAATTAGTTAAAAAAAAAAACTGTATCAGATATTAGGGTAATAAAACTCTAATTAGTTCCAATAAGGTCTAATAAAACTGTATATAAGACCCAATAAGGTTTAATAAGATATTATGCAGAGTAGGATTGATAAGCTCAGAAAAGATAATACTATAAGGGCTAATAAGTTTACATAAGATAATAGAAGGGTTAATAGGTATAGATAAATAATTTTAGGACTTATAAGTTAAGGGTAATATAAATTAAGTAAAGTTTTGGTGAAAAGAACACTGTCTAAGAGTGGTATTATTCAGGCATTCAGCATGTGAAAGGCCTCATTGAATTTTCACTGAATTCTTTGTTTTCAACCATATCGCCTATTAAATAGTCTTGTCACTTGTGAGATTATGCAAATCATATAGCTCTGGTTCACATTCAGGCACTTTTTGATCATATTTGGTGCTCTCCTGCTTTTGGAAGAGTGCATTCACAAGGACGAGAAATTGAAAGTAAGGTCTATATGATTATTACTTCTATTCTTCTTTCATTGATCAATTCTGTTTGGTGCTTGGTTTGACCCTTTTTACTTGATTGCAAGCATTATGATTGCAGTATAGATAAGAAAAAAAGAAAAAAAAAAAATTAGAGTTTACGTTTCCGTTCATATGTTTTTATTGAGTCTTCACTCCGCAGCAAGTAAAATTTCAAATTTCTGTATTGGTAATGATGTTCACCAATTCACCAGGGCAAAAAGGCACAGAGGTATTCCATTCATATCTGAATTTATGCCCCCGTCAAGGGAGCTGTACAATTAGATAAAGAGGTAAACTTTTCATTTTGTTGCTATTTATCAAAAGGGAAAAGATTGACAAAGCAATATCATTGTAGTCATTTCATCCACTTCTGAAACTTCTGTGCCTTTACGAAAACAGGAAACAGTATTTATAGCACATCAATATCTTCAAGAACCAATTGGCCGGGCATTGCAGAAAGGTTAAGGTCTCAAGACTCTCAAGTGAACTTTGCATGTTTCCTTTTGTTGATGAAGCTAGAAGAGCCAGGCTGAAAATAATTAACACAGGGTGGCTTCTTGGGATTTAAGTAGGAAAATGACTTGGTGCACAACGTTTTTTTTTTTTTTTTTTTTTTTTTTTTTTTTTTTTTTTTTTTTTTTTTTTTGTATTATTTCTTAAAATCTCTTTTTTCTCATTTCATAAATTTGAGCACAATTATGAGACAAACATTTGTAACGACATGATGTATCAAACTATTAATATGTTGTATGTATCATTCATAGTCAACATAATGAATTGAAGATTATAGTATATTGCAGTGTTGCGGTTACCTTTTTTGCAGTCTAAGTTTCTTGCTCTCTAGTCTCTTGCATTTGAATTTTGAAGTGATTGTAAATTTAGAAAGTTATCCGAAGTTTGTATTTTTAGGAGTCTTACTGCTCTTTGAGTGGCTGATTGGTAGCATACTAGCACATTAGGGATAGTACTATGTTCCTGGTTCTTGAAGAGAGTATTGAATACAATGCTTCATTAGCTTCAGTAAACTTGGAGAATCCTAAAGGAATTTTGGGCCATGTCAAGAACTACCATAAGAAGATTATGAAGTTTCTTTGAGAGAGCGTTGAAAAAAAAAAAGATGGCTTTTTTGAGAAGAAAAAGCATATGTTGGCTGGAACCTTTTTCTTGGAAAATTTGACCCACAAAAGATGATGAAATAAATTTAACTTTTCATATATACAGTAATTAACTAAATTATCCTTCTCTGTCATAAAATTGTTTCTATTTGCTTTTGAAGAGTTTTAGTGAAAACATTTGCCGATGTTTTATACAATTATATACTTTGTATTTATTTTGCACCAAAAAAAAATATATATATACTTTGTATTTATTTATTTTATACTAATATTATAGATTCATACGAAATAAATGATACAGAGTAATGACTTATTGTCAAAGCTTTTTTGCGTTTGGGATCTGAGGCAAGGTATTCTGTAGGTGGCTAGGAGTAAAAACATCTTCTGCTGCCTTCAAATACAATACACTTGTTCTGTCAAAAAAAAAAAAAAAAAAAAAAAAAAAGACATTACCCTTGAGGTCTTGACCTTATTTATTGATTTATATGTTGGACAAAATATAGTCATATGGGATTTTGGTAAATTTGCCTAGATCTATAGGTTAATATCTACGTCTTATATTTCTTACATAACTATAATTAGAGATACGGGGATTATAATTGTGCATCGATAAACATGAAAGTCAAAGTGTTGCAACTAAAAGTGAATGAACAAGACCAGAAAGTTTATAACAATGGGAACTATTTTAAAGCCAATATCGTATACGAGTCAACCCAACCCATGTTCCCCGTGAACCAACCCAACCTAACTCAGAAGGCCAGAATTGAAATCTCTAAATTTCCCACTGTCAATGTGCATGGTGAAAAGTGAAGACTAAACCTTCAAGTTCAAGTCATCGAGTATACAAATGTGGCTCAAGTTAAGAAAACTAAAATAGAGAATACAGCTTCTATTATTTGTCCCCTTGCTCAAGAAATTGCAATAACAAACCTTATAAAACTCCCCAACCCCAATCATATCTTCACACATCCTCCCTTCCTTCCCTCTTTCTTTTCTTATTAAGTAACCCTCAAATCTCTCAAAATCTCCCAAATCAATTTTCTCAATTCTAGGGTTCATCCTCAAAATCCAATCAAATCATGGCGTCAAATTCATCAAAACCCTCCGATGAAGAATTAACAAATCAATTGCAACAACTCCGAACACAATTGAACAAAAAGCAAACATTCGAATCAGCAGTTGCATCAATCAAATCCCTCCTTCTTCAATCCTACTCCACCTCTTCTCCTTCAACCCAGAAACTCTTCTACACTTTCCCGGCTTACCTCCTCGCCGGCATCGACCTCCTCGAGATTGCCGACCGCCTCACCGTCAACTCCGCCGAGAAAACCCACCTCAATTCCTGCATCACCCACTTCCGTCAAACCCTAAATCAAGAAGACCCTGAAAATGGAGGAGAGAGAATTTCACAATCGAATCGTAGAGGTGGGTACCTCTTTGAAGGCCATTTGACTGTTGATCAGGAGCCTGCGCAACCCAGTTGGCTTGTGCAGCAGAATCTGTTAACTGCGCTCGCTGCGCAGTCGCAAAATGCCACTGACAATGGTGGTGATAGTACCAATGATGAGGTGGTGGGGAGCTTGATGAGGGGATTGGTCGAGAGTTTAGATGTGTCAATGCTTAATAATCTGGAAGATTTGCTCCCTCCAATGGAGGGAACGACTGGAAGGGTCGCGCCGCCTGCGAGTAAAGAGGTGGTGGAGAAGTTGCCGGTGATTAAACTCGAAAGCGAGGAGATGGTGAAGGAGAAGATTGGTGAAGAGGGGGCAGAGTGTTGTATATGTAAAGAGAAGTTGGGAGTGGGAGATGAAATGCAGGAAATGCCGTGTAAACATTTGTTTCATCCGCCGTGTTTGAAGCCGTGGTTGGATGAGCATAACTCGTGCCCGATTTGTCGGCACGAGTTGCCGACGGATGATCATAAGTATGAGAGTTGGAAGGAGAGGGAAAAGGAGCTTGAGGAGGAAAGACGTGGTGCTGCTAATGCTGTTCGAGGGGGCGAGTTTATGTATATTTAAAATGTGTTTTTGATTATTGGGGCATTGTATCATTCTTGTTATTAACATTATTTGATGTCGAGTTTTTTTTTATTTGAGTTCCTATATGAATTGTTATAACTTATAACTGCAATCGAATTCGAGTTGAGATTATATACATAATGTATTTAACATGGTTCTAGTTTGGTATTTTGTTAATCAAAATAATGGAGATGAAAAATCATACTAGTATTAAAATGAAGTGCTAGTAGCTTAAGTTATACTGTTATAAGTTTGATAATCCATTTCGATTTATTATCTGAACACATACAACATCATCTCCTTCAATCCTGAAGTTTCTCCTGTTGAAGACCCTACAAGGCAGCAACGAGCCTCTCAAGTCAGTCTCAACAAAAGCTTTTGAATTTTTGTCAGCTGAAAGTAATGGAGCTTCCCTCTACACTGCTACAGTTTTCTGTCTTAGCTTGATTCCCTCACTTCAGTATCATTGGACATTTGTACATGAATATAGTACTATACTCTTTAGTCCATGTTTTAAATTTTTAATTGTATTGACCGAGCATAGCATTTTCCCTTAGCACTTGCTTCCTGCTGCATATGACTTATGAGGACACAAAGGTGGAAACATTAGACGGTTAGACCTAATCAAAACAGGCCCGAAATTTGTTAGGGTTTGGGCTGATTTTTGGGCCTAAATTCAAGCTCGAGTTGACCTGTTTGGGTTTTAGGCAACCTAAAATTTAAATTTTAATTATATTTTTATCATTGTCCGAAATGATCCAATGACAGGCCCAAAGTTTTGGTTTGGTAATCCTAGGCCTGGCTTGACCCAACCCAATCTATGCTCGGATCTAATCTAGGAAAGAATAGAAGATCAATGAGTAGAGAAAGAAAATGGAGGGGGAAGTAAAGGTACTCCTCAGTCCTCACTAGTATCATCAATATTTACACAAGCCTATGAAAATTCAAACTCATGTATCAAAGATGGCAAGTGGTGACCATCCTACCTTTGCACCTTTCCAATTCCTTAAAATATTGAATAACTTTGGTGAAAAGGGGATTGTATTCATGCATATAGGGTTGACCATGTATAAGGCATATAACTAGTAAAAAGCTAAATCATATATATTAGCTTTTATAATCAACAATATGGAAGCCCATAACTCTAAGCAATTCACAAACACAAGGGAAGACACAAAGAAACATCAATCATCAATCAATCAATAACATAATACTAAAGGCGAATCTGACATGACACTTGTCATGTTTTGATTAAAAAATTTCCCGCCACTTTTACTTTCTTTTTTTAACAAATATTTATGAACATTATTTTACAATATCCTATAATATTTAACTTTCAATTTGGCAACTATATATAAAGTGTATTCTATATGCATTCAATGAAAATATTTTGACATATAATACTTTATAATAGGTATTTTTCTATATCAAACAAACATATACTACATATATAAGGTAATATAAGGAATATTGGAATAATGTAAAACTCCAGTACTCCATAGTTCATATCTTCTACATCATATATTTCCTTTGAAAGATTTTTTTTGCTCCAACTAGGATAGTTACGTCACCTCTTATTATATATTTGTTGATTTATTATTTATAATTTTTATTTATAAAAAATAACACTGCAATTCAATAACTATAAAATAAAATTTAAAAACCTTGATTATTAATTGTCACAAAAAAATATTCAATTAAATCTGTATAAAACATTATACTGTCAAAGTATGCTATAAAATATTGGGCCAGTCAAAATATGCCAACAAAATAGTAATATATGGGGTACATAAGTACATTACACGGGTTATAATTAACATAGCATTTAATCTTATATAAAACCCTATAATCATTAAACATTGCTCCTTTTTTTTTAATAACTTTTTGATATCAATATAATATAAATTCAATAGAAAAGAATATCAAGTATTCATTTCAATAAAAAATATTAATTTTTATTTTAAATTATTGTTAAATTAACATTATAATTTATAGATATGTTAAGTAATTAAAAACCGAGAATAGCTAAGATCACACACTAATGACATCAAGAAAACAAAACAATGGACAAAGAGGGACTAGGAAATTAGAGAGTTAATCCTGCTAGCTAGATCAGCATAACAAAACATCAATTCATTGTATCACAACACGGTGCAACTAACATTGGTACAACCGTATAAGCCTACTCTAAGCTACTCCGATCCTTCCGACTTTCACCAACTAACGACGGCTTCAAGGACTCAAGGAGGTATAAAGGCTAAAAACTCTAACCAAACCTGACTTCGGTCGGCACTTGATCTACGAGATCTAAATCAAATAAGGTAGAAGCCCACTAGCTAGGTAGATGATGATCTTATAGAGTTATACTTCCTTCGTTTGTTTTTAATTGACACGTTTATTTAGTCACATTTGTCAATGCACTTATTCAATCATTAATATCTTTAATTATCAATAGGCAAAAATTATGAAAAGTTGATATATACTTTGAAAGTATATAATGTGACAAATCTAACAAGATCTCACAAAGAAACGAAGGTAGTAGTAGACTGGATAATCTTGATTCATGCATGGCATGCAAGAAATTAATTAAGTAGCCTAACTATTCTATTCCAAGGCTTTTTGAGACTCTAATATCAAACATAGATCAACTAGACAACCTGAAGTAGTATACAATGAAAGAAGTAGAAAAGCCCAACCTCAACATACCAAGTTACAAATCAAGTATCATGCTGAACAATGAAATAAGCTAATTACTCATCACATATTATACAATTAAACATATAAAATCTACACTAAATAAAGCACAAAACCATAACATAGTAAAATTAACAATGAAGTTTCAACCTAAGATGAAAAACATCATGAAGAACTTGCATAACAAAAAAATGAATTGCACAAAAATTAAGTACGCATAAGAAAAAGTATCAAATGAAAGCAATTAAAGGAACATGAAAGAATTGAAGCAAGTAAAAATGCTATGACTTCTTCTCTAATTCTTCAAATTGAGTATGAGACCAGTTATTGTGAAAAGCATTTGAGACAAGCTATCAACTTTAACTTTAATCTTCATATATTGAGTAAATTCGAAGAAATGGTAGTTTGAAGTCGAACTTTGTACTAAACCCTTCTTAACAAATGTATTTCATTCCGAGGTTCTCCTCGTTTTTTGAGACCTCCTAGGACATACCTACACGATCAAACAAGTAAAAATAAAAAAAAAACCCAAATCCTAGAAACATTACCACAGAAACAAATACTTTCAAAAGAAACACAAATAATAGCAAGTTAAATAAACTAAGCAATAAAATCAAGCTAAAACATGCAAAATGATGATGAAAACTAAATGGCGTCCTTTTTTTTGAATAGTAAAAGCTAATTCAGTTAACACAAAGTCTTATATGTAGTTGGCCACACGGTGTGGCCATCCATTAGAAGGGTTACTTCGTTAGGGCATGCTTGGATTGGGGGTATTATATTAAGGAGGTAATAAAATCAAACTAAGCAAAATGAATGTGAAAATAGGGAAGAAAGAGGTACTGATGGTGTGATTGTAAAAAGATTATATAGTGATGGTATGGTGTGAGGTGAAGAAAGAGGAATCAAAACCCTCATTTTGGGGGTAATAGTTACATAAGGGGGAGGTTGGGTAACTATTACCCACATTATGAGAGTAATAATTCCTCCATCTCTCTCTTTTCCTTATGGTATGTACAACTACATTATTTCATTTGTAAACACCATGTCTTCTACAACAATATCTCTAATTACTTTTATTTTTTCATGTTTAACTTTTATTACCCCCTTAATGTATTACCCCCAATCCAAGCATGTCCTTTAATGTTATAGGGGCTATTACTCGTTAGTTTTACGGGGTTACTATTAGGGTTACATAGGGGTTACTAAGTTACTTGGTCAGTATCATAAGGGTTACCAGGTTAGTGTTATAGAGATTACTTTGTTATTTTACAAGTGGCCATGGTGTGGCCAGCCACACAAAAATCGCATCATTCAGTTAAATATTTATAATTTCCTTACAATAACAAATTAAACACTTACAAATTTCATTAAATGTAGATTAATTGATTTTAAAATGCTAAGGTGGGCCTATAATTAGATTATTTTTTTTTGGTGTTCTACCCGGTTCACCCTTTGGACTAATCCGGATTCGGGATCAGTTTTGGGTAGTTAGGTTCCAGTCCCCTCCTAATTGTTGTGGGGGATCGAACACGGGTCCTCCTTACCAAGTGTAGTCCCAATTAGGGGTGAACAAACTGGGTACCCGGTCAAAATTTTAGGACCCGGACTTGGAATTGGTTGGAACCGTGTCCTAAAATTCGGAACCGGAATTGAAATTGGTTTAACCGGGTCCTAAAATTTAGGAATTGGAATTGGAACCACCGGGTACCGGTTCCGGTTCCGGGTACCCACTTACGTATGTAATTATTAAAATATAATACTAATTATAATTTTTATTTTAGTTAGGATCATTTTTAATGTTTAATACTTATATTTATATATGCATAAAGCTATTTG
The DNA here is from genome assembly GCF_948465745.1 of Chenopodium album. NCBI lineage: Eukaryota > Viridiplantae > Streptophyta > Magnoliopsida > Caryophyllales > Amaranthaceae > Chenopodium > Chenopodium album. Next base: position 25,043,012 of record NC_137856.1, read on the forward strand.
TATTCATGTTAGGTATTAATAATACTTTTTTATTTTACAAATTAAATACATTCAACATATTTTATTATTTTAAATTTATTTAGTTTAGTATATATTGGGTAACCGGGTACCCAACCGAGTCCGGTTCCAAAAAGTTAAGAATTGGAATTGGTTATATAACCAGGTCCTTAATTTATTACCCGGAATTGGAACCACCGGGTCTAATCCCAATTCCGGACCCGCCGGTTCCTAATCGGTTCCGGTTCCAATTTCGGGTACCCAGAATTTTTGCTCACCCCTACTCCCAATCACCATTACACCAACAACTAATTGGTCTAAAATTAGAATTATTAGTCTACACAAGTCGGCTGGACAAATCCAACAATATAAGGACACAATTCTAATTCAAAACTATTTCATATCTTTGTAAAAGACACAAATCAATGATCTCATCTATATGACCGTGTGTTATTAGCTTATACTAATTATAAATTCATGACTTAAGATTATTCTAAGCTACATAGAGTATCTTCCTTAATCATCGGTCGGCATATAAAAATATAAATAAAAAATTAATAAAAAAAAAACCAGTTAAGCAAGTAATGTTACTAATGTAGGATAAATGTTACATTATGATTCACTTAAAAGTTTTATGAAGACACCCCCTTCAACGTGTTTAACTTTTTCCCTACATTCCAATTTCTTTAATTAATTAACTTTGAAGGCAACTAAACCTCTTTTGGCCTTGTTAATCACTAGCACTTAATTGGAGTGGGTGTCCAACATAATAATATAACATATACAAGTAAGTAGCATACAAATAAAAAATGAGGATAATTCAATGAATTTCATGATGACATGAGTGCAAGTATTACTAATTACTAATAGTAGTAATAGAGATAGTGGGGTTGTTGCACTAGTCGTGCATGCCAACAATTTGATACCAAGGACACTATTTTTATTTTTTTTCGATTCTTTTTTGACATTTCAAACCTCAACGTTGACGTTGACAAAGATAAATCATAAATGGCAAGCCATTTTTCACCATTCTCCTAAAAATACAAGTGAATTCATTAAGTAACCATCTTATTATGGGTCAAGTTTTGAGTTCTGTTATCGATTATAAGGATAGTAAAGAATTAACGCAATTGACACGTAAAACAAAGCAATTGTGTTATTTCATTGTCGATTTTAGTTCAATTTGTCCTGTAAGAACTAAATGACATTCAAAATCTTAATCGAGCAAATTCTGCTGCTAATAATGTGATGACATACAAATTGAGATATTTTTTAAATATATGCTAAATGAGACATTTACGTTATTTTTTGTCAAATATATACTCATTTTGGATCTAAAAGGAACAAAATGACCCAAACATTTTTCAGCACGCAACACAAGTAAAAATATTAATAGGTGGAGAGTGGGCTCCACTAACCACTGAAGGTGATTGAATCAATAAGGCGGAAACCGTTAACAGTAGGATAACGATAAGGTAAATATTGATTAACTAATTGTATTAAAAGCTTACAGCGTGTAAATATCCAAAAGAAAAAGGCATATGGTTACCGTATTAAAAAAAACCCTAAAATTTAATATCATAACTAGTTAGTGACCCGGGCAATGCCCCGGGCTTGTTTATCTTCTTCGTATTCAATTACGTACATGACAAATAATTATATGCATTATATTCTTTTAAAAAAAATGTAGTATTGTTTTCAAATTGGATGCACAAATGAATCATCAAACCAATATTTAACCACTGAGAATACGTAGTGAATAATGAAAAAATTTACACGCACTTACTTTGAGAGCTTTGAGTGAACTATAAAGAAAATCAACCAATGGAATCTCTTATTAAAATATATCAAATCCTACATATTACACAATCATCGAACCAAAATGCTACTTATCGCTTAAAACATATATAGCCCATAATTAATTTCAGAGTGATTTATTAAATATGTAAAAATATGAGTTAAGTATGCAAAATATATCCATTGCATTCCAAGTAAGGTAGCGTAAACATATACTTACCTAACTCAATACTGGCCCAAGTAAAATGTTTCTCCAAGAGATTTGCCCGTTTAGTGTATCATTTCCTTAGATACCTAATTTTTAGGGATAAATATATTGAATACATATTGGTTACATATTTTTGCAAATTAAATGGGTCAAACCAATTTTAAAACATTTTAATTATTCATCTTCACAATTGTGACCAAACTAAATACTAATAATGGCTAGTCTATTGGTTTGCAAGTAACACCTTCTCTTTCTTTAAATTTAGAATCAATATTTAATTGATCATTATTGTAAGGTGTAAATCAAGCACATTTAAATATAATTGCAAAAGTGGCATGGCAAAAAATTTAAAGTGATGTGGTGAAATGACAAAAAAGAATTGACAAATGGCAAAATGGCACTCCTTGTCTTGGAGTTTTAATAATAATATAGATATAGATTTTTACATAAAAATATGGGCCAATGTTATAATTTACTTACTCAAAGAACCATGTCTATGATACATTAGATAATCACACCGAGAAAAAATAAACCATAGAAATCCAAAAGAAACTGATTTTCATTGATTAATGTCATATGACATGTACAATTGACAATTAATGACAAAGGAAATAGATTCAACAAAATCAAATAAGAATTAACTTGGGAAGGACTAAGAATCCAAATAAATAAATATAACAATTCGGCACATTCTCGATTTGTTGTCTTATTCAACTTTTTGAGTGAATCCATTGTTGCTTCGTAATTTTATGGTGAAGAAATTTAAATTTCTTGTGATAATTTCGTAACCTCAATAAGAGCAATCAAATCAATCGTAGCTCTGCATAACCTTGAGACTTTTCCAAGCATAGAGAACACATTGACTTTTAAAAGAGATAAAAAGACCTTGTCTTGCAAAGGAGATCGAAAAAACCTTGTATTTAGAAAGAGATTGAAAAAACCTTGTATTTCGAAATAGATCAAATAACCTTGTTTTTCAAAGGATGATAAATTCCTCTCAAGCGAATGAACCATTATTGTAAGCCAATAAAAAGTAAGAATGGGACTTTCCATCGGTAAGATTTGATGGAAGTCCCTTCAAAACTTAACAACAGAGGTTAGGGTTTAGCCGTTTAGAAGAGAGGAGAGAAGAGAGAGGTTAGGGAGCGGTTTTTTTATTTCTATTTTTACTTTATTTTTTTATTCAAGTGTTTATTTATTTTAAAATCATTTAATATATATAAGCTATATATAATAAAGGATTCCAATATAACAAAAATTGGCCTAACACCATTCTTCATTGTATGGTGTAATATGTTTATAGTACAACCCAACATACCAGTATATACTCCCTCAGTTTTTATATACTTGTTCCATTTTTTCATGCGTGAAATTTTAGGAGAAATTGGAGAAAGTAATAAAATATGGAGGTAGTGGGATAGGTGGAAGAATAAAAACTTGTAAAAAGCAAAAGTAGTCGAGAGAATTGGAGAAGAGAGAATATGATTTGTATTAGGTCCACTAGTTGAGAAAAATGAATTAAATATTGTAAAAGGTTTCCTAAACAAGAAAATAAAGCAAGTATTTAAAACGATCGAAAATGAAAAGTGAAGCAAGTATTTAAAACGTAGAGAGTACAACATAGTGATTTTTTTTTAATTTTTTTTTTGTTACAGGTGCACATAGAGCTAGGTACAACTAAGCCGCGCAAGCCCAAGTATTCAAAAATATTTTATGTCGTGCTCAACAATATTTTATGTTGTTTTAGGGCCTGTTCATATTTACTTAATTTCAGTTCAGTTCAGTTCAGTTCAGTTTAGCTCCAATCAGTTCAGTTCAGTTCCAATCAGTTCAGTTCAGTTCAGTTCAGCTTTTAATTTCCCTCTCACATAAAATATTCATTTAAGCTCAATTCAGTTCAGTTCAGTTCAGTTCCAATCAGTTCAGTTCAGTTCAGTTCAACTCCAATCAGTTCAGTTCAGTTCAGTTCAGTAAATATGAACAGGCCCTTAATCATGTGTCAATCTTTCATAAACGGAGCCTTAAATTAAACTTGTCCACGTGCCATGTCATTGGGTCCCCTAGTAACTTTAAATCATCATATTTTTTTTTTTTTTTTAAATAGGCTGAAATGGCGACACCATCATGTAGGTTTGTTCATTATGCTTGTGCCAAAGTTTGAAAACAACTCAAGACGTAGCCCATGTTCCATCGACGTAGCTCTCATGCTATGCTAGACTCATGGCAAGCTTGTACTAAGTCAAGCCAATTTAGTACCGTACCTGATCAACCCTTCCCCGTACTAGCCCATGTATGCCCAACCCATGGCCTTATACTAAGTCGAGCCAATTTAGTACCGTGTCTGATCGGCCCTCCCCCGTACTAACCCATGTATGCCCAACCCATGGCAACGTCTAGAAGCACAGTTGTAGGCATTGAACAAGAAACCAAAATAAAAATCAAAGAGAAGAAGTAAGAAAAGGCAAAAGAGCAGGGAAAAGAATCGGTGAATCTCCCAACCGTCACGTCTGAATAGGATCAGATTTCATTTCATTTCTCCTATTTCCTCCCTTTTCCGCTTCCTTCATTATTATTCTTTTCTTCCTCTTTTGACTCCTTCACTCTTCCCGCTCTCTCTCTCTCCTCTTCAACCCCCCCATATCCCCTTCATAGGGTTCTTCATCTCTTCTTATTCCTCTCATTCTCCTCTCTCTCTCTCCTCTTTCTCTCTCCTCAAGCTCAAGGTTTTCCATCAATGGCGGAATTTTCGATGGCCAAAGAATCTCTCACCATGTGTACATCAATGGCGGCACCTTCATCATCATCTGGATCGTCTTCTTCTGCTGCCGTTGACGATGATTTTGAAGACGCTTGTAGTATTTGCCTTGAGCCTTTCTCTCTTCATGATCCTGCTTCTGTATGCTTCGATCTCCCTAAACTCCTATTTTTCTCATTTTTACTTTTTTTGTTCTTAAATTGAAATTTAGGTTTGTTTTGATGTTTGATTTTAGTCATTGATATTTGTTTTTTTTGGAGAATTTGTTTATTGGCGAATTTGTTTTGTGCTGGAGTTGTAATTTTGATGATCGAGAGATGACGACTGAATTTTGACTTTGATTACTAAAATGTTGACTATAGTTCATCTGATTTTGAACACGTTATTGAATTAGATTGCATGTTCAGTCCAGAATTTGTAAGTTTTTGTACAGCATTCTGAATTTTATTGCCTTTTGAGTTTTTCTATTCGAATTGTAAATGCTGTTGAGAAATTCTGATAGATGATTTTGTAGCTTTGTTGAAAACCAATCGTTTGGTCTAATTGTTAAAGTATTTATACTGATTGATCGATAAATTCGATTATTCGACCCGACATCATTGTCTGATTGTAGTTGTTCATCTTATTTTTCTTGTATGATCATTGTTGGAGTTGGTTAAGACCATTGATTTCTGAAAATAATACATTTTTGCTGGTTTATTTTGTATAGGTGACGACTTGCAAACACGAGTATCACCTGCATTGCATACTTGAATGGTATATTTACCTTTCCGTTTTTGGAATTGGAGTGTTGTATTGTTTTAGGATAATATTGCTTCACATTGTAATCATGTGGCTTTTGTGTTTCTAGGTCTCAGAGGAGTAAAGAATGCCCGATTTGCTGGCAGGATCTTGCCTTGAAGGACTCTGCAAGGTAGATGATTGATTTTTGTTTCAGGCTTTGATGTTCCTGGTCTATTCATGTTTGCGACTTTAACTTGTTTGTGTTGATAGCCAAGAGCTTCTAGCTGCTGCTGCGATTGAAAGGAATGCTAGGACAAGGCGATTGTCGAATAATAGAACTGATTATTCTCATCAGTATCAAGAGTCAGATTCTGCATATGTGAGTAATAAGCTCCAGCTTGTAGGCTTTTCATACACCTGGCTTCGTTATCCTGAAATCACTAATATGACAATGCATTCTTTCAGGGGTCTCATTGGACAGATGACTCTGATTTCAATGAGCGTATGATGCAACATTTGGCTGCTATGATGAGCCGTGCTCGGCAAGCCCATAGAAATGGGAGGCAAAGATCTTCTGAACGAAGTCCTTCTCCAGATTTTATGTTTGCATCTCGTCTAAGTGAATTAACTTTGCATCCAAATAGTCCTGATGAGTGTAGTTCTGCTTATGGTTCACCCGGCAGCAGTTCACCCATTGCTAGTAGCTCTCAGCGCCCTATATCAGCAAGCCCATCAGCTGTAAATTTTTCAGTCTCTGCTCCAAGGAGAGTTCCTCACCAGCCTTCTAGGTATTGCCTGCAACTGGTTTTCATATTTGAAATGGTGTCTGTTACTCGGTATTTTACATGCATGACCTGGATAAAATTATTGAAAAATCAATTCTTGATTTTTTTTTTTCCTTATATTGGATTAGACCTGCATTCTTATTCATTCAAGTGATTACTTTCTCATTGGTTGAGTTCAATTTCCAACTCTCAGACCCCCTCAAAGCCAATCACCCGAGTGTACTCAAAGACCAAAGTCATCTGAGCTACTTGCATTTTCAGAGTCAATAAAATCCAAATTTTCTGCAGCCTCAGCCAGGTAAACATTTGGGACCTATCATTATATATAATTTATTTTATTTTATTTTTGTAATTTGAATAGGCATTACAATGTAATTTTGTTTGGACATGCATTAAAAATTTTGCCAACTGCCGTTTGAGCTCAATTTTTGCTCTTAGGTACAAGGATTCAATTTCAAAAGGTACCCAAGGTTTTAGGGAAAAGCTTCTTGCTCGTAATAGTTCTGTTAAGGAACTTAGTAAAGGAGTTCAGAGAGAGATGACCTCTAGCATTGCTGGTGTTGCACGAATGATTGACCGTCTAGACCTCAAATCCAAACGGAACACACAGGCTAGTGGAGCTCTTAGTCATGGTGGGGAGACCTCAAACTTTTTTTCTAAGGGAAAAGGGGTGTTAGATCATATTATAGCAAGCTCTCGGGAGAATCGTATGGATTCAGAAGGAAATTTAAGTTTGCATGAAAAATCCCAGGCTACAAGCCCTATTTCAAGCCATAAAGAAGTTTCATACACAGAGGTTTGTTATTTTCATTCCAAAATGTATATTAGTAAAGTTCTCGTCTTTATTTTGCAGCTGCTAGATTGTGTTTTCTGAGTATAGAAAAACCATTTATCATTTGCAATCCTTCTGTAAAAACTATAGTTCGTTTCATTATCTTCCAAAAACAACATAATGCCTGTTCAATTGAAGTAAACTTAAATTGTATATGCTCACTAAACAATAGGAAAAGTTTTCTGATGTGCACACAAAGTAGGAGGCAAATATTTTCCTTCCCTAGAGTGTAATAAATCAAATTATAATTGCTGAAATGATCAGCAGGAAACATGCATGTTATTCTGCTCTGTATTCTGTTACTGTGATTGAAATACGTGCTAAATTGAAAGAAGTCCTTAACTAATCTACATTGATTGAAACAAGTTTTTCATCCCTAAATGTTCAATTATTGAAACATCCTTTCCTAGACTGTAATGAGCAACCCTATATTATCTTGCATGTTGCTCTGTTTTGATGATGTAATTGTCTTGTATGTTTAATAATCTAAATGATAAATGAGGGGTGAGACACTGAGAATTGGATGAACTAGACATCAATTTCAGATTTAATTCTCTAGAACATGATTATGTGTTAATAGGCCCTTTTTTCCAGTAGAGCTAATAGCATTTATGATTTTATTGAGGTTGCTTAATTGATTGCCTGGAGCAATCGATGTTAAATTTTACTTGCATGCACTTGTCGTTATGCATTATGTTTAGGCTCTAAAAACATGTGGCAAGTCTGATAATTCGTATTCTACTCACGGCAAGCATTTTTATTGGTAAATGAAGGACAAGGAAACAAAGATAGCTTTCTAACTTAAAATGGCAAGAGTTGTGTGTTTTAAATCTCGGTTGCTAATAGTGTCTATTAGGATTTTCCTGGTGATGGTTATAGTATCTAAGTTAAGCTCATGCACCTATGAAGGATACCAGTGGTTGAAAATGCCCTATATATGACTGGTTATGAGTAAAGGGCGTAACTTGGGTTTACATACATATATACATATATAACTAATTTTAACAATAAGATATATGAGTATGCCAGCAGTGAGGCTGTGAGGGTCTATTTTTTTTATTCTTAGGTTGAGTCATAGGAAGGTTTTTGCTAAGTCTGCAGCTCTGCACACTAACTACATCACTGAACTCCATTTATTAATATGTCTGACATGCATAATTGCACCCTGAAACTTGATTCTTGTGATAATCACTAAACCCTAAGTCTCTTTGTAAGAAGTAAAAGACACACATAATTAGTAGTATAATTATAAATGTCTTAATTGTATGTTTTTTGTTTAGTAGTAGCAATTTCAATATTTGCGGGGAGAAGATAGTGTCCTACTCTCTTCATCTCATTCTATTGGTACGTTCACTAGGTTTTTTGTTGTGATAATCTATGCTGGTATGGTTAATTTAATTTTATCCTCTTTTGCTGTCGTTACAGATTTCTGAATAATTGAAGCTTCTTTGTATAGCAAAGTTTATCTATTATTCTATTAACCATACACTGCCATAAGATATAAATGTAGTCGACATGTGTGTGTGTGTGTGTGTGTAACCCCTACTTTTTGTTTATCATTGTAAATTTGGTCTTGTTACCCACAGAACCAATTTGTTTTATGAGGACATTCATTAGGATGACTATTTTGTTTTCTGTATGCTCTATTTGTTATGTGGACGTCATGTATTCTGATTTTGACTTTGTTTTAAGATTAAAAGAACCTTATACATGTAGTGCTAAGACCGCTATCATGGTGTTTGCTGAAACAGGCATGACTGCTGATTGTAATGAGGCAGGCAATCTTCTAGTTTTAAATTATGAACTCAGTGATTTCTGTGCCCTGCAGAGAGGTAATTGATGCTGTGGGAGCATGCTTCTATCGGATGCATTGAGGTGCAGTTAGCAAATACTTGGCTTTCAGAGATATTGTTTACCGTTGCAAGAGACGTCTATCAAGGAGGCCAATCTACTCTTGTTGGTTCCTGCGTCCTGCAGGTGGTAATTTATTTTTGTTTCCACAGAATTGCCTGTTTTTGTCAGTTGTGCTCTAACTGATAAGTATATATGTCTAAAATTGATGGAATTTTTATTTTGACTTGTAACTGGGTTTCATATAATGATGACTGCTGTTGTAACAATAAGTGATGATTGTCTACTCATTCGAAAATTATACACCCTTGCACTTAATATATAGTTCCAGTCTGAAGCCATGTTGCCAGTATTCCTCTTGGCGTTATCTTTAACTCATTGATCCCATGCTTGATCTGCAACTTGTTTGTAAAATGCCATCAGGAAATCGGGTGAATTACTAGGTCAATAAAATTATTTCAATGAAATATTCAATCTGATGTGGTAAGCAATTTTAGGTGAATTGCTACTATGAACTTCTCCCCAATTAAAATGTTGCTTCGAGTCTAGGACGGCTTAGCTACTTCTGGGACTAGTCTCGACCGCGCAAGTGCGCAACTCAACTTACATTTTGAATATTTTAAATTAATATGTTTTCGCATCCTAGCTTACTAGTCTACTACCAATAGTGATATATATTTTTTCTTTGTTTGCCCAACAAAACAAATAGCAGTAAGAAGTAAATATAAGGGTAACATATAAAAGTAACCCATTTTATTTAATTATATACTTCGTATCAAGGTTCATGGAGTATACATAATACATAAATATACTGCATTCATTAAAAGGATGTTTTGAATGGATAACAATCACACATACAAGGCCAAAGTAAACACCAACCATATAGACGAAGCAGCTGCTGCCTTCTGTGTTGAATAGCTAACCATAAGCATCCTGAATCGGAAGGCCAACCACAGTCACAACGAACCATATCTTAAATTTAGGTATCTTGTTATAGCATTCTAGCATGCATAGATTTATTTTATGTTTGAACATAGGCGTAAACTCTGGTATTCATGTACCTTGATCATCCATTAATGACCTCTCCACCTGAAACATAAACTAGTTAGGCAGCTGTACGAGTTTTATATTTATAGATGTGGAACGACAATAATTTCAAAAACATATACGTAGTATATAAAATGATGCAATGAACAAGCACAACATGCATACCATTCGGATGGAGGACTTGGCCTGTGAAATAGGATGAACACTCGTTGCTTGCAAGAAATACATAAGATGGAGCGAGTTCAAATGGCTCGCCTGCTCTACCCATAGGCGCATATGAACCTAAATTCACAACCTGTTCAACAGGCACTGAAGAAGCAACCTGAATGGGAGTCCAAATGGGGCCTGGTGCTACCCCATTTACTCGAATTCCTCGTTTGATGAGTTGGAGACCGAGGCTTCTGGTAAAACTTACAAGAGCTCCTTTGGTGCTGCTGTAGTCAAGAAATGTATCGCCACCGGCGTATGCTGTGACAGAGGCTGTATTGATGATGCTGCTTCCTTCTTTCATATGCTTTACGGAGTGCCTTCAGGGATTAAATTTCATTAGCATCATCTCGTAACGAAGAGGTGATCTGAAAACACTACTATATATGGTGATATGATGGTTTATTATCTTTAAAACTATCAAAGGAATTGATTTTTCATATATATATATATTTTTTTTGTTAGCTTTCTTACAAAATAATTTATAAGAGAAATTAAATTGGGAGCGTAGTGAGATGGATGAGAGGAAAGTAAAAAGGAGGTAAGGAGAAGGGGAAAATGTGGGTTTTCTTCTTTTATAACGAAAAATATTTTCCACCCTAAAGAATACAATTTTTCACCATTGAGAAATTGTTTTATCACCCTTTCACAAATCAAAGGAAATGGAGAAAATGGAAGAAAGTTATTGATTTTGTGAAAAACTTTTACATCAAACCAAATAATACACCCCTGATTTATGGGTATAGGGGTGTTTATTTGGACTTAGGTTTGAATTAGGGCCTCATCCAAACCCATCCAAATAATATTCGGTTTTTATTGATTTCAAGTCAATATATTCCAAAATTCTACCAACACCAAATCAATCCATTACAAATTAGATAAAGTTGAATAGTTTCTTCTAATTTGGATAAGAGTTAATTCTTAATCCAAATTTTCTTTAATACTCCCATTAATTGAGTAAGAAAAATTAGAGGGAATCTTCTAAATTTCTCTTTTGGAAGGATAAACATAGTCATATAAGAGCTAGTTTTATTCGTCTCAATGGATACTTTATTAATATCTAATTAAGTATAATTTTTACTAGTGTAAGATTAAAGATATTTGCGATCAAAGATTTGCATCGATATATGTAATTGAGACTAATGTGAACCGAGGGAGTAATAAATAACTCCAAAAATAGAACAATAGCAACAACTTTAAATAAACAAAGTATTTTTTTTTCTTTGCTTTATAAATAAATAAGAAAAAGTTAGATAACTGATAAAAAAGATCAAAAAAAAATAAATAAATAAATAAATAAAGTCAAGTAAATTAGTAATTTTTTACCCTTTAAATTTCTAAATTAATTCAACTGATATTTATTGTTGCAAATAAAAAATCACCAAACTAAAAATGTTTTAAGGAAAATTTGTCTAAAAGATACTTATACGTTTACTTTTTTGTGAAGAAGGAACTTATATGTTCAAAGAGGTGAAAAAGGTTCTTATAAGTTACTTTTGTTGTGAGGAGGAAACTTGACAACGGAATATGACCGCTGAATTAACTTTCCCAGCATTGACCATCATGTCACATGTACGTTATATTTTAAAAATGTCATTTCCTTAAAAACATCACATGCCATATGCCTGATGGTCAACATCGTAAAAGTAAAGTCAATGACCATATTCCGACGTCAAAGTCCTTCCTCACAACAAACGTAACTTATAAGGACCTTATTCACCACTTTAAACATATAATTAGGGTCCTTTTTCGCACAAAAGTAAACATATAAGTATCTTTCTAACAAATTTGCCAAGTTTTAATTATATATTAATAAGATTAGAATATTATATTCCCTTACATCTTCATTGGTTAATTTATAAAATGAATTCTTCATTTCTTACTGAAAAAGGGATTTTAACTCAAATTTTAATTCATAATTTGTTAGCAAACTACAAAAAATGAAAATACTTTATATTAACACGTCTCATCTATGATAATATAAAGTTTATAATTTTTCACTAAATATCCAAACGTTACTCGGGCAAAGAACCAGTTAAAAATAAATTAAGACCATCAATCATTCAATTTAAATACTACTCCCTCCGTCCCCTTTTGATAGTCTCTTATGGACATTTTTCACGGGAATTAATAAACACAAATAAGAATGGAAAAAGTACATTGAAAAAATAAATTGACATTGGGTATACAAAAAAGTAGAGAGAGAAAGTAATTAAAGTACATGAGAAAACAAAATTTACATGGAAAATTTAAATTTGCACAAATATTATTGTAAATTGGAGGGAATTTTGGTAAAAAATTAATATTAGTGGTTGTTGAAAAAAGCAAATGGGGTGAACATTTTGGGACTAAAATTTGTCCATAAGGGACTATCAAAAAGTAACAGAAGGTGTATATCATTTCAAAAAAGTGAATCTTAGGGGAGCGGAAGTGTATTTTTGAAAATTAAAATAGGAACGAACTAAGAGAAGTCCGGACAATTTGGTTTATTTGGATACAAATCTGTTCAATATAATCCGATCTTAAATTACAATTTATTTAATAAAAAGTAAATTCAATTTGATCCTCCAATCCAATTAGAAAAAAAATGAATTTAGCAATTTAATTTGATTTAGATTTGGATTGAAATTTAATTTCTATACAAACATGGGGGTAGACCCCATGTGGTACCACAAACTAGTTGGCAGTGGACCTTAGTGGTCCTATGCTCTTGACAAATTATAACACGTTTCTATTCTTAAAATCTACGAATAGATAGATAAGATATTAAGATTAGTTAAGTGGTCATAATACAATTGTTCTTATACTCGATTAGTGAATTATTGTTTCAAATAACAATCGTTTACCTAGATTAGGCTTGTAAATAATTAATGGAATAATACTTACTTTGCTAAAAAGAAACTGGCGAAGAAGTTGATTTCAAATGACATCCTTAGATGTTCCTCTGTGATATCTTCGATACTCTCAGCATAGTATGCTACTCCTGCGTTATTCACCAAGACATCGATTCGTTCAAAGTGGCTAACCACCTTATCAACCACCCTCTTGCATTCATCTTCACCTAGGCGAAGATCGGCTGGAATGGCAATAGGTTCACCTGCATCGTTTTCTTTGGCCGCTTCTCTTATCAAAGCCAAGGCATCTTCGGCATCTCTATCCTCTGGCCCTTTAACATATGTGAATGCCACGGTTGCGCCCTCGAGTGCAAAGTAGTAACAAACTGCTCTTCCTATCCCTGAATCGCCTCCTGTTACTAATGCTACTTTTCCCTGTTTTTACATATTGGTCCATAATTGTTGATTATAGTTGGACATAAACAAAGATAAATTTTGATATATAGGTGATTAAAACACGAAAAAAAAAAAGAAAGAATAAATAAATTGAATTACCACTATTTTTTTTTTTTTTTTTATGTTGTAGGCCACATTAGGAGTGATGCAGAACAAGTTCCATATTTAATATTTAATTAACATCATGAGTACATGAATAACATGATGATAAAAGAAATATCATTAAAATGATAAATGAAACTGAAATATTGTATAAAAAATTGTACGTCTTACATGAAGCTTTTTGGATGGTTTATACTGAGGATTAACAGATTTTGGAAGTGGATTCATCAAGTATTGCTTTCCTGGTTGAGAATCCTGAGATTGTGGAGGGAATTTTTCGCCTTTGCTCGTCATTTTTGCTTGTTTTCTTACTTGGTATTCTAATGACACAGCCCAAGAGATACAAAGAAAGGCCTTGTTAGAAGATCGTACAACCAAAGACCAAATATATATACGAGTACTAATTAGTGAAAACAAATCACAGCTCACATCTTTTCTTTCTTTTCCTCTCTTGTTTTGATTTTTTTTTTTTTTTTTTTTTTTTTTTTTTTTTGACATGTGCATAATCCAATCCCAAGAAAACTTTTTCTTTTCCTTTCGAGAGGTAGTTGTAGACTTGTACACTTGTAGTTAATGTCATATTTAATTTGATTATTTAATGATTTTGAGGAAATTTTTGGGCCACGACTAGGCATGTACAAAACTATCCCATAATTTGATTCGTAACCAATTTGAATTTTTGAATGTCCAATTTGAGTTTTCATTTCGGATCAGATATCTGATCCGAAAAAGTGGATATCAAGTTCGGATACGGATATTGATTTTCAAACTTTTAGATATCCGATAACTGAAAGTTTTCGGATATTGGATGTCGTATATCAGAACCGATATCCGAAACATAAATGTTGAAAAGTGAAATATATGAAGTATGAAACTTTTTAAAATGTCCATATGAAATTGATCCTATGCTATTAACTTATTATAATATTCTTAATGTATTGTTAAATTATATTGTACGACTTAGCTATAAAAAACAATAAATTAGTGAAAATTAAGAAATAATCATAATCAATTTTAATCAATATTGAATAATGGAAATCCGAAGATCCGAATGTAGGATACAGACATCGAATATCCTAAATTTTTTGATCGGATCTGGATATTAGTTTATGATGATTGGATTTGGATATCAGTTTTGATATCCGAGTATTCAAATATTCGAATCGAAATCACATTTCGGTTCAGATATCCAATTCATGAGCAGACCTAGCCACAACCATACTACATTATCAGTTTTTAATACACTAATAAAAGTTATACGACCAAAATAAATAATAGTATTCTTAGTCATCGGAAAGTTTGGTTTTAATTAATAATGTAAACTTTCAGTAATTTCTTTAAAATATTAAGGAAATTTTGACAATTACCACCTTCTGTTATGTCCATTTTAGTAATTACCACCTTCTATTTTTTTTTTTGAAAGTTACCACCTTATATTTTCAAAAACATCAAAAGTTACCACCTTCTTGCCCCCAACTATCACGTGATGTCATTTTGGGCCCATTCTTTCCCTTTCCTCCCTATTTCCCTCACATTTCTCATTCCTATTTGGATTCTCATCTCCCCTTTCATTTTTTATCCCCCAAACCACCAATAATTGTTCGTCAATTTTAATTTGGTGGAGTGAATTGAAGTGTTTTTGATTGTTTGGGGGGAAAAAAGTGAAAGGGGGGATGAGAATCGAGTTATGAATGAGAAATGTGAGGAAAATAGGGAGGAAAGAGAAAGAATGAGCCCAAAATGACGTCACGTGATAGTAGAGGGGCAAGAAGGTGGTAACTTTTGATGTTTTTGAAAATAGAAGGTGGTAATTTTCAAAAAAAAAAAGAAGGTGGTAATTGCTAAAATGGACATAACAGAAGGTGGTAATTGTCAAATTATAAAATGCCACGCGTCGCAAGCTTAGTTAACTGGTAAAATAAAAAAAACCACCCCTTTCTAACCCCACCCCCACCCCTCCCCACCCTTATCTCTTTCCTTCCCCCATCGAACTTTGGGCGTCGAGATTTGGATAAAAAATCGTCGAAGCTCTATTTAGGACTGTCTATGTTAAAGGACCAACTCAACCAAAAGTTTAAGCTAATGGTTGAGGCTCAAGAATATGTTTTTATACTCAATCACGCCCCCTCATACGAGAGCTTATTGGGCTTGAGGTGTGGATACAGCATGGGCCCTCTCTTACCCTGCGCTTAATATTCAACTTTGAAAGGATGGGTGGATAGGATTCAAACTCGTGACCTTTGTATAACGCTAGCTCTGATACCATGTTAACGGACCAACTAATTCAACCAAAAGTTTAAACTAATGATTAAGACTGAGAATATGTTTTTATACTCTATTAGTCTACCACCAAGTCGTTTCTAGCACATCACGCTTCTTCCTATATTGTCTTCTCTCAACCTTTACGTCGTGACATGCATGCCATGCCCCGAAAAACACCCCATCCCCAACCCTCAACAGTCACCGCCCCCTACCTTCCCACTTTCTCGAAGTCGCCCACCCTAAGTGATTTCGAAGGTGGGGGAAGAGAAGAGAGGGGCAGCAGATTCAAGAGTTGAGGAAGAGAAGGGGCCATTTTACAGGGCAAGAATGTAAGGGGGGAGGTTTTAGGGGTGGGAGAGGACGAGTCATTGTTTTCCGAGGTGGGGTGGGGGGGGAGTTTTGGGGTGGGGAGGCTAACTTTTCAGCATGAAGGGGAGAGGGTGGAGTGGGGCCGAGGAAGAAGAAGAAGAAGAAGAAGAAGAAGAAGAAGAAGAAGAAACTCAACAACAACAACATCAAAAAGTTCCACAACAACAACAAGTTCCACAACAACAACAAGGGCAACAATCTACCTTTGCTAGTGCCGATTTGGAGGCACTAAGCAACCAAATGAGCGGTTTGCAAATCCGCTTAGAGGGGATGTATGATCAAGACTTTGAAGCTATCTACAACCAAATGAGAGGTATTTCTGAGATGCAACAAGGTATGTTTATACAACAACAACAATTATATGAAGCGGAAGTTAACCGCGGGAACATTGTTCCCCCGGTTAACTATCCTTACTTTCCGCCCCAACAAGTTCCTATACCTTCGTATGGGCACCCGTATTGGCCGGGGCCTCTTGAGCCCGATTTCGAGCGTCGCTTCTACCCGGATGAGCAAGGTAAATTATTATTACAAAGCTCCCGGAAGGTGTGATTATAGGGGTGATCCTAACTACCCCTATGTACACCCTAACCACCCACTCGAGCTTGCTTTACCCGAGAACTTCACTCCTCTTGCCCCTTGGCAACAAGATAACTCCAAGGAGCATTATGGGTGGCCCGATGGTTTCACCGAAGGTTGGGATCCTTATCCACCCCTAACCTTCGATGACCACATGGGCAACAATGTCCCCAATGGGGCCGGGCCGAGTGATAGTGGTGGTGGTAGTGGTAGTGGTCATTAGTTCCCTAGCTTTTTGTGCTTTTTGCCTCCATCCCTTATGTTTATGTGCTTGCTTTTTATTATTGGGATGTTGAGATGTATCATTGTTTAGCTTGGGGGAACTAATTTCATGACTCGGTTGCCAATACTTGTTGTTGTGTACATACTTTGTTTGCTTGTATGGTTTTTACGCACTTCTTGTTTGGTTAGTTTTATTATCTTGGTCTCTTGTCCTCTTATTGCTTGATAGCTTGCCCGGTGTGCTTGATTTGACGTTGTTGATGTGATGATTTGATTATGATGATGTTGTTGTGCTCTCGCTCCCTTGTATCCAAATCCCTTTGATCCAAAACCCTTTAATACAAATCCCTTGAATCCAAATCTTGTAGTTTAGTTTAGTTTCTTTAGTTAGATAGTTGGTTACTTGTTTGCTTAGTTTTTCTTTCCTTTCTTACTTTTACTCTTTGATAGTTTAGTTCTAGTTTTGGTTAGTTGTTTATAGTTTTTGTTAGCTTAGTTTCCCTTTCATTTGTTTATAGCTTCTTTTATTTTTTCCCTTTCTCACTTGGCTTTTTGAAGATGCTTACGATCTTGGAACGCAACGAAGGTGGTTTCTATATTGCTCTCATTTATTTTGCTAAGCATGGATAGTCCGGTGATACCTTTCTAATTTTTCTCTTTATTTTTCTTTGGTTGCATAGATTAGGATTAGCTTAGGGGAAGTTTAATGGTTCGAGGATGAATGCTTGTTAACACGTAATGTGTATGGGATCGATGACGATGTTGTCATTCGATTACTTGTTTGTCGATTGGGATATATGTGTTTAACTTGCTTTCTAGTCCTTTTCTCCTATTCTCCTTTATCTATGTTTCCTTTTCTTTTCTTTTCTTTTAATTTTTTTCTTTTCCTTTTATTTTCTTTTATTTTCATTTTTGTTTGTGGTTTGATTTTGAGGCTTAATTTTCATTTTTGTTTCTTTATGAGTTGGACTTTGTCTTTTGCATGATTTTCTTCCTAGGTGGTAAAGGTATGCACGGTTTGAGACTATGTTCGGTTGGCTCTAGGATAGGTGTATGCTAGGGTAGTTGGTTTGAACTAGGAGGATCATGAAGCCGGATTCTACTTGTTTGTGGCATGCTTGGTAGTTGCTCTCTATAGTCGATTTGACACCACTAGTGAGTTTTTGCTACATCCATGTAAGGTTCATCGTTTTTCAAGCCTTCAACCTATTTTGTATGAGCGGCGTGGATCCTTGACTATGCAAACTTAATCTATAAAGCTTGATGTATGATTCTTAAACCCGAAACCGAGCTATCTAGGGAGGACAAAGGCACATTTTTTGGGGTGGTATTTTTCATTTTTAGGATAGTTTATTTCATCTTTTTCTTTGTTCAATTCTTCTTTCCTTCTCCATCAACCCTTGAACCCTTGTTCAAATGCAACCAAGCAAATGATAGTTTATTTCATTTTTAGGATAGTTTATTTCATCTTTATTTTTGGGTTTACATTTGCCTTCTTGTAACCATTTGAGCCTATTACCTTCTTTTCAAGCCACATCTTTAGTTCTTTGGCCTTTTGTTACATTTTCTTTCTTTTCTTGGTTTTTGTGAAGTAACTTGATCATACTTGATGGAGTTTGTGGTGGAGAAGTTGGAATGTTTGGTTTTTATGAATGCAAGATTGTGTTAAGTTTTCTTTGTGAATAATGGCAAGTGTTTGAGTAAAAGCCGTCCTTAATCATAAAAGGCATGGACAAATAAATTGCATTATTGAAAAAGCCGTCCGAATCTAGAAAAAGGCAAGGACATTGCATGTTTAAACATAAAAAAGAGAAAAAATTGAAAAAGTGAAAATTCAAAAATATTTTGATGTATTCTTTTCTCCTTCTAAGCATTGAGGACAATGCTTCATTTTAGGTTGGGGGAGAAGCGTTTACGCTTTTTGTATATATTTCTTGTGAGTATAGCTTCAAATAAGCTTGGGGGTGTTGTTTTTGTTTGGTGATTTCTTGATCGTGTTGTTAAGGATTAATCACTCTTTTGCTTCACTTTTTAGGAAAACTGCCAAATTTTAAATTTTATCCTACCTTCACCCTTTATGCCTTACGTTACAACCTTGGGGAAAGACCTTTCGACCTAGAAAGTTGAGTCACTATTCGGGGGAGGGAATTATGGGTCATTGCCTAAGGAAAGGGGATGCATAGTCAAGATTGTCGAGTAGCCTAAATAAATCTCTTTTTCCGGTTCCTTTGAGGAATCATTGGGATGTTCACTAAGGGGAGATTTGAGACTAGTGGGGAGAACGCGGTAAGATCGTTTGGGATGAACGTGGATTGTGATGTCTAGTTCCTATACCTAGCATACCCTATGTTTCAATCAACCTTAGATATCTAGAAAAGTGCACACCTTGATTACTTGAGAAAGATTTTCATTCATTTGCATTATAGTCTCTTTGTAAGTCCATTTCGCAAAGGTTTTGTTTTCATTTTTCTTTTTCTTTTCTTTTTATGGTTTTGCCTCTTTGATGTTGGTGGAGAGTTGTGGGTAAACTCTTAGGACACCCTTACGACACCTCACTCGTCCTCATAGGCGACTTTGGGGTTTAAAGGGCTTGTTGTAGCTAAAAACAATCGTGATTCCTACGACAGTGAGTCTTAGTGTACATTCCCATCTTGAATCTTTCTTTTTCCTTTTTAATAAGTTTTTCATCCTTATTCTTTCTTGCTTTGTTTTGCTCGAGGACGAGCAAAAGTTTAGCTTGGGGGAATTTGATGAATGACATTTATAGCACTCATTTGATCTCTTTTAGGATGATTTTCATTTCATTTTGTAGCTCTTTTCCTTAGTTTTTCTTAGTTTTGCTCTTCATTTCACTAGTTTGTGCTTTTCGTAGTTAGTTTCTTTATTTTGTGCATTTCTTTGTTTATTCGTTGTTTTTCTCTTTTATTTGTTTGTTTTCGTTTGTTTTTAGGTTGTGATCGAGTTTCCAAAGATTTCCGAGCTTCCATCCTACATTTCTCATCATGATGGATGCCTTGTGTTAGCTTTTAGAGCTTCAAGTTGGAAGGAACTCAAGGGGCAAGTCTAGAGACCGGTGAACGTATGTGGTGGGGGCGTCATCTTTGCCACAAACCCACCAAAATACTCATTTCAAGACTGCATACTTTGATGTTCATCACCATCACCTAGACATGCGCACACGGTTGATCAAGGTCAAAGAAGGGGAGAAGGAAAACACAGCCAGGTGCGGGCGCGCACGGCCATGGCGCGGCCGCACCTATCTAGGTGCCCTGTCCGTACCCTTCTCCGTGCCCCCATGCATCCCGAGATCTATTTTTGGACGATCTAACCAACTTTTCCTTTGTATATATAGTCTTTTCTTCTATTTTTAGAGAGAGAATGATTAGAGAAGGAATTAGATAATCATTAGAGATTAGAATTAGAACTTTTGATCACATTTTTAGAGAGAGAGACTCTAGTTTTGAAGAGAGAGAAATTCATGGTGAATTGTTGATGATTCAAGATTTCTTCATTTCACACTACAAGAAAAAGGTGAATTAGCGACGGCCAAAGTAGTCGCAAATCCGTCGCAAAAATGGATTTGCGACGGATTTGCGACGAATTTGCAACTACTTTGGTTCGTTGCCAAAGACCTCGTCGCAAATCCATTTTTGCGACTAATTTTTGGACAGTCGCAAATTTAGCGACGGATTTGCAACGCCTTTGCAACTACCATTTAGCGACTAACTTTCAAATTTTAGCAACTAAATTATTGTCCGTCGTAAAATATTTGCGACGGATTAGCAACTACTTAGACCAATGTTTTAAGACTACTTTTGCGACGGATTAGCGACTACAAGACCAAACTTTTGCGACTACGAGACTAAACTTTTGCGACTACGGAGACTAGTTTAATTGCGATGGATTTGCGACTACTGAGACTAATGTTTTTTGCGACGGATTAGCAACTACTTACGAAACAAATTTTTGCGACTACAAAACTAATTATTTGTGACAGATTAGCGACTACCGAGATTAATGATTTTGCAACTAACCAATCAGTCTCTAAACCAAATTTGCAGTCGCTAAATATTTGCAACTGACGATCAATATTTGAGACAATAATTTAGCGACAACCAATATCAATCACAAAAAAAAGGTACCCACGCATAAATTCAAATAACCAAAATGTTAATTTTATTCAAATATCCAAATATCATCAAATTTGTATCAATGTATTAAAAAACAATATTTAACTCATATGACTAATTATTTCAAAAGTCACCTCCCATATAAAGAAAGCTACTCCAAATAAAGACCAATAATGACGATGTAAAAAAAACCAGTTGTTCACAAAATTACCACCAAGAAAATAAAAATCACTTAGTTGTATCACGAGAGCGGGTGACTGTAGGCGTAGGAGGCCTACAACGATGGTAACCTTGTTTGACAAGTGATACCATTTCCTGCAATGTTTTTTGCATAGCTAATTTTTCCTTCTTCCATGTAGCTTTTTCGATCTCACGATTTTCGACGAATTCCTTAGCATATTTTAAGCTCTCTGCCGCTATTTTTTGGCTTTTTTCTACCTTGTTATGGTTTTCTTCTGCCATCTTCTTTAATTCTTCAACTTGAGAGCTTAATTGAGAAATCATTGAAGGAGTAGAAGATGATGCCGTAAGTTGAGAAGCAGGATCGCTCTTGTAATACATTTGTGAAGCACTCCCTAAACAATAGACTTTTCCTTTCTTTTGCCCACCTACAACCTCCAAATACACTTTGTCGGGGTTTATCTTAATTCCTTTGTTCTTATATTCCTTAAGTTTTTCCATATATTCTCCCTGCATTATGATATGTATTAGTAACTATAATCTCAAATGTGAAAACTTAAAAAGACTAAAAACATCAAAAAAAAAAAAAAAAAAAAAAGAAGTTAAAATAAATAATGCAACACTTATAGCAAAATAATTTTTGTAAGCAGTTATTAGTAAAAATTTCGGCAGAGTCTCCTTTATAAATTGAAAAATCCCCTCCTATAGGGTACGGCTTCAAAATAAACCTGTCTCAATTCACATTGTGCCATACCACATTAATCATATGATCAATGCCGGCAAATCATTCTCATCCTCCAACTCAATCACACAAACAAATAAACAATCTATAATATCTCCAAACATTAACTACCGTATATTTTTTTTTTTTGTAATCTTAGCAAAATATAGAAGTATACTCATACCATGACTTTTTGAGACTTGTCACCCATCAATTCAACTTCATCATTGCCCACACAAACAAAATGAGTACTCTCATAAACTTCAGCAGCAGTTGGTAAAATTCCATCCTTTTTCTTTGTCTTGTATTAGAAGAAGTTGTTAGCATTAAAAAAAATACAACAAAAAATAGGGGACCTAGACTACAGAGCAATTATAGACTAGTTATTGTCATCTCTTAGTGGCTAAAAATTTTCTACTTGCTTCAATCTCATATAAAATCATAAGTTTGCTGCTAAAATCATACACTTACCATTTTTTTAACTACTTGAGGAGTAGATATGTTACCTTGGCGATGGCAGATAACTGATTATCTCTTGTTTGGTTAGAATGTTTCAGAAAATCAGGATGCTTACGCTTATTTATGAATTCAGCTCGAACACTGTCAGTCATGAAACTAACTTCCTTATGGAGAGGCATTTTGTAAACTTGGTTCAATGTGCCCCTAAGTCTGTCCCAAGCTTTTTTGTCGAATTCTCTCCTAGCCTTAGCATCGAACTCAGTTCTCCAAGTATATGTACGCTGCACATAATTAACATGTAAAGCTTATAATTTTAACTCAAAATAGCATATTATACATAAATAATTTTATTTCTAATTTATTAAACAAAAAGCAGCCCAACTTCAGACTGTTTTCATAGTATATCGCTAAATCTGAACAGCAACACCCCAACAGGGCAATAGAGTATAAATCAGACACAATTTTGCCAACACTCCAAAAGGGCAACAGAGTTATATGCATTAATTTAACAGTTGTCTGCTACCTATATGGTTTCTGTTTTAATGAAGCTTTGTGCTTAGTATTTTTTATATGTAAATAATCTGTGCTAATGATTATGCAACAATCAACTTAGATCAATGCAAGAATAAAATAGAAAAGCAATAAAGAACAGAACATTGAGGGAATTAGGCAAATGTTTTATTCAATAAAGATTAAATCTTGCAACAATGGTGGCTTGAGGCCACTACTCTCACTGGTACTTATTGAATATATGCAACACACTCACCACCACCACCCATTACTCTCACATATTAGAGGAGACAGAAACAACAGTAGGTTTAGAACAGCAACAATAACAAGCCGTGGCTAAGGCAAGGTCAGGCAGAGGACCGTTGAAACAGGGCAGACAAGGCAGCTTTGGTCATCTGTTTGCACTATGCTAAAAGAGGAAGAGGACAAGAGTAGTCTCTGGTGGGATTAGAAGTTCTGCTGTTGTGTGTCGGGGCTGTTGGAGGTACTCTGCTGCTGGTGTTGGAAGGGTGGGGTGTGAGCTTGGGGGCTGTGATTAGGGACTCTGATGGCAGCATTATAGCTGTGATGGTTCGTAGTGTGAGTGCTCAGGTCCGTGTGGCTATGACAGAGGCTTTGGAAGCACGAATGGGGGTGGTTTTGGCTAGAGGGTGGATTTAGTGTGTGAGTTCTCATTATTGGAACTGTTGGAAGTTACTGGAGTCATATAGAAAAGACTACTAATTCTGGGTCAAGCACAAAAATTACCAAAAGCAGATTCAAAGAGGTTAGTCTCTAACAATATAACTGTCTTAGACATAAAGAAGGTAGTGGTGATTTGGGATGCAACACCGTTCGAAACGAGGTTGGAGAAAGCACTTGAAAAAGAAAGCAGTGGTGAACAGATTGTAGCAATGTGATGGAAAGAAATGCTACAAAACAGAAATGTAGGAAAGAAAGAACAAAAATCTCACCCATTCCCAATTCTTTATTTATATGCCGTATTAGTGTGGTCAATTGACCATGTCTTATAAATATGTGATCTATTGTAACTACTTGAATTTGGTTGTGTGAGTTGCAATAATAAAAAGTGTGTTGATTTTTTGAAGGTCCTATTATCCTTTATTTTGATAAAACAGCTGAAACATAATCTAGTTAAAAGTGGGAATACTTGCGCAATTCTGATCATTGAAGATTTATGCAATTTAGCTTACAAATATATCCTATATCAGGGTCAATTTGAGGAAAAAAGGCTTTAAAATTGGAAGAACAATGTGTTATATATTGAGATTTAGTTAGACATTAGGTGGTACAGAGTGACAGTAGTCCAGATGTGAGATATTCATGAACAGATTTCACTCATATCATGCATAATATTTCGTCTAAGTTGACATTGGCAGCATCAAATCCAGTACTCCACCATTAAATACCCCAACTTGAATACACCATAGGTACTCGGAAAATGAAGTTATCATCAAATATTCACTTATCACAATTGGTGTACAAAGTTTGAATTGGTTACAAAAACAACTATATTAGAGCCTAAATCCCCCCTCCCTTCAGAAAAAAAATAAATAAAAAAAATCAGCTTCATGAGCCAAAAATGTCAAAGATGCATCTCCATGAGTCACTCAAGTAGAACTAACCCATCTACAATATCATATAGTTACGATTTTCTTTATTATATAAGTTGAAATATTTTTGAACAGATTAAATAGTTTGTTACATATAAAACAAAAAATTTAATAAAAAAGAATCTGATTATTATCTATACCTTTTTATACCACTTTAATTCAACTCATCCTTGATTTACCTCTACTTAAAAAGAATTCTTTAAACATCTATGCAAACCAATAGTTCCCAGCCACCTAATGAATCCTAAGTCCTAACAATCTGCAAGTAGTTGCGAAGAATTTGGCAGGGAGATTGGTAACTCCGTATCATGAACATATTAAGCTCTGTTTGATACTTTGATGGACAGATAAGTGTGTTTGGTGATAATACATGCTTAATTACTCATGTATGCATTTTGTGGAAGTGGAGTGATGCAATTGTGACTCCCATAGCAATGACCTGGAATTGAGTCCTCATACATTTCATCACTCAGAAAACAATCACCCCAATTGAGTTTCCTTGAGACAGATACAAGAGGCCAAGTATAGAAACCAAATTAAAATAAAAAATTGAACAAAAAAAACTCAATGATAACCCTAAAATTCGCAATTCCTAATTCTAGTTACTTACTATGTATTATTTTTAAGAATAACCCCTTATAACCCATAAAGATAATCGAGAAATAATAATTCCTAATTCTAGTTACTTAATTCGTATTATTTTCAAGAATAATTCTCGCATCTGTGATATTATCAGATTAAACCAATTTGCAATTCAATCAATAATCAGATTAATAACAATTCGCAATAGAAACCCAATTAAAATTAAAAATTGGACAAAAAACTCAATTAACATACTGTTATTCTAGCCCCTAACTTGCTGCCCCACAACTCAATTAACTAACACCGCATCATTCTAGCAACCACCCACAACGGTTGCCATGACAACCAACAACAGCAAATTAGGCTCAAAAACATAATAAAATCAAAGCAAACAAGAATTCAATTATAACTAGCGAGCCTCAATTCAGCCTGGACTCTAGAATCAGGAGCAGCCTCAATACCCTCTAATGAACAGGAATTCAATTGATTTATTTTTAATTAATTGACTTCAATTCGACCATGGAAACCAAATTAAAATCAATAATTGGACCCAAAAAAAAATCAATGATAACCCTAAAATTCATAGTCGACAAATTACAATAAGCGAAGGGTGGAAGGCATTTAAACTTACTTGGGAAGAGACATGGTGGCGCAGCGGAGCTAAGGAAGATGAAGAACGATGATGAGGGGCTGAGGGTTGATTCTCTAAAATTAACCCTTCTGCGTGTATCTTTCAGAGTGATTAATTCTTTTTTTTTTCTTTTTTTTGTTTTGTTTCACTAGTTAAATGATTAAGGGGTTTTTTGAGGAAGAGTATGCTAGTTTTTTTTTTGACGGTGAATAAGAGTATAAGACTGATTGATGATTCTTGTTTTTTTTGGCGGCAATAACCTTTTTTTTTTTCTTTTTTTTAGGAATAAGGGTTTTTTTTTATTATACTAAGGGTTTTTTTTTATTATTTCTTTTTAATAAATACTAAAAATAATAGTAGCGACTACCGTGTTAGTTGCAAATTATTACGAGAGCGTCGCAGATTAGTGACCGCATATCAACTATTATAAATTCGGTTGCAAATTTTGTGACTACTCGTCTTTTTCTGTCGCAAAATTTTTTTTTGCAACTGATTATTATAGTAGTCGCAAAAATCAGTCGCTAATTAACGACCGCATAGCAACTACTGCAAATTCAGTTGCAAAATTTGCGACTACTCGTCTTTTTCAGTCGCTAAAATTATTTTTGCAACTAATTATTCTGGTAGTCGCAAAATTCCGTTGCTAATTCACCTTTTTCTTGTAGTGTCAATTGATCTTTGATCAAGTATTGTAAGGTTTACTCTTTTTTGATTCAATATAAAGTTTGATTTTAGTTGATTTCATTTGTTTTTCATATGCTTGTTGATTGTTTGATGTTTGATTGAAGTTTCATTGATTTTTGCATTGATTTTAAATTTCTTAATATGATCATGATGAATGTGTTGATTAATTGTGTTTTGATCTTAATTACCATGATTAGTGAGTTGTTTACTTGCTAGGGAAATGGTGAAGCATGTATGAGTAATGGATTAGTGCTAATTGGGGATAATTGATGGAGTTGATAGTGTGATTAAATTTGGTTGATGAATCATGTGCATGTGTGTGATTAATTGAAGATTGGCTAACTTTGATTGTTGCACTAAATTGCATTGTATGTTCACATTGATACGGACCATTGATTTGTTGCTTGCATTTACACGGTTGAGGTGTCTTGTGATGTTTCCTAGCTAGAGTTTATCGTAGTTGACGCTAGTTATGTTAGACCTGTAGGAGAATAGCTTGATATGGTCTTTTGGTTGCATGATTGATTTTCCCTCACATTGTTTGACTTAGCCAATTTGACCTCCCAATTAGCCAATTCCATTATGAATGCTTGTGGATCCTAGCCCTAGTGTTTATCATATTTGATTTCTACTAGTCTATTTGTTGTGTTCGTTCTAGTCTTAGCATTTACAACCCTACCTTTGATTTCGGGATAGCTTAGCCATAGACAATAAACCATTACTCACCATTCCTTTGGGTTCGACCCTTGACTTACCACTATACTTGTATAAGGGTTGGTTAAGTGTTATAAATTTTTTTTGACCGGTTGGGGAGGGTAGTCCAACGACCTATCATTTCACCATCGATCAGTTTGTACTTTGGCAGTACGTGAAATACTTTGGCAGTACGAGTGAATCTAAGTGTGGTGCTTAGGTTGGGTAGGATAGGGTCTTATCAAGTAGCAATACCAGTGAGGAACTTGTGAAACTAAAGGTCCGTGTCTAATAGGTTGTAACTTGGTGTTTGCCCTATTATAGTGGAGTTTGTATGTTTGAAATCCCTAAGGCAGGGTCGAAGTTTTACTTCCAGTTGGGCCCTGGAAGGTTTCCTCGTAAAATCTGTGTGTGATTTTAAGTTCTTATCAGCCCCGCATCTGGGGCAGGGCAGGGCGGGGCGGCCGCCAAGGGCCCCAGAAATGGAAGCCCAAATTAGTTAAAAAAAATTTAAAGTTTTGCTCAGTGAAAATCAATTAAAGTCAAGCCCGTAATCTTTTTCCAATATATCCTCTGTAATACCCCTCATGATTGCTTTAAAGGAGTTTGATATACTACTCATATTAACAAGATGCATCTTCCTTTTAGGAAGCTCATATGCTAAGAATACTCCATAGTTAAGCGTGCTTGGCTGGGAGTAGTCTTGGGATGGGTGACCTCCTGGGAAGTTTTCTCGGGGTGTGCATGAGTGAGGACAAAATGCGCCGGAAGGACTCGTGTTGGTTTGTGGGGACAGTTGTTGGCCCTCGATGCGCATTTTGTGACAATAGGCCCCTCCCTAATTTGTTTGGGGTCAGGGTGTTACAAATGGTATCAGAGCAACCCTGCGACCGTGTGCTGATCGTGGATAATTAATCCTATGTCAGTCGTCTAGCGGGGGAGAATTCTGGGGCCATATGGCCATAGCCAGACTGGATGTAACACTTTGGCTACCCAGTTGCCATTAGGCGTAATACTGGAGTCCCTAGCTTTCCAAGCGCAACGATTGTTTTCAAGTGGGGGTGTATGTAATACCCCTCATGATTGCTTTAAAGGAGTTTGATATACTACTCATATTAACAAGATGCATCTTCCTTTTAGGAAGCTCATATGCTAAGGATACTCCATAGTTAAGCGTGCTTGGCTGGGAGTAGTCTTGGGATGGGTGACCTCCTGGGAAGTTTTCTCGGGGTGTGCATGAGTGAGGACAAAATGCGCCGGAAGGACTCGTGTTGGTTTATGGGGACAGTTGTTGGCCCTCGATGCACATTTCGTGACAATAGGCCCCTCTCTAATTTGTTTGGGGTTGGGGTGTTACATCCTCCCTATATTAACGCTTATTGATTCAATAACAATTCCATTTTCCAAAGAAGTTATTCTCCTAAATTGATACCCGTATTAATTGTCTAGGTATAATTCAAAAACAAAAAAAAATCTTCTTTCCCAATTTAACCATCATTCTTAAAAATTTATTAGGAAAGAGAAATTCAACATACAAATAATGGTGGCTACAAAGCTTAAAAAGATGAAGAATGTTAGCGAGATTGAGGAAAAAAAATTGGCTCATCGTTACCTAAATATGATTTCCATTTAAAAGCTTTAAGTTAATCATAATGACCTCTTAAAAGTTCAAATTTTTTTTGTCCCTATTTAGAATTTTAGGGGGGTTTATTAGAAAATTTAGATGTGAGTTATTCTGTTTTATTAAAAATCTTAAGTTATGTGTTTTGATGTACGAAGGATATACTATGGTGGATGACTGGATGTTGATGGAGTTGGAAAGTTTGTGTTTTTTTATTTATTAATTTTTTTTTGAAGGGGTGTTTTTTTTTAAATATTATTGTGAATTTTGTTATATATATTTAAAAAAAAATTATTTATAGAATTTTTTTCCAATAAAAATTAATGTTTAAGATTACTTTGTTGAAACTTAACAATATAATTTGTTTGGTTATTGTACCTCTTTCGAATAAAAAAAAATAAAAATAAAAATAAAATAAAATAAAAAAATTAAAAAAATCAATATAATTTGTTTTATACGAAGTAATTTTCTTTTGTTTTTAATTTGCATACCCTAATTAAGGCCCCAATTTACAAGTTCGCCCATAGGCCACCAATATCTCAGAAACGGGCCTGGTTCTTATATGCATTGTTTATTAATCCGCAAAAAGTAGTCATTAGGAACTCGATATAATTCACCCCCCCTCTTGTATTAATCGTCTCAACTAACAGTTCCCTAACACCGAGGTTTGAGTTTCACCCTTGAGATTTCAGGCTTTACTCCCCATTAGAGGGGTGTATTGGCATTCGTGTAGCAGATATGGAAGACGAGATTACGGAGCAATGGTCTAAATTAAAAATAACTGTGGGGGAAGATGATGTTGCTGATTTAGGGGGGTCGTCTGCCGAACCTCAAGAATCCAAATTAGCACTTTCTCTGGTAGGTAAATTAGTGACAATCAGGTCTTTCAATTTTGAAACTTATCAAAAAACTATGAAACAAGTTTGGTGTCTGAGTCGGGCAGTGGCGTTTCGAAAAATTGAGAACAATTTATTTATGATCCAATTCTTTCATTGGCATGACAAGGAGAAGGTTCTTGATATATGGGTCACCTTGGAACTCTGACAATCAATTGATTTTGCTTAAGGAGATTAACGACAATGAGCAACCGAAATCGATTGAATTAAACACTGTCCATTCTGGATTAGAATCAATAATTAGCATGTTTGATGAGGATGTGTGCACTATTACAGGGAAAATAGGGTATGTGCTGGATGTTGAACATGATGAGATTGGGTGGGATAAATCTTGAAGGGTCGTGTAGTTCTTGATGTTACGAAACCTTTGCGGCGAGTCCAGAAGATTATAAACAAGCAAGGAGTTTTAACTGCAGTCCAATTTAAATATGAACGACTATCCACATTCATTTTATATGTGGAATTCTTGGCCATACTGAAAAAGATTGTACAAATGTTGAGGGTGATGAGGAGATTGATGAGAAACTTTGGGGCCTATGGCTGAGCGCTTCTATAAGGAATGGGAGGGGGAAGATTCTGGAGGAGATGCGTGGTTGAAGTCGAAGCCGCGAGCTCTGACGTTTACCTATAAACCTGAGGATAAAGTAGAGGTGAGGTTGAAGTCTGCTACTTGTGTAACACCCCCAAATCTCCCTCTACGAAAATACTAGTATAATATGTATAATTTTACCGTAGAGATAGACTTGGGCGTGTTACTGCCGCGTGATTACGCAAGGCTACTCAAACTTACTAAATAAAACCAATACTTTGCAGCGGAAACTCAACTTTTTTTTACTAATACTTATGAAAATAGTAACATTGTTATGAGTACTATAAATAAAGACTAGACCAACATTCCTAAACTAGGTGAAGCAAATCCCGGGACTCCCATATGCTCATTCATGACTCCACCTGAAAATAGTCAACACTGCTTACCATTACGGTAAACAAGGCGAACCAAAACAAATAGGAAATACGGATTAGCAAAATATGCTATGTACGATAAGTACAAGATAATGTAAACTCAATTTATTTGCAAACATGCTTTTAAAACCAATTCCAATAAATAATCCAATAATTCCAAAACTCATGATTCAAAACCAATTCCAATGATTCAACATTCAAAATAATTGATAAACCAATTCCTTTAAAAATCCAATTCCTTTTTGAACCAATTTCTTTAAATCCAATTCCTCACCCAAGTGTGCACACCCCCCCAAGCTAGTCTCCTTATATTACAAGGCTATTCTTGAGGAAAGACTAGGTCATACAAAGTCCATAGTCTTATCAATAAACCAAATCCGCATAGTGGGATTACCAACATGCTTATAAAGCATTAATAATAATATTTCAATGGTTCAATAAATCCAATATAATTCAAACTCCTTTTTAATAATTCCACATACTATCAAAATCAAAACCTCTTAAATAAATACTTGAGAATAAAATCTCATATTAATAAATTTCAAAATCAATAACTCTTCCTTGAGAAACCTTTTGTTTAATTCAATAAACTTTTCAAATCAATTCCTTTAAACATGATAAGTAATTCGATCAAACCATTCAAAACATGATTTTAAAATCAATCATTCAAAATACTTTTATCAATACCTCCAAACATAATTTATTTCAAAATCACAATTCAAATCAATTTAATTCAATCACCAATCAAATCATATAAAAAATGTGATTCAAACCAATCACTTTCAAAGGTATTTAGCCACCTAACGTACTTGATCCTTGCTTAGCAAACACACCAAAAGAACCTCAAGAATCTTGATAGAACACACCCTACAAATACATATATAACCTTAATCAATATAAGGTTAACAAATAATTAAAAACCCCCAACTATATGTACATGAACCTTTTAATTAATTTCTCCTAAACATCATTAAAATATGATTTTATATAATTAAAAATACTCATAATAATTTTATATTAATCTCCCATAATAATAATAACAATAATTGAATAAAAGAAGAGAAGAAGAAAAGATAAGAAATCAAGGAAAAGAGAAGAATTGGAATTTCGTAGGAAATAATAGGCAGAACTTGCAGAGGCTATAACTCCTTCGATATAACTTCGAATTGGGTGATTCTTGAGCCTAACCTCAAAGATTTTTCGAGAGGAACAATCTTCTGTGAAACGTCAATACCCCAAAACTGACCAGAAGTGCCCGAAAATTGGCTTCAAAGATAAACGGGATGATTTGTGTAAAATTGAGAAGAAGAAAAGAAGAGAATTGGTGTGAAGAATGTGAGAGGTATGAAGGGGTATTTATAGGCTAGTATGAGCATGAATTATGGTAGAAAAATGTAGGAAGAATTATGGTAATTAGGGTTTAAGAGATAACTTGGAGAAGTGAATAAAAAATTAAGGAAAGTTTGGATATTAAGGTGATTGTGTATACTTGAATATGGAAGGTATGTATGTCATGAAAAATAATAAGGAAATTAGAATTACTTGGGGAATAGTCAAGAGGAACAAAAGGCAAGAGAATATAATGATTGGATACTAAAAAGATGGAGAATTAGAATTAAGGAAAATAGGAGATTCCCTTACTAGTATTTAGGAAGATTTTGCTCGGTTTAAGGAATAAAAGTAATTGTGTGAATAATATAGAATAACTAAATAAATAATTAATTAATTAAAATACCAATTATTCACCAATAATTAACTAAGAAAATCATATTTTCTATACATAGAAAATCCAAATTTCCTAGCTAAATAAATGGGAATTTTCGGCCATAATAATTAATTTATAAAATATTATTTTTCTTAAATTAAAATATCCGAAATATGTAAATAATCCGGTTTTTAAAATAAGATAAATGGATAATAAATCTTATCCAAAATAATGATTGGTTTTCAAAATGATTTTGGCGCCAAAATTCAAATATTATTTTGGCTCCAAATAATAAATTTACTAAAATACCCTTTTTATAAAATAATCCTTTATTAATAAGGAAAATACGTATGAAAATACGGGGTATTACAGTCTACCCCCCTTAAAATAAGTTTCGACCCGAAACTTGCCAAAAGAAACGAAAATCATTTTGAAATTATTGGTTCATGCACATCCTAACTTGACTCAAGAATCTAACTCAACTCAAATAAGACTTGAAATCACTCAAAAATGACTCGAAAAGTAGACGCGCGAAACTCTATCGCCCTCTACCCCCCTTAAAAGGAGTTACGCCCCGTAACTCGACCAACACCTTAATAAATCAACTATATTCTCAATTCATCAACAATCATCAAGTCAAGTAAGGAAACCAGAAAGTTTCAAACATTCGAAACTCAAACATCTTTTCTCATAACTTCAAATTCCTCAATCTAGTTGTTATAGTCCATAACTCATCTTTTAGGCAATTCATTAATAACTCTATACAATCATTGATTATTCCATTGTTAACAACTTCTCCATATCAATTAACTTTGTCGTTAATCCCTTAGAGTAAAATCCTTTAAGTAACAATCCAAACAATCATCTCTTTAACTAACTTCAATAGATCCTTTCACAAGGTATTATTTCTTCAAAATAAAGTTCGATTTAAAACAAATTCCATTATCTCAAATACATCATTTCACTTGAATTGACTCAAAATCCTCTAACTTTTGTATTAAGTTTCTTCAAAGATTCAACCATCAACAATTTTGCTTTAAATAATCACCACAATACTTATCCTCACACAATATGAATACTCTCCACCTTTAGATACAAACGATCATAAATCAATGCTAATATCCAAGTTGTATCTCCCAAAAATAAACACCTTACTCCCACACTTATATAGAAATAATTCAACTCATCAATACCACGAATAATATTTCTTTGCTCAACATAAATCATAAATTAGTAAAGACTTGATAGCACAAATCCTCAAAATATTCATGATAACAATCCAAAAAAAACTCTTCATTTATCCATGGTAATCACCAACAACTCAACCATATTGACCATATGTAAAACTCGTATGATCCAAATACTTGCCACCTATCACATAGTTATTTGGAAACCTATTTCCCATTCTTGAAGACATAATTCCTGGTTATTCACACCATTCTTAAAAAAAATTAAAAGGATTACACCATGAAAACACTTAATTCATTCCAAAACATAGTAAAAACATTGAAACAAGAATCACTTCACTTAAAACATTTCTCGAAAGCATATAAATTAATTCAACCACTTAATCTTAATTCTCATAATCAAAGTCTTTATTGGAAAGATCATAATCTTGATCATCATAGTTTACCTTACCATTAACTCAATAATCTTTAATAACTGGGCCAAGTGTAGTAGGATTTGTAGTTGGGTAAATTGGGTTGTAATCACTGTAATTTGAAGTATGGCTTAAACTTTGATTTGATGGGTTATAAATTGGGCTATAGTGTGGGCTAGCACATCCACAAATTGGCTTAGAAGAAACAACATTGGACCTTTGGAGAAGGTGGGTGATACTTTAGACTTGGTAATCTTTATATATGAATATGAACATATGGCCTTTAGAATGTGAAAATTGGCTTTTGGGCTTGGACGCCTACATGAGGTAGGAGTCTCATAACTTGGAGTAAGGGAAGGAGAAGGATAATTCTTATGCTTTAAAAAAAAGTGGTATGGATTCATCAATAGAGGAAACAAGCTCTTTGTGAAGTATTTGATAAATAAAAGAGTAGTTGGAAGTTCAAGTAATGAAGTTGGTCAAATTCTTTCAAGGTTTGGTTCTCCCCAACTTTGGTGGTTCCACAACTCTCCTCTTAGATTCATATATAGTCATGTTTAAGGTAGTACATATCACTTTTCAATCGAGTCAAGGTTGCTAGCCACTTTCCCTCATGATGGTGCTTCTCATTCTCAAAGAAAGGTTTATACTTTTTAGCTCTAGGTAAATGGGTTAGAAATAATAGAAATAGCCATGGTGGTTGAGTAACACTTCAA
Source organism: Chenopodium album (assembly GCF_948465745.1). NCBI lineage: Eukaryota > Viridiplantae > Streptophyta > Magnoliopsida > Caryophyllales > Amaranthaceae > Chenopodium > Chenopodium album. The sequence continues at coordinate 25,077,739 of NC_137856.1, forward strand.
GGTCAAACTTCTCAATAAGAGGTAGAACAAGGGTGGTTAATTAACATGTATTAATCCCTTCACCTTTCCAGTAATAAAAAAAATCAAAGAATTCCTTCCTCCCTCAATCAATCGTTTTTATCTTGTTTACACATATAAATTATCAATTCTATGGTATTTCACATAAGCAACTCAACTCATAAATTCCATTTGCATTAAGCAATTCATAACGCAATGATAAACCAAGCATACTCAAGATCACCCAACCATGGGCAATAACTCAAAAATTCGGACCTCTAGACCATACTCTAAGGTGTTTTAACACCAACTTTAATGCACACATAATCACATACTCAAGTTCAAATAATTTCAATTCTTTTTATTTTCGAAAATAATAAATATGTATTTGAATCAAGATTAAAGGACGGTCAAGCCCGCGTCTCCCATGAAAGTTACCTACGACGTTGAGGAGAGCCTTTCCTAGACAGAGAGACGTACCCATTATAGGCCTCCGTAGAGAACTCGAGCATCCTTTTCTCCCTCATCTTTCCACAAATAGGAAAATAGTTTTTAAGTAAAATAAAGCTTTTGACTCACGCACAAATGCGAAACTCTATCTATCCTATATGTCCCTTAAGTCTACCCACAATTTTTTTTTTTTTTTTTTATTATTACTATTCCCATTTTAATCTTTTTAGGACCTTGAAAACTGATACCACTTTGTAACACCCCCAAATCTCCCTCTACGAAAATACTAGTATAATATGTATAATTTTACCGTAGAGATAGACTTGGGCGGGTTACTGCCGCGTGATTACGCAAGGCTACTCAAACTTACTAAATAAAACCAATACTTTGCAGCGGAAACTCAACTTTCTTTTATTAATACTTATGAAAATAGTAACATTGTTATGAGTACTATAAATAAAGACTAGACCAACATTCCTAAACTAGGTGAAGCAAATCCCGGGACTCCCATATGCTCATTCATGACTCCACCTGAAAATAGTCAACACTGCTTACCATTACGGTAAACAGGGCGAACCAAAACAAATAGGAAATACGGATTAGCAAAATATGCTATGTACGATAAGTACAAGATAATGTAAACTCAATTTATTTGCAAACATGCTTTTAAAACCAATTCCAATAAATAATCCAATAATTCCAAAACTCATGATTCAAAACCAATTCCAATGATTCAACATTCAAAATAATTGAAAAACCAATTCCTTTAAAAATCCAATTCCTTTTTGAACCAATTTCTTTAAATCCAATTCCTCACCCAAGTGTGCACACCCCCCCCAAGCTAGTCTCCTTATATTACAAGGCTATTCTTGAGGAAAGACTAGGTCATACAAAGTCCATAGTCTTATCAATAAACCAAATCCGCATAGTGGGATTACCAACATGCTTATAAATCATTAATAATAATATTTCAATGGTTCAATAAATCCAATATAATTCAAACTCCTTTTTAATAATTCCACATACTATCAAAATCAAAACCTCTTAAATAAATACTTGAGAATAAAATCTCATATTAATAAATTTCAAAATCAATAACTCTTCCTTGAGAAACCTTTTGTTTAATTCAATAAACTTTTCAAATCAATTCCTTTAAACATGATAAGTAATTCGATCAAACCATTCAAAACATGATTTTAAAATCAATCATTCAAAATACTTTTATCAATACCTCCAAACATAATTTATTTCAAAATCACAATTCAAATCAATTTAATTCAATCACCAATCAAATCATATAAACAATGTGATTCAAACCAATCACTTTCAAAGGTATCTAGCCACCTAACGTACTTGATCCTTGCTTAGCAAACACACCAAAAGAACCTCAAGAATCTTGATAGAACACACCCTACAAATAAATATATAACCTTAATCAATATAAGGTTAACAAATAATTAAAAACCCCCAACTATATGTACATGAACCTTTTAATTAATTTCTCCTAAACATCATTAAAATATGATTTTATATAATTAAAAATACTCATAATAATTTTATATTAATCTCCCATAATAATAATAACAATAATTGAATAAAAGAAGAGAAGAAGAAAAGATAAGAAATCAAGGAAAACAGAAGAATTGGAATTTCGTAGGAAATAATAGGCAGAACTTGCAGAGGCTATAACTCCTTTGATATAACTCCGAATTGGGTGATTCTTGAGCCTAATCTCAAGGATTTTTCGAGAGGAACAATCTTCTGTGAAACGTTAATACCCCAAAAACTGACCAGAAGTGCCCGAAAATTGGCTTCAAAGATAAACGGGATGATTTGTGTAAAATTGAGAAGAAGAAAAGAAGAGAATTGGTGTGAAGAATGTGAGAGGTATGAAGGGGTATTTATAGGCTAGTATGAGCATGAATTATGTTAGGAAAATGTAGGAAGAATTATGGTAATTAGGGTTTAAGAGATAACTTGGAGAAGTGAATAAAAAATTAAGGAAAGTTTGGATATTAAGGTGATTGTGTATACTTGAATATGGAAGGTATGTATGTCATGAAAAATAATAAGGAAATTAGAATTACTTGGGGAATAATCAAGAGGAACAAAAGGCAAGAGAATATGATGATTGGATACTAAAAAGATGGAGAATTAGAATTAAGGAAAATAGGAGATTCCCTTACTAGTATTTAGGAAGATTTTGCTCGGTTTAAGGAATAAAAGTAATTGTGTGAATAATATAGAATAACTAAATAATTAATTAATTAATTAAAATATCAATTATTCACCAATAATTAACTAAGAAAATCATATTTTCTATACATAGAAAATCCAAATTTCCTAGCTAAATAAATGGGAATTTTCGGCCATAATAATTAATATATAAAATATTATTTTTCTTAAATTAAAATATCCGAAATATGTAAATAATCCGGTTTTTAAAATAAGATAAATGGATAATAAATCTTATCCAAAATAATGATTGGTTTTCAAAATGCTTTTGGCGCCAAAATTCAAATATTATTTTGGCTCCAAATAATAAATTTACTAAAATACCCTTTTTATAAAATAATCCTTTATTAATTAGGAAAATACGTATGAAAATACGGGGTATTACAACTTGTCATAATGTTAAGGATGTAATTGAAGAACCTACTATTAACTTGCCATTACTTGAAGGTAGAGTGCAGAAGGGGATTGAGGGAAGTATTATTGAGAGTGTTATGATGGCAGGGGAATGGAGAGGAGCAAGGGAGGGGAAATAATGTGTTGGTGACAGATGTTTGTTATAGGGGAGGGTAATAGAGAAGGCATAAGAAGGGAGGAAAATTCATATAATGTAATTGCAGAGTTGGAAGTGGGTTGGGGAATGAAGTCTCGGGGAGTGGAAAAAATGAGAGAGGAGTTGATCAAGGAAATAATATGTTTATTTTCAATTCACTTAAGGGGGGACGAGAAGGAGGAGGGAGTAAGGGACATAGAAAATTTGTGAGAAGGAGAGGCAACTTTGATACTGTTATGGGGGGGAGGATATAATGAAGTTGGGTAAGAAAGGGTTGGAGAGTGTTGTAGAGCAAGATGGAGTTGAGAATGGCAAGAAGAAGATGATGGTTATTGATGATGTTTCTGGATTGCGGGTGGCGGCGACTGTTGTTGAACAGCTCTGCCGAACTCAAGGAATATATTAAGCTTAAACTGTAGAGGGCTGGGCAACACCTCTGTAGTTAACAACCTCCGGAACTTAGTGAGGAGGGAGGCCCCGTCTCTTATCTTTCTGACGGAGACGAAATTGAGTACTGGGGAGATGATGAAGATTAGAGCTAAGCTTTCGGGTTATGAGGGGATTGCGGTGGACAGTTGTGGGAGGTCGGGGGTGTGGCTTTATTTTGGTTGAAGAATATAAATGTTGAGCTTAGATCTATGTTTGTGCATCATGTGGATGTTCGAGTTAAGTTGGAGTGAGGTGAGTTTTTTTGGAGGTTAATGGGTTTCTATGGGTGGCCTGAGGTGCATAATCGATACCTTTCTTGGAAACTTCTCTCGGAGTTGGCAGGTGATGATGATGGAGCTTGGGTGTGCATTAGGGATTTTAATGAGATTCTTTCTGATTCAGAGAAGAAAGGTTGTCGAGATAGGGCTCTTTGGCAAATGGATAACTTCCGTGAGGTTGTTGATGTGTGGGGGTCAATTGATGTGCCAATTACTAGATATGAATTTACGTTTGATAACGGTCAGATTGGTGAGGATAATGTACAATGTAGGCTGGATAGCGCCCTTATGACGCTTAAGTGGCAGAATAAATTCCCGGACGCAAAGCTGGTGCACTTGGAGCGAGAGTGGCCTGACCACGCTCCAATAAAGCTTACTCTTGACAAGGAGGGAAGCTCGAAGAAGAAGAAGGAAAAATTATTTAGGTTCGAGCAATTATGGGTTGAGCATGTTGGGTGTGCGGGTGTTGTTGAGAATGCGTGGCTGACTGGGGGTTTCTCGGTGGAGGGCAGACTTGCTTAGTGTGTTGTTGACTTATGAATGAAAATTAATAGCCTCTGGGGCTTTAATAAAAGAGAAAGGCACATAATATTATTTTAAGACAGTCGAAGGAGCTTTAATAAATTATTACAATGCACAATCCTTACATGCATGATTGAAGATAAGATTCATAAGGCGCTCTGACACTGTAAATTAAACAAAACTAATGATAAATAACAATTACACACGAATAATGCAAAAGATGACACTCCATAAGTCCAAATAAAACCAAAATAACTTCAGCCTTTTAGCCCAATTCAAAGGGTTAAGCAGTGAGCTAGCTCCTAGCGCCTGAACTCCAATTCAAAGTCTAGGAGATTTTTATGTGATACATGTCTTGAATTGTCCTTTAATGGATCGATTGGTGAAAATTTTGGATCAAGCATTAACGATCATTCCACCTGAAACCACCAACTAGTTAGATTACCGTCATTGAGATTTACTAACGTGTGCCCTTGGGCACACAATATGACAATAAGACATAAAAAAAAACCTTATATATATAATTATACTAACAAATATAATGAAAATCTTTCCATAATTTAATGGAAAGTAATTTTGTTGCAAAGTTTTAAATTGAACTTAAGTAACATACCATCAACCTTTCAAAAAAAAAAGAAGTAACATACCATTAGGGTGGAGAAATTGGCCAGTGAAGTAGGACGAACACTCGTTGCTTGCAAGAAACACATAGGATGGCGCGAGCTCAAATGGTTGTCCTGCTCTATCCATTGCCGCCTCTTCACCAAAAGTTACAACCCTATCGACTGGAAGTGAAGCCACTTCTAGAGGAGTCCAAATGGGGCCTGGTGCTACACCATTCACTCGGATTCCTCGTTTGATGAGTTGGAGACCAAGGCTTCTGGTGAAGCTAACAATGGCTCCTTTGGTTGAGCTATAATCAACTAAAGTTTGTTCACCTATGTATGCCAATGCCGAGGATGAGTTGATGATGCTGCTTCCTTCTTTCATGTGCTTCACTGCATGCCTACACAAGAAAAACATTATATTATACAATCTAAGAATTCACTACTTTGTCGTGTTGGCCGGCTAGACTAGCAAGCTAACACAGATGTATGATTATTGGCATCCTCGCCATAGTCTATATTGTTATTGTAATTAGTGGAGGATCTTGAGTTAAAAGTACAAGGAGCATGATTTAAATCAGTTAAAATTATATAAATCTAACCATTGAGACATGCCATGTTATATCCATTTTTAAACGCAATGTATTCTATGCCTAAAAAACTTTTAAAAAAGTTAGGGGGGCAGAGGAGGTCGATCCCCTATACAAGCCTTAATGAAGGTCCTCCCCTGATTATAATTTGGTAAAATTAACTTCGAAAACACCAACTTTATATATATGTGAGGTAAAATGATTAGTCATATTATCATTCATAAGGTAGAATACTTTATAATTATGGAACACTTACTTTGCCATAAATACATAAGCAAATATATTGATTTCAAATGTTGTTCTCAGTTGCTCCTCGGTGATATCTTCAATATTCTCTTTATAGTACTGTACTGCTGCATTATTTACTAAGACATCGATGCGCCCAAACTGACTAACCACCTTATCAACCACCCTCTTGCATTCATCTTCACCTAGGCGAAGATCGGCTGGAATGGCAATAGGTTCACCTGCACCGTTTTCTTTGGTCGCTTCTCTTATCAAAACCAAGGCATCATTGGCATCTCTATCCTCTGGCCCTTTAACATATGTGAAAGCCACGGTTGCACCCTCGAGTGCAAAATAGTAACAAACTGCTCTTCCTATTCCTGAATCACCTCCTGTTACTAATGCCACCTTTCCCTGAATTTTAAAACATTTAGAATCATTACACTCTATCATATGAACATGTAAGGTAGGAAGATTTTACACTAATACAAATTATGTTGTTATTTATCGAAATAGATCATATTTCTCTCACATGTTAAAATTTAAACCAAATACGCAAACATGCAAAACTTTGGATATAGAGGTACAGTATTTATATGAGAAAGGTTAAAAAAATTTGGTGTCTTATGGTAATTGGTAGATTGTGTAAAATGAAAATAGAAAGATTAGATACAACCACAATATTTTAGGAAACACAGAATGGAATGTAAGCAGATTCTTATGAATCCCAAACACTACCGGCGGCTTTGCCACCAAATTAAATTAAAACCCTAAGTAAAAAGGAGTAATCCATTGTTTCTGATAGATATTATTTTTTGAGTTATTTTTTGGGGATTGCGGTGACCCGCAAACCCTCTTATATGCTACTTTCACAGGAAAAGTATGCACAGGAGATTTTAGAGCGTGCATGTATGGCCTCTTGTAAGCCTGCAGGTACTCCAGTTGACACTAAGTCCAAACTTAGTGCTGACGCAGGACCACCTTTTCGGGATCCTACTTTGTATCGCAGTTTAACAGGTGCTCTTCAGTATCTCACATTCACCAGGCCAGATATTTCATATGCGGTACAACAGGTGTGTCTATTTATGCATGATCCCCGGGAACCTCATTATGAGGCATTGAAACGCATTCTGCGTTATGTTCAGGGTACCATTGATCACGGCTTACATTTATATCCTACTGTTTCTCATCGATTGATTACGTACACCGACGCTGACTGGGGAGGCTGTCCCGATACCCAGCGTTCTACTTCGGGCTATTGTTGTTTCCTTGGGGACAACCTCGTGTCTTGGTCATCTAAGCGTCAACATACTTTGTCTAAGTCAAGTGCAGAAGCAGAATATCGAGGCGTCGCAAATGTTGTCTCTGAGGCGTGTTGGCTTCGTAATTTATTACTCGAGTTACATTGTCCTCTACGGCAGGCTACTATAGTTTATTGTGATAATGTCAGTGCTATCTACTTTTCTGGCAACCCGGTACAACACCAACGCACCAAACATGTGGAGATGGATATTCATTTTGTTCGAGAAAAGGTTGCTTTGGGGGAAGTACGGGTTCTACATGTTCCTACTAGATATCAGTTTGCGGACATTTTCACTAAAGGCCTACCACGAGAATTATTTTTGGAATTTAGGTCCAGTCTTAGCGTACGACCTCCTCCCACTACGACTGCGGGGGTGTGATAGATATTATATTTAGGATAATATTTGTCACAGATTAGGATATAATAAATGTATATTTTTGTATGTTTATCGTATCTAGGATTCCTTATGTAATTAGGTCTAGCGTTGTAAACTCTATATAATTGATCAATGGTACACACTCCAGATTGAGGAGTTTTCCTGAAATCTAACAGTTTCCACCATTAAAGATGAGCTTTCATTGCTTCACAATTGAAGATGAACTCTGCATTCTCCATTGAAGGCAGCCACAAGAGTGCGTTGGTTAAAGGCGAAATTGACAATGATTGTCAACGTCAATTCCTTTCAGAACGGGCTTCGAATTACGGGAATGAGTTGGAATTTTATTCTTACAATTTTGCCCCTCATTAACATAGTTGAAAAGACCACAATAGCCCTATATTAACAAGTGTTGTTCATATCCAATATTAACTTGTTTTTTCTCGAAATGAAGGAAGTATTAAAAAACGATATAAGTAATATCTTGTTATCAACCTATTAATCTTCCTTTTAAAAAAAATGTGTTCAGTGTGCGACTGGATCGCTTGTAAAAGAACAAAGTAACCTACCCCAACAACATTGATCGAGTTATATATCCATGTAATACTGACCAAGTAACCCTATATTACTAACGAAGTAAACCCTGTAACAATGATCGAGTAATCCCTATATAACTAACATAGTAATCTGCATAATGGTTGGCCACCCCATGTTGCCAGCTAGATATAAAAGTTGATATTAAATAAAATCAACCAATTTTATTTATCTTTTTTGTCCATTGGATGGATCAAGAGTTGACCCAATTGAACGAATTTTTAATCAACCCAAAAAATCAAACTTCGATTTCGATTCTTATGTACACAATACTTAGAACATGGTTCCAATTTTACTAAGAAAAAGCGACCCAATCCCACATTAAACACCCTAATTGACATCACTATTCTCTATGCCTTATGTGCAATCCTTTCAAAACCATCTCTCAACAGGGAAAATACAAGTTCATCTTGATGATAAACAAAATTTGTTTATCTAATGGCATTTTTGTAAATAAGTTAACAACTTTTATTAATATGCGGGTCCCACAAATGTTAACTTATTTACAAAAATGTCATGCTAACTAGAGTGAATTGTTGATATATTTACGAAAATGCCATTAGATAAACAAATTTTGTTTATCATGAAGATGTATGGGGGCTCCCTCCAACAGACATACTATTTGAAGTACAAGTTTAACATCATATTGAGTGGCAAAAGTGTAAATAAATCCACAACTTTTTATTAAAGTTGATCTCATATTGATATAATTATAAAAATATCTTGCTAACAACACGTTTTCGAAGGTAATAAATGAGAGATTCCTCAGCTCCCCCGACCACCATAAAGGTAATAATAAAATATAAGGATTAATATGTATGCATGGGTACGCTCTACTATTCCCAAAGAGGATACACACCTAACAATGTTTAGAGAAAAATGAAGTAAAATAGGAGAATGTAACTTGAAGCTTGTTGGATGGTTTATATTTAGGATTGGTAGAAATTGGGACTGGATTCATCAAATATTGTTTGCCTGGTTGAGTTTCCTGGCTTTGTGGTGGAAATTTCTGGTCCTGGCTCGCCATTTTTCTTGATTTAAATTGCTCCTGTTACAATAAAAAAATAGTACGTAATAATTTTTCTTTTTTTGTGATCGAATAATGTATATACTCTGTTATAGTTTTAGAAATGTAAACCAACCTAAAACCAAATATATATAGATAGAATTTTTCACGTGTTTAGTATTTTGCATTATTATTTTTTTGGTGCAAGAGAGGGGCAAGGCCCCTATATTTTGCATTATTATTAGTGGTCATACATATATAATACATTATAGACATTATAGTTTGTGGTTTTTCTTAATTTAGGACCATTAGGTTTTTATTTTATTTTATTTTATTTTATTTTTTTATTTTTTTTATTTTTTTTTTTTTGTCCATATAAACAAAAATGTTAACAAGTGTCCTTTACTTATATGGCATATAACAATGGTCTCTAATCCAATACATCCCAAAATCTTAAATGCATGACTAATATTAATTTGATATTCTCATTGATTTTGAAATTTATTGTCCCATTATTATTATTATTATTATTATTATTTAATATATTTACAAAAATTTTGTCCCATTATTGTTTATTGATAATATAACGAATAAATAAATAAAAACAGGTGAAGGTGGCTATGAGATTTAATAATATCTTGTGGAGGATAGACAAACAAAGATTTTGGTCCACAAAATTTGATTTCTATGCTAAGAACAATGAAAATGATAAATACAGACAAAGTATAACGTACATATTTAAGATGTTTAAAAAGAAATATTATAAATTAATAAACATTAATTTTATGGATTTGTGTTAGATAATATAAACATTAATTAAGGGCTTGTTTGACATTGTTTTTTGTTTTTAGTTTTCTGTTTTTTTGAAAACAAAAAAACCAAAAATAAGAAACAAGAAAAAGGTGTTTCCACTTTTCTGTTGTCAGTTTTCAATATATTCATGATTTTAATGGGTTTGTCTAATTTTTGTTTAAATATATAAAATATATCATATGAGTTTGAAAACCAAAAAACCAAAAAACTGAAAACCACAGCGATGCCAAACGAACCCTAATATAGTTGTTTATGTTTTTATCATGAATTCAAGATGTTTATTATATAAAATTTAATATAATTAAAAATCCTATATATATCCAACAAATTACAAAAATGTTAAGGATCCTACTACGGCAAGGGCGCTAGGCTATATGGATTTTTCTGCATTGCCTAGTAATAGTATTTTACCTACTTCTTAGCAATATATTATATTGAAAGATGAACCTATTATTGTCATAATCCATGTGGCAAATACAACAATAGTAGCTCCATCATGGATAATGATCACTTAAAAGGAGTAGCTAATGGAGAATTAGTCCTTAACTACCTAGAGAATTTTGAAGCAGGAAAGAACTTTATCTTTGGAATATATATTTGTAAATTAGGATGTGTCATATACTGATATGCATATACAAGATACAACCTTAGAAAATGTATCCAAAAATTTTTGCGTTAAATTCACTAGAAACCTTATTACGATAAAGTAGTCCTACCTTAGTTAGCAAAATAATGTAACTTTTATTTTAGCCACATTTAAAGCAATAGTTGTAAATTTGTAATAATTGCTACCTAGAAGAGAAAGATGTATAGTTTAGAGTTTAGAAGCATCCTATTATATGAAAGGCAGTCATAGAGGTAGAAAGTTAAAGGTAGAGAAATTCTTTTGAAATTATTATTAGGAAATTTTGACAATTACCACCTTATGTTATGTCCATTTTAGCAATTACCACCTTCTATTTTTTTTTTTCGAAAATTACCACCTTCTATTTTCAAAAACATCAAAAGTCACCACCTTCTTGCCCCCCAACTGCCACGTGACGTCATTTTAGGCCCATTCTTTCCCTTCCCTCCCTATTTCCCTCACATTTCTCATTCCTATTTGGATTCTCATCTTCCCTTTCACTTTTTTCCCCCAAACCACCAATAATTGTTCGTCAATTTTGATTTGGAGGAGTGAATTGAAGTGTTTTTGATTGTTTGGGGGAAAAAAAGTGAAAGGGGGGATGAGAATCGAGTTAGGAATGAGAAATGTGAGGGAAATAGGAAGAAAAAGGAAAGAATGAGCCCAAAATGACGTCACGTGGTAGTTGGGGGGCAAGAAGGTGGTAACTTTTGATGTTTTTGAAAATAGAAGGTGGTAATTTTCAAAAAAAAAAAATAGAAGATGGTAATTGCTAAAATGGACATAACAAAAGGTGGTAATTGTCAAATTTTCCTTATTATTATTAACATAAAGAAGGTAGTGAAATTCAAAGTGAAGTAAAGTTTCTCATAATTCCTTTAACTAGTTCATGAAGGTACTCTACAGCAAAATACTTGAGATTAGCTACCTTGGTAAAGTCGAAAGTGATAAACGCTTGAGATTTCATTACTCATTGTCATGTATTGGTCAAAACTCTATCTCTAATTAACAGTTATTATTGAGAAGCATAGTGGATATTTTATAAACATAGAAGTTTATTTATAATGATATAAGTGGTAGAACAATGATAACTAGTACTATTAGTTATTAAGAAAATCAAATGTAATATTTGATGAATAATATGTTATCATTTATTGTTCGTTTCTGTCAAATAATATATACGTATCAGTAGTTTGTTAGATATTCGTTGATAGAAAAAAATTTGATGAGTAAGAAGATTTTAACATTAGTACTCATACATTTTATGCTTAAACTAAGTTTAATTTTTATACCTTTTAAACACTATGAGAACACTTATGAACAGTGTGAAGACAATCAAATCCCTCAAAATATATGTTTACCTATGTGCCCCCATTGGTATGATATTAATTGTCTTTAAGTTTTTCCTTGTGTGATTTAGGGCATGTTCATATTTACTTAATTTCAGTTCAATTCAGTTCAGTTCAGCTCCAATCAATTCAGTTCAGTTCAGCTCCAATCAGTTCAGTTCAGTTCAGCTCCTAATTTCCTTCTCTCATAAAACATTCATTTCAGCTCAATTCAGCTCAGTTCAGTTCCAATCAGTTCAGTTCAGCTCCAATCAATTCAATTCAGTTCAGCTCAGTTCAGTGAATGTGAACAAGGCCTTAATGAGTTAACTCTTATGAATAATGTTTGGACAATTATACCCTCTAAAGGTTTATTAACATTAATTGCCTTTAAAAAAAATTTATAAAAAAAAAAAACTCTTAAGAATAGTCTGTGGACATCCATATATACCCCTAAAAATATTTGTGTACACATTTTTCCTTATTATGTTGCCAACAACTAGGAGCTCAATAAAAATGATTAGTTATAGCGCGTTAGCCAACGTAGTCTTTGTAAAAATAAGTACAACCTATGCTAATTATACTATTGACTATGTAAAAAATTAAATTGTCTCTAGAAAGCGAATTGATTAATGTAATTAGTTATCCATGCATTGTGCTGGGTTGAGACTTGCCCGACTATAGGCCTATTCCGATTGACTGAACAAAGCTGAGCTGAGCTGAACTAAACTGAAGTGAACTGAATTTATTGGAGCTAAACTGAACTGAACTGAATGTTTTATAAGAGAAAGAAATTAAGAACTGAACTGAACTGAACTAAATTGAACTTATTAGAGCTTAACTGAACTGAATTGAAAATAATCTGAAGAGAATAGGCTCAACATTATTTTGTGTATTTTATATGAAAATTTTGACCACTTCCAATAGGTAGTAAACGCAATTCAACAAACGGCTAAAACACATCCAAACTTTCCAAAAATGTGATTATGATAGGTGAGGACTGAGGACCAAACATGTGAAAAAAACCATTTACGTAATAAGGAAAAAAAAAAAAAAGGGCCAATGTTTCTACATTAATAAAGACAAGAAAGCGTTTCCTAAAATAAAATAAAATAAATAAATAAATAAAAGAAAGCGTGTTTTAAATGCTGAGTGAAAGATGAAGCAAAGTTGGATTCATCACCAAAGAAGGCCGGTGTTTAAGGATATAATGCAAACTATAAGTACTTGACAAATTGTGAAAGGTATCATCTATATCAATCTATCTATACCATCTATTAAAAGACGTTCCTAAGAACGTCGATGTGCAACATAAGGATAAGGGGGATCGAACCCTCAATCTCTTACAACAAAAATAATCATTTCACCATCTAAGCCAATTACCAAATATATTATCAATATGTATATATATATATATACATATATATATATATATATATATATATATATATATATATATATATATATATATATATATATATATATATATATATATATATATATATAAGTGCAAATAACAAGATTCAATTAAAATAAAATATGCTAAAAAAACTCAATTTTAGTTTGACAATAATAATTATTATACAATTTTAAAAAGCCTTTAAAAAATTTATCGATTGCACGTCTACAACAACAGCAACCTGGGGCAACGCCCGGGCTACTCACTACTCACTAGTATATATATTAAAACTCATGGCAAATGGCAAGGATTGTAATTTTGCCATGTGTTGTCAATTTTGCCACTTGTTGCCATGTCACTTATTATTATTTCCTCCGTTTTTATTTAGTTGACGCGTTGGATTTAGGCACATATATTAAGGAGAGGAGAGAGAGTGATAGGGAATGAAAAAGTAAGTGGGGTAGCTTGTAAATGCAAGATAAAAAAATTTACCCAAAAAAGAAACGTGTCAACTAAAAAGAAACTTCCTAAAAAGGAATACGTGTCAACTAAAAAGAAACGGAGGTAGTATTAATTACCAATGATGTTTCTTCACAAAAATTTATTAATTTGTTAGCATTAATATTTGAACCCATAAGACCATCACTCCAATGATATATATAGGGTTGAGATCCAATCAGAAGTTTCTTAAAATGAGAAGAATGAGAAGGAAGAAATGTGCAAAAGTTTTTAACTAAATGTGTATATTTTTTTCATTAAATGTGCAAAATTGATTTTCGAACTAATAAAAAATTTGAATTTTCTAGAAAAACAGAAAATATGCACATTATTTTCAAAATTTATGCACATTGAATTTCTGTCAAATTTTTTTTTGCACATTTAGTTTGAAAAATATGCATATTAAGTACAAAAATTATGCACATAAAATCCTTCTCAACCTTCTCATTTTAAGAATCTTCTCATTTGACTATATATATATATATATATATATATATATATATATATATATATATATATATATATATATATATATATATATATATATATATATATATATCCAGCCACCCACTTTCCCCTTCCCCGACCACCCCCACCTTCCTGCCTCCTCTTCCCATTTATTTCCATTCCGACCACCCCCTTAGCCACCTTCCTCCTACCACCATTAAAATCAATAATCGACAAAAATACCAACAACAACCACCATGAAAGCTCGATTCCATCACATCTTCATTCTCACTCCCTCCATTACCACCATATATATTACCCCTCAACTCAACCTCTGATTTCGATTTCAAAACCACTTTCTCTCTCCTAATTGTTGTCCTCATTTCCCCTAAAACTCAAAAATCTGCCATTAACAGCAATGTCTCTCTTTCCTGATTCCTCTCAACCTCAATTTCTATGGAACTCAAGCTCCAAAACCCATCATCCAATTCAATTCTATAATTCTGCAAAAACCCACCTCAAATTCTTCCTAAAAGACATTTATATATTTGAACGAATGTTTATCAGAGCGGGTGCCGGAGGATCTACCATTTTTGGCGGGATTTTGAGGAAAGGTAGGTTGGTTTATGGGTTTCGAGCTTTCGAAGAATGTTGGTGGTTTTTTTTCTGGGTTTTGAGCTTTCGACAGAGCTTTGACAGAGGTGGGTGGTTGTTTTTTTTCTAGGTTTTAAGTTGTGGATTGAGTTGGGGATTTCAGGGGGTGGGTGACATCAAGAAATGAGGGAAAATGGTGAGGGGTACGGGGAAGGGAGGCGGGTAGTGGACTAGTGGTGGGGTGGCCGGAAAGAGAAGAGGATGGGAAGGAAAAGGAAGTTGGGTGGTTGCTGGCTGGAAATTATGGAGGAAGTAAGGAATAAGGGAAAAAATAAAAATAAAATTCAAAATTTTTTTTTTAAATGTAAAATTAAATTTGGACTAATCAAATTTTGACACATGGCAAGGTGACTTGCTATTGTAAGTTGATAACTCGTTTGGCCTAATAGAATAGAATGGGGTGTAAAGGTGAGATTATTGTAGAATAATCAAAAGGTCGGATTATTTAAAAAAAGATATGTGTGTGTGTGTGTATATATATATATATGTATCTGTATATATATATATATATATACATATATATATATATATATATATATATATATATATATATATATATATATATATATATATAGGGTCCATTAGTTGATAGAAATGAATCATTGAAATCATTAAAAGTAAATCTCCATAGTTGGAATTATTAAAGTGTATTTTTCCCTTTATTTTTGGGCTAGTGTTACAGTTTCTAATCCTATAAAAATATATATGATGTGGTGACCAAGGCCTCTGCTATTCAGCTTAATTTCAGTTTAGCTCAGTTCAGCTCCAATCAGATCAGTTTCTAATTTCCTTCTCTCATAAACAATTCGTTTCAGCTCAGTTTAGTTCAGTTCAGCCCCAATCAATTCAGTTCAGTTGTTTTCCGTAAATCGCAACAGGCCCCAAGTGTTGAATTGATTTTTCGATCGTTTGTTCAATTCAGGTTTTGATTGATGAATAACCTTTGTCTTACTGAGAGATCTAAGTAGTGTCGTCTCATACTTTTTCGAGCCTTCGCTTGGAACAAAAGTAAAATAAAAAGGGGCCTTAAACAACTAAGGAGGAATTTTAAAGGGAGGAAAGTTAAGCATTTGTAAATGCATAACATTAATTAAATATTTTTAAAACACATGATAGAGAGTGAAAAGAGGAGAGAGATATGAAGAGAGAGGTCTGTAGGTGGACCCCACCTATTTTTTGGTCGGATTGTATATATCACGTGATGGGAGACCACATGTTGATTGTTCCACTGAAAGTTTATATGGTACCATTGAATCCTCATAATACTATTTATGTATAAATTTTGTACAACTAAATGCATATATAATACCAATATGTGCATATATAGTATCACTTTATATTCAGTTGTACCATTTGATCATCCAATGATACCAGAATATGCATTCGTTTGTACATTTGTATAATTACACAAATCATCAATAACTGATAATAATCATACACATGGAACGCCAATCGTACATGAAGAATATACAAATACAAGGAAAAGTTGTTGCTTGCTGGACAAGAGAGTTATATATGATGGCGTGCTTCTTTATTCGAGGACCCTAATAATATGGCATGAGATGGTGCCTTGGTAGCTTATGGCTGGTACTATACATGATTTACAAGCATGAACATATGTGTAGTATAGTCCGATCAGGTGTTTACTATCATACCACCTGAAACAAAAATTAGCTAGTTAGCTAAGAAGCTTTCTTATATGTATAGTATACATCAAATTCCATTTGAAACAAACTTTGTACAGTAACAAACATATACTTTGTGTTTTTAGATACATAATTCACAGGTAAAATCGGTAAAAACCACCTTTTATGCTCAACTTTTTTGAAAAAACCACCTTTTATGTTTTTTTTTTTAATTAAACCACCTTTTAAGTATCTAAATTTTTAATTGCACCACCCCTATTTCAAATTATGACGAAAAAATTAACTAAAACGTCAAAGGGACCCACAACTTGTGACTTTCGCTCCTAAATCATGTATTTTTCTCACCTCCAAAAACATTTGACCCTCCCCTTTATATATATGCATGACTAAATTGAGTAAAGCTCTAAAAAAACAAACTTAATTTTGCTACAAAAATTAAATTGTAGTATTTGTTTATTCTCAAAACCTAAATTGAGATAATTGAAGTGGATGGTTGAGATGGAAGGGAAAGATTTGCTATGGTTGATGATTTGGAAGTGGATGGTTGAGATACAATATGTTAGATTTGAAATAGGGGTGGTGCAATAAAAAATTTAGGTACTTAAAAGGTGGTTTAGTTAAAAAAAAAACTTAAAAGGTGGTTTTTTTAAAAAAGTTGGACAAAAAAGGTGGTTTATACCAATTTTACCTTAATGAAAGTATCAATTTAGATCTTCTATCCCTTTCTTTTTTTGTTGATCAATTGATTAAATTTTCTCTATCTCTCTTATATCACATAAGATATCTTTATTTTTCCTCTCTACCTTACTTTCGCTACTCTTAAAATTGTTTATAAGTCCATAAATTCAAAAGTGATGCATCTAAGAAAACAAAGGAAGTATATGTATAACATTGATTATAATGGATTGGTGGATGGAATTAACACAACGTACCATTAGGGTGGAGAAATTGGCCGGTGAAGTAGGAAGAACTTTCATTACTAGCAAGAAAGACATAGGATGGTGCAACTTCAAACGGTTGTCCTGCTCTATCAACCGGCGCTTGCGAGCCAAACGTGACAACCCTTTCTACAGGATACGCAGCAACTTGAAGGGGAGTCCAGATGGGGCCTGGTGCCACCCCGTTCACTCGGATTCCTCGTTTGATGAGTTGGAGGGCAAGGCTTCTAGTGAAGGTGACGATAGCTCCTTTGGTGCAAGAGTAGTCGAGAATTGTAGGTTCACCGCTGTATGCTACAACAGAAGCTGAGTTGATGATACTGCTTCCTTCTTTCATGTGCTTTAGTGCATGTCTGTATAAACCAACACATTGCATCATCAAAATTATTACTTATACGAGCTGGTAAAGAAAATTAAAAAGTGAAATCCTATATGTAGCCATTACGACTATAAATAAGCAATTAAGATATTTTCTAATTTTGTAAAAGTTCAAAAATGCATGACAGAAGCACGTGCAAATTAGTTTAATTAATGTTGTTTCAAAAAGAAAAAAAAAGTTAGGGTAATTAGTGTTATATTATTATTATTTTTATCCCCATTTTTATCTCCTTATATATTAGCCGTAAGAGCTATGTATATCATATTTCAAAATTAGATGGTGTTAGATTTTGTATTTAAGACCATACTTTGCTAGGAAAAAGTAGGTGAAGAAGTTGATTTCAAATATCGTTCTTAGCTGCTCATCTGCAACTTCTTCGATGCTCTTTGAATAATATTGCACTGCTGCATTGTTAACTAAGACGTCAATGCGTCCGAAGCGGCTAACCACCTGATCCACCACGTACTTGGATTCCTCTTCACCTCGGCGAAACTCAGCCGGAATCGCAATGGGATCACCTGCATCATTTTCTTTGGCTGCTTTTCTTATCAATGTTAAGGCATCATATGCATCTCTATCCTCCGGCCCTTTAACATATGTGAATGCCACGGTCGCACCTTCGAGCGCAAAATAGTAACAAACTGCTCTTCCTATCCCTGAATCACCTCCTGTTACTAATGCCACCTTTCCCTGCAATAACAATAATGTATTGTTATGACAATTCTACTTCTATATTAGCACCAAGATATTTAAAATCAATCACACTTTTTTAGCAAACTTACACATGAGAAAAATATACTACGTAATTATGTAGAATATATTGTTAGATTTGAAACAATTGAAATCATCAAATGAGAATGTGAAAAAAATAGGTCTTTCTGAATTTTACCAAGTTAGGGCGAAGCCAGGATTTTAACATTGGTACGGCACCACTAGCCGACCAAGTAGTAATTAATCGACAACAAAATACTCTAATAAAACACATTCAAATAAAAAAGAAATAATTGAACAACCAAGAGATTAACATTATTTTTTTTATTAATTATTTTTTTAGCCAAAATCCTAGCCTCCTTTCTCTCTTCTCTCTCCTTAATCTTAGCCTCCATTGTCAATTTTAAAGGGGTTTCTATCGGATTTCACCGGTGAAAAGCCCCAATCTTTATTTTCTTTTAAGTTTTTTTATTTGTTCTTAGGTTACCATAATGTCTCCCTCGAAAGAAAGGGTTTATCTCCTTTGAAAGACAAGGTTTTTTCGATTTTCTTCAAAAGACAAGGTTTTTCGGGCTCCTTTGAAAGACAAGGTTTCATTTGTGTTTAATTTGGTCTCTGGTTGTGCGCGGCTATTATTGATTATGGCTCGGATTCGGGTTACGGAATTAACACAAGAATTTTCTTTCTCACAATATTGTGAAGCGGCGACAAATCCACTCAAAAAGTTGTATGAGACAACGACCCGAGAATGTGCCAAATTGTTATATTTATGTATTGGATTATTCTTAGCCCTTCCTCGATTAATTCTTGTTTGATTTTGTTAAATTCGTTTTCATTATCGTTAATTGTAAATTGTAGATGTCGTATGATTATTATTAATGAAATTTAATGTCCTTTAGGACTTCTTTCAAAAAAAAAAATAAATAAATAAATAAAAAAAAAAATAAAAAAAAAATGAGATTGCTATTAAAATAAACCGTTAACTCTCCTATATTTCTTTTACAATTTTTAGTACTCCAACTACTCCCACTTACCTCTTTTTTATTTAAGTCAATTAAATTCCTACAACTATGTGCCGATCAAAGTGTAACTTTTATTAAAACATGGATTGAGTAGAGACCAAATTATGAATTGAGGAAATATTTAAAATCATCAACAAAATCATTACCCAATTGATATTGTTACAGTCAAGGAAGCTCACTACTAACATGATTAATTAAAGGACTTTTTTTTGGAAATAACTACCTGTTATTGCTGTTGTTTTAGTAATTACCACCTACAATTTTTTTTTTAACCACCTAACATTTAAAAACATGAAAAATTTCCACCAGATTTCCCAAGCCCTCATATATAACGTTATCATGCCTTCCTTCTTCCTTGATTTTCTGGTTCATTATCCTCCAGGGATCAAACCTTTATAAAGCTAGTTTGGAGGTTAAATATTCAACCAAAATGGAAGCTTTTCTTGTGGAAGCTTTTTCATGATGGTATCGCTGTGAAGCTTAACTTGGCAAAGAGGGGTATTCAGGTTAGTGCAACTTGTGACTTTTGTGGTACAGAGGAGGAAGATAGTCAACATCTGTTTCGATTTTGTGATCTGGCAAAAGAAGTTTGGGAAAACTGTTCCCTTACTATTTGCCCTGACTCTACTGGTTCCGACTCTCTGAGAGTGTGGATCCAAAGTTATATCCTGCTTTTTTATAGCGAGGATGGAAGACATGGGGAACGCATTGTTAAATTTGTTGCAACTCTTTGGGGGTTGTGGAAGACAAGAAATGCACGATGCTTCAATGGAAGCAATGGGGCAGTAGGTCTAGCTACAGAACTGATTAATAGGGCCTTGCAAGAGCATGAGGTTTTCTCTCAGGATTATAACATGCTCCCTGATAGTAGGGCCCCAATAGAGGAGGGACCGACCATTCCACCAGGTTTCAATTATGTGCATCTAGGAAAAGATAAGGATCATCTTGTCAACTTCATGATTGAGGTGGATGGCTCTTGGGATAAGAATACTTCGAGGGCAGGGATAGGATGGGCTTTTACAAGGAACCGTCAAGATATTTCAACGGATAGGGGGGAAGACATGGAGCAGCTGGATCGGCTATTCATTGTGAAGCTTGGGCTTGTCTTGAAGCTATGAAGTGGGCTCGAACAAAAGGTTTGTCAGAAATTCTCCTCCTCTCGGATTCAGCTTCTCTTCTTTCCAACATCCAAGATGGCCTAGGTAAGGATGTTTCTATCACTTAGATGTTAAAGGAAATTAAGTCAGTTGGAGCTTTGTTCGAAAGATGTGCAATCATCAAAGTTCCTAGGGACCAGGTTCAACGGGCGAACGACATCGCGAGAAAGTGTCGGCTTACTATGTCTAATAATTTATAGTTGCTTTTTAGTTTTCCTTTGCTATTGTCAAAAAAAAAAAAAAAAAAAAAAAAAAAAAAAAAAAAAAAAATCTGGTTCAATATTTTTTGTTCAATATAAGTTAAAATTAGATTAGGGAAAAGAATTTAGTAGTCAATTTAACATTATTTAGGCTCAAACAAACATAACTAAGTCACCAATATGTGTCAATTAGATTTTGTTATTCTTCATTTAGGGTTTATCCTCAATTTGGGGAACTTTTCAAACTGAGAAAATTTTTTAAATTGAGCATTATTTACATTAATTAACTCTATATAGAACTAATATCTATGCTAAACTTAGGATTGTAAATCATAATTTAGAAAAACGTTTAATTTTAAACATCCCTAAAATCCATATGAGACCTAAATTTTTATATCAATAATTAGTAATAATTTCTTAACAATGATATCAATTCGGTACTAATTGAAGACAGAATACGTTAAATCGATGCAAACTAGTCCCAATTTGATAAATTAATCACTAAATAAAAAACTTCTAATTTTATTTTAAACCCTAAATAATGAACACCATCTTATAGTTAGCCCCAATTTTGTAAATTAGGTACCTAATTTAGGGCCTGTTCAGTTCAGCTTAATTTCAGTTAAGTTCATCTCCAGGCCAATCAGTTCAGTTCAGTTCAGTTCAACTTTTAATTTTCTTCCCTCAAATTCATTTCAGCTCTATTCAATTCAATTCAGCTCCAATCAGTTTAGTTCAGTTTAGTTCAGCTTCAATCAGTTAAGTTCAGTTCTGCTCAGTTTAACAAATGTGAACAGAACTTTAGTGATTTGTTTGCATAATTTGAATTTGCAATTCAAAAATCGAAGAACATAGTTAGAAAAAGGAATGAAATTGAAAAAAAAAAATGTCAGTGGGGCTCAGAATGATATAACGTAGGCAATTAGGTGAGAAATTTTCATTTTTAGTAAAAAGGAAAATCTAATATATATATATATATATATATATATATATATATATATATATATATATATATATATAAAGGGGAGTTTTTTCCCGAGTTTTTAGAGAGCCACGTAGGATTTAATTTTCTTAGCGCGCCACGTAGGATTATAAAGTTTAGTTGTAGCCAATTAAATAAGAGATTATTAATTTATTTTACAATTAAATAATTCAAATGCCACGTAAGCAAAATTGACGAATGAGATATTAAAGTTTAAATTAATTAAATACAAAATATTATCTTTTGATATTATGAATTTTATCTAAATATGCAACAAATTTTAGCACATAAATACAAAAAAATTATTTTAGAAAATTCAAACAAACCGTGCATCGCACGAGTTCATCTAGTATATATATATATTGTAGGTGGTAATTACTAAAACACCAACAATTGTTTTTTTTTTTTTTTTTTTTGAAGCATGCAATTGAATTATATGATAAACTAATATTGAAATTACTGGACCCACTAGCAGATTACCATAGTAGGTTATGGCCCTGTTACTCTATTAAATTATGTGTTAAAGGGAGTTGAGATATCGTGTCTGTTATTCTAAGACGGAGAGAGTATGCAATAACACCACATTATTATAACACCACATTATTATTGAGACTCAGCTATATGCATGATGTGTATTATGTGTAAACCACTAAAAAGCTAAGAAAAGGATAGGGAAAAAAAAATAAGAAAAAGACAGAAAAAAAAAAGAAAAAATTACGAAAAAAATAAAAAGTACCTTAGATAATCTCATAGCCAAACATTTGTCGTATATATACATAATGTGTACAACTATTTTTAGTATTATTACACATAATATGAAACGAAAGTAGAATAATACTTGTATATAATTTTATGTATCAGACGTCAAGGGCGGACCATAATAGGGGCTTAATAGGGCTTAGCAAAAAAAAAAATTTAAAATTTTTTTAAAAAATTAAAAAAAAACTAAAAAATAGAGAAATAAAACATGTAATATGTATGAAACGTAAGTCTTACATGAAGCTTTTTGGAAGGTATATAATGAGGATCGACAGAAATAGGGAGTGGATTCATCAAATATTGTTTCCCTGGTTGACTTTCCTGAGATTGCGGTGGAAATTTCTGTTCCTCGCTTGTCATTGTTTTGTTACAAAACACCAAGAATATAAAGAAACAATATAGAACTCTTTTTATGTTTTGATGCATTTTTTTTCTTTTGATATTGTTAGAAATATAAATATTGGCACCAATTAAGATAGACAAAACCAAACACTAAGATAAATTTATATATAAAGGAACCAATTCGATCTCACCATTTTGGTTTTTGGTTTATGTAGTACATCATATCATAATTAATGCCTTTAGACTTTAGTGATCATTTGGATTTTGAATTATATCATATATATATATAGTTAATGCCTTTAATGCATGAATACATTATGTGTTAACAAGAAATGTCCTCGACTATATTATTGATTACTACGTTTTTTGTTATCTATACTTTTCTTACCTATAACTATGAAATTTTTTATGTGCATTTTAACGTTAGAGTCTTAGAGATACCATTATTTAGACAATGGCAGTTGTTGACCCTTAACATCAAGATTGACAACTTATACAAGCCATAAATAAATTAAAGACTTTCTCGCGCGATATAAAATAAATGTATACGAAATATATTAGAATTTTTTTCTATATCTCTTTCGATGCATTAAACTAATAATTAATTT